>NC_136065.1:595772066-596475990 GCF_964261635.1 Lissotriton helveticus | reverse complement strand
TCTGGATCCAGTTCTTTCTTCCACAGTTGGCTCTTTGTTCAGGCTGTGCCCATGATCTCTGGACAAGAGCATGCAGGAGGCCTTGGACTCATCACTGGCTCCCTTTGTTGAGATGCTTGTGGCCTTAAAGACAGTTCTTTAGAAGGCAGACTTAACAGACCCTAGTGAAACCGTCTTCCCTGCTTGTGGCCTGCTAGAGAGAGATGGGAAGCAAGTAGCTGCACCTTGTACAAAGTCCACCATGGTGCTGGGTCGGTTTAGCTCTTCAGAACACTGGCCCATGTCTTATAATTTGGATTCAGTTCTCGAAGGAGCAGGACAGGCCTCCACCTCCCATCAGAAGAAATGCTTCTTTCAAAATCTGGGCACCAGCTTTGCAGAGGTGGGCTCTTTTGTTTGCAGGATGTAGTTTAGGGACTAGCTAGACGTCTTGCAGATTCTATCTGAAGAGCAGGAAAACAGCTTCTTCCTGTAGCGAATGATCATGCAGGGTATAAAGGACAATATCTGGATTCAATATCACTTTTCCTCCTCTTTTCACCTAGACCCCCAGTGACCTCTGCATGGGACCGCTGCTAACAAGAACTTTGCTTCCAGCCCACCAAGCTGTGCATTTTAATCAGTTGAGGAAGTGGCCTTTTGGCGTATTACATAGTGTTTGCTTGGTTTGATCAGGAAGGAGCACTACGTATCCCCTCTTGGCTTTGAAGATCGCAAAATATATATTTATTAAGATGAATTAATTGTAATGCTTTTAACCGAGTGAGGTTCAGAGTCCTCTTAGGGGCAGGGAGCTCTTGAACATAACTCTTCGAAATCAATCTGTACTAGCCACAGGATGGTGGGATGGGTTGGTGCTTCTCCACAGCCAACCTCCCCCCCCGCCTCACCCCTATTCTGTGAAATAACAGTGCTACTCAACTTTGTGAGGTCCGGGTCAAAACGTTTTTGCTGGGCCTAACTCTGGCTTTCACCTTTTAAACCGAAGCAACATGGTTTCTGGGAAAGAGAAAGGGTGAATTTGTTACCACCTTTTAGCAGCCTTCCATTAGGGGCCTTCTCATTCAAGCAGGCCAGACCATATTTTGTATTATTTATTATATAAATCAGTTATGTAGCTGGACAATGAGGAGTTGTAAAGTACGAAGCCCACAGCAAAGTACCCCAACTGCTGTCCCCTTGTGATACCACGAATACTAACCTTCACTCATTTTCAATTAACCTGTAATAAAGTGGGACCAGTATTTATCCACATGTGGGATTTGTCTGTGTATTTCTCTTGACTGGGCGGGAAGCCTCGCCGGGCCCATTGTCAAACCATGGTCGGCCAGCTAGGACTTTCGAACACAATTTGAGGTAAATGGGTGGTCTGGCAAAGGTGACCATGGTCACGCCACAGCCAAGTTAATTCTCTTGTATGCATGAGCCTGCACTTCCGACAGAGGCACATGTATGCACAGAAGCACGCGAAAAGCAACTACCATATTGGACTTTATTCAGTAGAAGTCCGCTGACCTCTTCCCCAGAATCTATAAAAAATTCTCTACCATGCAATTCAATGCAACTACCATTAACCATAGAGTCTTACAGAATCAATTGCTCCCTATTGATGACATGGGGAGCATTTACTGATGCCAAGTGGCACACATTATCTTGTATATGGGTGGTCTCTTGGATTCTGAGAAATCGGCTGAAAAAACAGAGGAGCTAACGATGTAAAAGTCAAACTGGTGCTGCGACATGAAGTACTTGGCCGTTGTCACGCTCCATGATCCGTCCGCCTGACAAAATGTGTCAATATACTCCAGTGAGGGTACCCGCTTGTCGCATATCAACCCTCCAAGAGTGTTCATTTTCTTTCACCTACATGGGATCACCCTGATACACCATACATGCCAATAGACCCGATTCAGGCGGGAGACTACCAATTTCTCAAGCCAAAAATGGCTTTATTTCAGCTGTCTCCCGCCTGAAATTGCATTTCCTACAATATAAGTCAATGGGGAATTTTCATTCTCCCGATTTTATTAATTTTAATTCTCCCACGTCCTTGTCCTAAAATGTTGTCATGTATGATAAAGGCCTAAATCCGTCCGCATTTAGCAAAAGGTGTTCGCTTTAATGTTCGCACCTGTTCATCTGGCACACCTGCCGCTGGACTAGGAGCACGCGTCTCTTTTGGTGCTACGGACACTTGCTACTCCAGTGGGCGCGCTCTACTCGCACGTGCAGGCCGCTCGGCGTCAAAGACACGTTGCACTCGGCGCGCGGTGCGCTCGCGCTCTCCCCCGCGCCTCACCTCTTTGTGTGTCCTCCGCGCAGAGCTGCGCCCCCTCCCTCCCCGCAGCCGCCGCCGGTGGCTTTTGTAATCAGGCTGCAGATGCGGCCTGTGATTGGCGCCTCGCCCCGCTGCTCCGTCTCCCCGAGGAGTCCGGCGGGGCTGCTCCTGCCGGCTGTCAGCCCATTCTTTTCCGTCCACGAGATGCGAGCGCTCGGCGCACGCGCGGGGGCGCGAGGGACGTGCTGCGACGACATCCGGCCCGTTGTTGTGATCTGCTTGCGAGCATCTAATGTTGGGGCTCCGACGGCCGAGTGGGCTGGGTATTTGGCGGATTAACACAATGATTCGGGGCTCTCATGTCCTGAGCTTGGGGTGACTGCTTCCTCCGCCTCTTTGTGCCCCTTGAAGTGACTGCAAACCTCGGCTGGGGATCTTTCCAGATTCGACGCGGCGCAGTCAGTGGAGGCCTCACTTATGGGTCGATTGCCCCCTCTGATCCCTAGCACCAGCCCCCCTCCCTCCCCGGTTATGATGAGTTCGGTGTGCGTCCCTAAAATGCCTCGCCCGGGTGCTCTTTTCACAGGATTTGCGAATAAAGCTGTATTAAACTATGTGTGTACCCTGCCCGAGTGCCCCTGATTCTGTCAAACGTTAATCTCCCGGGTTCAGCGCCCTGCCTTCAGAGGTGACTTGTCATCTTGCTAGAAGGGCGCTGTTATAATGTTGTGGTGTTCTGTGTCTATGGTGTGTGGTTGACTGTTTGCATGCGTGTAGTTGTAGCCAGGGTTGGTTCTTCATTGTGTGGTTGTGGTGGGCTGGGGATTGTGACAGCTGCAACTGTAAGGTGCTCCCAGGCAAGAAATCGTGTGTTGTGTATTAGGTCACAGCTTGCCTGCTGCCCTCTCACACCAGCCAGCACCCCCCTTCATGGTGCTTCACAACAACCGTCTTCTGACGCCTGCCAGCACCACTAAACCCGCCTGCATCTCAAACCTGCCTGCATGTCAAACCTGCCTGCATGTCAAACCTGCCTGCATGTCAAACCTGCCTGCATCTCAAACCTGCCTGCACCTCACACTTGCCGCACCTCACACTTGCCGCACCTCACACTTGCCGCACCTCACACTTGCCGCACCTCACACTTGCCGCACCTCACACTTGCCGCACCTCACACTTGCCGCACCTCACACTTGCCTGCACACCTGCCTCCACCTCACACCTGCCTGCACCTCACACCTGCCTGCACCTTACACCTGCCTGCACCTTACACCTGCCTGCACCTTACACCTGCCTGCACCTTACACCTGCCTGCACCTTACACCTGCCTGCACCTTACACCTGCACGCATCTCACACATGCCCGCATCTCATTCCTGCTAGTATCTCACTCTTCCGGACATACCACACTTCATAGTATTTCACAGCAGTTGCCCTCCCACATTTGTCAGCCTCACAATTTGCGGCCTCTCATACTTGCTAGCCTCTAACATCTGCCTGTCTCACACCTGTTGGCCCCTCACGTCTGTTGGCCTCTCATCTGTCTACCTTCTTCACATCTGTCTGCCTCCGTTACATGCCATTCTCTCTCACCTACTGGCCATTTCTGATTTGAGTTGCCTTTTGTAAATTGTGTAAGTACCGTAAGGGAAGGCCTGACTCTGGACTGTCTAGATAGATCGTAGTGCACGAACCTAAGTTCTAGTAGTAAAGTGTCAAGTTGTAAGAGACATGGAGAACATTATATTGTTTTCTTGTAGGTGTAAAGTGAAGAAATATTTGTCCACAAGACGTCTGAAGCAGCAGCCACCCACCCAGGGCTTACGGATGTGAGCGAATAGTGGGCAGGCATAAGAAGACCTTATGGTTCTTGTTGAATGCAGTGGTGGCTGGTAATTTTACCATGGGGGAGTACACATGCACCTCACTCACATCTATTCATTCACACACCCACATTCACAACACCCACTAACAAATATACATGCATACATACATACATACACGCACGCACCAAACAAAAAACTTACCTCAACAACAGCTCTCCAACAGGAAGCCTTGGAGGTCCCAGGAGGATTGAAACTGCTGCCTAAGGTCAACTGATGAGGGAAGGTGGCAGTCCCAATCTCCTATGAGTGGGATAGGGTCAGTGAGACTGCTGACCCCACACCACTCTGTGACGAGGTGTGACTGATTGACACTCGGCCTTGGGCACTTCAGGGTTTAAAATTGAAGCTCCCAGGTCTGAGGCAATCAGTGACGCTCACGTTCATCACTAGTGGGAGGCCCTCGCACTTTTGCCGGGCTGAGGAGGTCACACCCGCAGGGTTGTGAAATCCTCATCCTTGCCAAGTTCAGCTCGGGAAGCCAGGAGCCTGCGCATTTAGCGCATGTCTAGCTCCTGGCTGCCTGACCTGAACCAAAAGAATGTCTGCCAGGCTGACCGTTGCTCAGCCTGACAGACACTCTTCTTGCCTGGAAAAAGGTGGGGGCCGTGGCCCTTCAGGCGGTACAGATGAAGTGCTGCTGGTTGGATCATAGATGTGAAATTCAGAGGACAGAGCGGTCCCTTTAGCTGTATCACCCGATGACAAAGACATACCCTCCTAAAGATAAATATTTGATGATGGAACACCAATGAAGTACTAATAGTTGAGTAGTCATGTGAAGGCCAAGAATTAAGATGGGCTGCCATTTAGGTGATACCCACTCCATTTTACTCACCTTGTGAATCCCGGCTGGGTACCATGATGACCTGGAATATACATTTATGATATTACACAGGACGCACATTTTGTGTTCCTGGACTCTTCCCCTGCAGGCTATCCCTTTGATTTTTTAGTCCTGAGTAAGAGCGACTAAGATCTGTAACCAATAACACATTATCAGAAGGTCGAAATGTCAACTGGAATAGTTTTCATGTCTGTATATGTAAACACTGTGAACTTTTGTTTATCCATGTGTTTTATGTCAGTTGAAGTTATTGTACTGTTTGTATTTTGTGTCTTATAGACAGCCTAATAATACATGTTATTGATGAGTTACTCTTTGTGTCGTGCTGTGTAGACAATTAGAATTCCACAATGCTCTCATAAACTGCCTAATAGGGATCAATATTTGACCCTTAATATTCATTCTTAGTAAATAGCATCTTTAACAATACTTTTTTTTTGTGAGTTTTGTATGCACAAACTTGACCCGTAGGTATCGGGTATCAGAGCGTTTTGCATGAGCACTAGTTGCTTTACAGACTGATACATTAATTTTTTTTTGTTAGGCACCGGCAGGGCCGGACTGGGAAATGAAACCGGCCCTGGCAAACTGCTCGGCCGGCCCCCCCTGTGGGGTAGGAGGGGTGCGGCCAAGCTTTTTCCTAGGGTCAGTTTCGGCCTATATTGTTATGGGCCAATAATGCCGGCCCAGTAGAAAAAATGGCCCCCCAGGGGCCCAAAACCGGCCCCCACCCTGGCGGCCCATTGGGGAAATGCCCGGTGCCCGCTACCGCCAGTCCGGCTCTGGGCACAGGGAGATTAAGTGCTTTGCTCAGAATCGCAGGATGTTGAGCAGCGTTGCCGAGACTCAAACCTGGGTCCCCAGATTCGAGATCGACTGCCCTAGCCGTTAGGCCATATCCTCTCCCGAGAAGATTTTCCTTGCCAGAGTTGTGAAACCTGACAGAACCACTTGAAGTTTTCTATCATTTGCAGTGTACAAATGTGTGGAATTGGCTGGCCATGTGGCAAAATAACCCCCCTAAGCACTATTTCTTGCCCACCTCCATTGGATGGAGAGTTGTTATGAAACTAGTCTCTTTCTGCCCATCCATTACCCTGCATCGAATGAGCAGATTGTATTTTTTATGTAATAGGAATCATCATTCCAGGACCATATGGAACAGCTACCTTCTGACACATGCCTTCATAGACAAGAAATCATGCTACCAACAGCATTGAGCATGCCGGTTGATGTGTTACTGTGTTGCTGCGAGCATGATGTACTTCAACATCATTCTTGTTTGTGCCTCCCTCTCCAAGAGCGTGCACATGGGTAAAGCGTTCTCCAAGGTGCACTCTACTGTGCAGGCATGCGACAGGCTCTCTGCTCCTGTCTCTGACTTTCTTTATTAGATCTAAAATGGAGGTGCTTTATGTTCTGGTCTTGTCTGTTTGCATCTTTAAAAATGTATGCATGTATTTATATCTAAGAATGTAAAACTAGCGGTGGGTGAGCCAACACATTGACGTGGAGATCAGAGCCTAGGGAAGACTCTAAAAGGCCGTGCATGAGCAGAACCCAGAAAATATTTGGCATGAAAATCATGCAACAAATATTATGATAGTGTGATAAATTGTTTTCAAAATTCAATAAACTGTATTTCTTTATCACACGGAAGCATTTCATCATAGCACATCAGATTATTTTTAAAATGTTCATTAAACTGGGAGTTTTTAAACATGAACTGGTAAACATTCTTGCACCCACCCTGGTTACAATGCTATTAGTGAAGTAAGAAGCAGGCCAGTTGTCCTGTATAGAGTATACCTGGCCTAGATTTGTATTGTAGATATCATCTTTATAGGTTATTGAATCAAACACAAGGCAAGGGTTTTCTAGAGCACATCCTGAACTCAAGTATGTAAAGGTGCTGTTGTCTGGTAATGAACAAAAATGCTTGGTGAAATAAAGTACTTGTCCAGGTTCCCACAAAATGGCCAAGAAGGGAAGTTGGGTTTAATCACAGATTTTCCAGGTTCACACTATGAAATTCATACACTAGATTAGTATCTCTTTCTGCCACCATGGGTTAATGCTTTGGACTTAATTCTTGGAAATTCAGATTAGATTTTGTGGAAGCCGAATTCAGATTTTTTTTGGGGAGTTTTACATAGCAAGAACCTTGCCCATGGGCACAAACAACACCTTCACAACAAGTACAGCCTGTTTACATCTTCTGTTTTTGTGCAGCACAGGGAGCATTGTCAGAATTCACAGGATGCTGATCCGAGGCCAGGATTCAAACCCGCCTCCTGGTAATACATGGTCTGCAGCTGTAGCCACCAGGCCACTTCGCTTGCCAAGGAAATCTGCTCATTTTGGGTTCAAGGTTGCCAGAGCCAGAGGCTGTCATTTGGCTCGAGCCAGACTGGAGCTTTCAGTGATTCATCCACCTTTATGTAAAACATAGAACATTTGTGGATAGGTGACCATAGACATCTTTGAAGTGATTGAATACACGTCACTAATAAAACCATGACTTTCTCTGTCAAATCGTATATCAAATCATACCAATACAGATTGACAGGTTTCAGATTCGAGAGTCTTCCTGAATTCTTGATGCTTATTTTCATTTCCACCATCCTGGAAATTGACATTTCTTCTGGTTCTTGTGTAGGGAAAAAAACGAAATTATTTCCCACCCTCGGGCCTCCCCGCCCCCCTCTCAGGCGGTCACCGCGTCTGACTGAGGCCTACTTGGTGCGTCTCTGTCACACGGGATGAATGCCCCTGCTTAGTGCGCCGCCCCCAGCCCGGGAGCTCCGGGGGAAGCCTCATTGGTAGGCAGCGGGTCAGGCAGGCAGTGTCAGCTCCCGAGCTCCCTGTTAGGCAGCGGCAGAGGATTTGTCGGGGGCTTGTAGGGGCTTAGAGGAACAACAGAGCGCGCATCCTTCGGGGGACCGGGGCCTGAGGCCGGGCTCGGGCGGGGAGAGGGCGCCCTCTGCCGGGGAAGCCTGGGCCTGGCTTGGCAGTCTCCGCGCGCCGGATCAGCGTCGCAGCTTTGTGCGAAAGACTCGTGGGAAATGCTTAATCCGCGTGCACCTTGCTGGCAGACGCTGATCCCAGAGCCTGGCTCTTGCTTGAAAGTCGCAGGGACGGGCACGGTGCCAGCCCTGGGGGCCTCCGCCGATCTGGGCGCCCGCCTGCGCCGAGGCGGCGGCCCCGGCCCTCCGGGATGGGCCATGTTTGGTTTCCGAGTAGGGCCGGGCTGTGAAACCGGTGGGGCCCACAGCCAGACACCATAGGCCTCCATGGGGACGTGTACCGGTTTAAGAGTCATCAGAACGAGCTCACCGGGACGTCCTTTTAAAATGATGCGTCACAAGTGTGTTTTCCAAAATTACCTGGCCTGTACCAGATTCCTAGGCCCACAAGTGCGTGGGAAGGGGTGGGGCCGGCGGATAAGTCAAGGCCCTCCCCTCCTCCAACCTTTGTCATTCATCATTCATGCTGTATACAACAGTGATTGTTACCCTTTCCATGCCGTGTTGATGTAATAGCAAGTAAATGAATGATGGAATAAAAGTAAAAAGTAGGAATAGCAAGCAAGCAGATCACCGTCTCACCCTGTAGTCCTACACCAAGAACTTTGCTCCAGACCAAGGCACGTGCAGCAGCTACTCGCTGCAAAGCAAACCGTTTTCACCTCAATTGTTAAGTTTTTTTGTGGTCGGAGTTTGTAAGTGTGCAAGTACCAGAAAGGTGTCCTGGCGCCGAGAGACTACCATTTGCTCTACCCATGGCAGACCCGGTATTAACAGTGGATGAGAAGTGTCAGGGGGGGGGGTTTGAGTGGAATCTACCCTAATTGTTCTGCTCGAATGTGCGAATACCCCTCTGGAGACGCCTCAGGGCAGTGGGCCAGCTGCAGTGATTTGTGTGCGAGTATCAGGTTCGAATCCGAGCAGGGACTGTAAGAGGAGTATGTTTACGTTTTGTGAAAACACTTTTATGCATATAAAGCACCATATCAAGCACCAGGGAAAGTAGAGGGTTAATTTTCACTCGAGTCGTTGGTAGCCAGGGATGATGGAGTCTACCACCCACCCGCCAGATGTGTCAACAAGCGCCTGGAGCAGTCTTCATCTGGTTTTGGAATATGTGGTGGTTCGCCCTACTACATGGCCCTGTAGGCCAGGAAAATGTATCTCAGCTTCATAGGCCATGTCCCAGCTGAGCAGGTGCCCAGCTGCCCTGACCGAAAACGAGGTGCCCATACTTCTGTCTCAGGGTCTGCTGTTAGGACCCCCGGGGTCCACCCCCTCTTCCCCAACCCTTGGGTTATTTCCTTCTTGTTCTGGCTTGTGCTTGTTTTCTGCTCGGATCCTTTTGGAGCTGCAAGCAGCCACCTGTAAAGCGGAAGCGTCGCATGAAGCCAAAACACCAACAAGAGCCAGAGCAGCGATGAAAATACCTGGAGAGAATTCCACTGAAGCTACGAACCCAGGTCCCGGCACAACATCCCTGCAGAGGGGAATCTTGTGGTTTCACTCGAGCACTTCACAAGGGAGCAGAGAAACGGTCTCTGCAAGGAGAGCCCCGTCTGCCACGAAGATGGAACCGCCCAGAGGGCATAGTACCAGGGAGACCGACCCTCTGCAACCCATCCATGCACAAGGGGGACATTAATCCGTGCCATGCGAGCACGCTCTTGAAGCGTTCTCTGGCCCGCGCGCTAACATGTACGCCTCGCTGTTTCACCCCATCTACATATGCAGTGTATGTGCCAATAGTGTGTCCTGTAGTTCCTTGTGTGGCAACATTTTTCTACAAAAAAAATGGGTTCGGTCAAAATGTATATAAGCGACATCTGTTTTAGAGACCTGCAGCATCTCAACTCTGTTTTACGAGAAGGTGGTGCAATACTGCCACCTTGTGGCAGCTCCTAGAACGTCACCTTCTGAACTGGTTGATGGATACTTTGCTACCGGCCTCTTTGTACGGGGGAGCTTGATAAAAGAAGGAAGCGCATGGGTTTTAGCTTGGAGTGTGAAGGTATAATTCAGCCAGCACTGCCAAAGAATTTGGTCTTCCCCTGCCGCATAATTCCAGGGGCCCTGCTAATGGGACTTCCCCGCGGTGGTCATCATGAAGATGTAAAAGAACTGAAAGTTGTGAACTTCAAAGTCTGGAAAACCCAGGGGACAATCCGGGAAAAATGTCACGAGTTTAAAGTCAAAAGTTACCAATTGGGGCCTCCCACTGAGTCTCTACACAAAGTCTTAACTCGTTATATGTTTATATTGTGAAAGCCAAATTATGATTGAAGTCCAATCAATATTAATGATAGTTGGGTAAACGTCCAGTTAATCAGCATCGTACTGGCTGTGGATGAGTTATTATTTTACCCGAGGGTAGTATTACATCTCTGTGCTTCCGCTGGTGTGTTTTGTGTATATGCGCATGTCAAGAGCTATCACTGAAGCAATGTTTTTCTCTGCTGGAAACGGCTCCTCCGGCTGGGAGCCTTGGAAGGCGATGGCTCCACGTGAGACCCCCCGAGGGGAGGCAGTGCGCATTTCCTGGGCGCTGCGGAGCTCCCCCGGCCGCCTCAGTGATTCAGCAGGTGGTAGTTTGTGGAGCGTCTGCCAAGGCCCGTCTCCTCGCAGTCCGGGCGCACTTTGCCAGTGCGTGTGACTCGCCCCGTGGCACCGGTTCAAAGCCGGGATCTGTAAACACGTCGAGGCCTCCTCCCTGCATCCTTTGTTTGTTGGCAAGTGCGCGGCTTCCGCGCTGTCGGTGCGGTTTTGTTTCTCAGGGTGGACCCTTGTGCATGTGGAGGTCACGGGGGGAGTGGTGAGCTCGCTCTCTCCCGGCTGTGCCATGGCTGACGGAAGTCTGTGCCTACCGAGGACAGCAGAGGGCGGTTACCCACGCCTGGCCTAGCCGTGGGTGCCCTCCATAACCCCAGACCGTAGCTGTAACATTGCACCTCAGCCGAAAACATTTCAAGGGTTTTGATGGTGCACCTAAAACTCCCAACTGTTAGTGCACCTTAATCCGGGCATTTTAAGTATTGTCACCTCTAGTTATAGCTCAGCCAGTGCACAGGAGCGTAACGCAAGCCCCAGCAGGGAGCCCCACTCCTTTCAGCCCAAGGCCTGTACATGTCTACGGCCAGTGAGATTATTGGATGCTCAAAGGCCCTTCATCACAATTTGTCGGGGTGGTGGTGGTGTGTGTAGGGGGCGGTACTAATATTCCGTGGTAGCCATTGCCCGCGCCATCAGCCAGACCCATAGCACGTGCCAAAGCCGTACAGTGAGAGGACCCCCCTTCACACCCCCCGCGACCGCTCCACACCTCGCCCTGGAGTGTGAACACCTCCGAGGCGCTGTCGTTTTGGATGCGCATTCCCTAGGCCCGGAGAGTGGAGCTCGCGGCTGACCCGCGGCGCCCCATTTGCCGCTTGATAAACCTGAATTGCGGGCTCGCCGGCTGCTCCTACCCCACCTTTCAGGGAAAGGAAAAGGGCCTGGGGAATGCGTGTCCACTGCCCCCTCACCATCCGGAGCCTCAGAGGGTGATGGAAAAACATGTCAACTGGAGTCCAGGGTGATGGAAAAACATGTCAACTGGAGTCCAATACGACACTGGGACAGTGGCGTGGCAGGGGCACATCAAGCCCTAATGCAGGCTAGGAAACTAGCCCCTCAACTCCTGGTTTAGGGGAGTATAAAATGGGCACTCATTAGGGTGAAGGGGTCCCTCACAGTCATGGGCCCCAGTGCCATTGCACCTGCTGTTGTACCTGTTGAGAGCTACGCCTCAACCGGAGGTGGTTAGAAGGGGATGAGGGGTGGACAGTCATTTGGTGGGGTGATAAAGCCACTGATCCAGCGAGAGAGAATGCAGAGTCGTGGTGTTTCCTGGGTACATGGGTGCAGTGCTGTCAGTCGAAAAGCAGAATTGCGGGTACTTAGTATGCTATAGTACCTAAGTCCTTTCTGTACTTTGGTGCTACTAAGAAGTGCTGCTGCTCTCGAGTTGTAAGTATTGCAGTAGTTGTGAGAAAAGGGCAGGTATTCTTCCTTTTTAAATTAAAGATACCCAGTACTTACCCATTTAAAGCAGTGCATGTGTGAGCAGCTCACCCAGTCTGTTTTGCTGTGCATTCTGGTACATGTAGTCCTTATTTTATAATGGGATATGCAGGACTACAAGTCCCGAATTACAATGCTGATAGGAGGCCTGGATGCGTTTCTCATGCGTGAACCTGGGGCACCAAAGGACAATGCGTATATCTTTTCAGCAGATAGTGAAATATTCCGTTTTACGAGCCTCCCCAGCCCTTCTGATGTACTGTGACTATCTTGTCTTCCCAGAGGGACAGACTGACATGGGAATTAACTCTTAGATTTCCTGCCAGGCTAGCACCACTTATGTCATTCATTTGTCTATGTATGCAACTCTGGTACTTGTACTAATTTGTTTTTATTTTGTTTTGCTTTATTCTGCTCATATCTCCTAATGTATCCTTGACTTTTTTTTGTTTATATGAGGATATTTGAATGTTCATCATTGTTCATGTAATTTTGAAAAAACTTCAATAAAGAATTGAGATACAAAAAAAAAGAGTCAGTGACTGGTCAGGTAGAACCTGACACGTGATTATCTTCGCCTGCCCCTGCAAGCTATGAGATCTTCGCACCCTCCGGACACCTCTCATGTAAACGAGTCCCCATGCGAGACTTCATGTGCCACCCTTTCCCCTCTTTAGGACTCAATGAGCCTTCTTGCTGGGTCCTATAGTGTAAAAATAATGAGTCGGGTCGGGGACAATCGATATTTGCCCGGCGATATTGCCTCTGTGACCCTCTAGTTATTTAATCAAATGAAGAGGCAGGCGCTGGAGACTGGAAAGCAGGAAACAAGATTTTTATTCTCTCCGGAGGAGAACACAACGAAACGGACAGAAGGTATCGTTCTGAGGTGCTCTAACTGCATCCCTGAGGCCTGGCCTCTTATACACAAGTTTATGACTTTATTGTACATTACACATTCATGTTAAAGCTTTGATGTATGAAAAAGACATTCCCGGAAATCCCCTTTGGGCCCGTTCCCACACACATTTACAGTCGAAGTCCCCACCCTAGTCACAACAGGTGATGAGTATCACGCAGCTGGATATTCCGCCGATTCACGGAATGTGGGGGGTTTTGATCGGATCTCATGGGGTGGGGGCTTTGATCAACCCGGGGATCTTTTGATGGGGGAAGCTTTCTATTGTACGGGGAGGGGCAAGGAATGGTATCGGCAGAGCTGGGTGTAGGCCTGGGAACGGGGAAGACAAAGCGGGCATACGGGGAAAAAAGGGGGTTTGCATCTAAGGGCCGGAGATCATGAAAGGGAAGCAGGGAGGTGTCGCGCTGGGAACAGGATGAGGGCCTGGGGCAGAGCAGCGCCGAAGAGGGGTTTATGACTCAAGGCAGGTGCAAGCAGGGGGGTGGTCAGCGTGCAGGCTTAGTGAAGGCGAAAGGCTATGTCAGGGGCCAGCGGCATGCAAAAGGGTTCGTTCTGCTCGGGGCATCTAACAAAATGGCGGGCGCGCACGACAAAAGTGTGGCATCAGGGGGAGAGGCAAGATGGCGCA
This sequence comes from Lissotriton helveticus, assembly GCF_964261635.1. Lineage (NCBI taxonomy): Eukaryota > Metazoa > Chordata > Amphibia > Caudata > Salamandridae > Lissotriton > Lissotriton helveticus. The sequence goes on along the minus strand of NC_136065.1, from coordinate 596,462,348 downwards.
GATAATGTTCACCGAAACGTACTAATTTTCAACAGTCCTCCCTTTAACATATTCAAGACATCTTGCTGGTTCATTTTCTACTCGGTTCTATTGTGGTGGGCATGAGAAAGGAAACGGTAGGAACCCTAGAGGAAAAGAGTTGTAAACAATACATTTTAACATTTCTAGTTTTTAGGAGGTGGGCCTATTTGATAAACTTTGATCAATTTGTTTAGCAGGAAAGTCATAGGAATGTAATACAAAAAACGATTCTGTAGCGAAAGCAGCAAGCATATTTCATACTGGCAGGTTATTACATATATATCAGGTTCGGATTGGAGCATGATCAATACAATGGCGGCTGGGAGAGAAATGAGGTCTAGCAGAAACGGCGATTGGGGATGTCAAATGTTCGAAGTTTAACGAGTTCTCATCATTCTTTGTTGCCTTTCGTTGGCGCTGTTGAGCACCGGCGGTGGAGCTACGAGTCCAGCTCGGTTCTAAGTTCTGCGTTGCAGGGCACGACCCTTTCCTCGCGTCCTGGTCGGAAAGGTCCCTTTCGCCCTGTGTCCTTTGAGGTGATTGTCAGAAAGTTCAGATGGAAGAAGAGCGTTCAAAACAGTCCATAGGGTAGGTCAGAGGAAAAGGGGGATGGAGCAAGGCCAAATTAGGAACAAACTAGGGGAACGAGAGACTTCAAACAGGCGGGCGTGTGACCGAATTCAGAGAGCGGGGACTTGTCGACAGACACTGGACATTGAGCAGGGGCATCAGGTCGACCCTTTCTTCTCATGTTGTCGAAAACAGTGTCTCGTCCTGCAGCTCTTTTCTGTCGTGGTCTCGCCTTGGCTAATGTCGCAGGTGTTCCTTAGTCTGCAGTCAGGCCTCGTGCTCCCACATCCGGTCCTTCTCTCCTCCAACAGCAGTACCCTTAAACAAGTTTGAAAAGACAGTCTTTAGAGAATTTGCAGATGAAGATAATCAAAAAAGTCTATTTCTCTCCCAGCTCCAGGCAAAGAATGAAAAATGCCCGTTATTTAGTGTTCACAACTGGCATATGAATGACCGGTGACGGGCCTGTTGGATTTACTATGACTTTCCTTTAAAATTATTTATCATAGTCACGACAGTTCATCTGATGGTGACCCACCTTCGTGAGACGTTAACATGGTACTACACAGGTATTTTGCTGAGAGACGAACATGGCTAAACATTTCCTTTCTATCGATGCATCCTGCCTTTTAACTACTACGGGGTTCATTTCGATGATTTCTTTACCTAGGACTAGTCTGTTAACCTTGTAAAACATCATTCTGGTTCCTACGTAACCTTTTACAGCCCGATTACTTAATTAGGAAGGACAGGGGTTTTATGGGAAACAACCAGGGACATAGGAAACTTGTGGTAAGGGCATAAATCGACCCATCTCTCACAACCGGAAATGAGGGGTAGTTTCATAATTCCAGTTTTTGGGCGGCTGATACAGGGGAGGTAACAGGGGTGATCATTTTTCTGGTTTTGGGTATTGCGACATTTCGGGGAGGGGAGGGTCGCGTATTCTGAGGTCCTTGTTTTATACCATAGGAGCCGTTGACCTGTAGTTCCCTTATTTCGGGCCAGATTAGGGAACCTCTGTCGCCTTACCTGTCCTTTCCCTTACGGCCCAACCTCGGTTCATTGGCTTCTAGCGGAAAAGGAGAGGTAATGACGCGGTCTCAGGGTGATTGTATTAAAGACAAGTTTTTGCGCAAATACTGACGGTATTTGAAGCCAATTAGGTGGTGTGCTAGGGGTGGCAGTCTGCCAATTTCGGGGCTAATCACTCGGAAGAGTGGGAGTGCAAAAATAGAGAGAGAGAGAGAGAGAGAGAGAGAGAGAGAGAGAGAGAGAGAGCGTAACGGCAGGCTAAATAGTACACGTGCAACAGAGAGGGTGGCAGTGTATTCAAGAAAGGCTATTTAGTGCATTACACAGTAAAGGGCATTCACGGGTCTGCGTTAGGATCTTGTAATCATGCAGTTTTGAGCATTAGACAGGGTAGAGGGGACGTGCTTTGAGAAAAAGGAAAGAAGAAAGGAGGTACCATGTTGTCGCACTTCTCGCATTCTCGGCCCTTCGACCAGTTGGGTCGACGCCTCAGTCACACACACACATTCCCTCATAGTTTCGCATCATACGTGACATGGGTTCATTCGTCCAGTCTGGTTTAAGGGTGATCACTTTTTATCAGGTTGTGCTAATTTTTCGGGTTTGTTCGATACGTGAGTAGTTTGCAGGCGTGCTTAGACACCACCTTGCGGCGCTAGTCCGCTTCGTGTATTAGACATGGCAAGGCTTCGGATCTTCGCCACACCTCGGCTGTAATTTCTGATGTAACCTGCAGAGGGAGGAAAAAAAGGGGGGGGGTGGGGGAGACAGCATTCGCGCATATTCAAATACCTGGATTCATAAGTCCTTTACTTACCTCTTACTCGTCTTTCCTCCTCGGGGCAGGGTCCCCGGGGATATGGTTTCTGGAGTCGAGGGGGGTAGTGTGTTCATATAGGTCGTGCGCGGGGAAACGTAAAAAAGGAAACCAGAGGTGCTTAGTGCGAGGTATCTAGTCAAAGAATGTATCTCACTATCGGGATCCTAAAACCTCTTTCAACGCTGTGTCGTTCTAAGGTTCTTCGGTTCTTGGGTCAGCTCCGTTCCCTGATACTTTGGAACGTTGTACTTTATAACATTTACATTATTTTATTTCACCCTCCTTTTACATTCCCTCGTTTACACCGTTCGTTTTACCCATCCTTGGAAGTCAAGGTCTTCCTCTACGCGAGAGTTCATGAGTCAGTCGCGTACTTTGAAGGCGGAGTGTCGTGTTGTCGATCCGATCCGTCCTCCAGGGCTGGGCAACCATCTTCTTTTAACCTTAAAGAGAGAGCAGAGTAGGGTGCACAGAAAAGAACTTTCCCACCGATCCCATATTTTTAAAATAAAGCATGCAATACCCGTTCATAGTTTCAAAAACTTTATTTTGCAAAATCATTTCAGCATTTGGATTATGAGGGTGCGGTCGTATTTGGTCGGTCGTGGCAATGGCTAAAGTGCGTACAGTGGGGGGTGTCGTTTGCAGCAATAAAAACATCGGAAAGTTTTACTCATTCGTTTGTAAGAGACTAAAACGTCTATTAATTGGCTGGGGGTTCGGGGGGGCATTTATTTTCATAATTTAGAAGCATAATCATAATAGTGGTAATCAGATTTCCTATATGCATACCGTACGTGAGCGTCGTAAACGAGGTTTACATCAATTATAAAAATATAATACATTGTACATTTGTAATCAACATTTGTAACGGGGATCCTTTCATACTGTTCGTCGAGTGAGTTCTCCTTGTCTTTTCTAGCCAAGTGTACAAAGGATCATATAAAATCTCAGAACATCAAGTTTATATTAGTGCGAAGGAACACCACGAGGTGTTCGTAAGTTCCGATTGATACCAGCGCCATTTTGGGCGGGGCCGGCTCAGTCCGGAAGCAGCATCAGGGGGAAATGTTTCCCATTACTGGCAGTTTGGACCAGAGTCCTTTTCGGCAGTTCTAGAATTCATGCTAATAGAAGGAGTGGCAATGTCATGTTTGTTTCGTTGGCGATCAAGGCAGCCGTCCCTTACCGGAAGCCTGCAAAGGCCGAAGGTTCCGCCGGGGACCTTTGTAGGATCTTCAAGGCTGCGGAGATGCTGCCGGAGATGGGGGCTCGTGCTCCAGGGGGCAAATGTTCGAGTTATATTGCTGGTCAAAGTTACTCTAGGGGCCGGGGCCCGCCTTCCAGCGGATCCAGACGCCATTTTGAGGCCCTACAGGGGCCACTCTCGTCGAGTTTGCAAGAGTGGGAGAGATCCTTCGGAGTGAAAGGAAGAGGTCTCTGTTTTGTGAGAGCGGGACGTTCGGCTGGGGTGCAGCTGTGATGCCCCCACCTGGGGGGCGAGGGAGACTGGTTCGCATCGTCTCCTTCTCCCGGTGCACTCCAGGCCGCTCCTTTTCATCGCCCCGCATGAAGGTTTCTCCACATCCGGTGTTCCCCAAGACCTGTGCTCGGTGCTGTGGGAGTATGGCCACCATTGCACGTTCGGTGCTGCGCAAGTACTGGGGTGCCACCATGGTGTGTTCGGTGCTGTGGAAGTATTGGCACCATCGCCTGACTGGGGGTGTTCGGCGTCGGGCCGGGGGCTGGGAAACCTCCTATCGGTGGAGGTGGGAGAGGCTCGTCCGCGTCGCCTCTCCCTCCCAGCCCAACTTGGACAAATTGTTGTGGAGGTACGTTGCAGGACATCTCGCCGTCCAGAGCTGCTGCGGCTGTTACGGAAGAGAAAAGGAAAAAAAAAGGGTGCCTCGTTCTCCTCTGGACATGTGGCGGGACTACTTAAGTCTATCCAGGCCCGTTGCGGCTGGCTGAAGAGACATGTGGCGGGACTACCTACAACTGCCCGGGCCGCTGGCTCCTGCCTCTCCTCCGGCTCCCCCATACGTTAAGATTTCCTGACCAAGAGTTGGCGGTCGGGCCCGCCTTATATGGGTTGCCGTTGGTTGGGCGTAGCCGTAACCCTGCCCTACTTTGGAAGGTTCCAGTATGGGGGGGGGGCGAATGTTCTGTTTGACTTTCATTTTCTACAGTTTACCGTTATTATTCCTTGTTTGTTGTGTTAAATTAAAAGTTCAAGTTCATTAATGGTCTACGGATTTTGTTTTACCATTTCTTTCTTTTCAGGTTGCTTTTATGCTAAGTTTCTGCTAACAGAGGTTGAGTAACACGGAAACACGTGTAGAGGGATGACGCAGATTTGTACATTACATACACACAAACTCAGACGGGGGACAGTACAAGTACGACATACAAAGACCCAAGACGAATATAAAACAGTTATTGGTCATAATTATCTCTTTCCGTCTGTGAATTTGAAACGAGGCTGGGTTCCTGTCTTGACGTTGCCCGACCTAGGAGAACTTGAGCATGCCGCTGAAATTGTCCTGGCGAAATCTGTGCCATCGGGCATAATCAAACGTGGTGGTTCTGTCTAGTCTGTCTATGTAAGTCGGGTTCTTCTTTGTCTCGCGCTTTTTCTCGTACTGCCGGTCTGTCGTTCTTGTCGGCCCTTTGCCTTTACTCACGCTCAGTAGAGTCGGGCATTGGGCTTTCCAGTGTCCGACATACCTACAAAAAGCGCATTGGTTTTGCCCTAAGTCTGGTCGTCTTTTGCATAGTGTCGGGGGATAAGTTGTGGGTAGCGGTGTCCTGGGGTTGTCCTGTCGGTATATTTCCCTACTTGGTTTGTCCTCGTCTTTTCTCTGTCGTTGCATAGCCTCTCTGCGCCACATACCGAGACTGTCGAGCATAATTGGCGTTGTCTTATTATTTCGAAGGGCTATTTCTAACGTTTCTATTTTATCAAGGTCAAAGGATCCTGCCAGTGGCCACTGTTTGTCTTGACTATCTTCGGTATACCTGTGCCACAATTTATTATAGGCTATGGTGACTAATCCATAGTTTATGAACATGTCCTTATTAGGGGTGCCTTCTAGTGGAGCTATATGGTCCACCTCTAATACACGGTCCGGGCTAAACAGGCTATTCATCAGTGGGGAGAAGACAGACATGACGGCTCGTAACGAGGGACTAAAAAGTCAGCACTGCCTATCTTATCACTAGGTGCAAAGACCGGACAGAATATTTCTATTCTACGTTGTTTGCAGGCAGTGAATACCTCATGGATCAAAATAACAAAAGACCAATAAATAACAATGGGGAGAATGAGTAGGTCCGCAAAGATCTGCGTTACCTACCCTTTTCACTATCTGCAAAAAGGGTGGTCTCTTCCCTGTTTGCAGACAGGGAATCTCCAGGAAACAATAGTTTGCGAACAACAGTTCAGTTTCAAGTGATTATTGAGTGGGGGAGAAAAAATAAGCACGGCTGCTGCCCTACCTATCCTCCACTGCTTGCAAAGAGAGAGCCTGTTGTTTCTCCGTTTGTAGACAGTGAATCTCCAAATAAAATAAAAAGAGCAATACTAGTATTTTTAAACAATCAAGCAATCAAGCAATTATTACGACCTTACCCGGACCATATGGACAGTTTCTTGTCTTCCGAATCCAGCGCCCGATCGTCCTCTTTTTCTCGTATTTCTCACGGCACTCCTGATGGTCCCCAGTCAGGACCGTAGATCACTCGAGAGAGGTCTGTTCGGAACTAGTGAAGTTCGGATGATCGGCTGCCAGACGAGGGTCTATTGGGCAAGAGCTCTCCCGATCGTTGCAGTCGTTCACTCTGTCGTCGGGACCTCTCCCACTGGATCCACGAGTCGCTGATGGGCCCCACGCTTGGGACGCCAATTGTAAAAATAATGAGTCGGGTCGGGGACAATCGATATTTGCCCGGCGATATTGCCTCTGTGACCCTCTAGTTATTTAATCAAATGAAGAGGCAGGCGCTGGAGACTGGAAAGCAGGAAACAAGATTTTTATTCTCTCCGGAGGAGAACACAACGAAACGGACAGAAGGTATCGTTCTGAGGTGCTCTAACTGCATCCCTGAGGCCTGGCCTCTTATACACAAGTTTATGACTTTATTGTACATTACACATTCATGTTAAAGCTTTGATGTATGAAAAAGACATTCCCGGAAATCCCCTTTGGGCCCGTTCCCACACACATTTACAGTCGAAGTCCCCACCCTAGTCACAACAGGTGATGAGTATCACGCAGCTGGATATTCCGCCGATTCACGGAATGTGGGGGGTTTTGATCGGATCTCATGGGGTGGGGGCTTTGATCAACCCGGGGATCTTTTGATGGGGGAAGCTTTCTATTGTACGGGGAGGGGCAAGGAATGGTATCGGCAGAGCTGGGTGTCGGCCTGGGAACGGGGAAGACAAAGCGGGCATACGGGGAAAAAAGGGGGTTTGCATCTAAGGGCCGGAGATCATGAAAGGGAAGCAGGGAGGTGTCGCGCTGGGAACAGGATGAGGGCCTGGGGCAGAGCAGCGCCGAAGAGGGGTTTATGACTCAAGGCAGGTGCAAGCAGGGGGGTGGTCAGCGTGCAGGCTTAGTGAAGGCGAAAGGCTATGTCAGGGGCCAGCGGCATGCAAAAGGGTTCGTTCTGCTCGGGGCATCTAACAAAATGGCGGGCGCGCACGACAAAAGTGTGGCATCAGGGGGAGAGGCAAGATGGCGCAGATAATGTTCACCGAAACGTACTAATTTTCAACAATAGAAGAACGGTGTAAGGCTTCAGCTGAGGATTCCATCACAGCTTTTTCTTCTGACCTTATTGCTCCGGTGCAGGGGTCTCCAACCAGTAGCTCGTAAGCTACTGTAGCTCTTGAGCTAACTCCAAGTAGCTCACCTGTGTGCAGCCCAGCTTATTAAATTAAAAGGATTTTGCTTGGTTGAATTAATAGACATATCAAGAAATTGAAGTTATACTGCACTAATAATATTAGTAGCTGTTAATGTGTTTTATTGAACATAAGTAGGTCTCAATACAGAAAAGGTCGGAGACCCCTGTCTGGTGCATCAGAAGGCTCCCCCAAGGCTCAGTGATAAAAGGCAAAATGATAGGGCCCAACCAGCGTCGTGAAGAGGCTAGCGAGGCCTTCCATATTTCACATATATTCATTGGGTTTTGACTGAATTGGGACCCCTCTTGAGATTTGGGTCCCCCTGGAGGTTTGCGCCCGTCCATCTCAGGGGCATGCGTTATGCTCCTGCCAAGGATAGTCTCTATCTGCATCTGGCTTGTCCCCGACACAGGGATTAATACAGGAACAGGAACCATGTGTACACTGGCCAACTCCGAGCGCCTGCTTGTTACTAGGACTACTGCCGCTTCCTCAGGCACCACCTCGCCTCCGGTCCTTTGCATCCACGTGCCGCTTACGATTGTGGTCACTTTACTGGACTTTGGCACAACATCAAAAGTCCTTCCTTACCAAAACTTTTAGTGTTGTTCATTGGGCGTACCAACGTAATCTTTTTCCTCAAAACAGTGTTCAAGGATGTGGCTGATGTTCGCGGAAATGTAACTGCTGCGTGGAAGGCAATTTCCACATAGAACTACTCACAATTTATTATCACATACTTTTTTTTGATCGCGCTCTCACCCAGAAATTGAGGTTCGTCAGCGAAAGTTAGAGTACAATTTCATTAAGGTAATGCTGTGAACAATACTCCAACTCCCGGTGGATTTAAAGTCCGATATTACTTTGTAAAGTACATCTGACAGCCTAAAAGTGTCTCCTCAAAACTCAAACCTTTCTTCTCAAACACTTGGCTGATAAGCTGGTGTTTCTAGGTTTTTGGCCGCGTTGATGAACATACCACACATTGGTTGAAAATAAGGGTTTGGAATAAAAAACTTGCAGGTCGTGTTCCTGTGCACCTATGAATACAGTCTTGGAAGGACAAGACCTGTATATCAGACTCCCTCCCCCCAAGCACTTAAAAGCAACTCTAAAAAGACACCCAGGCATTTCTAGTCACAAATCAAGAACTTCTCCAAGTCTAGAGTGGTGGTGGTTCCTCCCTTGATGTGCCATTTAATGTATTTCTTTGCTACCAACACTTTCTTTCTTACATGTGGCAAAAATGATTTCTGTATTTTGGGAGATTTTTATTGATGGGGTGTCCATGACATTTTTTATGTCATATTTGGCACCACAATGGGCAAAGTAATGAATACAGTGGTGTTTCAAGAAGCGGGCACAGAGTAAGAAAGTGAGAAGCCTCATCACTGTAATCTTCTGCCATAACCTCCTTCCTCCAGTAATAGAGTGCTGCCAATTTGTGATTACCTTAGTGTAAATTCACCATCCTTCTGGCCCTTGATATATTGCACCCACTCCTGGGAAGTGACGCTATGGAGTGGTAATCAGTAGATGTACATCAGAACCTCAGGAGTTGCTTGTCTTCACCCTGGTGGCTGTCACAACCTCCACGCACACAAACTGTTTTACTGTTCTCAACATCACTGCCGGACCACCTCCAACAGGTGCCCATCTTGGAGACCGGTAAACAGTTAATGTATGTAGAGTCCAAAGAGGACACCACATTTGGGAGTGGAATGGTAGAAGGACTCCTAATGGGCTGATTGATGCAGCATCACCACTACCTATTGATTTATCTTTTCCTTCCTGTCACATTTTGAGGTCAGGCAGCAGTAAATAATACTTTCTGCATTTGTAGTAAAAAAAAAAAAAAGAACCAGCAGGCAAGCATAAGTAGATACCTGGCATCTTACTCCTTGGTGAATCAATCACTTAGTGCTTGTGTTTGTTTTCAGTGGCAGCCAGGACCTGGGCAGTGGAGTTGGATTGAGGGGAGTTAGAAGGTTCTGCAACACACTCATGTAAACGTAAGATCAGCCGCGGTCAGTAGGGGAGTACCTGCCGGGGCGGTGACGTGGGGAGGGGGAGTGGCATGGTGGGGGTTAGTAATGTATGGATAATGGAGGTTTGCAGGTAAGTAAACATTTATATAAATCAAACGAATTTCGTTGCGCGCACTGCATCCCCAAATGCAATGCAGTGCGTGCAACGAAATTAGTTTGATTTATATAAATGTTTACTTACCAGCAAACCTCCATTATCCATACATTACTCACCCCCACCCTGCCCCTTCCCCTCCCCACGTCACCGCCCCGGCAGGTACTCCCCTACCGACCGCGGCTGCGTAAGATTTCAGATGCAGGAAAAACAATGAATAGCCCAGGGTTCTCGAACGAATAGCTCCTGAGCTACTGGTAGTTCTCCAGCTACCTGCGAGAAGCTCTCCTGTGTGCAGCCCAGCCTACTAAATTAGAAGCATTTGCTTGGTTGAATCAATAAGCATATACCAACATTGAAACATGTGTATTTGAGGGGAAAATGTGTGTATTTTCAAAACCCATAATATCAAAAATATATTTAAAGCTGATATCTGAATGATAAATCATGCAGCATTGGGAGATGTATTGCTAAGGTTATCCCGTTTGTGCTGGGGGCATTGCTGTTGCTGTTATGCATGACCCTTGTAGAGGTATTCCAAACTGACTAAGACTTTTTTACATTACTCCTGACAGTCCTGCACTGAGGAGATCACGGCTGGTAATCTTGCATAGGGTGGTAACTAACCTACGCTTATCTGAAGTGTATTGCACAAATAATTTCAGTCGCTCAGGGTTATTTTTGTTTGACAAAAGTAGCTCGCGTTAGTGAAAAGGTTGGAGGCTCCTGAAATCGCCTCAACAAGTTGTATTTGTTGTGTTTTTAAAGGCCCACTATCAGATATCAGGCCACTGTGTCTGAAAACTCTTGATGACTATTCTTACATTGAAAGGTTTGTTTTATTTTCCTTTCTGTGTTTGAAAATTGAGATAACTTTGTAAGGAGTGTGTGAAGCTTGAGCAAAGGTTTTCCAACACACACACTCATATATACGTTTGTTTTTGTTAGCAAGCTAATCGTTACAAGTATTTCAACATATTCCAATAGTAAATGACATGCACGTGAGGGTATATTGACTTTTTGGGATCGGTTCACAAAAGTCATTTTCATGTGCAAGTTGTACCTAAACATGCAGTTAGCTTGACTCAGGAATTCAGATTTCCAATTAAAATTCACAAAAGTCAATTTGTAGTCAAGCACAACAACATCCCAATATGGTGTAATTTGGCATGAGTACATCGTGTCGGGGTGGGTAGTGTGTGTTCCAAGCATGGATGTGTTAGTATTCACAAACTTCACCACTGCCCATTTCCACTCTTGAAACATTCAAAGATACGTACTCATTTTCAAGATGGAATAGGAAGGGAACACCTTCACATTTATAGGGGGTATAAGTAAATGGGTTTCTTTGTGGGGAAAATTGATTTCATATTGGAGAAAAAAATATATAGAAGTGGAATTTCACCAATACAGATGCATTTTCCTTGCGTAATTTTCACACCTCTACTATGGAATTCATAAACCTTTTTCAGGACAAATCCTATAAACCTGTAACAATCACATTCCCTTTCGTGCCTTTTACAGCCCTGACGAAATTCCCACGGCACGAAAGGGAATGAAACGCGTTGGCTGTGCCTTTGTATCTCAAAAGAAGGGGAAAAAAGAATTTAATAAAGAAGAAACAGAAGATTCACAAACTTTATGAACTTTTTTTGCTATATACACCAACGAGTGCACCTCTCGAATTCTTGTATATTCTATACAGAGCGCTTTCTTGTTCATGTGCCATGGTTCTCCATGCTTGCCTTCAAAACAGATCATTCTTAGCAGTGAAGGAGATTAGACACTCTCTCTTGCCTAGTCAATATCAAGTGCAGTGGTTGTTTCTGTTTGTATAGATGCATAAAAAGACAATTTGAATGGAGCATGTGGCGTATATGATTGGCATTAACAAATGGCTTTGCCATATATGTGCAAAAATGCAGGTCCAAACGTTCCACTAAACCTTCTGCCTATTTTCTCGCTCATGTGTGTGACCATTTACTGTTCGCAGTTTTTTTCTCATTCCTAATTCTTTAGTGGGTGAAGTTAATGGCCAACACCCCCCTTGCTCTAAAAATGGTTCCAGTGGCTGAGGTGCTGCCGTGCCTGCTGTAACTGAAGGGCCAGTTCAAAATAAAGCCACAGTTCTTCACCTTCCAGGCATCCAGATTTATCGGCCAATGTTGAGGACACCATAAGGGTGGGTTTTTTCCTCACACCAAGACCTCTGTTTTTTCTCCATTCAATTTCAGAGAGTTCATCTACAAATGCAGCCAGATCTACCACAGACAGCCACATCACACCATCATACATGCAGCAGACATGCATGCTGGAACTGCCAGGTGCATGCCTGTAGATCAAGCTAGCCAAGAGCGACAGTGCTAGAGAGACCGGTGCGGACAGACAGATGAGTACATTAACACTCTGAGAAACGCTCGCGCACCTGCAGTGCAGGTTCATCCAGGAGCAGGAATATGGAGATATTGACGGCTAATCCCTCCTACGAATACCAGCAGTCGAAATGGAGGGCAACCAGGACAGGACAAAGGGGGGAAGGGTGGGGAAGTGGCAGACTTGCTATTTCACATGGTGCCACCATGCGTCACTCAATAGCTGCTTCCTTCATGCGATCACCCTGCGAAGAACAGATATCACATGGTGGCAGGGAAGGTGAACTGGACAGCCCTGCACTGAGTGGGTTTCCAGCTCCTCTTTGAAGGCTTTAAGCAGCTGATATCCGTAAGGGGCGTAAAAACACCACAGGACATCGGCAGCAGCTTCACCTAGCTTTTTATTTATTGTGTGGGGGAGCACTGGGGCGAGGGGCAGAAGTACCTCCCATGCAGTTCTCACCTGAAGCCACGCCGCATGGCTCCACCCAGTCCTCACATGATGATTCGATTTTTTTTTTAAGTTGGCATGTCTCAAGTGGGGCCTATAAAGGATGCAGGTGAGCTGTACCAGGCAATTCTCTGTGTTGTTGGCTCGTTGTTTGGGGAAGGGGGGGATGTGCCTGCTACCTGGAATGCTTTATGCAGGATGATGGTGGCTCATGGGAAGAGTGGGTGGCTGCCAAGCAGTGACAGTCTGCCGGTTTCCAATCCCCTCACCTGCATCAGCAGGAATAGTTTCCCACTGTCACCCAGGGCCAGTGAGACAGACCAGATTTTTAGGTCGAGCAGACAGAGTCTGCTCGAGACCTATTGCTGCCCGTATTTGGGAATGTAGACACGAGAGGGGCACGAGCGCAGATTTCACCTCGTGGGCACGCACCCCTCTCGTGCCTCATATTCCCATGCGCAAACACACTCACACAGCCACACTTACGCATGCGCACGTACACAGCCACACGCAAACACAGGCACACACACACTGCATACACACACGCACCCCCCCTTAAACAGACCCCCGCGCACACAGACAGACACATGCACAGACACACTCGAACACACACAGACACGCGCGTACACCCCCCCCCCCCCTCCCCCTCCACTCACGGGCTCTCGCGCACACATACACACGCACACAGACACACACACATATCCCCCCTCCACTCACCGTGCTCTTTTGTCACGTCGCCTCGCTGTGCTCTACAGGCTCCGCACTCCTCTGGTGTTTTCTTCGGTGCATCACCATACGCGGTGCTTCCCTCACGCTTGTTTCTTCTTCTGATCTACTACGGCGCTGACGTCAGTACGCCCAGGGCGCGTGCACAGGCGCGGCCTAGGTGTTTTTTTTTTTTTGTTGGTGGGAACTTGAGATCGAGTTTATTGTTGTCTGATTTCCCTTTCACTCCCCATTCTATAGAATCTCGGCCGACTTGGGGTAGTTTGAGGGCTGGGTGGAGCTTAGCTGCTGTCGGTCCTTTTAACAGCGCAGTTTATATGTCAGGGTTGCATCCTCGCTGCCCCTAGGGGGCCGTCTGGACCCTTTTGTGCTCCGGAGTCTCCGTCTCAGACCCCCGCCATCTGTTTTCTTTCCACGTTTGCTTCTGTGCTCGTACCCCCGCTGGAGACAGACCGGCAAACACACGTCTTCAAGGCCCTCTGAGGGCAGAGGCAGGAGGTCACACAGGTCCAAGAAACGGGCAGGAGGTCACTCGGTCCAATAAATCGACAGAAACTACAGACTCTCCAGCCCACTGAGGACAGAGGCCGGTAGTCACATGTACTAACAAAACAACCCCCTCTTGAGGGCAGAGGGGACTGACAGGAGCCCTCTGAGTTTTGTTCTGATGTCCGTTTTGCTTCACCCGTCAAGTCACTTTAAATGCAACGGGGAAAGCGGCTAATGGACATGTAGAAATTATTATTATAAAGTGTTATGTAAAGTAGCCTGCACATCTTGTGGTCAGTTTGTGGTGCTTCGCGAACTCCGATGAAATAAGTTCTTTGGAGCTGCATATTGTGTATGGAACTTCCAAACTGATTAATGAACTCTGTCTCCACGTTGCATTTCAGCTAGTTTAGGATCTTTTCTGGACAAAATTGTGCACGTTTTTTGGTTGCACTGTGACGGGTTTTGCAGCATTCTGTTTACTGTTGCCGTATTGGGTGTGGCTTGGATTGCTGTTCGGAGAGCACACAAAGGTTAATTTCCTTTATGATCAGCAGATTTTCAGATACCGTGAAGAGTACAATTAAGACCTGACTTTTCAGATCTTGGCATCGGGTCCTTATTTTTATTTTTGGGGTAATCGGGCCACCCAACGTTTTCAAAGTTCTGTTTCCACCACACCAGCAGTCTAACTAGAAACATAAAAAAATTAACACTCACGTATCCCCTTATTTGTAATATAAACTTTATTTCGGCATTCATGCCTTCAACGTTTTCACATATACAAAATCTTTAAAAACGAGCTCAAGGAAAAACCGTCATAATAGTGCAGTTACCTGAGTAAATAATAAAGTTCATAGGTTTGACTTTGTAGTTGTACTAAAAAAGAATAAAAATTCATACTAGAATTCTTAAAAAGTTAGTCCTTTACAAGTTAACAGAGAGCATGTGTGCAAAGGAATAAAAACGGCCGAAAGTCACAATGCTAAATTATACACAGTGAAGCCTCCTGCTTATTAACTGTTTTATCAGAGCCAGCATTTCTGTTATATAGGGAGGGATTCTTAAATTGTATCTGTACAGCGCATTGCTCCAAGGCTCTTTTTATGGCCCAGTTCCATTACTTTTGGGTTAAAAGCGAGTTATGACAAAGGCTACTTAGGGCACAGGCAACAGTATAAGTGGGAGGAGTCAGCCTACTTCATGAGCTATCTTCTTGTGCATTTTTCCTAATGCTCCACATATGGCCAAGGAACCTGGTGACTGCACAAGCAAAGACTGGTCTAGTGTCCGATTTAAAGAATGCGCAAGGCAACCCGGTAATTCTGTGTGCCCATTTGTTGGCAAATAGGTTCAATCCATTTTAGTCTGGGGTGCACAGCCACACACACCACCACACACCACCACACACCGCCACACACAGCCACACACAGCCACACACACAACCACACACAACCACACACAGCCACAACCACAGCCACACACAGCCACAACCACAGCCACACACAGCCACAACCACACACAACCACACCCAACCGCACACCCAACCGCACACCCAACCGCACACCCAACCGCACACCCAACCGCACACCCAACCGCACACCCAACCACACACCCAACCACACACCCAACCACACACCCAACCACACACCCAACCACACACCCAACCACACACCCAACCACACACACAACTACACACACAACTACACACACAACTACACACACAACTACACACACAACTACACACACACAACCACACACACACACAACCACACACACACACAACCACACACACACAACCACACACACAACCACACACATCTATCTATCGCCCTCACTCTATCTATCCCACTCACTCTATCGATCTGTCTATCTATCGCCCTCACTCTATCTGTCTATCTTTCACACTCACTCTATCTATCGCCATTAGTCTATCTATCTATCGCACTCACTCTATTTTTCTATCGCCCTCACTCTATCTATCACCCTCCCTCTATCTATCTATCTATCTATCGCCCTCACTCTATCTATCTATCGCACCACCACAGCATCACTCAGGGGCACTACAGCATCACTATGCACTATCACAGCATCACTGCACGCTACAGCATCACTCGTCGCCACCACAACATCACTCAGCGCCACCACAGCATCAATCTGTGCAACCAATCAACAACAACTGGTTCAAATATGTTCTCTCAATGTTTCAAGCTTTATTACAAATGTCACAAAAATGATGTTAATATTTCACTTCTGTCCTTGGATTTTCGTCACAATAAAATACACTGAACATAATCTTCACAAAAGTTATTTCCAAAAGTTTAAGCTATTGCCATTATAAATTACAATAACTTTTATTTAAGTATTAATTATTTTAAAAATGTAAAAGCCATTGTTGTTTGTAATATCAATACATCTAAGTCACGTAAATACAAAACATCTTACATTACAAATGCTATAGATGTCACATTTGCAAAAGTTAAAAGTATTGGCATTGTAAATGACAAAGCTATTAATTTCGCTATTTTCAAAACAAACATAAATAAAACATGTGTCATTTACAATACCAATAGCTCAAACTTTCCTAATGCGAGACCTATTGCATTGCAAATGCTTGTTTTATACTGAGAGTAGCCATGCACTAGACGTATGTACCCATAGTTTAAAGAAACATATATGGAGTTGTGATCCATCAGACTTCCCAGCTTGGTACAACCCTCACCGACAGATGCAACGACTGTCGCACACTGTACTCCATAAAAACCAGCTGCCCACGTCTGAAATGAGGTGCAGGATTCCTCATCACTCTTCCCAACACACAGGGCTAGGCTTCGGATTGTGTGATTATTTGCTCAGAATGAACCTGTGCAAGTTATGACCACCTGTGTACATATCTGGGTTGTTGCTACTTAATATAACATGTGATTGGACTGTGTACTGAACTGAGTACACCTGTGTCTGAAGCTTCGCTTGTGACGTGTGTGTGTATTTGTGTTTGTTTTGGAGGGGGACTTTTTTCAACTCAAGTGTGTGTGTTGTGGACCTGTGTATACAAATCTTGCACTATAGCATGTTGGTAATGCTGGTCAGCCTTTCAACATGTCCTGTTCAAATCCTTCTAAATATAGTGCGTGCACACGGGAACACATATTCTTTTACATAATTGGTTTTATCTCTTTAACTTTCAGTTTCCCCATTCAGTTACATTTCACTCTTGATGGGCACTAAAGGGAAAGTGTAAATACAACAGTTGATGGACAGAATGCAGAACAATGTCATACATTCACCCCAGTACAGAGATCTGGGCCTAAATCCATCGTTTTTTTGCTCACCACCCCACCCCAGTTCAGACATGGAAATATGAAAATCAGCCTTGATTCTGTTCCTCATGGGAACAGTCCAGCCCGAACTGCAAAGCCATGTCCAGGGAAGACATGGATGGATTTAGGCCCAGATCTCTGTACTGGGGTGAATGTATAACATTGTTCTGCATTCTGTCCATCAACTGTTGTTTTTGCACTAAAGGGAAAGTGCCTAGAAGCCAATCTGTGCAGTTAGGCACTATGAAATGCAACATTTGTTATTTGTTATAATCATGTCCTTTAATGTTGTACAAATGAGTAACGCCTCTAGCTGACAGTAGAACCATATGAAAATGAACACCGAAAGCTGATGAATCGACTGTTGCACCACCAGCTCAGACTTGGTGTCTTATTCCATCTCTTTTTCATTTTCTCATAGGTTGGCGCAGTTAATGGCTTCCAGGTAGAGGCCTGGAGGAGACGGTCAGAATGAATTCTATGGACAGGCACATACAGCAGACCAACGACAGGCTGCAGTGCATAAAACAGGTATGTATCCCTCCGCTTTGGCCTCTCCCGGCTCCTATCATGCTGCTTGTGTCCCAGGAGTCCCTGTATTGATTTGCGTCAGTGTGGATTATTTGTGGCTGTCTTTTTCTGCCTTTTATATGGTCTTCCAGTATGTGTATGTTAACAATCTAGAGCATGACTAGATAGGACGAGTGGTATAAGCAAGTTACCTTTTTGGTCACCCACCTCTGGATTGTCTCCAGCCTGTCTTTATGGTTGTATGACGCAACCACGCTTTCCTTTCCCACACATTCCTTAAAAAAACGTCGGCAGAACAACTAATTAATTTGAATCATTACAACGACTTGCCTGGGGGGGGGCTGGACTTTCAAATAGTATAATTTTCTATTCCAACTCCAGTCCACGCAACAGGAGGGAACGTTGTAACGACTTGCGTTGTAAAAGGAATGATTGGTTCAGACGCATTTGTTTTTCCACCCGCTTTGCAAAGTCAACGCGTTGTTCGGCGGTCGTGGTATTTGCTGTTTCCCATTTATCCTTCCTGACACGAGATTTCCAAGAATAGAAATGCCAGATAGAGCTTCCAGAGTTGGCGCTCCAGATAAGGCCTCTGGAGCTGGACACAGTGCTCCAGCTGATGTCCTGTACTCCCTCTCCTGTTCCCTCCTGCTCCTTCATCAAGGTCGGCCACACTATGGTGCCCCGTGGCTGTATCTGGTGATGTTCCCGTGTCTTGGGAAGGGTGACCTATCCACGCGACAGCTTCGTTCTTGCGTTTCTGTCCCCTTCTTTAGCTTCTATTGGTCCCACTGCTTCCCTTTCTCCTGCCAAGTAGTCAACACAACACGGCTGTTGAGGCCTCCAGAACTGGACACAATGTTCCAGGTAAGAATTCACACAGCACTTCAGACCAGTAGCCCATCACTGCACGCGGCATTCCAGAGGACGCACAACACAGCCATAGCAGTGACTGTTCTGTCATCTCAAGATGTCTGTAGCACTTACACAACCGAGAACTTTTAACGCCCAAAAGACTTGAGGGACAATCACATGGTACACTTTCCAAAGAAGGGCTCAGTCAGATGCAGGTGTAAGAGCGGACCCTGCAAAAGGGAGTAATGTACACTGGTTAGTGCGGACTTAGGACGCAGTTCCACAAACGCACATGTGCTAAAGGTCCTTTAAATACATGCAATTGAACGTGCCCCGTGGCTCATGAGTTTGCAGGGAGATGCCACGGAGTAACGTGGGTGGGGGGCGCTTTTCCCACGAAGGGCTTCGGGACTTGTAGTTAGACATAAGTGCAGGGGTGCCTTAAAATCATCTGAATCGCCAGCACATAGGTAGTCAGGCCCTACTTTATCACCCTCGTGTTGTCGATGCAAATAGCGGAGTAAGGAACCTTGGCTGGGAAGCTAAAAAGATGTGTTAGCATTGGGTGTCGTACCCAGAGCACGCTGGGGAACCCTCACAGGCTTGCTGCATACTTCCAGGCCCTTGCTTCCACCCAGCATGCATAGCCAGGGCCTCTGTACATTAAAGCAGGGTTTCTGGACTAGACCTGCATGCAGCCAGGGCCTCTCTTCCTCCCCTCACACCGCATACATCCAGGGTCTCTCTGGCACTCACCGTATGCACAAATGTGGCTCTCCCAGCACATCTCACACATGCCATATCCGGGTCTGTCTTATACCCTGCATACTTTTAGGGCCTCTCACACGTTGCATGCAGCCAGGGCCTCTTCCTCTCCTCAAACAGCATATACCCAGGGTCTCTCTGGCACTCACCGTATGCACAAATGTCGCTCTCCCAGCACATCTCGCACATGCTATATACGGGTATGTCTTATATCCTGCATACTTTTAGGGCCTCTCACACGTTGCATGCAGCCAGGGCCTCTCTTCCTCTCCTCACTCACACAGCATATACCCAGGGTCTCTCTGGCATTCACCGTATGCACAAATGTCGCTCTCCCAGGGCATCTCACACATGCCATATCCGGGTCTGTCTTATACCCTGGGGAGAGGTGTGGCGCCGCGGCCGGGGCGACTGACGCTGGAATCTAGGGATCAGGGTTCGATCCCCGGCTCCGGCGGCAGGTTAGCCCAGCACCATGTGACTCTGGGCAATAGCTTGCTTAATCTTCCCGACGGCCCCCAGCGCCTAGAGACCCTAACGGGTGATTGTGCGCTATACAAATGTGGATTATTATACCCTGCATACTTTTAGGGCCTCTCACACGTTGCATGCAGCCAGGGCCTCTCTTCCTCTCCTCACACAGCATATTTATTTATTTTTATTTTATTTATTTATTTTGAAAGTTTTATATAGCGCTAACAAGATCTTTGCAGATAACAGAGCGCTTTACATAGGCAAGGGGGTAAGGGGTAGGGTGGGTACATGAGGGAGCATAGTTAGGATGGTAGGTCGTCAATGCAAGTAGTACAAATAGGAGGGAGCATGAGCAATCGGGTAGGGTCGATAATACAAGTAAAACACATGTGCAAGGGATCAAATAAGTAATACAGATCGACGCACAGTCTTAGAAGATCAGAAGTAGTAGTTCAAGTGTATTTAGCCATGAGGATAGCTTTAACTTCCTTCTTAAAAAGAAAAGTGGAGGGGATGAGCCTGGTTTTAGGAGGGAGTGAGTTCCAGATCCTGGGCGCCATTCCTGAGAAGGAGCGTTTGTAAGTTCTTTCCTTCCGGAATCTTCGAGGCTTCAGCAGAAGATTGTTTGTACTTCTGGTGGTTCTGGAGCCGCCGGAAATTGTCAGCTTCTGAGTGAGGTAGCCGGGTGAGTTCAGGTGTATAGCTTTGTGCGTCAAGCAGGCAATTTTCAGATGTATTCTGGCTTCAAAAGGCAGCCAATTCAGGGATTTTAAGTCAGGGGAGATATGTGAGTATTTTTTTATCCAGTGATGAGTCTCGCTGCCGCGTTAAGTGAAGCTCTTAGGGGTGCAGTTGTGGTTAGGGGGAGACCGCAGAGGGCGATGCTGCCGTAGTCTATGCGAGGGATGATTAGTGCTTGTACTACAGTTTGGAAGTCCTCGGCTGGGAGGAAGGGTTTAAGTTTCCTCAAGGTATTTATTTGGAAGTTCGCTCCCTTAGTTGCCTTGCTTATATGCTGCTGCATATTGAGATTGGCGTCAAGTGTTATGCCTAAAGATTTTGCTGAATCCACTATGGTCGGTTGGACATTGAGTGCAGTTAGGTGTTTAAGCCAGGTTTGAGTGGTAGAGATTTTCGCGGGAGGTGAGATCAGAAGGAACTCAGTTTTCATAGCATTGAGTTTGAGGTGGTTATCGGCCAGCCAGGATTGTGTGCTTCTGATTGTTGAGTTCAGACGCATAATGTCTTTGGGTGATTGTAGTTTGAGATATAGTTGAGTGTCATCGGCGTACATGTGAAAGTGTACATTGGATGCTTGTAGCAATGCGGTGAGAGGTTCCATAACTAGGTTGAACAAAGTAGGGGATAGGCAGGATCCTTGAGGGACACCTAACGATACAGGTACTGGAGAGGACATCCGGTTGTTGCTCTTGAATTTCTGAGACCTGTTGTGTAGAAAGGAGGTGAACCATTGAAGAACAGTCCCAGAAAGACCCATTCTTGTGTTTAGGAGTTCGAGTAAGTTCTCATGTTTCACAGCGTCGAATGCTGAGGAGAGATCAAGAAGGATGAGGAGGCAGGTATCATTTTGATCTAAAATTTGGAGGGCGTCGTCAATTATGTGAGTCATAGCAGTTTCGGTACTGTGCCCTGCTCTGAAGCCTGATTGATGAGGGTTGAGGAGATCAAACTGTTCTATGTGCTTTGTCAATTGTAGTTGAACGCATTTTTCCAACAGTTTGGCGAGAGTGGGAATGTTGGTAATAGGACGGTAGTTGTTTAGATCAGTGGGGTCGGCTGTTGGTTTCTTTAGTAAAGGTGTAACTTGTCCAACTTTGAGGGAGTCAGGGATGGTTCCTTGTTGAAGTGAGCTATTGATAATTTTAGTCCAGAGTGGGAGGAGCAAAGGGGTGAAGTCTTTTACAGCGTTAGCAGGAAGAGGGTCATTGAGGTGATTGGATGGTTTCAGGGTGCTGAGTAGTCTGTCAATTTCTTCTTCAGAGTAAGTACCAAAGGATGACCATGTCGCATTGTTTTTTGGTTTCTTGGGTGTTATGCAGTGGGGTTTGGAGTAAAGGCTTGCATCAATGAGGAGATCGCTCCTTATGTTGTCAGTTTTTTGGCTAAAGAAAGCAGAGAAATCTTCACAAGAAGGTGCATTGCCCATACTGTCTACTGCTTTGGGTTGTTCCTTGGATTGTGATCGGATTAGCTCGAACAGCTTTCTTGGACGGTTTTTTGCTTGGTCGAGCTGGAGTCTGAAGAAATCTGACTTTGAGCGTTTTATTTTCCTGAAGTATGCGTTTCTCTTTTTCTTTAGAGTTTTTAGGTGCAGTGCCGAGGGGACAGATCTCCAGGTGCGCTCTGCCATTCGCATGGCCCGTCTGTCTTCATTGAGGCTCCCGTCGTACCACGGGTTGGAGATCTTGGTGGAGACTCTTTTCAGATGCAACAGTGCAGCCTCATTGATTATTGAGGTCATGGCGTTGAGATAGTGGTCGGTTAAGCACTGAACATCAGTAACGCCGGTAGGGGGAAGAAGGAGATTGCAGCTGTTAGAGGGTAGAGAGTTTGGATTGAGTTTCTTCAAGTCTCTTTTCCATACTTTGGGTTTGGTGGATTGGGCCGGGATACGTTTAATTTTTTCATTGATGAATAATGTGACAATGTGGTGATCTGACCAGTCACATGGTTGGATTGAATCAAGTTGAGTAGTACCTTCTTTGGAGATGATAAGGTCGAGGATAGAGCCTTTGTCATGGGTCGGGCTGTTGCAAATTTGGGTGAGGTCAGAAGCGTTGAGGTAATTTTTGAGGCTATTGACCACTGCGTCACTACAGTCATTCCAGTGAAGATTGTAATCGCCAAGGTAAATTTGTGTGTTTTGCCGTCCTGAGTTGATTGAGATTGTGTCCATGAGTTGTTGGGAGAAGGTGAGGTTGTCCCCAGGTGGGTGGTAGATGATGTGTAGTGAACACACTGGTTTGTTTTCACTGATGACATCAAGGCCGATGTATTCACAGGAGGTAAGAGAAGGGGCGGTGACTTTATTAATTGAAAGGTTGCTCTTGTAAATGCATGCGATTCCACCGCCTGTCTTCCTGGACCTGTCAAGTCTAATGATGCAGTAGTTGGGGGGGACTAGGATATCCATGATAGGAGTAGAAGATTCAGTTAACCATGTTTCCGTTAGGATGGCTAGGTCAAGGTTCAAGGAAGTGATGAGATCAGCGATCTCCGAGGAGTGTCTTTGGGCCGATCTACAGTTGAGAAGTGTGCATTTGAGTTTGGGGGTGCAGAGGGAGGAGGAGGGATCTAAAGTGAGGGGGACTTTAGTGAGGTTGTTGAGGACGGAGCTTCTGTTGTTATGTGTGGGGTGTCTGAGAGGGTTGGAGAGAATCGTAGGAATGGACATGTGTGTGGTGGCTAAGATGGAGGTGGATGGCGAGCCGGGGTTTTGGCGAGTCGGGGCATATGTGCGGAGTAGGGTGTGTATGTCGAGGTCCGAAAGAGTCTTGTTAGTGCGTCGAGGGCGGTTGGAGGTATTGCGAAAGGGGATAGAGGGCCAATGTAGGGGGTGAGTAGGAAGTGAGGGGGATATGTTGTTAGGTTGAGCAGTGGAGGTGGGAGGGGGGTGTCTGGGGTGTGTGAGGGGTAACTCTCTGAGGGTGCGGAGTTGAGGGCGGTTGGAGGTATTGTGAGAGGGGATAGAGGTCCAATGTAGGGGGTGAGTAGGATGTGAGGGGAATATGATGTTAGGTTGGGAAGAGGAGGCGGTAGGGGGGTTTCTGGGGTGTTTGAGGAGTAACTCTTTGAGGGTGCTGAGTTCTTCTCTCACTTGGAGGAGGGTGGACATGATCGTGTCCAGCGTGGGGTTGGGTAAGGAGTTGGGGGTGGGCATTGATGGAGAGCAAGTGTCTAGGTTACTGGAGATGGGGGGGAGAGGGGTGGGGGTGTTAGAGTGGTTGGAGTTGGTGTTGGAGTTGGAGGTGTTAGTGAGTGTGTTGATGTTCGGGTAGGAAGGGATGTTGAGGGGGGTGGAGTGATAGGATTAGCGATGGTGTTGGTGTTATTGGACAGGGAATCAATGATAGGGGGGGTGAGGCAATTGCGGGAATTGTGGAGGCTGGGTGTTGCGAGGGTGACAGTGTGGTAGAAGGGAGTGAGAGTGGGGGGGGAGGTTGAGGGAGGAGAGAGGGCCAGGAGTGGCGGGAGTGCAAAGAGTGGGGGGGGGGGAGAGGTTGGGGGGAGAGTGAGGGCTAGGAGTGGAGGGAGTGCAAAGAGTGGGGGGGAGATGGGTTGGGAGAGAGTCATGTTGTGTTGGGTGCAGTCAGGTGAGGTTGGTTGTCCTGGGAAGCTAGTCGGAAGTGTGGGGTTCTGGTCATGTGGGAGTGGGGTGGTCTCTCTGGCACTCACCGTATGCACAAATGTCGCTCTCCCAGGGCATCTCACACATGCCATATCCGGGTCTGTCTTATACCCTGCATACTTTTAGGCCCCTCAGTTGTTGCATGCAGCCTGGGCCTCTCTTCCTCTCCTCAAACAGCATATACCCAAGGTCTCTCTGTCTCTCACCGTATGCACAAATGTCGCTCTCCCAGGGCATCTCACACATGCTATATCCACGTGTATCTTATACCCTGCATACGTTTAGGTCCTCTCTCACACGTTGCATGCAGCCAGGGCCTCTCTCATACATACTTCATGCAGTCGCCCGCCCCCAGCGCTCTCTCACGCTGCACCCTGTATACCCATCACGAAGCGCTGCGTGTATATATTTAAATGCCCCTCTCCCATCGCTGCTTACTGAGGCCGGGATTACTAGATGCCAGGGCGCCGGGAACCTGCGGTCGGCCTGCGGTCTGCACGGGAGGGCACGTGATGCCAGCTCAGGCCCGGTTCTAGAGGGTGGGCCGGGTGGGCCGGGCCCACCCAAACATGAGCCCGGCCCACCCAAACAGGAGCCTTGGCCTGAGGCCTGATGTGAGCCGTTCCTCCCCCATCAAGTGTTCAGGCTGGCTCTCCTGATCCGAAGTCAAGAGACTGCTGCAGCCTCTGTGCAGCCCAGCACAGATTATCGCGGCCCATTGTCACATATAGAATGACAATGGGCCAAAGCCAGCAGGCACAGCATGTGGTGGGAGCGCCGGCCCTGGCCTTAGGGCACAGGTCTTCAAACGGTTGTGCACACCTCCCTGGGGGCCCGTGATTGCATTCCCAGGGGGGCACAACTGCAAGGAAGGAATTGTGAATGAAGATCGCCTGCAAGCATCGACGTGTATCTGGT
Source organism: Lissotriton helveticus (assembly GCF_964261635.1). NCBI lineage: Eukaryota > Metazoa > Chordata > Amphibia > Caudata > Salamandridae > Lissotriton > Lissotriton helveticus. Next base: position 596,437,578 of record NC_136065.1, on the reverse strand, counting down.
GAGTTCACAGGCTGTCTTCTTTTATATGCAGAAGTTAAACAGCATAAAAAGTTTGCACCTGTAATCCTGAGTTTTTCCTGGGGCACTGTCAGTGAGTAGGGAGACGGGGCTCAAGGGTAAACACAACATGCTAATAACTATGTAATTTTTTCATCTTCATATAACTGCATATTTAAAAAAAAGCGCACACACAGTAAATGAAAAAACAAAGCAAATGAAACGAATTTTGCAAAAATATACTCTCTTACATTATAAACCTCAGTTATCTAAAGCAATCACTGCAGATTTCTGTGTCTGACCAGAGAGTCGCCGATTTGAATCCTGGTTTTCACAGTGGGAAATAGTAACTAGTGTATTTATAAGCTACACGTTCCATGCCTGTGGTAAAAAGCACTATGGTATGACATAAAGAATATATTAGCTCCTCGGCTGCTTTTATGTGTGTTGCTTAACCAGTTGCATAGGGTCCAGTGTCATGAGAGGCCTATTAAAGCCAGGGTCACTGGAATCATGCCGCAGGGGAGGACCAAATCATGTGGCAGGGTTGACTAAATTATGTGGCAAGAAAAGGAAAATTATGTGGGGTTATGCAGAACATTTTGTCATGCATCTACTTTGTCATTTTTACATTTGGTAAAAACTATCTGGGCATTGATTTTACCTCATTAATGCTGGTTTAATACCCAAATATAGCAAAAAGCAAAAGAAAGGTGACCAGTCAAGCTTTGCGAAGGGCGTTTCACAGAGAGATGAGAGCACCTTCACTGCGAAAAGGTGGGGACAGAACATTGGAGCTCATTATTTCTAAAAGGGAGGAGTTGTGTCCTAATGGCAAGAGCTTCCTACTTTGGAACCTAGTTCAGGTCCTCCTGTCAGCTCAACTCAAATCACTTAATAGTCCAGTGCCTAAAATAAAAAAATGTATATAATACATTTTATGAACTTGTATTTGTGTAATGTAAATGGTGCTTATTTAAAGTTTCCCAATGCCCTTACGTAAAACCCAAAAAGTGATGGATAACCTGTTTCAAGATTAGAGTGATAGCCATGGTCGGTAAGTTGTGAAAGAGGCAGAGGAGGTAGGGGGCTAATTAGGGCCTCAGCTATAATTAGTGCAGAAAATAAAATTCCATTGGGGCCCAGGAGTGCGAGGGGCTCACAAGAACCAATTTATTGAGAGAACAGGTTTTTTGTCAATTTCTGTTATTGCTTGATGATTTTCCCTATCATATGTTTCACATTTACTGTGGATTATGAGCTACAAAAAAGTGTCCATGATATGATCTCAAAAGCTCTGCCTTTGCTCTCAGCCCTGCCTCTCCTGTTTTACGATCCTTGGAATAAAGTTTTGCATGGGTCCCCAACTTCAAAACATTTTGCTTTGGGGGGCCCCATGCAAAAAAGTTTGAAGACCACTGCCTTAGGGTATGACAGTGAGGCCTCACCACGGGAGATGCTGCTACGACGGGCCAGAGTTTTCACTCCCCTTGGAACAGGAAGTGATGAGGGCAATAAACAGGGTTTTGCTCCCTCCCTCCTCGCAGTGGATGGCTGGCCCGACTCCAACTAATTCTGGCCAGGCAAGGCATCCTCACTGCCAGGCGCGGTGCGTCCATAGGGGTGTGGGGGCGTAGCCCCCCCCCGCCCGGAGCCGCCTGCAGGAGACACCGAGGGAGAACTGACAATGCATGCCAGTCAGCATGACGTCAGGAGGCGTCATGTTGATTGACATGATTGTCACCAGGCAGGCAGCAACACGAGTGCACATGCGTGGGGACGGAGGGTGACGTTTTTACCCGTGCCCACGCATGCGCACTTGTGTTCGTGCTTTTTTGCGCATGCCCATTAGGAGCCCTTCGGTCTCCTAATGGGCGTGCTGTGGGTGGATGCATGAATGATGTATGGATGGATGCATGGATGCATGCATGATGGGTGGATGGATGCATGAATGATGGATGCAGGTTGGATGGGTGGGTGGATGGATGGATGGGTGGATGCATGAATGAGTGATGTATGGATGCAGGGTGGGTGGATGGATGGGTGGATGCATGAATGATGTATGGATGGATGCATGGATGCATGCATGATGGGTGGTTGGATGCATGAATGATGGATGCAGGTTGGATGGGTGGGTGGATGGATGGATGCATGAATGAATGATGTATGGATGCAGGATGGGTGGGCCATGTCTGAACTGGGGTGGCGGAGTGAGCTAAAGAACGGTGATGGATTAAACCCAGATCAGTTGACTGGGGGTGAGTGTTAGTATTGTCAACGCTCCGTCCATCATCACCTTTGGTTTTTCTTTGTTCGCCCTAAGTGGCAGGGTATGCTCAGACGTGAGTCCCTTGCTCACTTTGCCACTGGAGTCAAGCAAGCCCGGCTGAAGACGGCTGGAATGCCAGAAACCGGTCCTGGGAAGCTTGATTCCGGTCCAGGGAAGACATGGCTTGGCAGTTCGGGCTGGACTGTTCCCATGAGGCACAGGGTCAGACTGATTTGCATATGGCCATGTCTGAACTGGGGTGGCAGAGTGAGCTAAAGAACGGTGATGGATTAAACCCAGATCAGTTGACTGGGGGTGAGTGTTTGTATTGTCAACGCTCCGTCCATCATCACCTTTGGTTTTTCTTTGATGGGTGGATGGATGCATGAATGATGGATGCAGGTTGGATGGGTGGGTGGATGGATGGATGGGTGGATGCATGAATGCATGATATATGGATGCAGGATGGGTGGGTGGATGCATGAATGATGTATGGATGGATGCATGGATGCATGCATGATGGGTGGATGGATGCATGAATGATGGATGCAGGTTGGATGGGTGGGTGGATGGATGGATGGATGGGTGGATGCATGGATGAGTGATGTATGGATGCAGGGTGGGTGGATGGATGGGTGGATGCATGAATGATGTATGGATGGATGCATGGATGCATGCATGATGGGTGGATGGATGCATGAATGATGGATGCAGGTTGGATGGGTGGGTGGATGGATGGATGGATGGGTGGATGCATGAATGAGTGATGTATGGATGCAGGGTGGGTGGATGGATGGGTGGATGCATGAATGATGTATGGATGCATGGATGCATGCATGATGGGTGGTTGGATGCATGAATGATGGATGCAGGTTGGATGGGTGGGTGGATGGATGGATGCATGAATGAATGATGTATGGATGCAGGATGGGTGGGCCATGTCTGAACTGGGGTGGCGGAGTGAGCTAAAGAACGGTGATGGATTAAACCCAGATCAGTTGACTGGGGGTGAGTGTTAGTATTGTCAACGCTCCGTCCATCATCACCTTTGGTTTTTCTTTGTTCGCCCTAAGTGGCAGGGTATGCTCAGACGTGAGTCCCTTGCTCACTTTGCCACTGGAGTCAAGCAAGCCCGGCTGAAGACGGCTGTAATGCCAGAAACCGGTCCTGGGAAGCTTGATTCCGGTCCAGGGAAGACATGGCTTGGCAGTTCGGGCTGGACTGTTCCCATGAGGCACAGGGTCAGACTGATTTGCATATGGCCATGTCTGAACTGGGGTGGCAGAGTGAGCTAAAGAACGGTGATGGATTAAACCCAGATCAGTTGACTGGGGGTGAGTGTTTGTATTGTCAACGCTCCGTCCATCATCACCTTTGGTTTTTCTTTGATGGGTGGATGGATGCATGAATGATGGATGCAGGTTGAATGGGTGGGTGGATGGATGGGTGGATGCATGAATGAATGATATATGGATGCAGGATGGGTGGGTGGATGGATGGGTGGATGCATGAATGATGTATGGATGGATGCATGGATGCATGCATGATGGGTGGATGCATGATGGATGGATGGGTGGATGCATGAATGAATGATGTATGGATGAAGGGTGGGTGGATGCATGAATGATGTATGGATGGATGCAAGGTGGTTTGGGCTCGCTCGCTGCGCTCGCTCACTGCGGTGCAATATGCAAATTAGTTTACGGCTCACCACTTTCAAATGTCACCAGCTGCCCCTGCTGATTGCTCTACCAACCTCCCATCTCAAACTCAGGATTTAACCAGAAACCAACCCCACTATACCTATCTCTTTGCGATGTGGCATTTAATGTATAGGCTTTGTCAGCAGATGCCCTTGGCAGCGAGGTTCCTGGGCCCTAGGGTCACCGCAGTGTAACTTTTAAGTTACCTCAGTCAAAGGAGGGCCACCACAGAAAGTGTTATGGTTTTTCTGAGAGACCAAATGTTTGATCATGTACTCCTTCCTTGGAAAAAAAAATAAAGCCCTTTCAATCAAAACCAGCGAAACTGAACATGTTTACGCCATAGTTATTTGTTCAGACAGCACAGTCAATAACTGCTGCCTGCTGGGGTGTATTGATATAACCAGGGCCACTGGAATTATGCACCATTGGGGAGGGAGCCTGGCTGCTTGCATCCTGGGCAGGAGCTGAGAAGCCGTGGCACCTGGTAAGCTACATTTAAAAAAAAGATATTATTAAATTACCCCCCCCCCCGCGTGACCCCCCTGCCCCCTCTCCCCCCCCCCCCCCCCGCGAGTCATGCCGGACGCGACTAACTCAGTGGCCCACCCAAATACACCATTGGCCCACCCAAATAAAAATTCCTGGAGCCGGGGGAGTGCCAGCTGCGGGCCGGTACCAGCCCGTGGAGGACTCTCTCACTATCTCCCCTTTGTTGACGGTGACTCATGCGCTGCGCGAGGGATTTTCGCAGGTTCACTTACGGTGGTGACAAACTCTTGTGCAATCCTCGTCGCCACAAGGGTGGGAAAAACAAACTCGGCAAGGTCATTCGATGGAGGCGCTTTTTTGGCGCGCACTGTCAGCCAGAGGTGCCAAGGGCCCTGGCTCGGTTACGCAGTGTACTAACACAGCAACTAGGGCTTTGTTTGTGGCGGAGTTCGGGGTACGGAAGAGGGCTAAAAGGAATCTGTGGACGACAGAAAAATGATACTCGCCATTGGGAATGGTTGTCGTGTTACTGACTTGTGTACTGCCCGACTTACCCTTCTGACTCTCGGAGGAACCTGGGCGCCATGCCCTTAAGTGCCTGTCCTGTTATCCGGGTAGCTTAAAGGAGTTAGGATGTCTGAAGTCATCTGAGGACATGAAGGCTATTCAATGCGGTTTTTATATAAAATATTTAATTCTCATTTAAATAGATCAACCTCTCAGACATACACGGTATAGTTTGTATCATTACATGTCAAAGTAGTTATGGGCTATTATTATATACATGCACATGACTACATATGCATAGCAAGATGTACTTAATTAGGCATGCCCTTATGAATTAAATCCCGAAGAAATGTGGAAATGCTCCCACCTTTGACCCCAAAATGTTCATGACATCGTATAGCCCTATTAATAGCTTTCTAACACAGTGTACTCCTGCCTATCCTCAAGAGGCCTAGTCAAACATAGCCAACATGTGAGGTGGGAGGAGTGAGGCCATACGCTTAAGAGATCAGCTGGGGAGCCTTTAGCCCAACTGCATGGAGGATAGAGCATCAGTTCATCCACTGTTGGTGGCTGTTCAAAGGTCACTTCTACTACCCTTCTTCAGGCGCTCGGCTGGAAGTTCTTCGGTAGGTCTGACTGCGGCCACCATGCTATTAGGCCCGTTGACAGCATAAAATGTTTACTGGAGACAGCGAAGGGATTATTGATGCCTTCAGCGTCAGATGTTAAAGTCCCTGTTTCATCAAGGATCTGAGGAGCAAATCATGTTCCATCGTTCCGCAAGGCCTACCAGTGAATCACTGTGTCTGCTTTATACTGAATTCGTCTACATGACCTTGTGCAGCAATCAAGGGCGTTGTCCCATATCAATCCTTAATTGGCCGTCAGCAAAACTTGTAACTTCTACCTGTCAGAGGGTTCTGTCATTTTGGATTGCTGGAGCCAGTGTACATGTCCCTGGCTATTTTAAGCATGCTCGATAGTGGCTACTCCTATTTTCAATTTTTCACATGTATTTAGAGTATTTCTACCCTAAATGCCTTGAAGCTTTTCCCATCTAACTTTCAGGCCCTTAAAAAACCTTTGAATCCTGATGGATTCACTTAAAGGATTGAAACGTTTACTGTTGTTAAGGACCCTATTTGCACTGTTTATCAACTACTAACGGGCCTTGCCGCTCTTGTTTTGGAATACGCACTTTGACCTCTAAAATTACGTGTGTATCACATAAAACAGTGCACCGAGCACGTTTTGTCACCCTCACCCACTGCACCATTGTTAATAAGTTTGATTTTACTTTTTTTGAAATTTCTCTTTTGTTACTAATAAACAACTTTTCTGTGTTTAAGATTGTTGATGTTGTGTGCCTCAGGGCCACTGTTCTGGTGAATACTTAAGGTCCCTGAATGGCTCTAGGGTTCCCTTTGTTCCTTAGTACTACCTCTCCCACCCAGGAATGGTGACCTGTAGTAGACTAACAGTGTTACTACTGTTTCACGTTAAGTTAGGGTAAATTTACTTACTGGTGGACGTCACCAGGTAGATTTCAGTGGTTGATTTAAGTGTTAGGAGTTTCTACTATACTCCTGGCTTAACCCCACTTACAAGCTACATAACTGTGCCTTAAAATAGAAATTCAGCCTTCTTTGTGTGTGTAGCAGTCCTAGGTGCACTAATTACACTGCGACATTGTTGCCAAGGGAGATTACCTGGTTGCTTACCGACTGTAGTATGTGGCAGGTAGCTCACAAGTGCATATTCTGAGGGAGGTTATTTATTACTTTATTATTTTTGATCACCTCTAGATTTGTGGGAGCTTAATCCTGAGTCCCCATTAACTCATGATCATTCACCCTCTTGTAGAGTCTACTCTTAAACCTGCATCTGACTGAGCCCTGTCCGTGAAGGTGTTCTACGTGATATAGCCTTGTTGTTTTTTCCGTACAGCTTTTCATTGTTTTGCATGTTTCTGTCGGTGAGGTTGTCAGAATTATATGCATCTTGAAAATCACACAACTGTCAATATTACGTTTGTAATTTGGGTTCTCCTAAAAGGGGACTGCGTAGTCAGTCAGCCAATCATTGATAGAATGAATGGCTGCTTGTCCGGACCAGGTGTTCAGGTCAAACATTTGTGGTTTAAATGTTTAGCTATTAACTTTTACCCTCATTCCCTTCGCATAAAAAAATCTTTACCCGATTCACCGAATAAAAGCAGCATAGGGAAATTGCAGTAAGTGAATTTTGTTAGTGTAGTATGGTGAAAGTGGCATGTAGTTGTGAAGTGTGTGCTTAGCCTTGTGAAATGTTTCTGTGGCTATATTTGACATTTGTTGACACCGTAACATTAGTACATTTTATACAAGTCCATTTAAGGTTGACCTACAAGAACAAAACACTACAGCACTTCCGGTTTGAGTGTTTGCCATTGGGCATTCCCAGTCTGGGTGCAGGTCGCGAGGAGGGTGCTTAGTTTGGTCATGGCTGTGTGATGATGCCTTGCGGGTTCAAGGACATGATTGTGGTTGGTTTTTGACTCTTGGGGGGGTCAGACTTCTGACAGTCCAAAGAGGTGTGTATTTTGGGTTCAGGCCAGGGGAATGGGGCTTCTTCTCTCAGTTCCAGGATTGGTGGAGAGAGCCCCACTTGTTTCTGCGCTGCTGGACTGAGTGCTTGTATCTGTTCAGTCCCACTGGAGAGAGAGAGCTCACCCTATCGCCAGGCCATTGAGGGGGTGCTGTGTCTGTTCAGGTTGGCTGCAAGGTTCTTATTCATGGTGATGCCACTTGTCACGGTCACAGACCACACAACAGTGCTTAATTTGTAAAAGAATGAGTGCCAGGGAGCACACAAAATCAACTAATAGTGTTGGGTTCACCTCAATTATCTTTAACCCCTTTGCCGCGGGGGTAATTTCCCCGTGAGGGGGGGAGGGGGCGGCGCCGCAGTGCTCATGGCGAGCTGGGCTCGTCATGAGTCACAGTGGAGCTGTGTTCATGACGAGCTAGGCTCGTCACAACCCCGCCCACTGATTAATTCTCCCACACAGGCGGGGAATCAATCGTGCGCGGGCGGGCCGCGGCCGTTATGACGAGCCCAGCTCCACTGTGACTTATGACGTGCTGGGCTTGTCATGAGCATGGAAGGGTTAATCCACTACCAGACGCTGCTGCCCTTTTACCTCACTCTTGCGGTCCCTGCTTTCTCTCTTTGTGCCCGTTTTTCAGTCTTCCCCAAAAATGCGTGCCTATGAGCCCCACTTGCTTTCATTGAGAAGTGCACTCAGAGGGTACTCGTCTCAGTCCAGCCTTCTGGAGTGTGCTTGTTTGATTAGCGAGTGTCTGAGGGTGGTGCTTGTCTCTGCTTCGCACCATTAGACAGGTGCTTATCTCAGAACATGGCCGCAGGGAGGGGCCTTGTCTGAGCTTCAGGCTGCTGCGGGGTGCTTTTAAGAGCTCTGAGCGGGAGTGGGAGTGATTGTTGAGATTCCAGACTGAAAGGAGGGTGTTTGTCGGGGCTTTGAGTGGACTGGATCCCTCCGGGTCTCAGACCTGGTACTAATTAAAACGGATATTGAAACGGGTCCCCATCAGGCCATATATTCATGTCCTTAACTTTACTGGCAACAACACTGATCCAGTTTCTGAACAATTAATGTAAAACATGTTAAAGTAATTCATGTCAGCAATTTAGTTCCTGTTTATATTTCACGTTTTATTAATCATGCATTCCCCAAGAGTGTTGGCTATTTTCAGAATTTTGTATTTCTTTTTTGTGTCGGCTGTGACTCTTGCATAGTGCATACTTTGAAATGAGTCCCCTCCAGCTGTTCATAATGGGCCATGACAGAGAGCTCTGGAGTAAAGGCTGAACGAAGGCAGTGTGACTTTGTCACACTGCCTGGCAGAGGGTCAGAAAGGTATTCAGAATACATGGTCATCCAATCCTTGGCCTCTCTGTAGAGCACACTGAGCAATGGCCACATATTCCAATAGTAATGGTGATTCTGTGCAACTGAGTATGAAGGAGGCCCGCAGTTGTCAAAATATTGATAAAGCGAAAGTGAACTTCCAGGTGAGTGGGCGCGCGTGTGTTTGGCATGTGGTGAAGTGAAGGAGATGAGAGAAAGTGCACTCAGGAAAGAGTGAAAAGAGGGTGATGAAAAGGAAAAAGATGAAGTGTAAGATATGCAGATGAACAAGATGTGGAGGGAAATGGGTGTGCATGTCTGACCTTGAGTGAATATAACTGAAGTGATTTAGAAGCTCTGAAGATCACTACTCCTTCCACTAGCCTCAGTGGTGTTTTATTCAGTCTCACAATTTCTGAGTTGAAATGTATTCAATATTATCATTGTTCTTACTCATTTATCTTTAACAGCTAACAACCATTGACAAAGCCAGTAGTCCTGGCTGGTTTTCAGAGTATGTCAGTTGTCGTGTTATATATCTAGATTCAATAATAGAAAGTTGAGAGAGGAACTTAAATACCAAATACCGGTCACTGGGAATACCACACTGGGAATCACAGAAATGTAGTTTAGGCGTTTACGAAACTCCCTTAATTACATAGGCAATGCCCTCTTTAGAAGCCCCGCCCCCAACACACACACACACATACACGCACCCACCCACACACACACACACTTTTTTAATCTGACTTAAAGCCCTTGTGTCTCCACTCCCCCCTCCCCCCCCTCCCCCCAAAGAAATTGCACTGGTGAGTCATCACCAAGGTTCCAGCCTCCTTGCCTTGCTCCAGAGCTCAGGGCCTGGAAGTCATTATTCCTCTGCAGCTCTTTCCAGGGCGGGCCACTACAGGCCTCTGGCCCGGTCCCACATTCTTCCGCCTCGCAAGCAAGACACGCTTTTTCCACTCTGCCTCGCGCTGCTGTTAATGTGAACTTCTTAACCCCTCTTGTCTGTGTAGGTCGCCTCCAAGGCAGTCAGTCAGTGTGATCTTGGGTGTGTCTGCGCAGCTGCTCCAGTGTGAGGTAGACTCGATCCTTTTGATCTTTTCTTTGAACCTGTGCACTGCTCTGTAGCTAGTCCACCTTCGTGCTGTGCTGGGCCTGCAGCAGAGAACAGTAGACTGTTCTTCTTACTTAAGGGCATAGTGTGCTACTTCCAAGCGCTGTACCTACATTCAGAGCTCTTACCCTGTCTGCTTTAGCACAGTGGCCATAGAGGGGGTATTCTTTGAGGTGCGGCAGCGTTTAGTGCATAGCCTAACGCAAGTGGGCCCAGGTCTTCAGGTCAAAGCCAGGGTTGTCTGATCCTATCTGCCTGGAAACGATGGGCACCTTTATTTGACAACAGGAGAGTGTTTGGTATTGGGTACTCAGTCCAGTGGTTCATCCCACCTGACATTATTTGCTTTATTGTATTGTTAGCTTTATATGACCCTTGCATCTTTTTTTTCTCAGAAGGACTAATAATTATATTTTTATTATTATTATAATTGTTTTTGTTACTATTTATAATTTAGACCTATCAATGCACATTTCACAACCTAAACTGTCTCAGTTTCAAACAAAAAAAATGGTCCTCAAAAAAAGATTATTTATTTATTTATTTTTGTAATTTATTGAGCGCGGCGAATACCCGTGGGCGTCTCGGCGCTATGATTCCATTAATTCCCTCATCGCTCATAGCAGGCTGTATTGGACTACTGATCGAATAACCAGGTTTTTAATAGTTTTCGAAATTGCATAAGTGAAGGAGAGGTCTTGATGCAGAGTGGCAAGGAATTCCAAAGCTTTGAAGCCGCAACCAGGAAGCGACGATCTCCCCAAGATACTGTCTTGGATCGAGGGACCACTAGATGGTTCAGAGTGGTTGATCGAAGCAGTCTGGTTGGTTTATAGGGTGTCAGCTTTGCCTTAAAAAATTGGGGAGCCTGGTCATGTAATGCTTTGTAAACTATGCATAAAGATTTAAATTTTATTCGGTTGCGGATCGTTAGCCAATGATAGTTTTTAAGGGTGTCCGATACTGAGGAAAATTTAGGTGTTCCTGAGAGGAGCCGTGCTGCAGCATTCTGCAATGACTGAAGCTTGTTTATTATCCTGGTTTGGGCATTTAAAAATAGCCCGTTGCAGTAGTCAAGGGAAGTTAACACTAATGAACTGATTAGTGTTTTTGCAGCAGTAACTGGAAGAAATGGGAGAATTTTCCTAATCAGCCTTAATTTATGGTGGACTGTTGCCGCTACCTTATTTGCATGTGCCATGAAATTTAAGTCCACATCGAAAGTTACTCCTAGGTTCCTAACCTTGAGTGCTGGCTTCGGAGGCTCACCCATTCCCGGTGGCCACCAAGTTGATGACCAGTCTGGTCTGAGGGGTCCGAAAATTAGCACTTCCGTCTTATCGGAATTTAGCTTAAGACAGTTAGATGCTATCCACTCGCTGATTGCGAGCATTCCGCGCCGAAATCGGTCAGTCACCTCTGGTCCGTTATCTTTAATACCCAAAACCAGCTGGGTATCATCTGCATAGGAGGTTACGCTCATCCCATATGCCTTGATGACATTGGCAAGGTCCGACACATAGATGTTAAAAAGTGTCGGACTTAGGGATGAGCCTTGAGGAACCCCACATGGTAATGACAGATTGATAGATTGATAAGGGCCAATGGTGACTGCCTGTGATCTGTCGGCTAGGAATGAGGCAATCAATTTGCTCGCCGATTGGTGGATGCCCATCTTTTCGACACAGTCGATAAGAGTGTTGTGGTCGACCGTGTCGAAAGCCGCCGACAGATCCAGCATGACCAGGACAGCTGTCCCACCGAGATCTCGGATGGTTCTTATGTCATCCGCAGCCTTGATTAAGGCGGTTTCGGTGCCATGGTGTCTTCGGAAGCCGAATTGTGAGTCATCCAGTAGGTGGTGTGTCTCGATGTACTCAACCAGCTGTTGATTCATGGCCTTTTCGACCACTTTGGCTAAGAAAGGTAGGCTTGCGATTGGTCTATAGTTCTTTGGGTCGGTCTTGTCCAAGCTAGCTTTCTTCAACAGAGGCTTCACAATCGTGTTTTTTAAGGAATCGGGGAAGATTCCGGAGCCTAGAATGGTGTTACAGACTGAAGTGATCATCGGGATGAGAGTATTCATCACTGGTGGGAGAACCGAGAATGGACACGGATCCAATATGGATCCAGTCTTAATAGAAGAGACTATTTTTTTAGTTTGGTCCATGGTCAGTGGTTTAAAACTCGTAAATTCATTGTCCTGTACAGGCTTAGGGGAGGGCGAGTTTGGGGGGTTTGAAGAAAAAGCCTGATAGATATCATTGACTTTGGAGTAAAAGAATTTAGCCAATTCATCACAGAAGGATTGAGAGGCAGGCGGGGTAAGATCTGGTGCATTGCCAGATAGTGTTCTGGTAATGTCGTACAATTGTCTAGTTGAGTTTTTAGCTTTGTCGATTTTTTCTGAAAAGAATGTTTTCTTTGCTTCCATAATCATATCTTTATACACTGATAGTGACTCTTTATATTTCGCTTTCTCGTCCGGATCGTAATTTGTACGCCACTTCCTTTCCCTGCTTCTATTAAGCTGTTTTTGTCTCCTAAGCTCATCAGTGTACCATGGGGCAGAAGGAGTCGTTCTGTTCGTGGAGACTTTTTTTGTTGGAACTAAGATATTGGTAGCGTTTCTCAGCCAGTCGTGAAATTGTTGAGTGGCAATGGATGGGTCAGCGGAAAGTGATGGACAAGAGCTGTCCAGTAGATTGGTTAATTCGGTATGGTTTATATTTTTCCAGATTTTGAAAGTGGTTGGGCTCGGTGGCATAGCTTTTATCTTTGAAGTATCAGTTAGAGTCAGCTTAGTGAATATGACATAATGATCCGTCCAAGGCAATGGCAGGATGTTAAGAATCTGTAGGGTCTCAACATTGGAAAAAATACCGTCAAGAATGTGTCCAGCTTGGTGGGTCGGGGACGTGATCAATTGTTTGAGTCCTAACATGTCCAGATCCATAGTCAAGGTCTGGGTATCCTTGTCCTCTTTCAAGTCCAGGTGAAAATTCATGTCACCCAGAATTGTGAAGGATTCCTCCATGATTAATGATTCCATTATTGTATTGAGGGTGTTTATAAAAGGCGTTCTAGTTCCAGGGGGACGATATAAGAGTAGTCCCTTGAAACTATGAAGGGCAGTGAAGCGAATGCTAAATTGAAATACCTCACATGTGGTTACTGAAATGGGTGTTATTTTAATTGGAAATCCTTCTCTGGCAATAATTGCCAGTCCCCCCCCTCGTTGTAATTTCCTGTCTAGACGGTAAATGGTATAGCCGTGAGGCACAGCAATAACCAGGTCTGGTCCGGATGCTTCATTCAGCCAGGTCTCGGTAACGAAGAGGACATCTAGATTGTTGTCTATAATGAGGTCGGCTGTTTCTTGTCTATGCTTGCTTATTGATCTTGCATTGATCAGGGCCATGAGATAGTCAGTTTCTTTCGCTGCTGATATTACTTTAGGTGGAATTTTTTGATTGTTTATGAAGATCGTGGTATTACAATTGGTACAGTTAATAGCGGTGTTGTGTATAAGACTGCTAGGGTCGTGAACCAAGCATCGAGAGTTGGAAAGGGTGCGTAGCTCTAATAAGGAGGCTCGGGAATGGATTATCCTGCAATCTGATGAAATCTGGCCAGGGGTCGGGGCCCTAGGCCCGGTCCCGGCGCGGACGGGCGCAGACGGGCTCGCCTTTGGCGCGCCCGCTGCGCCCGCCCGCTGCGCGGACGGGATGACATATTGTTTTTATCCCCAGAGCTCGTGAGTACTGAGGAGGGTGGGAGGCGTCCAACAACTAGAACGCGACCCGTTTCTCAGCGCAATATGGCGCGTGAAGTGTGTGAAAGCCGGTGTCAGCCCGCAAATCGGCTGCACCGTGCCTTAAGAATGTTTGTATTAGCTTCAGCGCGAAGCAAATCTCGCGCTGAAGTTTTAAGCAATTGAAGTTTTTAAAAGTGCAAATTAAAATATTTACAGTCTTTAATAGCAGGTAGTCTACAACATTCTATAGCGCGTTCACAAAGGTATGAGCCCCCGGCTTTCCGCCTCAGGGGTAGATTTAATAGCAATCACCGTTCTGCTAGTGATCGGGATTTAAATAGCCAGGGAGGGCGGGAGGCGTCCAACAACTAGAACGCGACCCGTTTCTCAGCGCAATATGGCGCGTGAAGTGTGTGAAAGCCGGTGTCAGCCCGCAAATCGGCTGCACCGTGCCTTAAGAATGTTTGTATTAGCTTCAGCGCGAAGCAAATCTCGCGCTGAAGTTTTAAGCAATTGAAGTTTTTAAAAGTGCAAATTAAAATATTTACAGTCTTTAATAGCAGGTAGTCTACAACATTCTATAGCGCGTTCACAAAGGTATGAGCCCCCGGCTTTCCGCCTCAGGGGTAGATTTAATAGCAATATTTAAAAGGCCTAATACACTCTATCTGGGCTCAAACTATTGACTTTCCCGCACAGGCATGTTGAGCGAAAGGTCAACCCATTTATTGTATTCAGTGTTAGGAATATTTTGAAAATTGTTTAAAGTTTTTTGTAAGGCAAAGCCGACCAACACTGTAGCTTCCCAACTTAAAAAAATATTTTGTTTTTTTGTGTAGTACTTGAACCTTGAATCTTTCATGCTGTGCAACGCTGGTAATTAGCTGGTCCGGAAAAGCCGGATGTAGAAAAAAATAAAATACATGCACTGACTTCTGCAGACCAGCCTGTACAACACACACCTGAAAGGCACTCTTAATCCCAAAGCAACTGAGTGGAAGAGGCATTTCAGTTTGTGTTGTAGAGTGTATGTAGGGCGCTGTGGCTGGAGGTGCCACTCAGTGTCTGTGGCAAAGACTGGACTGGGCCTGCTCCACTGTAGCTGAATAAGGTGCAGTCTGTACAACTGTATATGTATATAAAAAATAAAAAAAGTGTTCCTCCACATCATGATCATCTCTTGTCAGAGAATGGCTGGAAGCTCTCAGACGGGACATAGCAGTCTGCTTTTATGAGGGTGGTGAGGAAGGGATACCTTAGCGTCCTGTGTCTGTCGTTGTGGGGTGTCTGGGAGCACAGGGCAGAGTCTGGAGGCTACAGGTGCGTGGAGTGCAGTACAGTCCACAGAAACATCCACAGTGGCAGCGTGGAGGGCTACGGAGGGAGCGGCACCAGAGTGACCTGTGGCTGCGGTGGTGGACCCATTCTAGGTAGCGAGTAGACCTTTGGTGGCGGACGAGAGGGCAATGATGGAAGGGAGGAAGTAGTGATAGCAGCTTATAGGGTCCAGCCGTGGGCTGTGGATGTAATGACTGGGCCGCTGTGTTTTAGGAGAAAAATGTGGATGTATTTGAGGGGTTCTTGGTGGCAGCAGAGAGGCCGCTGGTGTGAGCGGGGGCTGGCAGTGATAGTTAAACACGTTGGTAATGGCCTACTATTTGGTGACACAGGCTATGTCTGTGGTGGAGCTTGGTAAACTTGAGGTACCAGAGGAACTTAGAAAATGCTGTGGAGTCAGTGAAGGCAGTGAAGAAGAGGAGGCAGTGAAGAAGACTAAAATGGTAGCAGGTGGGGATAAGGTAGGGCCGGCAATCCTGAAACGTGCAACGACAATACACATGGGCAGTGTAGAGGCCTGCGCTGTCAATTGAATGTTGGACATACCAATAACTGTGTCACATTTGTAGAGTCTGACCGGTTTGTCACAGGAAAAAGAAGAGCCGATCTCACCAGTTTACAAAACCGTAGCAGAATGAAAAGTACGATGAAGAGGCGATGAGGAGGAAAATGCTCATATAATGAAAAGCTGTCCGGGACAAGAGGAGTAAGAGAGATGTGTGTATTTTACTATTTCGGAAGGACATGGTTTCTTGATTATGAATTTTATGGGGCAAGAGATGTATATCAATCAATCAATCAGTACATTTGTAGAGCGCGCTACTCACCCGTGCGGGTATCAAGCCACTGGAGGAAAAACAAGGGGGGGGGTGCTGCTACTGCTCGAATAGCCAGGTCTTGAGGTGTTTCCTGAAGGTGAGATGGTCCTGGGTCAGTCGTAGGTGTACGGGGAGGGAGTTCCATGTCTTCGCTGCTGGGTAGGAGAACGATCTTCCTCCCGTGGTGGTTCTGCGAATCTGTGGGATGGTGGCGAGGGCGAGGGCGAGGCTGGAGGAACGGAGCTAGCAGGTGGGGGTGTGGAACGAGATGCGGTTGTTGAGGCATTCAGGGCCCATGTTGTGGAGCGCTTTGTGTGCGTGGGTGAGCAGCCTGAATGGGATCCTCTTGCTGACGTGGAGCCAGTGCAGGTTTCTCAGGTGGGCGGTTATGTGGCTGTGGCGGGGGATGTCGAGGATGAGTCGTGCGGAGGCGTTTCCGAAGTTTTGCTGTGGTTCCTGCGTATAGGGCGTTCCCGTAGTCCAGTCGGCTGGTGACGAGGGCCTGGGTGACCGTCTTTCTGGTTTCGGTGGGGATCCACCGGAAGATCTTTCGTAGCATGTGCAGGGTGTTGAAACACAAGGACGAGCCTGCGTTGACTTGCTTGGTCATCGTGAGAGAGGAGTCCAGGATGAATCCCAGGTTGCGTGAGTGGTCAGTGGGTGTCGGTGCGGTGCCCAGCGACGTGGGCCACCAGGAGTCGTCCCAGGCGGAAGGGGATTGTCCGAGGATGAGGACCTCTGTCTTGTCCGAGTTGAGCTTCAGACGGCTGTGCCTCATCCATTCTGTGACCTCAATCATTCCGTCCTGGAAGTTGGCTTTGGCGGTGAGAGGGTCTTTGGTGAGGGAGAGTATAAGTTGGGTGTCGTCGGCGTAGGAGATGATGTTGATGTTGTGTTTGCGGGCGATGGTGGCGAGGGGGCTCATGTAGATATTGAAGAGGGTTGGGCTGAGTTAGGAGCCTTGGGGTACGCCGCAGATAATCTTGGTGGCCTCGGAACGGAAGTGAGGGAGACTGACTCTCTGGGTTCTGTCGGAGAGGAACGATGTGATCCAGTCCAGGGCCTTTCCTTGGATCCCAGTGTTGTAGAGGCGGGTTATTAGGGTGCGGTGGCAGACGGTGTCAAAGGCTGCCGAGAGGTCCAGGAGGATGAGAGCGGCTGTCTCTCCGTTGTCCATCAGGGTCCTGATGTCATCGGTGACTGCGATGAGGGCGGTCTCGGTGCTGTGGTTGGCTCGAAATCCGGACTGGGATGGGTTGAGCGAGCTGTGTTCTTCGAGGAATGCAGTCAGCTGTTTGTTGACGGTCTTCTTGATGACTTTGGCCGGGAAGGGGAGCAGAGAGATGGGGCGGAAGTTCTTGAGGTCTTTGGGGTCCGCTGCTGGTTTTTTCAGAAGAGCGTTGATTTCTGCGTGTTTCCAGTTTCCAGGGAAGGTGGCTGACGTGAAGGAGCTGTTAATGACGTTCCGGAGGTGGGGTGCGATGGTGGTGTCGGCTTTGTTGAAGATGTGATGAGGGCATGGGTCGGAGGGGGAGCCGGAGTGGATGGTGTTCATGACGCGGGTTGTGTCTTCAGTGCTGATGTGGGTCCATGCGCTGAGGGTGGTGGTGGGGGTCGTTGGTTTGGTTGCTGGGGGCGGGGTCTGGGGTCAGAAGCTGTCGTGTATATCTGTGATCTTGCGGTGGAAGAATGTGGCGAGGGAGTTGCAGAGGTCTTGCGACGATGTGATGTCATTGTTGCTGGCGCTGGGGTTGGAGAGCTCTTTGACGATGCTGAAGAGTTCCTTGCTGTTGTGGGAGCTGTTGTCCAGTCGCTCTTTGAACGATGTCCTTTTGGTGGTGCGGATCATCTGGTGGTATTCGCGGGTGGCGCTCTTGAGGGCTGTCATGTTTTCTGATGTCCGCTTGTGGCGCCAGGCTTTTTCGAGGGTTCGGCACGATTTCTTTTCTATTTTGAGGGTGTCTGTGAACCATGAGGATTTTCTGTTGCTAGTCTTGCCTGGGGGTTTCTTCAGTGGAGCGAGGTCGTCGGCGCAGTTGGTGATCCATTGTGCTAGATTGTCTGCTTCGTTGTTGGTGTCAGGGGTGTCGACCGGTGGGTTCTGGCTCAGCGATGTGGTCAGCTGGTCTGTGGTGATTTTGCTCCAGCATCTCCGGGGGATCTGTAGTGTGTGGTGGTGGGATGTGGTCTTCTTGAAGGTGAAATGGATGCAGCTGTGGTCGGTCCAGTGTAGTCCGGTGGAGTGGCTGAAGGCAACATGGCTGCTGGCCGAGAAGATGGGGTCGAGCGTGTGGCCGGCGTAGTGGGTGGGGGTGTCCACCAGTTGCTTGAGTCCGAGGTTGTCGAGCAGGGTGGTGGTGGTGTTGTCGTTGTTTTTCTCCAGGTGGAAGTTCAGGTCCCCTAGGAGGATGTGCTCTGGTGAGGTTAAGGCGTGCGGGCTGATGAAGTCGGTGATGGTTTCGCAGATTTGTGTCCGTGGGCCCGGGGGTCTGTAGATGAGCATTCCTCTGAGGGTGGTCTGGGGGTCGGTGTGGATTTGGAAGTGTAGGTATTCGGCGGCGGTGAGTGTGTCTTCGGCGTTGGTCGTGACGCTGATGGTGTTCTTGTAGATGACGGCAATGCCTCCTCCAGTTTTGTTGACGCGGTCTTTCAGGGTGATTTTGTAGCCGTCCGGGATGGCTATGGCGATGTCGGGGGCAGAGGAGGCGTTCATCCAGGTTTCCGTGAGGAAGGCGACGTCTGGTACTGTTGTATCCAGGAGTTACCAGAGTTCGATGGCGTGTTTGTGGACGGAGCAGGTGTTGAGGAGGATGCACTTGAGGTGGCTGTTGTTGTTGCTGGGTTCGGTGGGAGGTGTGCAGGTTCGGAAGCAGGAGAATTTGCATGCTTGGCAGGTGAAAGGTCCGTGGGTGCGCCTCGGCGTGGCTCGGTGGCAGGCGGCAGATCGTCCTGTGTTGAGTGCGATGAGGGTGGCGGTGTCGTACCTCAGTCGGGTGCCCTGGAGACGTCGGGGGCCAGGGGTTGTGGCGCTGGGCGCGGTCCGGGCGCAGACGGGCTTGCCTTAGGCGCGTCCACTGCGCGGTCTCGCAGCGGCCGCCATTTAAAGGGAGGCGGGGAGGAGGGGTCAGCTGGGAGGTGGGAGGGTGGTCAGCGAATGGGCACGGGGGGGCGGGGCCGCACGGGAGGCAGCGGCGGGAAAACGGGGGAGCAGCGGCGAGCGAGGCTCCAAGGGAGAGAAGGGCGACAGTCACACGGGGGTACAGAAATCAAAATGGGCAGCAGACACTGGCACACAGGGAGCAGAGCAGGCGGGTCACAGGCACAGGTGGCACTGCAGTGGTGGGGAAGCGACCTACCCGGAGGGTCAAGCGTCGCTGTCTCTACCACGCAGCGGCTGCCATTTAAAGGGAGGAGGGGTCAGCTGGGAGGCGGGAGGGTGGTCAGCGAATGGGCACGGGGGGGCGCACGGGAGGCAGTGGCGGGAAAACGGGGGAGCAGCGGCGAGTGAGGCTCCAAGGGAGAGAAGGGCGACAGTCACACGGGGGTACAGAAGTCAAAATGGGCAGCAGACACTGGCACACAGGGAGCAGAGCAGGCGGGTCACAGGCGGCACTGCAGCGGTGGGGAAGCGACCTACCCGGAGGTGTGCGCTTATGGACTCAGGGTGAGAGTAGAGGTGTGATTTAAAGTGAAAACCTTAGATGCTGCAGGTCAGTGGTGCATACATAGCTCATCTTCGGAGAATTCATGTTTGAAAAAGCAGATTTTTGATAGAATGTGTGGGAGGCGCCTGTCTGGGGGCTCTTGAGCCATCTCTTGTGTCTTTGTATTCAGGAGCAAACAGCTGGACACACCTTCCTTAGGGGTGAAGGGGCATGTATGAATATTTTATTTTGGGTTTTGAAAAGTACGTAGACTGGTGTTGTTCAGGATTGGCCAAAGATACCAAATTCCTCGCCATATCTTCAAAGACACCCAGAAGATGCATTCAGATGCAGAGAACTCACTAGGAGTCATTTACATGGCTTTAGTTTTAAATCTGGCATAGATTGGCCCCTTGTGATCAACTTTTTACAATCTTGAACTATAGTATAAGGAACTATAGCAACATCATCATCAGGGCCTCACTTTCTACTTCTATATATTTTTGTTGAGAAACTGTTAATTTTCTTCATCTGTGCCTTTGAATATATATCATTACTAGGCATGCTGTACATCGCCTGCCATTACAACGCAGTCGTTTCAACGACAGCGTTGTTACATCACGAGCAATTATATCGCAAGTTGTTACGACTTGCTGTAGGGGGCGCGCTGGACTTAGGATAGGAATAGTATAATTTACTATTCCTACTGTTTGTGCAACAGCAGGGTAGGTGTTGGATTGTAAATCGAACACCTTCTGCCCCCTACAGCAAGCCGTTGCAACTACTTACGATGTAATGGTTCGCAATGTAACAACGCAGTCGTTGTAACAACCGTGTTGTAATGGCATGCGATGTAAACGCTGTTTTCCATGCCATATACTTCTGTAGCTGTACCTAATCCCCATGCCCAAAACTCTGTCCAAGCTCCAGGCAACATGACTCGTAATTCACGACGGAGGCCTAAATAATACACGGCAAAGAGAACCTACAAAAGCTTCAAGCTCACACTGTTGTTATAGGTAAGTAACTAGCTTCTTACTCCCCTAACCCCACTCTCTCTTTAGCCTCATATGTGATATCTTGAACTGTGCAGTGCCCCTTATCCTGTCTACTCTTTCAGTTATCCCAAATTATTTACACATTCTTATGTATAAATTTGTGATCGATATGCTGGTAAGCAAAATCAGAACCAAGATGTCACCATGCGGATTAGGAATCCAACTAGGGACGGGCAGGACTTTGGTTTCCTCACTTCTCTGACATTCCCACCACTTTTGGCTGCAATATCTCGTTTGGCCTTAGTTCCGCGCATTTGGTATCAGTGGACAGACATTGACCATCAGTGGACAGACATTGACCTGCCTTTGCTCATTAAACTTTTTTTTTCTGAGAAGTAAAATGAGGGTGGGATGGATGTTGGTGGTTTTTCTGTCGTTCTCTTGTTGATCACCACTGGCCATTGATCCTCTTCTCCTCTGCTCCTCTTTCAGCACTTACAGAATCCTGCCAACTTTCAGAATGCGGCCACTGAGCTGCTGGACTGGTGTGGGGATCCTCGAGCCTTCCAGAGACCTTTTGAGCAGAGCCTGATGGGCTGTTTAACGGTAGGTGCCCTGCCTGTGGTGGTTCACACCTCCACCCACTGCCATGTCCAGATATTGCCACCAGAACCTGTTGGAGCCGTGATGCCATAACAGCCTCACAGCCAGGTACTGCTTCTCACCTACCCTGAGGAGGCTCATCAGATCATGTTTTCAGGAATCAAGGGTTGGAGATGGCACTATGCCTCTCTAAGGGATGGGGCTGAGCTATGCTAATTTTCAGGATGGGTGAGAACTGTGATAGAGAGGATTCTTGCCTCGGTCAGGTGAAATTTGCCTCAGTCAGAGCTGAACGGAGGATGTGTCAATCAAAGTGTGGAGTGGAGGGTTTAGATGATTGCCTTTTGTCGGGGGATTGGGTGCTCTGTGCCTCTGTTGGTGGAAAGTAAGGGAGATGATCAACCAGATTTGAAGAGAAGCAAACTGAAGACCTGCATGCAAAACACATGTTGATGTATTAAAAGGTATTTTATGAGGGAGTATAGCGCTACTGCTTAGCTCCTGACCTCACACATTGCACTATTTCCTTAAGCAAAGTAAAACATCATTGCATAATTGTGGCAAGAATGTGCTGCTCCCGGAAAGTCTGGAACAACCTGTCTTTTCAAGTTCCTAGAAGAGATTACTAAAAATAACAATTGGAAAAAAGCCGAAAGCTGTGTTATTCTGTAAATCTGTAGCAGGTTCACTTTTCTGGTGCACGGTGAAAGGCAGGAGCCGTAGGTACCTGCATGGCATGAGAGTATTGAAAGGTACTGGCAGTTTTCCATTTTCTGGGAAGTTGCTGGGCATTGCTGCACTGTGGGCATGCATTGCTGCCTCTGTCAGCTTGCACCGTTGCAAAAAGTTTCAAAAATGGAACAAAATCAAACTGGTTAACAAATTAAAGATCCTTCGTTAGGGGCAGTTTGTGAGTCTACAATAAACTGATGCAGTAAGACTGGTACCGCAGGGTATGCTAATGTGGTATTATTTCACCATTATGAATACAGAATCTTGGAATGTGGATTAACCTTGGAAATTTGTGTTTTTGCACTGATATCTGCAGATTTTTCATAATTCCCCCAAAATGTCCCTAGAAAAAGTCAAACTTTTGTACTACTGAAACTGCCCCAAAAATCCATAAGTACAGATTTTTCCGGAAAGTTCGTAATCTGAATTTGGACACTAAATGCTGTTAGTTGCCCAGTCGGGATTTAAACATGAATCGTAATGAGGATATTGGTGCTGTGATACTTTATGTTGAAGCCATCCCTTGAAATATTAATGTTGCAGCCCACCTCATTAATCCTGCTGTACTCGCTACGGAAGGTGTGTTGAAGTGGTTTAAATTGCTTTATTCGCATAGATGCCTCCAGCTATAGGCGGCTTCAAAGTGGTAGATCATACTTTGTCATGAATGGTCATCGTCTGCTCTGTTTCTGTCCAATGCATTAACGATATGGACGAGCTTACGTCACCTAGCTTCCCATCTTCCTTCCTGGATTCCTATTCCATTCCCCATGTAGACTCCCCTCCTATTTGACTCTCTCTCTCCTTTTTGTCTCTCTGGCTGTCTGTCTGTCTGTCTGTCTCTCTCCCTCCCTCCCTCTCTCTCTCTCTGTCTCGCTCTCCCTCTTCCCCTCTCCCCCTCTCCCTCTCCCTCCCCCTCTCCCTCTCCCTCTCCCTCTTCCTCCTCCCTCTTCCCCTCCCTCTCCCCCTCCCTCTTTCCCTCCCCATCCCCCTCTCCCTCTCCCTCTCCCCCTCTCCCTCTCCCCCTCCCCCTCTCCCCTCCCTCTCCCTCTCCATCTCTCTCTCCATCTCTCTTTCTCTCTCTCTCCCTCTCCCTCTCTCTCTCTCCCCCCCCCTCTCTCTCTCTCTCTCCCTCCCTCCCACTCCTTCTCCCCCTCCCCCTCCCCCTCTCCCTCTCCCCCTCCCCCTCCCCCTCTCCCTCTCCCCCTCCCCCCCCCCCCCTCCCCCTCCCCATCTCCCTCTCCCTCTCCCTCCCCCTCTCCCCCTCTCTCCCTCTCTCCCCCTCTCTCTCTCTCTCTCTCTCTCTCTCTCTCTCTCTCTCTCTCTCTCTCTCTCTCCCTCTCTCTCTCTCTCCCTCTCTCTCTCCTTTCTGTCCCTTTCCTCCAAATCACCTTTAACCCCTTCTGGTATACTCTCTCCAGCTCGTTTCTAGATCTTGCCTCAACTCGGCAGTGCCTGTGCCCCACATTTAACACAATACCTGGTCCTAATCTTGTTTCGGCTATTACTTGTGCTTGAGCTTTTTAAGAGCATGTGCCTTGTGGTCATGTTGCCACATCACCTTGTCTGTACTTGAGATACTCTATCTTGTTCCGCCTGGTGATATTAGGCCCAGGCTGGGTTCCCTCAAATTTGTGCTTTTGATCACGTAGAGACACAGGAGGTGTAAATAAAATGTTGTTTCTTTGGTCCACTACTGGGTACCTTAAACCTTCCTGCTACCGTGCCCAGGTTATCTTGTGTGCATATTTGATCAGTGAGCCAAGGACCACCCGTTGTCATCTCACTGTATATGGCTGCTTACCATGGACTGGCCTGAAGTCAAATTTAATTTGTTAGGATTTGAATGTTGATTTCCTTTTGCTAGACCATCCGATTTGAGACACACAAGACTGGGACCTACGATTCGGATATTATGCTGCAGTTTTTAAGGGGGCATGTTTAGTCGTAAACTTACTGGATACGTTTTAGGCCTACACTGGGTCTGTGCTTTTGCACAGTGAGTTTCGGAGATGGTGTCAAGTATTTCAGATTACATTAAGATGCAGTCTGTAGAATATCTTCAATATTGTTGCTGTATCCCAAGACAAGTACAGCGTTTGCTAGTATTGCACCTTGCTTGTACTTGGTTACCGTCTGGCTTTGGGAAGGGTATGCCCAGACTTGGGTCCTGGGCTCACTATACCACTGGATTCAAGCTAACCTGGCTGATGAGGGTAGATACGCCCAAACCAGTCCCAGGATGATTGTTTTCCAATCCAGGTAGGACCTGGCCTGGCAGTTTGGGCTGGACTCTTCCCATGGGGAGGTGGGTCAAGACTTATTTGCATATGGCTTGGTCCAAACTGGGGTGACGTGGTAAGCAAAAAAAATCATGTATGTAGATGTGTGACTGGGGGTGAATGTTTGATTTGTTCTACACTCCGTCCATCCTTTGTGTGTTTTTTTACCCAGTTTGTGAGGGGGCATGTTTATCTTGTTTTTAGGTGTTGTTGACAGTGGGTGACTCTTCCTCATTCAGTCTGAATCTTATTGGAAAAGCCTTAGACCTACACTGGAGCTCTGCATAGTAAGTTTAGGAGATGATGTCAATAATTTCAGATTACATTAAAATGCAGTCTGTAGAATATATTCAATATTGTCGCTGTATTCGAAGACAAGTACAGTGTTTGCTAGTATTGCACCTTGCTTGTACTCGGTGCCCTCTGACTCTTGTTAGTAATAACTATAAAACCTGTGGCCATTTGCAACCGTAAGCAGTCAGTCACCGAAGTAGTGTTTCCACTAACTTGCCCCTTGCCCAGTAGGGTTGAGAGTGGGCTGTACTGCAGTGTCCATGAAGGACCTTGATGCTTGCGCGTTCGCCTGATCTTTCAGAGAACGTCTTTCATATTCAAAAAGGCATGTACCAAGAAGATACGAGTATGGGTCCCAAGATGCAGCTGTTGTGATTCTCACCATTAACTCCTTGTGCACAGAGTGGCAGGAATTAACCTGGAGGATAGGATGGCAGACCCATCACCTCTACTACCAACAAGCATTGGAAATGCAATAGGTCTCGCACCATTAGAGTTAGTGCTTTTAGAATTGTTTATGGGTTTTTTTTGTAAATGTTTAGCATTTTTGTTTCCTGTAGCCAATGCTAAAGTATTACAAATAAAAAAAGCCATAAACATTTCTAAAAGCTCTAACTGAAATGGTCTGAGAACTATTGCACTGTGTGAGGGTGAGGGTGAGTGAGGGTGAGGGTGAGTGAGGGTGAGTGAGGGTGAGGGAGTGAGGGTGAGTGAGGGTGAGTGAGGGTGAGTGAGGGGTTGAGGGTGAGGTGTTGAGGGTGAGGGTGAGTGAGGGTGAGGGTGAGTGAGGGTGAGGTGTTGAGGGTGAGTGAGGTGTTGAGGGTGAGTGAGGGTGAGTGAGGGTGAGGGGTTTTGGGTGAGTGAGGGTGAGGGGGAGTAGTTGAGGCTGAGTGAGGGTGAGTGAGAGTGAGGGTGAGTGAGGGGTTGAGGGTGAGGGGTTGAGGGTGAGTGAGTGAGGGTGAGGGGTTGAGGGTGAGTGAGGGGTTGAGGGTGAGTGAGGGGTTGAGGGTGAGTGAGGGTTTGAGGGTGAGGGGTTGAGGGTGAGGGAGGGTGAGTGAGGGTTTGAGGGGGAGGGGTTGAGGGTGAGGGGTTGAGGGTGAGTGAGGGTGAGGGGTTGAGGGTGGGTGAGTGAGGGTGAGGGTTTGAGGGTGAGGGGTTGAGGGTGAGTGAGTGAGGGTGAGGGGGTGAGGGTGAGGGGTTGAGGGTGAGTGAGGTTGAGGGTGGTTGAGTGAGGATGAGTGAGAGTGAGGGTGAGTGAGGGGTTGAGGGTGAGGGGTTGAGGGTGAGTGAGTGAGGGTGAGGGGTTGAGGGTGATTGAGGGTGAGGGTGAGGGGTTAAAGGTGAGTGAGGATGAGTGAGAGTGAGGGTGAGTGAGGGGTTGAGGGTGAGGGGTTGAGGGTGAGTGAGGGTGAGTGAGGGTGAGGGGTTGAGGGTGAGTGAGGATGAGTGAGAGTGAGGGTGAGTGAGGGGTTGAGGGTGAGTGATGGTCAGGGTGAGTGAGGGTGAGGGTGGGTGAGGGGTTGAGGGTGAGGGTGAGTGGGGGTGAGGGTGAGTGAGGGGTTGAGGGTGAGTGAGGGTGAGGGTGAGGGGTTGAGGGTGAGTGAGGGTGAGGGGTTGAGGGTGAGTGAGGGTGAGGGAGGGGTTGAGGGTGAGTGAGGGTGAGTGAGGGTGAGTGAGGGTGAGGGTGAGTGAGGGTGAGTGAGGGTGAGGGTGAGTGAGGGTGAGTGAGGGTGAGGGGTTGAGGGTGAGTGAGGGTGAGGGGTTGAGGGTGAGTGAGGGTGAGGGTGAGTGAGGGTGAGGGGTGGCCAACATCGCTATCCTCGTTAAACCAGTTGGCTCATCAGTGTTTGTCAACAGTGCGCCTTGTTGAGTAAGCAGAAAGAGATCGACGCCGGTTCGATAATGCCACAGCTCTGTGCTAACAAAAATGCGGAAAAAATAAGCATTTAAATCATTGGCAAATTCAGTAAGCAGAAAGAGATCGACGGTGGTTCGATAATGCCACAGCTCTGTGCTAACAAAAATGCGGAAAAAAGTAAGCATTTAAATCATTGGCAAATTCTACGGAAATTGATTGCAAATGGGAGCAGCTCTGCTTGCAAATCCTCCCTCCGTCGCCCAGGCTGCTGGACTGGAATTGCAGCAGCTAGAAGTGAGGAAGAAAAAAACAAGCAGCAGAGCACGGCGTCAGTGTTGGCATTGCTGGGGGGTAGGGGGGAAGTGGGGATTTAAAAAAAAATGCGACACGGCGGGCAGGGGAGGGGGCGGAGCGGGTAAAATAAACAAAGCGCAGAAAAACACACCAGGGCTACATTTCACACATATTAAAGAAACCAGCAAACAACTACAACATAATGCAAGGCAAAATAAATACTAATTAGAGCAATGGTGCCAAGTACTAATCCTGCGTAAGCATGTGTACTACACTAAACAAGCATATGTAAAATGAAGAATGAAGGAAACAGTCCCAAATTTTGTGAAACTTATTAGTAGCAGCTTGGGTTGAAGACCGGAGATACAAGAAGAGAGATAACGACCAGGAGTTAGATGGTGAAACGTAATCCTCACGCTGCATCCAACACCAGCAACAACCGGAGGCCAAGCGTAGCCTGGCAGCCGGTAGCACGAGCCAATAGGGAGCTTGATTACAGACACAGGCAACAGCAGACAACCGCTGCAATCGCAAAGGACCCTGAGCTGAAAATAGCGTCCACAACCTCTACCTTCACTCTCATTTCAAAATCCTTCTTGGTTTAGTAATCCTCTGAGGGAAAAATGCTTGTGACGTGTGTCTGTTTACAAAAAGGACAGGCAAAAATACAGAAAGAGCTTCATAATCCAAACCAAATTTAAATCCGATAAATATTTAATAATATTTCACAAGCAGAAATGATCAAAGGTGGATCAGATCATCAGGGAGAGCGGGCTTTGTAATGTAATTGACACGGCCGGCCGGTCGTGAAACTGAAAGCATGGCCTGCCGGCCGTGAAAGCCTTTGATGCGGCAGGGGAAATGCGAGACGGCGGGGAGGGGGCGGAGCGGGTAAACAAAGACGGACGTGCACGCGCTTTTAAGCTCAATGCGCATGCGCATTGAGCTTAAAAGTCACGGGCACTGCAAGGAATCGCCACGATTCCTTGCAGTGTGGATAAAGAGTGGATAAGTCCCAATACTCTCGCTTGCTCGATGCGCATGCGCATCGACAGGCGAGACCTAAAAAGCATGCAAGATATAAACATGCTCCCGTTATGTTACGTTTCTTGCTGTTTCTATAATGCTGCACTTACCACTTACTTGACCTCTGTTGGTTCTTTGTGCAGACTTCTGTCTCCATTTGTGTTGCATCCATGTCGATGCTCTCATAAGTTGTTAATTCATTCCCAACCCTCATTTTATGTGGGAGAGTTTATTTGGAGGGTACGCGATTGACATTCTGACCTCCCAACCTGACCCATCTCTGTAACTAGTGGGTTATCTCTATGTTGTAGGTCATAGTGGGAGGATGGGTCTTAACAACCCTTGTCCGCTCTGGCCATGAGTGAATTTAGCGGGAGCCTATATCAGTTGTTTTAGCAAGGTGGTCATGTCATGTTTCGGAATTTAGGATGTTGAGAAAATAGTCCATGAAAATTAGATGTGTGGAGACCTTCATAGTTGAGTGCTAGCTGTTTGCAAGAAGCTTAACTGAGATCCACAGCCCCTTCCGTTTAGGTGCGATCATGACATGGGTGGTTCCCATCAATGTGTTCTCACTTGTTTTTTCTCTATTCGTGGTCCCAGTGTTGCAGATCTATTGATCATCCTGACTTTGTCCTGACGTCCTTAGCTCACTGTGCTTCTGGAATTACAGTTGATTGAGATTCCTTTAGTTCTTGAATCAAGCTGCGGTTGCACTCGACGCAGTGTTTTAGGCAGAGCTGTGTGCAGGGCTAAACCTGCTGGGGCTCCGCCCCAGCAGTAAAAAACAAAACAGACATTGAAACTGATCTTTAGCAAGTATTCTATTCTTGCCTTTTACTCACCGGAAAAAATACAAACTTGCCCTAGCAGGAAAAAATAAGTTCTATTTTTTTTCAAAACAGTTGCATAGAAATGACAAATAACTAGTTTGGGCAAACATAATGGTTTTTTTAACGAATCCTACTAGCATTTGTATGTGATATACAGATGTGCCTTGCCTCACGGATCCTTGTATTCTGCAATTTGTTGGTCTTGAATGGGTGCAGGGGGCTTAGATTGATTTCCCTTCTCGCGCCGCGAGCATTCAGGAGACATGAACATTGCAACCTGCAACCCTTTAGGTTCTTACTGACAGTTAGTTGGAGTACAGAGCTGCATCTTCATTAGCGCTTCTTAGCGCTTTCTGGAAGGCAGGTAGTATGCGTGATCAGGTGCTGGAGGCCCAGGCAGTCTGCAGATGTCAATACAGGTGCACCGCTCAGAGGCACAGTGAACGTTTACTAGGGTAGGAAGATTGTGCCGTATTTCCAGTGGGATAGCAATGCTGGTTCCCAATGGGAATCTGATCTATCTATCTGTCTGTCTATCATTCTATCTATTTTCATTTTTTGCAAGGAGCAAACCATGCTTGATATTACCCACAATTGGTGTAGTGGTATTCCTAGCGTAACTTTAAGTCTCCTGCCTATGCACTAAGCATCTCATGTTTATAGTCTGAATGTTCATGTTTGAATTGGAGGTCCTTGGGTAACCTCTCTGGTTGCATATACCCTGCATTTTTCAAGGGATTCCTAGTTGTGCTTTTTTGTCACGCCTCTGTTGGCGATCACCCCACCTTTATCATCCTTCATAAAGCACTGGTGATGTAGTTGGCCTTGTTTCAGGTCCCATTCCGTGGTCAAGGCGGTAGTGGTTCCTGTCTACTTGCTGAATGGATGCTGGATCTGTCTTTGTTGACAAGGAGAGCTCGATACTCAAAGGGCGAGGGGAGAGCATAGTCTGACCTGTTCTCCAAGTAGCTTTACCCCTTAGAGGATGAAGGGTTGTAGCTAAGAGGTGAGCAGTCCTGTCAGCCATCCAGGGGAGCACAGAGCCTGCATGGGCTCAATAGACAAAGAACACTGGCCTATGCGGAACTGCGAATCTTCCCCACCTATGAGAAGTTAAAGTGCCTCTCTGCGAGCCAGTGAGGAAAGGGCGTGTGCCATGGTACTTACCTCTCCCTCCGCACCGCAGCCACCCAAAAGAGGTTTGGGGGGTTTTTGACGCACGCGCTCCAGATGTAAGAACTTCTGGGACAGGAGTGGGGGACGAATAGAGGCTGGCCAGTCCTACACTAGCACAAGAACTGGGCGGACAGAGCCCGCCGCCCGCCATCTGGAATGTTCCACCACAGAAGCAGCCGCCGCCGCCACGCATGGGGGCTTCACTCTCTCCCCTCGCAGCTGCCGCCATCCCTGCTCGCGCCAGCGCTGCATTCCCGCCATCACCTTCCTCGTGCAGCCACAGATGGCGGGAGGAAGGAGTCGACGTGCGTGCGTGCGTGCTTTGGCCCAGGCGCGTTTCCTGCGTGCCGTCTGAGATTTTTTTTTTTCGTGTTTGTATTTTTGGAGGGAGGAGCGCGCGCGGCGCCGCATGTTGTGTAAGCGTATTTTAAAGCGTTCGCCATCTGAGCCGCATTAGCATGTCTGATCATTAAAATGCACTCCCGGAGCCGCTCGATTCCGGAGCCTTTCCATTTCGTAGATTGGATGCTTAAACAAGAGGGGAAAAAAGACCTCTGCAAGAGCGCGATTAATCTTCCCTCCAATTTGGAAATTATCCGCCTCTGAAACCTCAACATTGTATGGCCTAATCCATAATATTTCTCCTTGATAATGACAATCGGAGTCTTTGTTGTTAATTAAGAAAAGTGGATGTTGGGAAACAGTCGGGAGTAATTAAATTGCCATCGCGGCGCGGGTTAGTTTACCTCAGAGTGCTAATGAAAGGTGTCACTTGGTGAGATGGCGCAGCTGCATGCTTTGGATGCCGCGTGCGTACAAGTGGCCACGGTGACAAGCCCTGGTGCATAATAATCAGCCTCCCCAAGCCCAGGTCCCTGAAAGGCCCGTGTGCCCGCATGGTGGGTGAAAGGGATGGTCATGGCAGCTGAATGACGTGGCAGTTGACCACGTTATAGGTTCATTTCTCACCTCCCGCTACACCCAGTCCGGATTGATGAATTCCACCGATAATGTTCTTCATTGGTTCAGCGCATCACTGTGGTAGTGGGGCACAACCTTATAGACCAGTCAGTGGATTGTGCGTCTCCTCAGATTTGCTCCCGGTATCCTTTGGCAAAAGGACACCTGTCATCGTTACCTTGACGACCTGTTGGGTAGGGTGTACATCTGTGGGGGCCTTGTCACCTTTGTATGAAAGACTCCGCTAAACAGAATAAGAGCAACCCAGCTCTTGTGGGGCTGTAATGGGATAATGCTTTCCAAGGAAGATCGCAGCACTGTGCGGGTTCAGGATGTGATGTCTGTGGCCAGCCACTGCATTATTGACAGTAACCGTCTGTGTAAAGGCTCAGGTAAGTGATATGTAGGCTGCCTAGGATGCAGCTGCTCTTGAAAGCACAATGCAGAATATAACTTAAAGTGCTAAGAAACATATGCAAGGTCTGCTATGATGCCCCCCTACAATAATGGATGCAAATGCTTCTGTCAAACACAGCAGTGAAATATTACAATGGCGTCGAGTCACTCCAACCATGCCTACAGCCAGCACACAAAATCAAACTTATGTTGGAAAAAAGAGGCTGTTTTGAGCCTAACCGTTGGATTGTAGAATTAAGCAAAGCATATAAACTAGAATAGCATCATACTGCAAAACTATAGTTACAGGTATGTAACTTGTTTCATGTTCAGACACGATCATTGCCCAAATTGATATCCTTTGCAAGACACAACTTCTTTAGTATAGACCTTTGCAGCAGTACCATATTGGCTAACAAGTGACAAACGCTTATCAAATCGGATGTAAGCTACTGGATTTAGACACATCCAATGTAAGATGTAGGCTCTGCATACAGAAACTTGCAAGTGCATGATTTAACATACTGTGTGCAGACATTGACAGAGTGGTAGATAAACTGGTAAATGCAGCCATGTGAACTATGGAACATGAGCTCTTTAGTACAGACACTCATAGCATATAGAGAGAGTAGGCACATAAGGAATGGGGTGTACCATTTTTTGGTGTAGGATGGAAGGTCTTTGGTGTAGACACCATCAGCATAAGATGTAACATACTAAGAGGTCAAACGTAATGCAGCAGTTTCGCTACTAAGTGCAGACACATGAATTATAGGGTTTAAGTTCTACTTTGTTAATACCTAAGGTGTAGAACAGTAACTCTTTAGTGCATATATGCTGGTTGGAAGAGTGCAATTCACCTCAAAGATATCTAAACTTAAAAATCAAAGAGTGCAATTAAGAAATGACCAGAAGAGGACGCAACATCACTCTGGATATCAAGCATGCCTGTTCGCTCAGAAAAAGTAGCTTAAAATTAAGTTGTCAAAGTAGCACTCCATTCAAAACTGATATGGAAAAAAACATCTAGTTCTAGAGACACACCTTGAAGGAAAACTCGTGCTGCTACCTCCACTCAAGTCGCTTTAGTACACTATCATAAATCATTCCCTAACCCATTATTATGTTCAGAGTTCCCTTGCTCCCTCACTAGGTTTTTGCTCCATGTAAGCATATGGTGTAAGTTGTAGCAAGCACACAGTAGTTTGTAAATTCTTCTGCACAGACTCATGCGTGTTGGCCATAAGAGCTTTCTGTGCACAAGCATTGAGTGTGGCGTCTAAGTTCTTGGGTGCGAATATCCACAGTGTGGAACAAACTTTTTTTGGACACGTCTGTGCCATTACTGTGCATCTAATTTTTGTTTCTCACTCTCTCTAGGTTGTAAGCAGAGTAGCGGCACAACAAGGGTTCGATCTAGACCTGGGGTACCGGCTACTTGCCGTATGTGCTGCAAACAGAGACAAATTCACTCCAAAATCTGCTGGTAGGAAAACACACTTTTTTTTGTGATTGTCGTTACTATCTTTCCACATGCCCATTTCACTCTTTTTTTTTAAAGTGCAAACTATAGTAGCATGTGAAAATACAGGTTAAAAAGATACCTTTTACAATAAATACTTCAAAATATACACTTTAAAAGTCTTAGTAAGCGAAAATGGCTGCATTTATGAATTCACTACCTTTCAACATTTTTGTAGAGAGATATTTGAGCACTTACGAGATTTTTAGCAGTCTATAATTTAGAGTCTGTTTTTACCAAAGGTGTTTTTGCAGCTTTTGTTCGCCTCGAACCACGTGCTGTTATTGTAATTGGAGGGTAGTGTACAAATTGCTCAAGTGGCAGATATTTAGATGCATTATTTTCCTAAGAATTGTATGGGAGGGGCGCCATTTTCAGTGTCATTGTTCTACAGCCACCTTTGCAGGCCCTCTTGAAATCAGGAAGTTATGATGGGGTTTGGATGTTTTTCTCTGTGTTGGTGCATTAGTTACAGTTAGTTACAGTCTGCGCAACAGGTAGTTCAAAGTGAAAGTAGAAGAGATTTATTTAGATAGGGCATCTGGAAAACATTGAGGAGGAGTTAGATTCAGCAGACAAAAGTGATCCTCTTTGTTTGTAGTTTGTCTAAGTTTCCCGACAGGGCAATCATGCTGAATTTGGAGTCCAAACCAGTTCTAAGTTTGCATCACACGTGGCTCGAGTTCGTTAACAACTATTACAGCTAGGTAGTTTTGCTGTTTGGTGATTTTATACAACCAATTCTTGCTGAAGAGAAAACTGGAGTCTGTTCCACACAGAAACATTTCTTAGCTTTTGAACGTATAAAGTTACACTTGCACTTTCGAGTTTAGTGGTAAATCTTGATATCAGTCCCAGTCCAGGTAGATGACCTCATCAACTAGACAAAAGGGCAGTCAGCTCAAGATTATCACTGTGCAGCCTGACTTTTTTGTTTTCTTTGTTTGTGATAGCGCAAGTAGTCTTCCGTTTTGCAGAAGTGAATTACAAAGCCGACATGCATCGCTTTATTGTAGCACAAAACTCATGATACGCACTGTATATTAAATTGACCTACGTAATATGGTTTCGTAAGCAGAACGCAAACAAAACGTGTTTTTCAAGGGATTTTGGTGTGGCAAGAAGCCGGTGGCTGGTTGCGAGAATCTCTAAATGAGAATGTTAGATTGACCTACTAAACAACGTGATCCCAGGGGAGTACTACAAATATGGTCAGCACCAGCGAGGTAACAACCACAACATGTAATACAGAACCTAGAAGAGCATTTTGGACCCCAGCAAGCACACATAAGGTGAATACTGTACACCAGACACTCTGTATCATCCTGGAAGAACTATGAGATCTATCTCAGAAGAACTCATAGACGTTCCACACACAATACGCACATAGACCGCACCAATTGCAAAACACGAATTCAATATCACACCTACACTCACTTAATCAGATTCATACATCCAAAAGCAGCACAATGCACATCTCAAGACAGCCCGAAGCACCAAGAGACTACACTAACGGAAGATGTGTGGTTTGTTAGTAGCAATATGATAACTTAAGTTCACACAATTGTGTGTTTAGAAAAGCGTGTTGTATTCCCAAAATCCACATACTTAGTCACAGAATATATATTGTCATGGAAGTCTGACTTGTAGAATTCTATCTTTCTAAAGCGCACTCACCTCAGAAAATTGCCTTTATGACGGACAGGTGACAGGCATTTCAGTGAAGATGATGCTTAAGTCGAAGATCGTTGACAAACTTGTGTGGTTGAGGGTATCCGCTTCCCGGTTGCACGTGGTTTCCCACTGTAGTGACACACACACAAAGTAACTCTGTTGGAGGCCGACATAAGCTAGGCTCCTTGGTGGGGGAGGAAAACCCCACTGTTTACTGGGTCTGCACAGTAAGGGGTTTGTCCAGAAGGCAAAAATTATGGAGAAAACGAAAAAAACTGTTAATTTGAAAGTGTACAATTTCTGATGGTTTACTCCTATGGAGATTCCACACACTATGCATTTTGGGGTTTGCAGTACCCTTGGTAATATACATCTCGTGGACATTTCCGAGAGTACTCCTTGTATTCTTTGTTAGCGTATCCAAGTTGGACATCTACTACAAAGGTGTGTGTCATCATGGAGAGCAGAGGCCGGACTCCTGACTCAGAGGCATTCTGAACTGAGCCAATAGATTTTGTTTTTCAATTTTAAAGATTCACTTCTATCACCCACTGAAGAAGTGTGATACGCAACTACTGTGTACCCAATAATAGTGTACATCTGTACATCTTAAAATAACGTGTGATTTCCATAAAGGACACAGCAAAGGCTTATGCCGTCAGTTTTGAAACGGGGTGATATGCACTAAAAGACGATCAGAAGTGACCCGAAAAGGTGGAGGGAGGAATGAGTCGCCAAAAACGCAGGCATCAGCGGATCTGTTTGCTTCATGATCAGGTGACATGCTTCATCGTTTGCATAAAAATATATTTGTGCATGAGACAGCTAGTCCAGTGGGGGAAATAGGGCTGCAACTTAAGTATGAATTGGATCTACACTTCTTGAGCCTCCTTTCTACTAGCTCTACACAGGTTCCATGGACTTGAGAATGATGATGAGCTCTGCTTAGTTGTATAGTAACAAGACTACAGCACTAGCAGAAACTGTTATGAAAATTTTTTTATTATTGTTACTAGTCTAGTACTGTGGCAGGAGATGTGGATTAATGACTCGGTGGATTGTTTTAGTCCCCGGCGAGTTGGGTTATAACCCCAGCATTGGCCCTAGGCAATCAACATTCAACCAAAGTCTCAAAGGTATTTGTGTGCATGAGTGAAACGAATGCAAATGAAGCAAATGCAGACAGGTGTAATAAGGGCTAAAACCCATTCCTGGTTCGCAGAATCAGGAACCATGGGATGCAGCCCTTTCTATGGCATTTACTCATATAGAAATGTTACCAGTATGATGGTATTTTCGTTTGAGAGGACCAGCTCTTGGGGCTAATATGCTGGTGGTGCTCGGTGAGTCCACCTGTAAAATGTGGTAAACAACCACAAACTTGCGAGTTTCTGTATGATAACAAATATTTTGCCAGTAGTTCCCCATCCGGAAAATGATTTGTATGTGCGTTCTTAGCAAGAAAAAAAAGATGCTTTCAAGGTGGGAATGGGGAGAAACTCTACAAAAAAATGTGTCTGTTGGCAATTTTTTTTGCAAAATATTTTTCCACCAGGAAACGAGCACTAAGTAATATAGTGCCATAGTACCTTCGTGTTATAATTCCACATAAGTAAAATGATACATGGGCTTGTCTGCAAAAGGATATGCATGCCAGCCCTCTTAGAAATTGGTGACTACTTGCCACATCCCAAGAGTGCTCCTGGAATTGTTTAAAATGTTCCAGTTTACCTAAAACAGGCGCAGCTCAGCATAGCTCTACATCCATTTGCCAGGATTTTTGAACCAGGTGAAGTGTGATTCTTGAAATCACCTCCAGATACCGGTGCCTAAAATTGTTACTTAACATGCATTTGTACTCGGCTTTACAGCCACCTCTATGCAGTGCTTAATTTGAGCCGGTGGTATCCGGTGCTCAGCACCGGCACTTAATTGCCAACACCAGTACGTATGACAGTCTGCCTCATGGTGGCGCTGTTTTCCAAGGTAAAGATGAACACACAATAGTTGCTTATTCATGAAATAAACATTAATGGGACTGATTCCTGCTACCAAAGCCAGTCTCATAGCTCTGGGGGCCTTGAGTAGTCTGAATTGTCACTCTTATAATAGTAGTGTGATGGTTAGTAGTTGTGATGGTACTTTACATGCGAGGACTAGCAGGGGCAATGGCTGGTGAAAGCTGCAGTAGCCTCCCTACAATGGCCCTGGCACATTTATTATTTATTTCTTTTACAAATTAAGCACTGCTTCTATGGTCCTGCAGTGCTTTTGGGATCTCGGTACCCTTTATGGTTTTAGGTACCTTTTGACTGCACTCGAAAGTGTTCTGTTGAGTTTGTGTCTGGTTGTGTTTTGTACTTACCGGCGAGTGACTGGTGTAATGAAAAGGCTGTCTGTGAAACGCAGCACCACTTCTTGGTGCTAGATCCGCGCTCTACCTAAACAACCAAAAAGGCTCCATTTCATATAACTGAATTGCCAGTCACACAAAAGAAACTTAAAGCCACCTAAGAACTTTTAAATGGTTTAGTAAATTATTTTAAGGACCTGCAGCCTGATTCATCAAGCCGAATTGCGCTCGCAAAGGGCCAGAATCTGAGAATCTGGCCCTTTGCGAGCGCAATTTTTGCATTTGGGATTCATCATCCCAAATGCAAAAATCGGTAATTGCTAATTCGCTAAATTGCGAGGAATTACATTTAAGGAATCTCTATTTGAGATTCCTTAAATGCAATTCATCAACCATTTTTAAATTGCTAATTCGCAATTTTGGGCCGCTATTTACCGAGAGGTCAGACCTCTCGGTAAATAGCAAAAACTTAGAAAAATGCTTTTAAAAGCATTTTTCTAAGTTGCATGTTGCACACACACATGTCCTTTGGACATGTGTGTGCGCAACACCTGTTTCAATTTGCATTTAAGGGGTGCTACAGGGTGTCCTTTGGACACCCCTGGCACCCTTTAAATCGCTATCTTATTTGCGAGTAGCAAATTGCTAATCGCAAATAAGGAATACTCCCCATTCATTCCTATGGGCCTTTTGTCCCATAGGAATGAATGGGGAGTTATTCCTTATTTGCGATTAGCAATTTGCTACTCGCAAATAAGGAATGTGTAGGAATCGCTATTTATTTATCAATTCCTACATGAATACCGTTTTGCGAGTCCTTAATAGCGATTCGCTATGAATCGCTATTAGGGGCTCGCAAAACGGCCCGTTGATGAATAAGGCTGATAATGACCATTCAACTGAGATCTCCGATTTACTGAAGGGCATTACTGTGACTGTGACGAGTGTTGCTTTTTTTTCTGCCACCCATTTTATTTACAATGGCAGCTCCATTTTTTTTTTTCGGGGGACAGAAAAAAAACAAGTAATCATTTTCAATACAGTTTAACATGAAAATGTTACTCAACCCCATTCCAATGATGTATCTGCCTGCAGTTTCCAGATATTTATTGATGAATGTAATCTAAAATGTCCAGTGAGAATAAGAGATGCTGTGTTTGAGGGTAGGTGGAAAGGGGAGGACCATGGGCAGTAATAAAGAGGAGAGCCGTCGCTTTGGACCAGAGGATGATGTAGTATGATATTCTTGTATAGAAGCATAGTCTCCCTTCCGCCAGAACAGAGAATTCGTCGGCCTGCGCTGACACCTACTGGAGAGAGTGCTTAATAGCCCTGCAGACAGCAGCCTGAGACTTGCCTTGCAGGTACACTAATTGCTCTGAATTTCTGCCGACAGCAGCACTGACAAATTAACACCATTCTGCCTTTCTTGTAGCTATCGAAGTTGCATGGTAGTGTCACACTTCCTTTTCACACTTTCCTAGAAATGTAATTTGCTTACAAGTGCAGAGAGCAGGCTCGTCGTGCCTAATACAGGGCGCCTACTTCTGGTTCATAACTGACTGATGAAAAGGCCAGTGAGATGCCAACGATAGCAATCAAAGGGTTTTTAAGATATCAAGGTATCCTTCTTGTAAGATTATGCTTTGATATGCACTAAAAATAAGCTGTATTATACGATTCGAAATTTTTGAATGAAGTGGGGCCCCCTGCTTCTAACCCCTACCTACCTCTTTCCGCTTACTGATGTATAATTTTTTTGCAGAAATGGTCCGTTGCCCGGGCAACACACTTGCATTTCAAGGGAGAATTAATAGCATATTTTGTTTTGAAATACAGCGGTTCGTGCTTTTCACCTCAAATCTCTGGATTTTTACCAGCCAGTTCAGTGTTTCTAAAAGGGTTGGTGCTATTTTTGTGTTTTTGTGGTGTGTGTATTTCATCTGTTACACACCTGCTAGCTGAGGCTTGGAAATTGTGTCTACAAGCTAAGGGCTATGTAAAGATTGACTCTTCACTGCAGAGTGCCGTGGAATTGACACTCGCCACTCCTGATGCTAAGGATTGTTACTTGACTTGCAAAGGGCCATTGAATTCCACCCACCTCAGTATGTGTGGCATGGTGGACACCGGACACTGACCACTAAGCTGCGTATAGATGAGCAGGATTGATACCCACGTGACTGAGAGATCTGGGAATGATACCAATCAACTGAGTGTTTAGATATTGATACCAGTTTCACCAAATGCCCTGCCATTGGTTTCTGTTTGATCGAGTATTGTCCTTTACTTAGCCAAATGCTCTTGCATCAATTGCAGCCTGCGATTGATACCCTTCAGTGAGTACTATTGGATGCAATACTCCCTCAGGTAACTTTCTAGCAACACTGTGACTCTGACCCGGTACTTTAGAAAAGTCAAATGCTCTGGGATGGCCACGCGCTTGCACGAGTGGTCTGGCAATGGTCTCTCTTTGTGGTTGATCTCCATCTCTCGGTGGGCATAGTGATTAATGACAGTCGCGATTGATAACCATATGGTGGACTACTTGAGACTGACTCCAAACTTGCGGAGTGCTTCAAAATGACTATCTGCCTGCGACGGATGCCCCTCTCGCAGACTATGTTTGAGGTGATGTCCTTTCAAGAATTCTATCCTTTTTTTTTTTTGCAGAGTTTTATATAGCGTGAACTAGACCCAAACCGAATCAGGTATCAGAGCACTTTACATAGCACCAGTTACGTTACATGAGGACACACATTAATTTTTGTTAGGCACGGGGAGATTAAGTGATTTGCCCAGAATCGCAGGATGTTTGGCGTCGTTACCGAGACTCGAACCCAGTTCCTCCAGATCCGAGGTCGAGCGCCCTAGCCGTTTGTGGTGATGGACCTCAAGAAAACCATGAAACTATAATGCGGTGTATTGTGTTATATCACTTAAGCAGAATATATAGCAGGAGATGATTGGGAGGTTTTTGTTTATTTAACATGTTTGCTGGGACTCTGGCAGTGCTGCATCAACCTGGCGGCTTGTTGTGATTTAGAGCTCCCCTGGAAATGCAGTGCAATACTGGGCAATGAATCTCTTCTAAGCGCTGCAAACTACTTATAGTTCTCCCCCCCTCCCCCTAATCTTTTTGCGTGTGTAAAATTAGGTACCTCCAAGTAATTAATGCTAGCCAGATTTGTTTTGACGTAATCATGAGTTTCCAATGTATTTACCAAAAGCAGTTTTGCAGTACTCTTCATAGATACAACATTGACAACCTTGTCGATGGCTTAACAGTTATTGACTTTGTTACAAGTTAGCTTGGTTAATATTCCTACCTAGAGAAGTTCTGTCCTACTTGAAGAAAGTACTAACACTGTTTGTGTACCATGAAGAGGATGAATGGAAGTACTCTGGTTGCCACCTATTACCCACTGAAAAGTCACGTGTTGCATTAAACTGTATTTCATTGCACTGAAAACCAACTGCCTAAAACTCGACACCAACAAAATGAAAGTGGTCTTATTCGGTAAAGACACCTCTCTTTTGTCCTTGGTCTGGTGGCCAAAAGAGCTAGGCCTGACACCCAGCCCAACCATCTCAATCGCAAACATTTACAGCAACTTCGCACTCCAACCCAACCCCAGAAAACTCATTGCTAACCTACTCACCACCAACCAAGATGGCGACCTGACCAAATGGACATATTTCACCAGAAACAACACAGTGGCAGTCTTGCAGACCAATCACTCAGGGGTCTAAATGGACCCATGCCCCCACTACATCTACAACCTGGGATAATCAC
The DNA here is from genome assembly GCF_964261635.1 of Lissotriton helveticus. NCBI lineage: Eukaryota > Metazoa > Chordata > Amphibia > Caudata > Salamandridae > Lissotriton > Lissotriton helveticus. The sequence continues at coordinate 596,397,223 of NC_136065.1, read as the reverse complement.
CAATGATCACCACCCCGACTCACATCATCAACCCCATCACGTCTGCCGCTGTCTCGGGTGAATGATTCAAGATTTCAAGATTTTATTTTGGGTGCTCGGTCTTTTAAAAACAAAAACCATTACAGCAAATGACATTTTTAAATAGTACTACTACATATAAACGCATAAAATCATTGGCAGAATATTACAAAGTTAATCTATAAGGAACTTTTGTGCGTCAAATATTTAAAATTTCATTTAAAACGAAGGTTTAAAAAGTTCATGTCTTTCTAGCACTCTTGTTATTAACCCGGTCCATGCTCCCGTCAGCCATTGGCCGACGGGAGCACTACCTCCCTAGTGCTACCGTCGGCCAATGGCTGACGGAGCCCCACCCACCTAATGGAACGCCCGCACTGCGCCGAAATAACAGCCGCAGTTCAGACTCATTCAGGCTGAACTATGGCAACATTCTCTTTGCTGGAATCTCCAAACAACTCCTGCACAGACTCCAAACCACCCAGAACACCCCTGCAAGTCTCGTACTAGATCTCCCATGCTGCACCCACATCACACCGCACCTCAGGACGCTTCACTGGCTCCCCATTCACAAGCGCAGGCTTTTCAACCTCTTCACACACACATACAAAGCCCTACACAACACAGCACCAGAATACCTGAACAACCGAATACACTTTCACCAGCCTACCAGACACCAACGCTCTGCCTCACTCTCATTGCACACATTCGCCTGGATACCCCCTCTGGTCGTTTTTGTGCAATGCAAATCAATATAACATAACATCTTGGCCATACAACCTGGGGATCAACAATCAAACCTCAATGGCCAACAAATTCACCTCAGTTGCATCCACCTGATTTCACAACTTCAAGCTCCTCGAAAAAGAGTTCAGATGGCTCTCTCAGGGTACCTGGAGGTCCATCATGCAAGCCCTTATCACCAGCAGAAAAGACTACGGCAAAACCCTCTTAGTCCTTATCACTGTTCAACTCACCAAGAGGCTCCAAGTTACACAGAATGCAGCAGCTAGACTCACTCTCAAACTTCCACCAAGCACGCCAGCGCATATCCAAACAACTCAAGACCTCCACTTGCTCCCCATTCACAAATGTGCCCTCGTCAAACTCTTCACGCACCTACAGAGTACTTCAGAAGCAAGGCCCAGCATACCTCAACCAGTTCCACACACCAACTCGACACCAAGGCTCGGCATACTTTCTCTAAGCCCAAGTTCTCTGCTTCCACTGAGCCAGAGTCCAGGGCTGCATCTTTTACTACCTAGCCCCCAGAGTCTGGAAAGACCTCCCCTCCACATCAGAGCCACCAGCAACAAATTGGAATTCTTCAAGAAGCTGAAAACATGGCTTGTCCTATAAGCTCCTGATAATGTTGCACTGCTCCTTTTTCAGGTAATAAGATACCGTCATGGGCGACGTGCACCATACAAATCAGCATAACATGGTGTTGTAGCTGTTTATACCTTTTCAAATGAGAAAAATAGATGCAAATGAGCTGTTTAGCCCAAACTTTGCAATAATTGATCAATTGGCACAGAAATATAGGCACCTCCAGATGTATTGGGTTATTTTGGGTCCCATTTGTAGGGTGCAGGTGGAGCCCTTGCACAACAAGCTCAGGACTCTGGTCTGGCCATACCTTTCATCATTCGTGAGATTCACTCAGACAACACAAAGGTAATGGATCGGTCAACTTGATCTAACACTTCCTAATCACTGGGAATTTCTCTTGATCACTTTCCATGCTTCGCTAATGGTCATTCACTACATGCATTTCCTCTCCCCTCTGCGTGACTCCCCGTCTGCTTTTGCCTTCTGCCATTGTCTAACTTGGTTCATGTTCCAAGCTCACCTTTTTCCACTCTCTCTGTAATGCCTGTTCTCTGTGCTTGCCTTACACCTGTCTCTCTTGTAGCCCTTTTTCACCTGAATTCCATATAACCCGTGATGATTCGCCCATCAGTGTGTCATAATCTACTTCCCATCCCTTGTGCGTGCATGCCCACTCTCCTCGCTGCCTCAGTGTCTATTGCCCCTGAATTCTTTATCGTCTACTTCAGCTGATCCCTTCATTTCGTACCGTCTTTTTAACCAGAGCCCTGTGGCAGAGAGTGAATCCATTTCCCCAGGATCACACAGTTTACCCTGGTAAGGCAGCAGGATTTCTCAGCAAACCAGTGTTTAATTTGAGTCCGTAATGTCCTGTGCTCTGCGCCAGCACTTAATTGTCAACACCGGTGCTTATGAGAGTCTGCCTCATGGTGGTGCTGTCTGTCTATTTTAGCGATGAGCACAACAACAGTTGTTTATTAATTTGTATACCTCGAAAATTACTAAAACCTGCCTCCCAAGTCTTTCTTATACCTTTAGGGGCTTGGAATAGTCTGAATTGTCACACTTACAGGAGTGTGATGGTTAGGAGTTGTGTTGGTACTGTCATTGGCTGCACCGCAGGGGCAATGGGTGGATCTGGCTGCAGTGGCCTCCTGACAAGGACTCTGACACTTATTTTTTTCAAATTAAGTGCTGCAATAAACACTAGCCATAGACTACACAGTGGAGAGGATGCGTGATACCTGGTACGCAGAAAAGCCTGTGCAACAATAAGTTGGTGCGGCCTACCTCTCTACTCCATGCATCACTTCTCAATGCAGATATTCCAAGCCTCCTACTCTGAATGGAGTCTCTAGCAATGACTACTTATGTGAATGTAAAAGTTGGCATGGCTAACGCAAGATGATGGTTTTTACTTCTGGTGCAAACTTCTTGCAAACCTCATGATTTCTGCGTGCTTGTTTTCAACTTTAATATTTAATAGTGAGGCCTGGCCTTTATTGGATAAATGTTGTGGCAGCTTACATGCATTTCTGTGTACAAGTCCTGGAATAACCATTAGCTTCTAACTGACCTGCATACCTGGGTACAGCTCGCATCGTAGCATCGTTCTGCCGGCCATTTAAGTGGGACAGTATCATAGGGGGTAATATGTCCTACATTGTTTTGGGAGTTTTAGGTAAAGTCCAGTATTTTTTTGGAGCACTGTGTACCACCCTGTCGTTCGACTGATATTTTTATGGCAATATCTTTCACCACCCTGTCGTTCGACTGATATTTTTATGGCAATATCTTTCACACTAAAGTGTCCGGCCGCTGTAAATAAAATGCGCTACTACTGTCGCATGGTACCCAATTTGCAGGTGTGCTGTACACCGCTGTTATTCGGCCACCGGTGGGCAGCATAACATTACGTTACTCGCCTGCCTTGGGGTGACCTAGGGGGTAGATGTATCAAGATACCCTTTTGCGATTCTCAAACAGCGATTTTTAAGGAATCGCTATTTGAGAATTGCAAAATGGTATGTATGTAGAAATTCACTATTTTTTAGCGATTTCTTAAAATTCCTTAATTGCGATTAGCAAATTGAGAATCATTTCAAGGGTGCAGGGGTGTCTCAAGGACACCCTGCTGCACCCCTGAAATCGACATGTGTGCGCATATGGCACACATACATGCCCTAAGGGCATGTATGAGCGTCACATGGCACCTTTAGAAAATGCAAAAAGTGCATTTGTAAAAGAATTCGCAAATTACCACCAACTACAAGTTGGTGGCAAATTGCGATTTCTTAGTCAAAATTCGCAAAACTGAAATGCTTAATACATTGCATTTAGGAAATCGCAATTTGCGATTTCTTAAATGCTTACGCAATATTAAGGAATCGCAAAATTTGCGATTCCTTAACATTGCGAGGATTTTTGCATGATAAATTCCAAATCCCGTTTTTTTGTCGCAAACGCTGCTATTTTGCGAATCGCAGCGTTTGCGACATAAAAAACCCTTGATAAAACTGCCCCTCGCAGTCTGAAAAACAGCTATTTTGCGATTGAAGGTGGACGCTTATCTAGTAGGGCCGGGTCAGGGTTCATCGTGTATTGTGTTGTGATTGACAGGCCTGTGCTGCCGGTGTCTAGCCCGAGGAGCAGCGCCATTCCAAAGCCAGGCATTGCTTTTAGTTCTCCAGACTCGGGGGGCCTGGCACCTTATGCTGGTCTTCGACTCCTGGAGCTGTTTAGGACCTCCAGCTGGGTGTCGGATCTCCCCTTCCTCGCCCGTCAGATCCCAGAGCTACTTCCTCTGGAGAGAACCGTCTCTCCTGTTTCCTGTGTCTCGTGACCTTGCAGTGGCTGTCCCTGCCTCGCGACCGTAGAGAAGGTCAAGAGACGCCGGGCCTCCGCGGATAGCCGCGCGCTGCTGGCTTGGCAGCGACAGCAGCACAGGCAGCTGGTTAGGAATGCATTGACGCCCCCGCCCCCCTCACTTCTCTGGAGAAGGAGGGTGGGGTGGGGGAGGTGGAGGGGATTGAGCAAGCAGGGTGGCCTTCAAATGTGAGGCAGGGAATGTGAAGGAAGGGGGAGGGTCGTTTTGTTTGAAAGCTTTCTTGGCATTTCTTTATTCCATACTAGAGTCAAGAGTCTCTGGTCTCTTAAGGTTAACCCCCCTCCAAAGAAAAAAACGATTATGCTGGTTGATCATTTTATTAAGAGTTACAGGCGAGGTGTGAGAGAAAATAAAGGTTAATGCCTAGTTTGTCTCAATAGCGCTAAATCTTCTAGGCGCTCCGAATTTTACCAACTGAGGGAGACGAAGCGCAGGCACGTGTGTGTTGCCACATTTGTGTGCTATGTTTCACGCCTTTAACCAACCATGAGGAGTACGGGGAGATCTTCTTGTAAGCAGTTACATTTCTCTGTAAATCTCTTCACATGTCGGAAGGGTTGCATACATTTTGTTCCTTTTGGAGAATACTTTTTCACTCGTTGATAATTCTTGCAGGATTGGAGGGGGCGGCTTGAGAGATTGGGGGAGATCAAACAATAATCCACACACCATGGTTTTCCATAAAAGCAGGGCTTTAAGTGGGATAAAAAAAACTGGGGGGGTCTCTCAAATGGGCGTGGCCAATGTAATTAATGGCGTCGCTTAAAACACGTAAGCTAAAAATCTGTACTTAGTATAGTGTGCTGCCCGACTTGTATTTTTCTGTCTCTGTCATTGCATCCAGATATATGATACAACAAGTAACATAATACCTGCAGCAAGTCAGGACTATTGGCTTTGTCAATGGTTGTTAGTTGCATAAGGTAAATAAGCAACACACTTAGCTTGTATATAATATTGAAAAAGCTTCCACTTGAAGCCCAGGTGACACCACAATAATGTTACTGCTCCTGAGTTTCAAAAAGTGAAGGGAAATACAGAGATAAAATTACTCTCTTAAAGGATTTCCCTTCCCCTACTACGTTCTCTTGGCAAGGCGTCATGCGTTACTTCTCCACTAGTGAAAAGTGAGCAGTGTGAGCACATGCACATTGATGTGCCTGCTGTCACTGCAGCCCGCCTGTGCCAGGGCACAAAACAGAGCCTGATAGAGACCCGTTTCGAGCCCCCCTTTAAAAAATCAGTCAGTGCTGAGTACCGGTGAGACCCGGCCCACTTACAGCCCTTTATATAATATAAATGCTGTTGCCGAGCTCTGATAAATGACCGACTTTCCCATTGGCAGTGGTGTCAGGCTAAGGTATTTTTGGCTCATGATTGTTTAAGGTTTGTTAAGGAATTGCACCATTAATTGCCTGATCCTAACCTGGACAGTCAAACCGCAGGGGGTGAGGTGACGCCTCTTCAGTACTGCTGATGCAGCAGTGGAACGGTCACTAGACAGTGCTCCATAAAATGCTCGAGGTGTTTAAGGGAAAACATACCTGAAATCATCTAGTTGTAAAGGAGGCAAAATCCATGGTGATGGTTCCTTTGGAGCTATATACTAACAGAGCCTGTCGAATATTATTGAGGCCTTAGACGTCCTGGCGGTAGTATCACTGGCACGGTAAAGTAGCATTAAGAGAAAGGAATGCCCTCTCAAAAGGGGTATTAGAATGAAAATGAAGGAGGACCCCTCACAGAATTTTATAGGGACTGGGGGGAAAGTCGTAGTTCAAAAACAAAGGTGTCCCAAATTGATGGACAGTGTCGTCCTTTTAATGTGTCAATATTAACACACAGCATACCATACTGTTGGCGGGAAAGGCAAAATTCTATGTTCTATTCAACAAGAGCAGTAACAACCAGGGACAGATTGAACACAATTAATACATCACAAGTACTTATAGAAATGAGAGAAATTAATAAAACTTGTCAAAGCATGTCTTGGTTAAAAAAGTATGGGTTGAATTTATTACATCATCCAATTACATTACATATAAAAACATAGTTTAAAAACATAACAATTCATTAAAATAAATTACAAAGCTCATAAAAAACAAGAAGAATCAACAAGGTCGACGCGGCGTTTCGGCTTTCTTTTAGTATGCCTTCATCAGGACTGATTCTAGACAAGTGAGACATTGGAAACACAAAGTTACCAGCCATTTTTTAGAAATTTGAACAAGTTTTAGTCTCTCTTTTTTTACCTTTTTCTATTACAAAAAAACTGATCCTTTTCCCCACGGTTGTATTATTCTTACAAAATATCAAAAAAACATTTTTCCTGATTTTGTATTACTCTAGATATACATATCCAAATGTTCAGATTCTAATCACTTTTGGCTCAACTAGATATCCCAATAAAGATTAATCAGACATGAAGTTTTTTTGCCTCTCCCTTGGATCTAGATCCAATGCTATGTACTTGCAATATTGTCACTGTTGTCGTGCATATTTTTATGGAGCACTAACATACCTTATTCTAGGTCGTACCTAGCTGGAACCCGCTAGGTAGATCAGAGGGTCTTATGGACTTTTGGACTGTTTTCAGGTCACAGGTTGCTTTTCTCAATTCGCAAGTGCCTGCAGTTTCTGAATATGAAATTAGGGCATTGTCAGTACCATCTTAATTGATAACTGATATTGCTATAGGTTTTGGGGCGTTGTTTTTGCATACCTCTTTAGAGATGGTTGTATACACAGTTTCTTTACTTTCATCTATGTATGTAGGTACAGGTTCTCATGTATCTGCAAATATACAAGGGAGAATTTACCACACTTGATTGGTTTGTTTATGAATCACCCCACCAGGTCTTAAAAAGCATAATCCGCCCAACCTATTACCTGTTTATGGTATATTTCCTGTGTATATATGTCTGCCAGGAGGAGCCACCGTTTTTATATGGATTATATAGACTCTTCTTCCTACAGGGTTGAAAATGATGTTTCAATCACCAATCCTCACATGTTAAAGTAGATTATAACTGTAGCATTACCCCCATATTTATCACTCACCAAAGGAGTTGTGTGATCAATCGTTGTAGTATGGAGCCTCTTATCACTTGGGCAACCATGCATCACGGATCATTAGCGAATTCGGGGTTGACCTCGCGAATTTTTTCTGTGGAGGTATTTGATGAAAATAATTTGTTTTATTTCTCATTATATCGAATACCTCATTACACTCAATTGTTATTATTAGTATTGATGCTCAATTCCCTGTTTTACTGTGCTTCTCCAGCACTCCATTACATTGTTCTCTTATTCCCGATTTTATTATTCAGAACCATATGAATCTTAATTTCTAATGGCCTGGCCGTTATCTATATCTACAATTCTATGAAGCCATCGCAAGGTTAATATTATCCTCCGTATTGCATATTCCCCACCTATAGCGTGAAAGAGTTCCATTTTTAACATCATGCTACAATTCTAAGATGACATCGGTAGTCTAAATACATATTCCTTAAGTCTAATGCTCCCTAACAATCTCTATTCTTAGCCTGCTCTTCTGTCAATCTTGCTGTTTGTAAAGACTCACAGCATTCCTCCCGCGTTTCTCTTCCTTGGCTTACCTTAAATGCTCGGTCCGGCCTCCCTGCTCCTATTTCCTGGCAGAACTTCCGCGTGTTGTTTGTTCAATCTTGTATTGAAAAGAATAGTCACAGTCAGTTAGTTTCGGGTTTATATGCAACCATAATGCTAATTGGCCGCCTTTTTCTCATAGGTTGATTGGACCCGCGGTATCCAATTAAAATAGCGTCGTTACGGTTACCAAACACCAATGCTTACTTTTTCATTGGTTCATTTTTTCAAGGGGGGATGTTTAGATTGGATAATGGCTAAAACGCGTTGCCAAGGGGATGTTAATACGCGTCAGTTTGTTCCGGGTTTATGTTTCTGACAAACTCCGATCGGGCTTTTCTTGTGCCGTGTGTTGATTGGTCCAAAGGTCGATATACCGCCGCTGATGTTCCCCCGCGTTTTCAAGATAGAATACACTGTACTCGGCTGCTTATTCGTATTGCATTAACACGGGAATGCCGCCCCGATTCTTGGGCGATTATTTATCAGTCATGTTGAAACGATTGCTTGTATTTTAACGTTCATGTTTCTATGTCGTTGGCATGCAGGCAAAGTTACATAGAGATATTGCCTTTTATTGCTAAATATTGGCTAATATCTTTTTGCCTCGTTCCTTACTGCCGAGCTTAGTTTTGTCTCTAGTATTTTTTCTATATAATACACGTATTTACTTGATACACTCCTTAGTTGCTATATGTGCAGCGTTATACTTTTAATTTTGCTATATAATACACGTGCTTACTGGATACTCTCCTTAATTGCTGTATGTACAGCTTTATATAGGGGAGATAAACCTGAATTGCAGGCATTTCCCTTCCACATTAATCAAGATTGATGACTTCAGTCTATTCGCTCAAAATATCGCCTCATTGCCGTAGAGCGGGAGACACAAAGAGTCATTGCCATTGTTTCATCAATTGTATTATGACCGACTAACCCAACAGTAGGCTTCGCTCAGTATCTTTTTCTTTCTCCTTCAGTGTGATTTTGGTGGTTCCCATCATTTGATAATTTTTTCCCAGTCCTCTCTTGAGTTTAGACCAACTCTAACACTATTAAAAGTGGACATATAGAATTGCTCTCTTTTTTTCCTCTTCTTATCCAAATTGCCACCTCTCTTACTGCCTGTAATTTTCTCCAGTCCGCACCACTTCAAATCCTCAATTTGGTGGCCAGCAGTCCGCCAGTGGTCGGTTAATGGAGCTCCTACTTTGTTTGTTCTGATGGCTGATCGGTGTTCATTTAACCGTAACCTGATCTCTCTAGACGTCTCACCTACATATGATTTTTGACAAGGACATTGGATCAAGTAGATTAAGTTCTTAGACCTACAATTTATAAAGCTTTTGATATTTGTTGATCTATCATTCACTTTAATCTGATTGCCCTTGATAATGTTGGCACAATTCACACAACCCAAACAGGGATGTGTGCCCGTGGGTAGTGGGGTTTCATATAGTGTCAATTGTGAGTTTTTGGTTTTTTCTCTATACGTATGGACAAGAGAGTTCCTAATGGTTTTGTTCCTCCTATATGAGAAAATAGGTTTGGGAATTGGAGTATCTGTTTTGTCCACCACAAGGTGCCAGTTCCTGTTTATGATATTCTTAACCCTATGGCTTACTTGTGAAAAATTAGTTACGAACATAATTGGTTGTTGCTTTTCCTGGATTCCATTTTTTGGAACAAATAGGTTGTCCCTGTTGAAATATTTCGCCCGTTTGTAGGCATGTCTGATCATCCTTTTGGGGTAACCCCTGTCTATAAATTTGATTTTCAGTTTAGCTGCATGTATTTCAAAATCTTGCATAGAGGTGCAGTTCCTTTTTAACCGCAGGAATTGTCCAAATGGAATATTATTCATCTATATACCGACCCCATTCCGAGATATTCTCATAGAATGGGGCCGAAGAGTTATAGATGTGTTTATCCTCAAATTTGGAGACGTATAGGCAAGCTAAACTTGGGGCACATGTAGCCCCCATACTATATATACGATATATTCTTCATATGGACAGGAGACATAGACTGTCTCAAAGACTTCCTAATTTGGCTCAATTTGGGCGATGATAATCTCAAATTTACATCTCATACCAGCAAACACTATGTGGAATTTCTTGATATTATCATCAAAAACACAGATGGATATCTTACTGTTGAACTATATACAAAACCCACAGATAGGAACAGCATGCTGCATTTTGATAGCAACCACCCAGCATCGCAGAAGAATAATATTCCATTTGGACAATTCCTGCGGTTAAAAAGGAACTGCACCTCTATGCAAGATTTTGAAATACATGCAGCTAAACTGAAAATCAAATTTATAGACAGGGGTTACCCCAAAAGGATGATCAGACATGCCTACAAACGGGCGAAATATTTCAACAGGGACAACCTATTTGTTCCAAAAAATGGAATCCAGGAAAAGCAACAACCAATTATGTTCGTAACTAATTTTTCACAAGTAAGCCATAGGGTTAAGAATATCATAAACAGGAACTGGCACCTTGTGGTGGACAAAACAGATACTCCAATTCCCAAACCTATTTTCTCATATAGGAGGAACAAAACCATTAGGAACTCTCTTGTCCATACGTATAGAGAAAAAACCAAAAACTCACAATTGACACTATATGAAACCCCACTACCCACGGGCACACATCCCTGTTTGGGTTGTGTGAATTGTGCCAACATTATCAAGGGCAATCAGATTAAAGTGAATGATAGATCAACAAATATCAAAAGCTTTATAAATTGTAGGTCTAAGAACTTAATCTACTTGATCCAATGTCCTTGTCAAAAATCATATGTAGGTGAGACGTCTATAGAGATCAGGTTACGGTTAAATGAACACCGATCAGCCATCAGAACAAACAAAGTAGGAGCTCCATTAACCGACCACTGGCGGACTGCTGGCCACCAAATTGAGGATTTGAAGTGGTGCGGACTGGAGAAAATTACAGGCAGTAAGAGAGGTGGCAATTTGGATAAGAAGAGGAAAAAAAAAAAAAAAAAAAAAAAGAGAGCAATTCTATATGTCCACTTTTAATAGTGTTAGAGTTGGTCTAAACTCAAGAGAGGACTGGGAAAAAATTATCAAATGATGGGAACCACCAAAATCACACTGAAGGAGAAAGAAAAAGATACTGAGCGAAGCCTACTGTTGGGTTAGTCGGTCATAATACAATTGATGAAACAATGGCAATGACTCTTTGTGTCTCCCGCTCTACGGCAATGAGGCGATATTTTGAGCGAATAGACTGAAGTCATCAATCTTGATTAATGTGGAAGGGAAATGCCTGCAATTCAGGTTTATCTCCCCTATATAAAGCTGTACATACAGCAATTAAGGAGAGTATCCAGCAAGCACGTGTATTATATAGCAAAATTAAAAGTATAACGCTGCACATATAGCAACTAAGGAGTGTATCAAGTAAATACGTGTATTATATAGAAAAAATACTAGAGACAAAACTAAGCTCGGCAGTAAGGAACGAGGCAAAAAGATATTAGCCAATATTTAGCAATAAAAGGCAATATCTCTATGTAACTTTGCCTGCATGCCAACGACATAGAAACATGAACGTTAAAATACAAGCAATCGTTTCAACATGACTGATAAATAATCGCCCAAGAATCGGGGCGGCATTCCCGTGTTAATGCAATACGAATAAGCAGCCGAGTACAGTGTATTCTATCTTGAAAACGCGGGGGAACATCAGCTTATCGACCTTTGGACCAATCAACACACGGCACAAGAAAAGCCCGATCGGAGTTTGTCAGAAACATAAACCCGGAACAAACTGACGCGTATTAACATCCCCTTGGCAACGCGTTTTAGCCATTATCCAATCTAAACATCCCCCCTTGAAAAAATGAACCAATGAAAAAGTAAGCATTGGTGTTTGGTAACCGTAACGACGCTATTTTAATTGGATACCGCGGGTCCAATCAACCTATGAGGAAAAGGCGGCCAATTAGCATTATGGTTGCATATAAACCCGAAACTAACTGACTGTGACTATTCTTTTCAATACAAGATTGAACAAACAACACGCGGAAGTTCTGCCAGGAAATAGGAGCAGGGAGGCCGGACCGAGCATTTAAGGTAAGCCAAGGAAGAGAAACGCGGGAGGAATGCTGTGAGTCTTTACAAACAGCAAGATTGACAGAAGAGCAGGCTAAGAATAGAGATTGTTAGGGAGCATTAGACTTAAGGAATATGTATTTAGACTACCGATGTCATCTTAGAATTGTAGCATGATGTTAAAAATGGAACTCTTTCACGCTATAGGTGGGGAATATGCAATACGGAGGATAATATTAACCTTGCGATGGCTTCATAGAATTGTAGATATAGATAACGGCCAGGCCATTAGAAATTAAGATTCATATGGTTCTGAATAATAAAATCGGGAATAAGAGAACAATGTAATGGAGTGCTGGAGAAGCACAGTAAAACAGGGAATTGAGCATCAATACTAATAATAACAATTGAGTGTAATGAGGTATTCGATATAATGAGAAATAAAACAAATTATTTTCATCAAATACCTCCACAGAAAAAATTCGCGAGGTCAACCCCGAATTCGCTAATGATCCGTGATGCATGGTTGCCCAAGTGATAAGAGGCTCCATACTACAACGATTGATCACACAACTCCTTTGGTGAGTGATAAATATGGGGGTAATGCTACAGTTATAATCTACTTTAACATGTGAGGATTGGTGATTGAAACATCATTTTCAACCCTGTAGGAAGAAGAGTCTATATAATCCATATAAAAACGGTGGCTCCTCCTGGCAGACATATATACACAGGAAATATACCATAAACAGGTAATAGGTTGGGCGGATTATGCTTTTTAAGACCTGGTGGGGTGATTCATAAACAAACCAATCAAGTGTGGTAAATTCTCCCTTGTATATTTGCAGATACATGAGAACCTGTACCTACATACATAGATGAAAGTAAAGAAACTGTGTATACAACCATCTCTAAAGAGGTATGCAAAAACAACGCCCCAAAACCTATAGCAATATCAGTTATCAATTAAGATGGTACTGACAATGCCCTAATTTCATATTCAGAAACTGCAGGCACTTGCGAATTGAGAAAAGCAACCTGTGACCTGAAAACAGTCCAAAAGTCCATAAGACCCTCTGATCTACCTAGCGGGTTCCAGCTAGGTACGACCTAGAATAAGGTATGTTAGTGCTCCATAAAAATATGCACGACAACAGTGACAATATTGCAAGTACATAGCATTGGATCTAGATCCAAGGGAGAGGCAAAAAAACTTCATGTCTGATTAATCTTTATTGGGATATCTAGTTGAGCCAAAAGTGATTAGAATCTGAACATTTGGATATGTATATCTAGAGTAATACAAAATCAGGAAAAATGTTTTTTTGATATTTTGTAAGAATAATACAACCGTGGGGAAAAGGATCAGTTTTTTTGTAATAGAAAAAGGTAAAAAAAAGAGAGACTAAAACTTGTTCAAATTTCTAAAAAATGGCTGGTAACTTTGTGTTTCCAATGTCTCACTTGTCTAGAATCAGTCCTGATGAAGGCATACTAAAAGAAAGCCGAAACGCTGCGTCGACCTTGTTGATTCTTCTTGTTTTTTATGAGCTTTGTAATTTATTTTAATGAATTGTTATGTTTTTAAACTATGTTTTTATATGTAATGTAATTGGATGATGTAATAAATTCAACCCATACTTTTTTAACCAAGACATGCTTTGACAAGTTTTATTAATTTCTCTCATTTCTATAAGTACTTGTGATGTATTAATTGTGTTCAATCTGTCCCTGGTTGTTACTGCTCTTGTTGAATAGAACATAGAATTTTGCCTTTCCCGCCAACAGTATGGTATGCTGTGTGTTAATATTGACACATTAAAAGGACGACACTGTCCATCAATTTGGGACACCTTTGTTTTTGAACCTCTCAAAAGGGGTTACAGACCTGCCAACTTTCATATTTGTTTTACTATGTGAGAAGGGTGTGTGGCCACGAAGGGTTGAGGTCAGTTGTGCAGGCAGCGCTTTGAGCCCATCACAACATGGCTGCACATGGAGGTGGTGGGGAGGGGCCAAGGAGAGGAGGCGATACTTAAACTGGGCAGAAGTAGTCTGAATTCAGATCCCTAATGCAAACATGATGAGTTTAATAAAAATAAACAGAACTTTCGGACTCCAGTCACTAGCTGGGAGAATATCTTCAGAGCATGTGATTTTTCAAGCTGCCAAACTATTGTTGCTGGTAAGTAACTTTTGTCTTATCTCTGAAGCACTTTTCAGGTGTCAAAAGTACATTTAAGAAAAAGTTCCTGGACATTGCTTACGTCAGCTCACCACAGTTGCAAGCAAATAGAAACTGCCCTGTGTTGTTTGTTCTCTGTGCTTTAAAAATGAGGTAAATCATCGAAGCACTTAGGGTACTTTTCTTTCGGTTGTGATGAATCTGTTTGGAAGTCAAAGGTGTTCCACAGAAGCGAAAGTTGCAAACAGATCCAGTGGGATCATCAGGGCTTGATGCACTTAGGTGTGAATGGCATCCCAAGCACAGAGGCTTAGAGAATTAATATTTGAGTCAGAAAGGGAGGGGTCTAGGTTCCCATTAAAAATGTGTTTAGCCGAATGGGTTTTGAAGAGTGAAAAGGAACAGAACTAGAAAAACAGTTAATTTTACATGCCATTTTAATGGCATTTCTAGGACGTAATACCTTTTTGTTGTATCAAGGAGAGGTACAGAGATGGCGTAAAATTCTTCCTTGGACAAACCTGTATTTAAAAAGTGCTTTTGCTAAATACTTTAATCTAACAAGCACTGTAAATGACAGGTGGTCTATGAAACTCAGAGTATTCTACTGATGAATGGCTGACTCGTCATTGCGTGATTTAGAACCTGTAATTGACAGACGCCTCAAGAGGTTCACTAGCAACATTATAACTTCATAAAAAGGTCATCATTTGTAGATTTGCAGTGTAATCGACATGTATCTTGCCCACATAATTTGTGCACATAATAGACTTGCATTGATCACAACCCAAAATGAGTTTGCCACAATTTTCCCGACATGATTTACTGTGAAAGCTTTGATAAAATAACTGAATCGTCAAAATGACTCGCTTTTAGTTTGATTAACCCGTTCCGTGCTCGTGGCAGAACCACTCTATGACGAGCCACGGGCGCGCTCTGCTAATGACGGAGTGGTTCCGTCACGCCGCGGCTGCTCCGCCCACGCTGCATCAATTCCGCGCCTGCGCGGCAGAATTAATGAGCGGGCAGGGCCGTGACGGAACCACTCCGTCATGAGCACAGCGCGCCCGTGGCTCGTGATGGAGTGGTTCCGTCACAAGCATGGCGGCGCCGCATGACATCCCCCCCCAGCGCCGCGGTGGAATTACCGCCGTGGCCAAGGGGTTAAACATTATAGTATGGATTACACATAGAAAAGTGGGCTCATATGAGCATCCAGTTTTGTTCATTTTTAGATGCCATTTTTGACACATATACCCAATGTTTCTATTTTGGACATGTGACCTTTAATGGTGGCAGTGCTTAATTTGTAAAATATTAAGTGCCAGGGCTCTGACCAGGAGGCCACTGCAGCTTGCACCAGCCACCCCCCTTCAAAACAACTACTAACCATCTTTCTTGCATGTAAATGCTACAGTTCAGATTATTCTAGGTCCGCAAAGCTAAAGTAATAGCTGGGGAGGCAGGCATTTTAATGTATATTGTAGTCCTAAACTACCGTTCTGCTGCTCATCTCTAAATTAGATGAGCAGCGCCACCATGTGGTGAACTGTTCTAAGTATGGTGTTGACAATTAGGTGCTGGTGCCCAGCCCCGGAAACTAATTAAGCACCAGTGCTGAGCACCGGCTCAAAATTGAGCACTGGGACAGAGTAATCAGATGTGATTTGCAGAATTAAACAAAGCACACTAGGAATGACCTGCAGACATGCCCAAAATTCTCTTGAAATGGCCTATGAAAAGTACACAGGGGTGTGGGTGAGGCGTCCAGTACTTCATATGAACTCTCAGTCCCAGGCACAGTACTTAAAATGAGACATGTAGAAATGTGAGCCGTTCTTCAGATGAGGCTTTCTGAACTGTACAAGCTACCCAGGATAGAACCTCCAGAAATAATTTCCATTTATTGGGGTTCATCTGATGTAATCTGAGGGCCTTGCTCCACTTCGCTGATCTATAACCCGAGCCCCTCGCCCCTCTCGGAGCTTCTACACCCTAGGATTTCAGTTCTGTAAGAGCCTGACTTTGCACTTGGTTGCATTGTGTCTAAGCTGGAACATCGTGGCGCACTCTTACACGACATAAAGCAGGACTCTTTGTGTAGGTTCCCTGGGGTACCAACCACAGGATAGATCTGGTACCATCTGCGTAGGGGCTCATCTTACCCACCTGCCCTACTGTTTTGAACTTCTTGTTGTTTGGTTGTTGTTGAGGTGAAGGCTGGGCCGAGGGAAGGCTAGGAGTAATATGATACCCCCACGAGCATGGCTGCCTCACCAGAGGCAGCGCACAGGGGTTTCAAGGCACCACCAGGAGCCGCTTGGGGTTTGGGTTGCTGCTCACACAGGGCCTGGTGAAGTTGCTGCCTGGTGGGAGAGATGCTGCAAGTGTGCTGAGAGGAGCCAGTGTCAGCCTTTCACTCAAGGGCCACCTCCGAAAAAGTCCAGAACCGTGAGCTCCTTATACAACAAGCCCCCAATGATGATAGTCAACTTTAGCGGTCTTGCTAGATTCGTGTTTTTCAAAATGTGTTTCCATAATCTACATTACACAAAAACATACATATATACATGAGTGACTTTCGGTCAGTTATCTTCATCCAACAGTCTGTTCAAGTTCTTTTTGCTTTTTACTCCACCCACCACCACCTACAGCATGGTACAACGGCTCACCTCACTTCAGGCACTCGCTCTACTTCACTGTGAGTGGCGGCATTCAATTTGCTAGTGCACATGTACACATCCACTTAAAAGCAGTGACCTGCATTTTGCTTAATTTGTACTTTTTTTTTTTGCAAACCTGCATGCCGCATTCAGAAGTTCGTATTTTTACTTTTTTATGTAAATTGCGTATCTTTGCAAAGAAATAAGTAAATAAAAATAGTAATTGCTGTTTTGCCAGTGCTAGTTTATGTCTAACAATGCGTCCGACAATCTATTGCCATTGTTATGGGTTTCGGAGAGCAGATAATTTCCGGCAAATTGTGGGCTTTTTCGTAGGGAGGTAAGGTCGTGGACTTTTCCACCTGACCAGTGTGAATTGTGGTCTGTATCATCGAATAGCTGGGGATTTCCCCCAAGGGTGTTTCTCTGTAAAAGAAGGAAATAATAATTCGTTTAAAAAAAAATATGTGCTTAATATTGCAGTTGTTATTATTCATTCTAAGAAAGGCAAATAACGGATTTTTATATTAGTCAGTCTAATGGTGCTCAGTTTATCAATCCCAGAAGGATGAAAGGCGGTGGTGACCTTGTCTGTATTCAGTATGTTGACCACAGCTTACTGTAGATCTTAAGAGCGAGTGTTTAACTTGTCTAGGCATCTTGAGAGGATCACTGTTGTGCACCAACCATGAATTTTGGCTGCACGGATTATTTGAAGTAGGGTGGGAAAAGTACGGTATTGCAACATTACTTCTAACCCTTGGTAGTGTAATTACTGGTACTTGACCTTCAGCATGCGTTAGTATCGATCGACCATCATGTGACTATATTGGGGACAAAGTAGCCCCCACCCGTTTTGTTTTCGTAGCCAACAAAATGGCTCAGTGATTTGAGCACCCACTACAATGATTTTTGTGTAAATAGCAGGTCAAATGTTTGAATCTCATCAGGGCTGAGCCTGCTTTTCCACCTTCTTAACTCAATAACACCCTGTTATTACTAAAGCGCTTAAAGAGTATTCTGTGATGTGCGTATGATAAATGGCTATTGCATGGAGAGGAAACTGTTCAAGAAGCCCATACCCCCATCCAGGTGCCCAAGGCACCAGCAAAGTCTGGGAGTGACTGGCATGGAATGGTGCGGCAGTCAAGGAATTAAGTGGTAAAACCAGTAACGTAGCAAGAATGCCATGGGCCCTTGTGCAAGCAAGAAAACTATTCCCTTTGGCTGCTTTTGAAATACTAAAATACAGCAATTGTCAGGATTCAATGGGCCCTGGCGCCACTGCACCTGCTGCACCAATGGTAACTATGCCCCTGGGTGAAGTGCTTAATAGAATCTACAATGCATTGTAAAACAACAAAAAAAATAGTTGGCCATAATGTAAAAACTGCAAATCCCTGTAAAGCTTTCTAAAGACTTGGTCTTGGCCACAGCCACTAATATATGAAAATTATTTTCAAAATGGCTGAGAGATAGAGGACCCACAAAAGGACGTGTTAAATGGGGGATGTGAACATGAAAGGGGTGCCCTCAGAATTTGCAACAGAGGTCCAAATTGGAAGCAAGATTACAAAGACCTTTATTGCACACACCAGATAAATCCATGAGTCGCATTTGGCCGTGCAGTCCACACTAGGTTAAATATAGCTCATAGCACCAGGGAGTCCTTTAAGGGCCCCGTTACTGGACTGTCTGTGCCAGAGAAGCTCTATGCCACTTCTTTGGTTTTGCTGTTTTATACAGCGCAAACCTGACCCGAAGGTATTGGATTGCATTACACGAGCACCAGTTACATTACACACGGATATTTTGTTTACTGTTTAAAATCTGCGTGCACATGATTGTGCTCAATAAGTGTTTGTGTGCGCATATCTGTAAACGTCCATAAGCACCTATACCATACATATACCTTAAAACACATACACAAACATACCACCACATAAAAATGGATTGTTTAGCATATTAGGATTTCATGTTTTTGTTGCTAAACCAACACAGTGCTGGAGTTATGTTGGATGGAAGATGGGTAGGAGACGGGATATTGGGATGGGGCTTAGTGTAGTTAGCCAGCAATATCTCGGAGATAGGCTGGTGGGAGTCAGGAATTTCTTTCTGAGTCGCTAGGTGGGTCACTAGGATTTCCCTGGGGTTAGCTGTTTGATGGCTTTTGTTCTGTCTTGGACTTTTAACCCCTTCGCTGCGGGGGTAATTCCCCCGCTGTGCTGGGGGGGGCGCGCACAGCGCCCGCATGCTCATGACGAACTCAGCTCGTCATGAGGCACGGCGCTCCTGTGCTCATGATGAGCTGAGCTCGTCACAGGTGCACCGGCTCCCGTGGAACGCTCAGCACAGCAGGGGAATTCTCCCCGCACCTGAGCGTTCTACGGCTCATGACGAGCTCAGCTCGTCATGAGCATGGTAAAGGCTAAGGTTGGTGCTGGTGCAATATTTGATGTTAGCTGGATGTGTGCTGCAGAGCTGTTTTTCTGGTAAGGATGGGAGATGTATTCTTGGGTGTAACCCAGTTTTTACATCAATCTCACTGGTAGTGGTTCGGCAGGCATTGTGGATTTGTGCATGGGTAGTCAGGTGGAAGCCATAGGTCTGTGTGTAATTAGCCAGGTAGTTGTTGGAGATCTCAGTGGGGTATCTGGGTGTTATTGATCTTTTTGGTGGTTCCTGTGTTGCCATTTGGTGGTCTTTGTTAGTGTGGGTGGAGAGCTGCTGATGTACTCCTTTAGCCAGCAGTTCTAGTGCCCTGGTCCCCCTTGTTTTAATTCACCATTCTGAATCTGCCTTGATATTAGCTGCCCTCTTGCCACCCCCTCTCTTACTAAATGTGATGCCAAAATATGTAGGTCGCCTTTCCCATATTAAAAAGACTAGCTATTGCCCTCTGTGACACTATATTGAGGTCAATAATTTCGACCTACTAATATATTCCATTCACTGCAATACCTACCACCTCATCTTCAATATTGGTATATATTTGCTATTTTTAAATCAACATCAGCTTACCTACACTTAAGCTTGGGAGTTAGAAGTTGGGTCGAAGCAGCGGATGCAATTGTTTTGTCATATTGTAAAGCACGTGCGATATAATGGGGGAAACCCCGCCACTGTCTTTGTGTCACTACAAATGCTAATTTTCCATCTTTCAGACAAAAGTACATTAAATTCCAATTAACTTTAGCAGAATGCTTGATATGCCTCCATGCACTTCGTTTGGTGGAACATCGAAGTAGACAGTACTAGTGTAACAAGTCCAAACCAGTGTATGTTAATTAAGGTGAATAACCAAAAAAACATTATCAATGAACATCGCAATACTTTTGACAACTACGTGGCCTTAATCCGTTTAGGAATCCTAACTCAAGGAGAACAGGAAAAAATGTGTAGAATTCCTAAAACATTGGCAGCAGTTCGAAGGACACGTAAATAAGTAGACAAATATGTTTAATTGCTTTTACGTCTACTCTGACAAGGAAGCAAGAGAGGACACCAGAGTAGGGATAGAAAGACAGGTCAAAGGGAATCTAAGAGACAGAGGAGTTAATAGGGCCAAAGAGGTGAAGGTATTGGTGTGGAATACAGGTTAATACTGGGAATAAGAAAATGTGATGGTTTAGAGATTTGCACTGGGTACCACCGGCAATCAGGATTAAATTCAAATTAGCCTGCTTATAAATGTTTCCATCTACAACAGCCCAGTTACTTTCACACTACCCTAAACTTATCAGGGGAAAAAAGAAAGCTGAGAAGTCTCCAAAACCTACTTTTAAAAACCAAGACGTACATAACACAAAAAGTGCTAAGGCAAAATGTTTAGGCAACACTCTGGATCTCTGTCCTGGTTGATTTGAGATGTTCGGAAACATTTCTCCAGTTTCAACTGAAAACTGTTTTGTTCAAATTACATCTGGAGTGCTTTCTAGCTACCAGTAATTTCTTCTGGTTCTCCTTTGCTTAATCTTCTGAGCGAAATCTTCTTCTGTTATCCACTTCTCTTCTGTCCACTCCCTAGTTTATTTCCTACCTCCTTTTCTCTCGTTCTGTATAACCTTCCTCCTTTTGTGCCATGATGTGGTTTTGATGCGTTGATGTACAAAATCGTTTCACTTACACGGTTACTTACTTTCTTATTTGTAACGTGCTATGCATTGTATTGTTATCTTAAGGATGCGTGTGCTCTATAAGAATGCGTAAATACTTAGTAAAGTTCAATGCAGTGTGCATTTAACCAGCAGACAGGTGTGCTGTTTTGGCCAGATGCAGCAAAAGGCTTTCTGAAATGCCTAGTACTCCATACAAAAGTGTATTGTGGAATGTTTTGTTGAAACACCCATTCCCCAGCGGTGACGGGCCCTATCTTAATTGTAAGCAGAGTACTTGAGGTCACAAAGAGGGAACCCAATTTCACTCACCCTTCTAATAAAGTAATGGCAAAACGCACCACCGTGTTAAATGCCATCAACTGTATGGTCATTGAATTGTCATTTTAAAAAGGTTTATTTGTTGTAATTCTCTGTTGTATGCCTTTTATTAATCATTTGAACTTGGGCAAGAAAATGATGTAGCGTCACTAAATTTCTTCCCATAGTGTCAGCCAGTGTTAGTATGCCTGTTTCTCTGCCTGCCTTTGATAATCCTGTTTACCTTCAGGGAGTCTTATACAAACATAAATAAATATACCTGAGTAAACTCCAAAATGCTAATTACCGCCCCACCCTTTCGCTTCCGCTCCTCAGTCTTGCATGACATTTAGTCGATTCTTCCTCGGGCCTACTGCCCTTTTGAGGCACACTTGACTCGTGACTTACTCCAGCCCTGACCCCTTGTGTGCTTGTCAAGCCATGGCACCATTCCTACCTAGAAATGTCACAGGTTTTCCTTCAACTCGCTGTGGCTCTAACAAGTTCTTTAGCACAGAGATCTTTGTTTTATAATGTGATATACAGCTCAGAGTCAGACAGAATACACTGACGGTTTCAGTGGCGCAACGCGAAAGAAGAAACCCTCTCCTGCAGTTGAGCCTTTCTCTTTACCTAGGCCATGGCTCGTCCTTTAGGAAGAGCAAACGTGGCCTTGGAGTTCACACTGCGGCGGGGCTGTGGCCCCAGGCACGCTGCCCGGGCGCTTTGGGCGCGCTGAAACATAACGTCCGCACCCCAGAGGCACTATGGCCCTATCCGCGAGAGGATCTACGTGTCAGGTCAACACCTGCAAGATTAGAAAGCTCTCAGTAGCTGTCAGTCTCGCGCGCATAATAACCGGTCCTGCCCGCTAAGAGCTTAGCGGCCTTCACGCGCAACTCGATTCAAGCTGGAAAAACAGCCCCTATAATCACCTCAGCCGTCAAAGCAAACTGCCACGTCACGCATGCAGGCAGTACGTCAGCGTCGTTGCGTCACTGGCCGCGTGCGTCTCCGACGCAAAGGCAAATCCGTTTGTTCCGTGGGTGGCTACAGGTGCACGTGCTAGATACATTTGCATTGAATTGACAGACTTTGGTGTATCTGTAGGTGTTCATATTAATTCCCTGTTATGCCTTGGTTTCCGACCTTACCATACAGCCCTGGGGATTCGTTGTTTCCAGTGTAAGGAGAGTGCGCTACTGCTATGGTTTAGAAGTTGTGCAGACACAAAGGCACAAAGTTTGCCACTCCTACCTGACCAGCCTTTGAATTCTCGCCACCTTACTGTTCCCTCAAAGGCCGGTTGGAAGGCTTTGCAGCTGGAAGACGGCAGCATTTTCACTTGATCTTCCATGTCTGTTTGGGAGAAGAAAGGAGGGGAGCCGCTAAAGTGCTTCCCACTCCCTACAGAGGTGCCAGGAGCTCCTTCCCCACGTTTAAATAGGTCAAAACGCTGGCAGAAGCGTGCTTTGAAGGTGCACACTGCTCTTGAATGCACAAAGTGCAATGTAACCATTGCTTTGAAATGTGGCTCTGAGACACACAGAGTACTAGAGACTTACTTAAGGAAGCCTCTCGTTCAATGCCCAACCAGTCACTTGCTCCCCCTGTCCAAATGGCCATGCAGGTGTTTTCATTTGTAGAATATAGGTAATCTGTGTGCCATCCAACCCCTTATTACGTTGGCCTTCAGTATTATTTCTACGTATCACTTCACACCTGCCTTTTGCCTCTTCTAAATACTGTAAATAACAGTTGCATTTATGACTAAATTATATGTACATAATTTACTGACCTCAGATTGGTGACTGACTGAATCTGCCTGGCTAGGCTTCAAATTTGTGATCTAAAGATGCCGATGGCTATCATACACTCATCAAGCCATCTTGCAACGGTGGTGGAGTTTCGTCCATTTGTGTATGTAGCAGTATAGCACAGGCCACCTGAGGTGCCTCTAAAAACATGTAAATTCTGAGTTGGGTGTGTTGAGAGAAAATTTGGGAAGATTCCGCCATCAGAATCATAATTCTTATTGTCTTGCATATGCAGACTTGGTCCCATGATGAGCATGTGGTGAGCTTGGATCACATGGACATGTCGAGGGGCTAAGAGCACATGGCAAAGAGTATTAGGGATGTGGGGCACAAAGTGGTCAGCATAAGGAGCTTGGGTCATACTGTAGCCAACGTGAGAGGCTTGGTGTATATGGCAGTCAGTGTAAAGAATTAAGGAGCGCACATGGAAAAAGTGACACATTTTGTAAGAAGATTGGGGCACACAAATAAGTTAAGATGTTAAGCTCCTTGGGAGAATGCTAGAAGTTGTGGCACATTGATAGAGTATGTTAGGCGATTGTTGAAAATGTGCTGACAGTACACGGATCTGGTGGCACGGGGACAAGGCAAGGTTAAGAAGCTGAGGTCGCATAGACAAGAAGTTTGAAGAACTTGAAGTATCAAGACAATGTGATGGGCTTGAAATGTATGAGGTGTGAGGAGTAGTCTGCAGGTTACCAGAGAGTGCGGGTTGCGTGGGGTACATGGGCTGTATGATGATGTGGGAAATGTGGATAATTCGAGCTTTAGACTTTTGGATCGATGGTGTGATGAGTTGATGCACATGTGCAGACAGCTGCTTGGAGCACAATGTGTGGACCTTGATGCAGGAACAGTGAAAGGAACTTGGAGCACAAGGAAAGCATGTTAAGAGATTTTGTCACATGGATGGACTAAGGAACTCATTACATGTATTTGAGGAGTTTGCACATTGAAAGAATTTATGGAGTCTGCGAGGAGAGTAGCATCAAAATCAGCACATCACTTTTTACTAGCACCAACATCTTGGCTCCTAGGGGCCATTTAGGTCACATTCAGAAGTTGAATTCGGCTTCCTAAAGGTGGGTCCTGTTGTGCCATTGTGGTCCCAGTCGTAGATTGGATGGGCATCCTGTCGTAGGCTCACCACATACACCACAGAATTCCAGACATGCAAGAATGTTGCCGTTCCAGTTCCAATGACCCCCTTTCTCTCAGACAAAAGGCCTGGAGCCGAATGTCACTAGTACTCTCTCAAGATTGTTCCAGAATTGTTAGGGTGGTATGTGACTCAAGTAGTAGCTTATGCTTGAAATTGCTTGTCTGTACTCCTTATTGGCTATCGCACATTATTAGCATAATGATCTGAGCTACAACATTTTGAAGCATTTCCTGTATTTTATTTGTCATGTTGCAAATTGCTGCAATACTGTATCCAGAAGTTAAACACACAAAACCAGAGAAGAGAAACTTAAGGCCTTCTTCTGTGTTAACCTGTAATCTCATTCCTCCATTCTGTAAAAACGTATTAAGTTGTTTTCAGATTGACACGCGCTGAAACACTCATTTCCATGCCTTAGGTCCTTTACTTAGGGAAAGGAGACAGACAGTCGAAAATTCTCAGGCTGGGATCGGGCTTGCACCTCTCTGGTATGGGGCGGCTCTTTTACAGACTGAGCCTGGATTCACTCACTCTAAATCTGGGCTTGCAGCCACTTACTGTCAGGGGGTCACTCACGTCTAGATCTAGGGTCATTCACTCTCAGGTTTACCTTATGGCCACCTATCTGGGGCTGCAACAGCTGGATGTAGTGCTGTTTACTCACAATTGGGATCTCCCATTATCAGGCTTTTGGTCTCTCACACCAATACTAGTGGTCCCGAGCTGTCAGGCTGAGATCAGGGTAATTCACTCTCAGGTGCGCAGTGCTCACTTACAGGACTATCTCCGTTCCCTCATTTTCAGACTTTGATCAGCTTGACGCAGGCCTAGGGATGCTCATAGCAACTCGGGCTCGCCCACCGTTGTGTTTGGTGTCAAGTCACTCAATTCCAGTCCTGAAGATATCCACTCCTGAGCATGGTTCACCCATGTTTAGAACTGGCCTCTACGCATTCTCTCGAGCTCCGGTTATCACAAGCAAGGCGTGTGGACTCACTCCCAGGCATGACATAGGGTGCCCTAGGTTTGTTCTGATGCTGCACCTTCTCAGACTTGTGATATCAGTTTTGTTTTCTGCATACAGCCACACGTGGCCTGAGACTGCTTGGACTTTAATCATTAAAACTATGTAATGTTTTCTCATACATCAAACTGTGCACTCAGGGACATTGTAAATGTCTTTGTTGTACCATTAATTTCAGGCATTCCCACAGGTTGTCAGGCACTTTCTAACGTGTGAGTGTGGCTGTCAGTGTGTGTGTCCGTGTTTGTGTCGCAATGGTCCTAAAACATGAACTCTGTTTCTAAGACCAGAGCTACCAATATGCCAACTGGGAATGTGAATTTGTCAGTGGTAGAACTGGAGATCTGGGTTGTACCCCAGCACTGTGGACAGAGTACTGTACGTGAAGATAGCAAAAGTGGGGTCTCCCATTACTCAGGACAAGGTGGTGTTCATACATTCATTTGCCTCTGTCTCTATAGAGAGCATGGGGTAAATCAAGTTTTGTTTTCTGATTATTCAGCATGTATGATAGAGTGGCACGCGTAAGTGGTGTGCCTGGGGTTTTCCCAATACAAGAGAGTAGGGCAATGAAGAGCTCATTCGCTGGAGTGTTGGAGTACACATAAATGACATAAGTTAAGTGGTGTGTCTATGGAGTCTAGAAAGGCTGTGTGCATGTAGAACATGTACTCTTGAGAGGCGTGGACCAGAGAGAGCCAATCCAGGGAGATTTCAGTTTTGAGAATAGTAGATGTGGCAGAAAGTAGCAGGGGTGTTCCCAGAACTGAGTAGAGTGCTAGACATGAATAGGGCGCCTGTGCTATTTGTAAGAGAGATGGGGAGGGGGCACTTCCATTACTGAAGAGGGAGAGTGGGTGTGGAGCCTATGTAGTCTGTAGTTTTGTACTATAATATGCATATTACATACTCATTGCGATGCCTAAAGTGCTAGAAGGGTGTGCCTGCAAGGTGCTTGACACAGAAGCACTTGAAACAAGTGAATCTGCATATAATTTATCCGAGAAATGTTTCTTTCATGCTTTTAATCACTATCTTTCACAAAGTTCCTCCTATTCCCTGTTCTACCTCATTTTCGACACCCTGCATCCATTCCCTACCCTTTCTTGTCCACCATTTTCCTCCTTCTGTTATTGCTTGTTGCATGAAGCATACTTAAAATAGTATAAACACTTTATAACCAACCTATACACCCTAATATAAAGCCAAATATCCCTGTCACAGGTGTACCATCTAGCAAACCTTTCTCCTATGAAAGTTCTACTGTTTACCAATGATTTCCCTTGGTAGTCTAAATCCCAGAGGACACTGAGGCACCAGTTGTCATATGACACTGTACAGATTTAAACTTAGACAGTAAAAAAGTACCCTTGGTGTTCTTCCTCTTATCCCCAATGTGTAATCACCAGTACCCAGATTGTCCAAGGAATGTAGGGTTTGACAGATAATGTTGTACCATTTAATTGATTGCTGTACTGATAATAAACACAAAAGTGACTCTGAGTCCCAAGGACTTCCGAAGCGCTTTTAAAGTTGGACACATAGAATTAACATTGGGTTACCATTGAGCTATGCTTGGGGCCATACCTAATCAACCGTAGCCAACAAAAACACAATATCCAGAGCCATTGGGCAGTGAAAAATGGCAGTACCAAAATATCACCGTTCTGGCCTCATTCTTCTTTCCACTGTTTGTGCCCTCTCCCTTTACCCGATTGCCATCTTCCGTTTTTGAAGGAAGCGAGTGGCAGCATACGAGAGAGCCAAACAAGCAACATGTCATGACATGCTGCTAGTCCCAGTGGTGCTCTGTTCATGAACGTGGGAAGGTGTCTGATCAGAAGAGCCCATCAGAGGACTTGTCGTCTAACAAATAAATGTACGAAGTGACCTGACCAAGATCACGCTAATGTAGCAATTAAATGTTTCAGCCTAGAGCATCAGAGAGAATCTTGTTATCATCCCTGTGCTTTAAGCACTTTGGTTCTTCTAAGCTCCTCTCCTGCTATGGGGTACCTGCTCTGGGCAGAATTGGCCTAAAAATCCCCAGTATCTGTTGAGAGGTGTCCACATATCAGCATTTTACATCACCTGATGTATTTGTAGCTAGGTTTAAGCCATACAAACACCACTACATCTAGACGTATATTGCAGCGCAGTTCCTCTTGATCCTCAATGGTCAGTCCATCCCCCAGGCAGTTATCGGCACGGTGCCTTGGACCAAGGCCACAGAACTGAAGATGAATATTCCGAGTATTAGCTGCTGATGGGTTTTGTGTTTGGCCTGTATAGAGATCAGTTGCTGGAATTCATGAATATATGCCTGCAGAGAGCGCTGAACAAGTTTGGCAGGAAACTCTGGGATCAGACCTATTTCATCTGTCCAGATACATAGAGCTTTGTGTATACCTCTGTCCTCTGCCACATGTTTATTTTTGTATCTTTAGACACTCCTTCAGGCTCCTGGTGAGCCTCCAAACCCCTGTGACAGGTTCCTGCATGAGCTGCAACTCCCTGTGTTAGGCTACTATGTCATTCTCCACCAGTTGCAGCTGCTGCATAAGTTTCCGCCTCAGTTGTCCGTTTTCTGTACGAGCCTCCGTCTCATCACTTTCCTGCTTTAAAATCCACACCATACCCAAGTTTCAGTGTGAGCCGTTTCTGCGTAGGAATCCACTTATTTTTACAAGTTCCTGGCTGAGATGTCAACCCTTTCATTGCTCTAAATGATCATGCACCTCGTCTTGCAGGCTCATGAGTAAGCATCCACCTCTTCTTGCGGGTTGCTGGTGGGTCTCCTCCTGTTCATGCATGAGCCTCCACCCTTCACACAGGTTACTGCATGAGCCCCCATCCTTCTAGGAGGGTTCTGTGTGAGCCTCTTCTGGGAACCCTTTTAGCCTGGAACTAGGTCTGGTGGTCGACAAAGGTATGCGATCAATTATTTTTTAACCTAGTTACAGCTATTCAGAGGTCTTTACTCTGTTCACACCAGCTGTCAACATTTCTTCAGAAGCCTGTTCTGGCTGCCTCTGTGCTTCTGAAATACTGCCGATGATGTTTTGGCTTTGCGCCAGCCAGCCACGGATGTCAGTGTGTCATCTTGCAGACAAAATAAAGGCGTCACTTTACTAATGAAATATACAAGACATGGTGTTAGATTGACGTGCGACAAGAAGTGTCTGCGTGCAGCAAGCCCTGCATGCACGTGCCAAGCGGAAGACACGAGCATGCAACAGGCTGAGCATCGACGAACAACATGCCCAGGGGTCAACGTACTTCAACCGGCATTGACAAGCCTCATGCCAATATAAAATGAGTCTGACGTTAATGTTTAAATGATCAGGCGCCATTATTTTGGGTAACCGTACGAAAACAGCTAGTGGTACATGGCACAATTCTCAGCACAGTGTCTTGCATCCTGGCCACCTGCCTTTTGCTTTATTCTTTGCCCCAATGCAAGATAGGTGTGCGGGCACTTTCTGCCCTGTGACTGTGCCACGACTGCATGAGGGGCAGTAGTCATGGGTGAGCTACATCCATGTGGCAGCATCCTATTATTGGAAAGGAAGGTTATTTAGTGTGTTTTTGTCCTGCCTGAGACTTGGTTAAGCTGGTCTTGCAAAGCTGTGGTCTCTGACCAGTACCAAACCTACTTGAGCATTGTTTTGTCAGACTCGTGTACTGCAGGGGTCACACGCACTGACCAAGTCAGTGTTAATAGGGACCCTAGCCTTTGTTAGATCAGTCTGTCTGTGGCTAAAGCAGTGGTGCGAAGACCACTCATGTTTCCATTCGCTTGCAGTGCAGCAGTGAATACAAGGAGAAAGCATGACCGTTTCCCTGAAATAAATGTATCTTGAATATCAGAATTTTTTTTAAAGATTAAACTGGACGGATGATGGTTCGGCCTGAGAACCCTGCGTTCTAGCAGTCCCAGGCACGCTCTAAAAGCTGGCCTCACTAAGATTGCCACCCTTTGACAAGAGATTTGGTATTTCTAAGAGTGAGATTGCATTCACATCGAATAGAAACTATGCATCCCCTCTTGGTTTTCAATCCATTCAGAAGCCATCATTGCCTCTGTGTTCCTGGATGTAGCTCTTTCAATCACCGTCTTGACCGCTGACATAAATCACTGTGTCATGCCATTTTGTTATGGTTGCAGTGATGTTGTTTCTCAGTGGTTTATGCCCACATAGACATACTTGATTAATCTTGTAAATTCATAGCAGTGCAACGGACGCCTGTTATCTGTTTTCGGAGTGTCTGGGATCCACATTCTGCATACATTACTTCAGGAGTAGGTAGCCTCTCCGAGGATGCCACCAGATTTACTACTCTTGAGTACTTATCAGAGAGGACAAGAGATGAAGCTAACTGTCAAGAGGCAATAGAAAAACATTTAAGAAATGTCTGACATTGGCAGAGGTTCATCACTTGAGGACCGCTTGCTTACTGACAGATGGCCTCTTTTTTTTTTTTTGCCACAGATATCGAACATCATGACCTCCACCCTTTCTTTAAGTGTTTTTTTGTGGCACTTGAAACTCAGCTGCTTAAATGTAAAACATCCATTACTTTATTTTCAACAGATTTTCATATGAACTGTGGATTCTGTATAGCAAAATCCCATCAGATGTTAAAACTTCCTCTTTATGTGCTTGAAACATTTAAATTGTTCTGTGTTGACACTTGCTTGTATCTCTTCACGTCATTAACATGCTTCCATCTGTGCTGTATCAGCAATTTGCAAATCACTTATAGAGTGATATTTTCACTTGGCTGTTATTCAATATGTTCAATTGTTATTGCTGAAGAATTTGACTGTTGGCACCACAAACTGATTTATTTCTCTGCTGGAAAAGGTTGGGTAATTTTTCAACAAAAAATATATCTAGATACATAATCAGCGAGATTGTACTTCTTTCCAAGTTTGTGAATTACACTGAAGTCCTATTTTAAGAGCTAAAGTAGAAGTACTAAAAATGCAACTTGCAACTTGCAACTGATGATGGGGACATCATCAGCTGCAAGTAGCATTTTTACTTCTACATCATTGCTATATTGCTTGATGGTGCATCATGGTGGTGAACGCATTGTTCGTAGGCCCTCCCCACAGCCAGACTTTTTATATTACATATTATCATAGTTAAGTTCCACATCAGTTAGGACCTGATTGCAAATAGCATTACTTTTCCTACTGACAGTTGTGCAAGAATGGCTCCTAACTCCATTGGGCTGACATCTACCCTGGGTTCAGTGTGCAGGTAAAAGTCAAAATACATCATGTTATCTTCTGATGCCAGCCCATCCTTAATCTTATGAAATTACTTTTGGCACGCAGAAGACCTTTCTTTTAAATGTAAGCTATCTCAGAATAGTTCAGACGGTGACAAAATCACTGATGTCAAGGAAGCAGTTTCTTGCCATTAGCTGTAGCAATCTGAGTTCAACTATATTCAGAGGGGTGGGCACATTTCCTAATGTTATAGCTTTCTCTTACATCTGGATGTATTTTTCATTCAGACATAATGTGGACTGAGAAAGTGAGTTTAAATCTATCAGGCTCATGTTTGTTACGACTGAGGACGAGACTGCAAGATCATGTTTTTCAGTGATTCTTCAAAATACCAAATTGGTCATCGCAGTTGAAACTGTCCTGAACAACTTGTCCAGTTGCTTCTTAGATTATTTCTGCAGCAGAGGATATTCTGTAGTTGAGCCATGTGTAACATGTATGCACTTTATATGTGAAAATTATGGCAGTGTATTGTGCCAGGGGCTGTAACTCAAGTTGTTGATATTATTTGTATAAGTTCGGTGTGGAAACGATCCAAGATCCATTTAGAAAGCTGGACATGGCATTAATGTTTAGTACAGCATGTCTCTCTGTTTCTTTGGAAGTGTTGAGTAGTCTTGGCTGTACGTCAATGCATGTTTTTCTCTTTTGTCCTTCGTTCTAATGCTGTTAATTTCCCCAGCTACTTGTGTACTTCTATGATTCTGTGCAATAAGATGGTCTTATTTGATATTAATATTTTTTGTGAGTGTTTGAATTTATACTAGCTGTGGCATAGTATTTGGAATATTTTTGTCACTGAATAACTGGCAAGCAAATAGAAAATCATTGGTATCAACAAAATGAGCCTCATTATAGCGTTGCTAAAGAGGCACCAGGACACTTCACCTTGGGGACATGCACGGAATCCTGAAGGGATGTGGATTTGTGTTCTGGCATTTCCTTGTATGTTACTGGTTTTATTGGTAGAGTCTTGGCTAGAACACATCTGTGGTGGACTCTACATCTACTGCTTTTTATTGATTTTTTTTTTTCATTTTCAGTCACACGATATAGTGCACTTTGCTCAACTTGCCAGAATATCCTGGCTGCATATGATACTATTGGTATTTCCCCAAAAGTGTTGTTTATGTTCTGAGCTTCGCAGTTTCTTCTGTGTTTTCTGATGGCATCTGCAGGTCTATTTATGTTGTCATATGTAGCCTAATGTCCATACCACTGACTGAGGAGAAAGGATGACATTCTTTCTTTCTTCTCCTAATGCTATGTTTGATTTCTTACAAGTTGCTCCACCGGTCTTGTACACTTTAGCAAAATGATTTGTACAATCAGTTACAGCATTTTTAGCCAACAGCAGAACATTAAACAATGAATAAATTATAATCCACAACGCAGCATGCTGTTTTAGTTTTATACTAGTCATAACCTTTTGTTCTCTGTTCCATCTCCAGTTGAGCGCCTTCCTTACACATTTGTCGCTCCAGCTTCTATTATTGTAGTATATGCACACACTTTATTTTTCAAACAGATCATTGCATGCTCATCAAAATAGTTTTTGCTTGGGGCTCTTAGGTAGTTATCAAATGTGCCTATCCTCTTCCCCCATCATTTCCTCCAGTCACGGACAGGCAGAAATCCTGTACGGCAAGGGGACTTGTGTTGATGGGGCAAGTTGAAGTGACAATTGTCACGATGTAATATTAGATTGTGATTGCTTTTGCGTTGTCACCACTGTTTACCACATTTCTAATGCTCTCCTTACACTACCTAGGATCTCATATATCCAGTGCTGCAGTGGCGGCTGACAGAGAACAGGGGCGGAGCGGAGGCAGGCAGGGGAGTGGGGGGCAACAAAATATTTAAAAACAAAAAAGACACCACTTACCTCTTCAAGCCGCGGCCGCCTCCGTCTCCCTCATTGCTGAAGAGTCCGGAAGCACACAGGCTCTACTAAGCCAATCACAACGCTGCAATGCAGCGTTGTCATTGGTCTGAGCACCCTAGTCCGGCGCTCAGACTGGGACAGGGAGCCTATGCATGTTCCCCACCCAGGCTGTAATGCAGCCCGGGTGGGGAACATGCAAAGTGTGCAGGACTGTTTGGCGGCCCGAGACGTCCGGCCAAGCAGTCCTACGCACTTAGTGTGCACATTCCACTCTTCCTCCCTGAGCCACCAGCCCCCCCTTACCCTAACCCAGCTAGGTAGAAATGAAAAATAAAATGATAATAACCTTGTTATTATCATTTTATTTTTTTCCTTTTGCACTGCTCTGAGAGCAGTGGGGCGGCACTCCTATACTAAGCCCCAGCAATGCTGTATTTTACAGCATGCATATAGCACTTTTTACCCAGGACAAAGTTGCAGTAGAAACTGCCATACTAAAGTTTGCTGAGTGTTACAGTTTGTGGCACCAGGTCCTCTTGTTGTCTAGAACCACAGATATTACCCAGGAATTCATTGTCAGAACAATTTTGTAACACAAGATGGATGTAATATACCATCAGTTGGAAACTATATTGATAAGGACTGATTTCGCTAGTGATTTAAACTGACCAGCTGTTGAAAACTGCCTTTACAAATCGCATTAGCACCAGCACTGAAGCAATTTGGTTTGCCGGTTTCGCTGTGTTCACAACTGCATGCATGTGCTAATATTTACACTGACCGGCCAGTGCCCTTTTTCTGAGCTGAGGACACAAAATGCAAAAACATTAAGACATAATTAAGGCATTTGTGTGTCTTGGCATCTTCTAATTGGAACAGTCAATTGGCGATGAAAACTGCAGGAAAAGGCGTGGATCATTAGTGCTGAATAGAGACTGCTATGAACTGTTCTGATCCCTTTATAAACAACCTACAGGCAGAAATTCAGTTTCTTATAGATGCATTGTGAAGAATTTTAGATGAGTAGGTAAACTATTGCACAGATATTGGATAATAATAGCCAATCGCTTCGACTATCCTCCACATTTCCCTTGCCTTCCTCTGTACTGTGGAATGCAATTAGTCTCTTTAGAATGGATATCTTTGATCATAAGCAAGAAATTACGCAAATGTGTTTTGTCCTGACTTTGCTCGCAGAACTAGATGTTCAATCTAAATCCAGGGGACTCTGTGCCTTTAGAGTACCCAGTTGGGGGCATGAAATGGGTTGAGGTCACAGGGGGTTCCTTCATAAAGAAGGTTTCAATAATAAGTTTTATTTAAAAAAAAAAATGCTCAATTATTGTTGTCACATTGTTGTCCATTCTCCAGAGTGTGGAGAACTGTCTTTATGGATATTTGGGCGTAATATCTTATTATAGCTATTATTTTTAGAGTTCGCCCTTGATTTATGAAATGAACAGCAAAGTCCTAAGAGTCACTCACCAAGACACCCAGATTCTTAACAAACTCCTATATAATCCAAGGGCCCCTCTGTACAGACTAGAAAGGAATGCCTGCCCACAAATGGATGCAGTCAGTGAGAACTCCCGGACCCACGAGGAAAGGCACATCAAAGCACGCCAGACGGTCCCACAAGTGGCAGAAGTGATCTACACAGAGACTAACAGCATGGTATAAAGCACAGCGTCTGCCGCTGCCTGGGCAACCTGGCACTGGCAATAACACATTCGTATGTGCAACTCTGCGGCCCTGACACCAGCCTCCGCCAGAGTGGAGAGCAAAAACTGTCCCTTAGTAGAGAACCTAAAGTCTGCTGACGTAACTCTGCTACATTTTGAGGCAGCGCCCTGTCCAAGACAGTTGGGGAAGCTGGCCACGTGGGGTGGAATGAGTTGGCGGACATCTGCTATTTGATGGGATTTCAAGCTTTTATTTGTGGTACTGTATTTGTACGTGATTGTTCAATATTGTATGGAGGTCTGGCGTAATTACCATGGGACGGGTAGGCTTGTGGACAGAGGGGCACTCGGGAGTCCAGAATATTTGGACCCAGTCCTCAAAAGCCCTCCTCCCATTGTGGCCTCAATGGGGGAAGGGGGGTCATTCAAGGGCTCTGGCCGCCCTCCAGGGCACGGGTTTTGTCTGATGCTCTAAGCACCTCCCCCTCGATGCGAGTTTGAAATGTGAGCTGCCTGGTTCTCCCACTTCTCTTTCCCCACTCCGCCACCCCCTGCCACCCCTCCTCCCTCCCTTGCCTCTCTGTCTCCCTCCCTTTTGGCTAAGTAGCTGTGTCTGTT
The DNA here is from genome assembly GCF_964261635.1 of Lissotriton helveticus. Lineage (NCBI taxonomy): Eukaryota > Metazoa > Chordata > Amphibia > Caudata > Salamandridae > Lissotriton > Lissotriton helveticus. Next base: position 596,362,513 of record NC_136065.1, on the reverse strand, counting down.
CAGATGTGTTAGGGGTGAAGGAGGAAGGGGGGGTGTGCATAAGGGACATCCAGGGATGGATCAGTGCAGTCAGGAGCAGAGACCACCAATGCCCTGACACAGCTGAGGTGAGGATTTCTTGCTCTTTCTTTTTTTCTCGGACACCCACTCTCCTTTCCCCAGCTTTCAATCCAAGGGGATAAAAAATGAAATTATCGTTTCATGCCTTATTCCCATGTGGTTTGGGGGCACTTGAGGTGGCGGCGCCACACCTCTGCATCTGGCGCAAAGTAGCAGCGTACCAGGATTCGGGCTATTGAGATGAGGTCTCAATAAATTACAAATACCACTTTATTGTAATGCTTGGTATGGGAGGACGTCATGCGGGTCTGTGTATAGGGAGCTGCCGTGCCGACTGGCCTAACATGTATTTTATTAAAAGCGGTACGTGACGTCCTCCTGATAAAACAGGGTGGCTTTATCCACTGCAGGTTTTTTGTTTCCCCTGGTGGAAGAAAGGCTGCATCTTGATACCTCGGGCTCATAGGATTGTTAATGTCCAAGCCCTGACCATACTACAGCAAAGATGCCGTGCCTCCCAAGCCTCTAACTTCCCATTCCATTCCAGCCCGGGTCCGCGCGGGCGAGGTCGCCCGGCCGGAGCCCGGTTTACCTCCATTGTCTCCGTGGGGGCCGCGAGCGCAGGAAAGATGCCCGTTGGCAAGCGCCGGAGAAGCCCATTAGCCGCGGGCTCCGGTGATTGGGCCGCGCGGGGGAGCCAGGAGACGGGCACTGAATTATTCATGTGTGCGTCTCTGCATGTGAGAAGGGAGGGGGGCGCGCGCGGGCACGCACGCGGCGCACTCTGAGCGCGCGCGCGCGCCAGCGAACTGCCGCTGGCCCCAGCTCAGCGCCAGGATTAAAGGCTGGCCCGGCCGTCTTTGTTCCGCCGTTGGTGCCTCCTGCCTCCCCCACCCCCCTTCGAGGCGTATGTGTGGCCTCCGTTGCACCCAGACCTCGAGGGCGGATAGCGGCGGCGAGCTGCGCCCCCTGACTCCATGACACACAACTGGTGGGTAAGTTGGGATCTTTATCTACCCTTAATATTCCTCCTCAGTGCGTGGGGCGCGCGGCACACGGGGACTTGTGGGGGAGGGGCTGGCGGGGGACGCACATCTTGGCCGGGTGGCTCGTGCTCGCCGTTGTCACTGTGACTGTTTATGTGCGCGCGGGAGCGAGCGGCGCGGGGCACTGTGGGTAGCGCGGGGTGCAGCCTGCTGTCAAATGGCAGAAGGTAGAATAAAGGAGGGGAGGGCCGCGCGCCGCGGCTGATCCTGGCAGGTGCGGGCTCTCAGGATGCACGTGGAATGCTGTTTTCACATCCCAGTCCACCATCCTCATCAGTCCTCCATTCATGGCTAGGGGTGAAGTGAAATGCGATGGAGGCATGTTAGTTCTCGAGTTACGTTGCTGCGGTGATACTATTGTAGCTGTGTTTTCTTTGACAGATTGGTGAAAAGCTTTAGCTACATTTAGATTTAGATACATTAGGTAGGTTAGTTTCATTTCTTGTGGCCACATTGGTTATAGATCTATTTGATACTGTATCATTATGAACGTAGCTGCATACATTGTCCTGTCCGTGTTGATGTCCATTTTAACCGCCATGTATACGTTTTCTTTGTATGACTTGCAAACTATATGATCTTATGACTCATTGAAACATATAGTCTCTTCAACACTGTTGCTCGCTAGTCTAACTTACATGTTTTGAAACTACATCATGTTGCACATTCATTTTCTGCAAGAGTTTGATGAGATGTGCTTTGCGTTTATATACCATATAGTTCCCCTTGAATTGAGCGTATAAACCAAGATGTTATCAAACCCTGATTGTATGTTTTTCTGCACTTTCTGTTATGCATATGGCCCTATTCTCCATCGCTTGTTTTTGTTACTGCTTTAGAGAAACTATAAACATTGTCATTAAGTGTGGGGGGGGGGAATAACACGCTACCAACAACAGATACATAAGGAAGAGATTGGTAAGCAAATCTGAGATATACACAATAAAAACATTGTGAGACAATGTACAAAGTGGGAGAGTATGGTGAACTTTGGTGTCGTGTTATGCCGTGAAATGAGCATCAAACAGAATTATGAAGGGTCATTATCTGCTGTGAATGTCCGTGAATCCCTAGTTAATTGAGAAATTCCTGGGCACCTCCTAACGATTAAAGTAGTGGTCTCTCACAGTGTGCTTGAAAAGTCTTTTTGTTTTGCATCCATCTCTGTATAACATGCTAGTTAGAGGTTCTCATCCAGGAAGGGCACACACAGCTATTCAGCTGCTCGATGCTGATAAAGTGGGTCGTTATACATTTGGTATTTATAGCACCTTTTCTTTAGAACATTAAGGTAGTGTTAATAAAGCGATCTGTATAGTTCTGTTGGCCTTTGTCTATGTTTTAATCAACTTCGGGTCCGTGCTTCATTTAAAAAAAATGTAATTTTCAAAATGTTTTATTAGGTTATCGTGTACAGAAAATACAGTAAAGAAGATACAAATAAAGCAATCTATCCAGGGGATGATACCGATAGTCTAAGTGAGAGACAACATTATAATGCATAACAAGTAAAAGTTATGTCTCTGAGGGTATGAGGTGTAAGTGAATCGGTTTCAAGTATAGTTGATTGACGTTGGCGTGGTGAATGGGTTGAGTTGGTGACTAAGAGAGGACTGTGCGGTATCTTGTTTGTATAGCAATAGCTGTTGAGTGGGAAGGGATAGAGAGGTAGAAAGAAAGAGTGAGTGAGGCATTTAGCAGGGTGTGTCAGGAAATGTCAGGGTGAGGGGTGGGGCACTGGGGAGGAGGGAGGCGTATAGGAAATAAGAGGGAGTGGGTGTGTGGGACTGTCCCCTAACTTGGATGGTGGGAATAATTGTAAACTTCTCTAGTTTGGGCCACGTTTTCTTTTTAATCTATGGAGAGGATTTAAGATATGTATTCGGTGAAATCATTGCGCTTCTGGTGAATTGAACCCATTCCCACCAGGTTTGGGAGGAGAGTTTGGATGAGTCCTTCCAATTTGAGAGGATGACTTTGAGACCGGATGTAACTAGTATATCCCATAAGACTTCTCCGTCTTTGTTCAGTGCTTGTTTTAGTGCCGGTGGAAGTATACCTAGTGTAATAGCTGCTAAGTCTGGAGTCCATTTTGTGTGAAGAATTTGTGATATAGTATCACTGATATCCTTCCAGAATGTTTTAGTGAAGGGGCACTTCCAAAGCATGTGCCTCAAGTCCCCTGCTTCCTCCTCTCAACTCCAGCAGGTATCCGAGCGTCGGAGGCCTAGTTAGTAACGTTTGGCTGGGTTCCAGCGGACCATATTAGCAATTCAGTAACACCATTGTGCCAGAGAGGGAGTTAGTTCGTTGGTGGTGAGGTTTCCCCAAATGGACGACCAGTCAGGTGTTGTCACATGGGAGTTGCCAAAATCAGCCAGTAGGGTTTCCCATTTACCCTGGGTGGGTTTGGTTAGCGCAGATTTACTGGGGGAAAGTAGAGCGTATATTTTAGATGCCAAGTGACCCCCTTTGTTGTAAGTATTTAGGGCCTTTAGGAGATCTGGATGGGTTAGCGGTTTACGTCTGGCTATGAGTGATTTGATTTTTAAAAAGTGAAAGACGTCCATGTCTTTGAGATTGAAATTCATCTTGATCTGGTTTCTGAGGGGGTGCCAATGTCCCCTACTGACAGTATGCCCTCTTGTGCCCATTCTTCAATGAAAGGTGTTCTACCCTCTGTTCTGAAGTTTTCGTTGTGCAACAAGGAGGCTAGGTGCGAGTGACGCATTCTGTTGGGTAGTTTGTTATAAACTTTGTGTAGTGCCTGTACTGTGCATGAGATGATGTTAGCAAAGTGTTCTGTTTTCATTTTTTTTTTATAGGTATTAGGGATGCAAGTGATAAGGGTTTATCCAGGTCTTTTTCGATGTTAAGCTAGGCTGGAGAGGTGTTGATGGTGGGCAGAAACCACTGGCATCCCGGTTTAGCAAGGAATGTCTGCTTTTTGTTTGTTTTGGGTATCCTGTGGCCATGCTTAAGCTTGCCCACCTCACCTTCCTGCCACCCCTCCAAAATGTTCAATACATAGACAATTAAAGAGGACGAGTGCGGGAGGCAGAGGTTGAGATTTGATTGTGCCCTCGGTAGTCTCTGAGGAAAGGCCAACTCTTTAAATAATAATGGGTTTGTGTAGGGATGCATCTATTAAAGGAGTTATCTGAACACTTAAAGATCAGATTGCGGCTGTTGCGATATTTCAAAATAGTCTGTTAGACAAAATAGAATTTCAAAATGTGAATACACTGTGCTTCTCAAACCAGAAATGCAGCCCAATCCAGTTATATGGATCATAGTAGGACCTTTTAGCTTCCAACACCACCAAGAACATCCTCTCGCTAAAAATTCCATTCATGGAGTTCCATCCTTTGGAGCAACTGGGAATTCATATGTATCCCCCTAAAATATATATAGTGCCCCATTTTTCACTCTTTATGTAGACACAAAATTTGCCGGAATGTGAGGAGATAGATGCCTTCCCAAACTGAGCCTGTATAGTGAAGATGTGCTTCTGAAAACATCCCAAATCCCAACTAGTGCAGAATGTAGCTGTCCCTTTCTCAGTCCCAATAAAAGATGTGTCTGAGATGACCCTGTCTTGTGCTGATATAAGTGCCTGACTAGCTAGTGGTGCATAATGTGGCTGATCATTTTTATGTCTAATCCTAAATTGTGATTAATATGCTGTCTCAGAATGTGCCTGTTCCCACAGGGGACATACATGTATAACTCTACCTAGTGTAAAACATGGTCACCCCAGTCTGGTGATCATAACCCATACTCTAATTGGTGCAGAATCCTCTGTGGTATGTTTATTCCATCCTAAGAATCACATTGGTGCTAGGAGTAGTGAAAAAAAGCCGTAAACCACAGAAGCTCATCATTACATATGCTTAGAGATGTCATGGACATGGGTGTTCAACAGAAGATCAAAATGTGGAGCCTCAAAGAAGGAAGTGAAAAACGGACTCTATTTTTTCCAAATAGATTTATTCCAGGACTAACCCACACACCCAAGGCAATACAGGAAGATATATAATTATATAAGATTAGTCCATTCATTACTGATCTTATTATTGCAGATACAAATTAATTCACCATCAGAATAAAAAAGAGGGACCCAATGCTAAAAAAAGATAATGTAAACATATTGACTTCAGTATGAATAATACACGTCACATACATTTCACAACAGAAAGTAAACAGTTCAGACTACACAGTGCCCTGTGACAAGGAAAAACAGTGTTACTTTTGAGCAAAAGAAGAATGTGTCCTGAGATGCAGCACGTTACTTATAACCCGAGAGCTGCAGGCCAAAATAAGTCCTGAAATTCTCTGTCCTCTCAGTTGGATCAACTGTTTCAGTGTTTATGGTTGAAGTTTCAACCCTGGTTGAACAGATCAGCATCTTATCAGGACAGTAGAAAGCCGTCTGAAATATCTTATGTAGTGACATACCTGCTCCTAAATTGGTCAAAAATCCACAGTCCAATGTATCCTCATAAATGACCGCTCTGTATTTAAACAATTACTTGAAGCTGATGCCTACGTGTGCTGGAAAAATGCTGTGTTTCTGAAAATAACTTTCTATCCCAGAGCCCTCGCTTTCTCATCTCTGTTGCCTCTTGTATCTCTAACTCCAAAGCCAGTGCCTCTCACGACCAATTATCTGTATTATAGACCAAGTCTGAGAAGCAGCCCTCAGAATGTTTTTGGGCCCAATTTACTGTGGCCCTTTCATTGCACCGTTTCTTCTGTTTTTAGGAGCTCTATATCTGTTATCATTCACAGTACTACTACTCGGCTTAATGGTACTTAGTATACCTAATTTGAATTGCAAGACTTTGAAGGTATTACCAGGATACAAATTTGTGAACTAATCGTACAATCGGATGTCGGCAGAGATCCTTAACATGGCGACATGCTTTGCTGTTTCACAGACAGGACTGGACTGGCTATATCTGGTATCCGGCGTTTCCCCGGTAGGCTGGAGGCCAGAAGGACGATTTTCCCTTAAGAGGGCCTATTTTCACTTTTCAGGCCTGCTCTCACTGTAGGCCAGCAGTGCACTGCAATGAAAATACAAACCTCAGTACAGCCGAACGGAGCTACCTGAGACAGACTATGCACGGAGGGGCTGGTCTGACAAAATTTGCCTGGGTCGATTTTGGCTCTCAGTCCGTCCCTGTTCACAGATGCTCTTATCTGTAGATTGTGTTGAATGTAGAGGTCCTGCCAATGTAGACCTAGTTGGTTTCTGCTGGGAGAGTGTGGTATTATGAAGGCTGTGTCTGAGGCAGGATCTGGGAATTCTTCTTGGTTTCCTGTGGGATGCGAAAGTGCTACAAAAACTCACCTATTTGTACCACTAGTGCCGAGGGCATGTTGTTGTGCTCTAAGGGGTCTTGAGGATTCAAAGCATAGTATTGCCTTCCACTTGGACCCCAGTTTCTTCCTGGCCTACCTGTACTATGAACGTAGAAGGTGGCAGGGCTTGTGGTGCAGGCCCGGGATTACCCTGGTTAATCTTGAAGGCAGTAAGTGCCAGACATCTACAGGGTTGTGCCGCAGTGAGCTGGCGGCGAGAGGGTAGCCCACCTGCTTGCTGTGCCTAATATCTCCCACTGTGGCGCGGGTCCTAAAACAAGCACAATAAGATTTGTAATCTATTATGTCGGACAATAACATCGCAGCTGAATATTCTGAAATCTCAATTGTTAGCAAATAGTGTTCTGGGGCATTCAGGCCATACCAAACACTAGGTGTGGTGATATCCTAAATATGTGGCATTGCTGCAGCAGCTCCAAGAGTGGCTGGCAGGGTCACTAAACAGTGGGAAAAGGCATGCTATATAAATGAAGCTCATTGTGCTCCATTAACTTTCGTGCAACATGTGACGTAAAGGACTTCTATGTCTCGGCACAAACTTAAATTATTGCTGTATTTTTGGCTTAACATTGTTGCCCCTTTTAAGGCCCCCGATCACCATGCGCTGTGTAAACTTTACTTGCAAATAGTTGGAAAAGAAGCTCATGGACGCTGGCCAGCTGGTCCGCCTAACTGTAGACGGCATGTTTTTTCGACCCCACCGGTCGTCCACGCCTACTGCACAGTGGGAGCGGTGGGATATGTGAGATGGGCTTTTGAAGAAAACTCCGCAGCTGTCTGTCCTGATTTATCGACTGGTGGCTTTGTATCCACTGTTGTTTCTGCGAGAGCACCCTTGAAACGCATCCATTCTGTGTTTTGTGTGTGCCTTTGACTCTGCCAGGAGGTGCATGGCCGTCCCTTTCTGCACATGAATGTGTCTGGCAGGCTGCAGAGACGCATGGTTTGGAAGTGCCATAAAACCGTTACAATGACCCCAGATTCTCGCTATGTATGAAATTCACCTTTAAGACTTTTGTGTAGTGACAGGTTCATCCTTTCTCCTAGTGCGAGGCTCCCTTAAGCATGTGTGGCTCTTCCAGTAAAAGTACACCTTGTCACCGAGGGATTAGATTGTCAAGCCATTCACTGTGAATTGGTTCCTGGGCATAACTTGGTGAGTGTGCTGTATGTAACTCGCATTAATGCAACAGGATGGTGGAGCGAGGGAATTGAGAGATGTCTTGCTGTCTGTATTACCTGGAGAAAGGATGGGCAGTTAATCTTTCTCTATACATCAGTAGCCTGGCCACTAGAGTAACTGCAATACTTTCTGGATTGCCCAAACTGCTGCCGAGTTACCTCCTCCATAAGGAATAGAATCATTAGCCCTGGCAGCGTTTTAGAAATCACCAGACTGTCAGTGTATGTCCATCCTAAATGTCAAGGCCACCTGGTACCTGTTAACTTGAACGACTGAGTACACCTAAAGCAGCGTGTTTTAGAGCCATTGATAACTTAAACCTTCTGAAGTCATCGATGTGGAAAGAGATAATATTGCGGCTTCTTGTTCCTGGAGAACATTTGTGCCCTGCAATACGGAACAGGAGTGCAGGGTGCCCCCTTCGAGCATTCAAGTTAAAAAGGTGTAGAGAGCAGATGCAGCATAACCAAGTGGGTAGTCTGCAATCACCACCGCCCACCCCCAATTACTGCATGGGTGTCTCATTAATGATTCAGGACAGACACTTGGATTATTACTTGGTAGGCGTTATCTTCTTTTTCAGATTAGTTTTTTAGATCATGTTTTTAGTTTATGATTTAGGATAACTGCACATTACATAGGTATAAATTCATCTCTTCACAGCAGATGTTCGTGAATCATAAGGGAAACAGATTGAAAAGCAGGGACGAAGGAGAAAAACATTTTGGCACTGTACAGTTAATTCTATACGTGTTCTGCAGAAATTTTAGCAAGAAATTGGCACAATGTTGTACTTCAACTCAATATTTATTTATTTATTTATTTTTTTAGCAGAGTTTTATATAGCGCGAACTAGACCCGAACTGAATCGGGTATCAGAGCGCTTTACATAGCACCAGTTACGTTACATGAGGACACGCATTCATTTTAGGCACGGGGAGATTAAGTGATTTGCCCAGAATCACAGGAGGTTTTTTGGCGTTGTTCCCGAGACTCGAACCCAGGTCCGAGGTCGAGCGCCCTAGCCGTTAGGCCACCTCCTCTCCCCTCTCCAATATTGCTGTCCTGAAGGCAACGTGAGTCTGCCTTTTGCCACTGAGGAGAAAGTACCACAATATTGAATACCTTCATGAAATCAAGCCACACATACTTCTGGGGCAGGCTTTCAAGAAGCTTGGACCAGCCTACCATGTGTTTAATCATAGAAATTGGACTCTTAGATTTTCAGGGTTGCACTGTACTAGCAGACTGCTAACCACTACGTAGGTTCAAGCACAGTAAACATGATCTGCTCTTCTGTAAATTCCTACCATCTGTCAAGTTTATACTCATGGCAGTGCCCTATGGTGATCATCAGCAGATCATTTTTTTGGGGACAAAACTAATTCATCGCTGTGCTGTCAGAGATTTATTTTCTAAGCCAAAAGTTTCCCTTTACCTCCTTCTGCTTGCTACCTGGTGCTCGATTTAATTGTTGATGTACCACACACCACAAATGATCCCATCACCCCAGAGTTATAAAGTTGTGATTTGGAAACCAACCTGCAATCTTTAACCTGTGCACAGATCTCAACAGCAGGTGGCACATTGACATGGTAGGGATGGGAAATCATGCTGATAAAGTCAGTCTCTACGACGGGTAAATCGACTGTCCTTTCCTTTATCTTTGATCCCTTTTAGTGACAGCGCCCTGCCAGTTAGTCCTCCAGCCTCCCTACTGCCCAGCCCTAGGTGGCTGAGCTGAAGAGGGGGATGGGTTGGAAGATCCAGACTCCCTCTAGAAAAGTTAGTTTTTACACAGGTACACACCATTGTAACCCCATGAAAGGTTTGAAGGAGTCCGACCCTGGGGAATATAATCATAAACATTGATGTGTTGCAGTGCTACTGGTTCCCTTGCCTTTAATTATATAAACCTACACATCAACTTCAAATGGAGCTCGTTGCTCCATCCACATTAAGAGTCGTTCTTCTATTATTTGGCTTGTTGTATAGGTTTAATTTACTTGTCTTTTGCTTAGCCCAGAAATAGGAGTTATGCATGTCAGTTATTTTGGTAAATCAAAAATACTAAATCAGGATAGGTTTATACCAAATGTTATTACAAATTCCGAAAGCATCGATTTTAGGCAATTCTCCACACAACACAATGCCTCTGCTTATTATTAAATGTGTTCATATTGAAAAGCACTGGATTGCATAGTTTCTTAAATGTAGGATAAATCCTCCATAAGAAACGTACTTTATCGCATTTTTCACACTGTTTTGTGTGACAAAAGTTGATCTTCATATTTGAAAGCTTCTTAGCTATTTGTATGGTATATTAGTCTGTGAAACCTGGTGGAGAAGTGCCGTTTGTCATCAGAGTAACATTTGTAAATGGAAATAAATTGCAAGTGAAAGTTCAAAACAAATATTTGGTAATAGACGTAAATAACCATCAATGAAAAATGGTGTGACGGTCAGAAGTATGGATAAATATTCCCATCTACTGATAAGAATGTAATGATTGTAAGCGGCATTGCTTTGATCTGGAATGAAAAAGGTTCAGATTGGATCCATATAAAAGGGACCTTTGCCTTGCTGGACGGTCTGTGGTAGTATAATGTATGCAGTTTTTGGAAATGTACTCATAAATGAGTGGCCCACCATCACAAGCTGCGCAGAAGGAGTCGTAGAGGAGAACAATTTTAAAGCCAGCCTGCAACTTTCTGCAGATTTTGCAGCTCTTGGGACAAGATTGTTGGAGAACCCCTCGAATCTTTGTAATGGACACACCCCTGAGGTAATGTGAAACTCTAGTTCACCTGAAGCAAAGTAGGAAAACATTTAATTGTAAGCTGCTTGATATTGTAATTGCCATACAACGAATGAGTTCCGGATCACAGGCATTATCCACATGTTAACATATATTCAACACCCACAAGCTTATATGTGTCATTCTGTCTGAAGGTAATTTGCAGAAGTTCTGCAGGAGCCGGGCAATCCAGCATCCCCTACAGCGGAAAGTGCTCCATAAATGGAGGCAGAGTTTACCTTTGGCGGCAGCCGTACTGAGCAGTATGGATTTTCGAGCCTGTCGATATCCAGTGCAGCCAGCCAGGCTGGCCCTGCAGCCCAGGTTTTGTCGAGATGGGTTTGGGTCTCCAGGGAGAACAGCGGATGCTTTTAGAGCATGCCAAGGGTTGGCCCAGATGAATGCTCGAGGCAGGGTGGAGCTAGTGACTACAGAGTTTTTCAGAGACCAATGCAGTACACAAGGAGTGATGGTTAGGTGCCAAACATCACTAGGACACCCATACATGGATAAGGCAAATTTGTGGTTTGTGACTACAAGTAGAGGCATAACCCTATTTCTTTCATTAGCAGCCTAAATGTGTTCAGAGTCTTAGAATTTAGCACTTATGTGAGCTCGAAGCATCACAGCCAGCCCTGAATGGAAGAGACTTTGCAAAAAGCAAAACAAATGGAAGGTCTTGTTTGATTGTTCTCGGGTAACTGGGGCATCAGCTTTCACAGTGTTGCCCCTTTGCTACACACATTTCTGCGTAGAGAAAAATGCCACGGACAGAGAGATTTTAGAACTGTTAGCACCTCGTTTTAAGGGGCAGCAAGTTCATAGTTGTGTGTCGAGATCTTTAGTTCACATGCCCAGAGAAAAAATTCATTTGAAACAGCTCATGGCCTTTTGTGGCGGGATCAGAAATGGTGGCTGGTTTAAATCCAGTATTAGGAGTAAAAGGTCAAAAATCTACATTATAGAAGAAAAGGAGGGGTATATAGAGGGGGAGATGATAGACATTCAGTACACTAAAGGGAAAACATCTAATGCAAAAGGCTGCATTTTGCAGTGGAGGTAGTCTCATAGCACTAGATGCGGTCATTTATGACTGGAGTGGAAAGGCTAGAGAGTAGTGCTGGATGATATTCTTTCACATAAAATAGTGTGGTGGACTAAACAGCCAGTCAGAAAAAGTGGTGGACACGAGAAACATTAAGGAATACAAAAAGCCAGGGACAGAATAGACAAATAGAAATGTAAAGGTCAAGTTCCAGCTAAAGACTTTGCTCTGTCTACGAGTCAAGAAAAGACAGAAGGATCTTCCTTCACGTGTTATTATGGTCTACAGTTCCAATAAAGTGTGCATCTTCCAATTTCTTTAAAGGGAAAGGCAGTTTAATGATACATTTAATTTAGGAGGTCATCTTTGTGCCTGTGGTGTTTGTAAGAGACACCAAAGAACCCATAAGGCTTAAGTGTACCAATTGCATTGGCTTCTTCTTTATGTACATTCACAGTCACAACCCCGAGGTTTCTAGCTACTAATATCAAGAATAGAATGTTTTTACTTTCTGCTAAGGAATCATCAACTGGATGTCTACAAAACTGGTAGGATTTCCAAGGGGGCTTGCCAGTTAGTTTGTTGTTCGTTCCTCTCTGAAGCATGGTCTGTGCATACTTCTCGTATGCAACAATGCGATGAATAAGTGACCACACCTGTACAGAGCGTCATACCTAGTAATTGTTGCATCAAACTAAAGTCCTATAATTTAATAGAATGGCAGCCTTGTGAGTGGGAAGAAGGGGCATATGGTGTGTCCTCTTTATTGTGTGCTGTTTGAGATAGTGGGGGTGGGACACATGAGCATAACTATGATTTATGATACAGGAGTTCCCTGTCCAGTGTGCTGGAGGTAGTCCAGTTTTGCTAATATTACTGACAAAGCACCACTAAGCATGCATGCCCCGATTAAGGAGAAGAATAGCATTAGACACCAGCGCAAAGGCATCAATGGTTGGTTCACATGGTGGTCCATGCCCCATATTCTCACTAACTCTCTCCGTGCTTGAATTCCTTTGTCTGCTCCTGCGATATTATAGTAAGGAAGCTCCTGTTACACCTGAGCCCAACCAGGCTCATGCTAGTGACTTATTTTGACCATGCTAATATCCCTCTTCTCGCATCTCTAAAATCATGAGTTTATGGATTGACGTTTGTATTTACTGCACCATAGGAGAGATGACGATCAAATCAATGTAGATGTGCCCAATCTAATTCCAATTTGGGCATTTTGGAATAACGCCCATTCTAGACCCGCCCAGTTCCGTGTTATGTATACCTGTCAGGAAATGAGTATTAGCTGAATAGAGTAGATATGGATGGCCATGCTGTTCATCATATAATACCTTAAAAGCCCTCAAACGTACTTATAATGTAATGTTTTAGTGGAGAGTTTCTCTTTGTCTAACAAAGAGATGAACTCTCAAACAAGGCAGAGACCACATGTCTAAAGATCATGCGACTCGGGATTTCCAGGAACAAAGTAATCAGCCGTTTATATTAAGACAGATTTTCATGATAAAGCAGGGAATCCCTGTAAAATCAAGATTTGACTCCCTTGGAAGATATTTTCCTTCAACTGGGGCTGTGATGGTTTTTAAGTGCAGGTTACAGCAGTAGTACGCCCCTCCAGGCTCCTACACTACGTTTACCAGATTCAGAGGACATTAAGATACTTTGTCTCATTGCAAGACAGAAGTTGTGAATTTTGGCCTTTTTAAAATCTTTTCTGTTAGCCCGCGATCACGTTTTTGGAAATCCTTCCTACACTTTTTAGGTCTGGCTTTAACCAAGACATTTTGATTTTGATATAATTGTATAGCAAACATATAGGGACAGTCAGCTGGCCCTTTTCATCTATTGGTCTGCTATTATGTCGTTCACATGTGTGTTCCATCCACTGCAGCATGGGGCAGTAGGTCATTGACTAACTGCGCTGTGATTTATGGTATTGTGTCCTTCCACAAGAAGCACATCCACACACAAAATAGTTCCCTTCAGTGACAAGGACTGTTATGGCAATGTGCACTTTTTGAAGTAAACAATATTTTAGTTTTTATCATTTTTTATAGATTCACAAGCAATTTCCCAAACCATGAAGTTGTGCTCAACAAACATCAGCAAAACCAATGTTTGTTGTATTCTCTAGATAAGTCCTCATATCGAAGCAATTGTGTGACCCAGCTTGTGTTTCTGTTCCTACAGGCGATTTAGTTGGCGCAGACACTGTCATGCCCACGCTTGTCCACGAGTGCTCTCAGGAATTCACTATCACTTGGCAAGAAGTAAAGAAAGACGATATTTCACATGATAGATCTCTTGGGTGTTGTGGTCTTTCCTGTCTCTCTGTGCTTGATCTAAACATGTTACCAATCGTACGGTGTGTACAGTCTCCTTATACAAGACATGACACAAACTGTGTTGTTTTTACATTCTGTGTGGTTGCACTAACCATATATCCAAATTATACAGTAATAACAACTGGGTGTCTGTCAAGTCTCGGCACACAATACAAACTGCACTGGTTAGAGAATGTATGTGAATAGTACTTAGTGGCACACTCACACAGTGCACTGCTTGCTTTGTGGCTGTCTACACATTAACTTAGATGGTCTGGTGAGACAATTCGGTTCGAAATCCCTTTACCATGTATTGCAACTTAGTACCATCGGCCACAACAAATTGCAGAAATGAATCCTTAAGGAAACTATTGGTTGTCTGCTGCACTAAGGGGGAACTGAAGGGACTGGGGTGACATGAGTATAACTGGAGCAAAGACACGAAAGGAAGATGATCGAATATGTCCAGCAGAGAGAGAGTGGTGTAAAAGATTACCTTTTGTGCAAATAAACGAACACTCGGATGGTGAGTGAACAGTGAACACTACAGCTGTGCTTCTTAACAGTTTGAAAGAACAACACGCTTTTTTTTATGTAGCCCCAGCCTCTCCCGAGTCGTCACAGAGCTTGCTTTCAATGTTAAAATAAAAATCAGCCAAATAGGGATCCCCCTAAGTAAAGTCACCCCAAAGGTTGGGAGACATTGCTTCAACGGTCTAGTCTCCTAATTCCGGGCTGGAAAGCGGGTTTCCTTTTAGGAAGATGAAGGCAGCACATAAAGCTGCTGTGATCCATCTTTCCCCATCAGCTTGGCACACATTTTGAATATTAGGCCAACGGAGTCAAGGCAGTCATAACAATATCATTTTGCTATGAAACTCATTGCTGTGCATCACAAAGAAGCAGTTGTGGCACATGTTTAAAAAGCGTACTTCTTCCCTCCCGATCCCGCAAGCTAGAGACTCGTCTCTAGTGTCCCTCTTGTTACCAAGGTCATAGAGGCCATTTGTAAGAATGTTGCAGCAACATGGCTGCTTGGCTGCTGCACATCTGTTTCTGTTACTTTTTGTAGTGTTCACCATTTCTATGACGTTCAGGCACTCTTGGGTATTTCAGTACACAGGTTGTTGTCTGCCTGTTATAGATAATGCCAATGGGTAGACTTCCGAATTGTCAATGGGGCTAATGACCTTCCAACAATCCTTGGGATGGGGGTCACTGGGTCTTGGATTTCATTAGTGTGTATGTGTCACTGTCTCCCAGACTGCATGTGTGGATCTAATTTGTTCTGCTTCACTGTTGGAGTATTCATTGTCCCAGTCTTTTTTCTGCCTCTTTGAACTTCCTGACTTCATGATAGAGACTCACTGCTACGGTGAGGCCCTTCTCCATGTGAAGGGTGTATTAAGATTTTAGACTGGGCAGGCCACACAGGCAACCAAGTCTGCCCTGTGCTGAATAGTCCAAACGTGCATTCATTACAACAAATGACAATAGAATATCTCATGACCTAGAATTCGACACATCAAATTGGCAAAATAAAGTAATCACAACATTTGTTGTTTTTACTTGTTGAAGTCAGTATACATTATGAGACTAGGGTACGGGGTAGGTATTAGGATATGTCTACCCTTCAGGGTCAGGATTAAGGATTTTGTCACGGGTTGGTTTTGGGTAAGGGTTACACTAAGGGCAAGTGTTGTGTTAGAGATGGGGTTAGCATTTGGCCTAAGGACCTCAGAAGATGTGACCTTAGTGGTAATCATTACAGAATGGAAGATGATTAGTCCGTGCCAGGGTTGGAAATTAACGCTGAGGTAAAAAAAAAAAAAAGGTGTTAGGGAAAGGAATATTGTCGTTTTCCGGGTGAGACAAAAACATGTTAATATGGAGGTAATTGTTTAGGGATTCATTGTCCGAAAGAATCCATGTAAATAAAAATATATTGTGGTGGGTTTGTGATTATGGATTTCCTATTGAATTAGTTGTTTTACCGAATTCATTTTTACTGATCGGGACTTGTATTTTTAGATCTTTAAATAATTAGCAGGTTTCAATAAAGACAACATCCCTTGCAAGAGACGTGCCAGATTACGGTCCAAAATTATAGGGATAATAAACGTAAAATGAGCAGTTTCAAGCACGGTCTTAATTTCATCAACATTGGTGAGTTGCAACAGACACAGTTGCTGAAGTTTAAATGGTGCAATTTAACAAATTGTTTTCAAACTATATTGGTGAAGTAATTTGTGTTTTCTCCTTGTGGGCCCACAAATGTAAAATGTCTGCCTCGAGTTGTGGAACTCACCCTTGCTTGGCCAGTGAGCATGGCCAATGTGAACGAACGTGCATTGTCTCCAGCTTCAGACAAAAAGTATTTTAGGCCATATCCTGGCAAGTAATTAGGTCTCGGCTAGACAGTGCATGCACTGTCTCGAAGAGACGTGTTGTGTTCTTTCTGTAGGCTTACAGGCCACCCACCTCCTACCATTGGTAAACTTCAGTGTCACTTTCGTTTTCTTTGATGCTGTTCGTCACAGCATGCAGGCGTCATGGCCTCTTCTTGTGTTTGGCCCTCACATAGACACCAAAATAATGGAGCTCTCTTCTAGCTCCATTTCAGTGGCGACAGCCTTATTTAACAATGCTTTTGCTAGCTCATTTACATTTTTTGCTGTTCGTTACAATTGATAATCAAAATTCTCCCATAGGTTTTAACTTTTTTTATCATCCGTTTTCACCGCATTTTTTATGCAAGGCAATGCCAATTTTCAAAGTTTCTCATGATTTGGTGGGCCGTCAGAACCTCTCGACCATAATCACGTACAAAAAGCATGGTTCTCTTCAAGCAGTATATTTATTTATCCATTTTCCAATGCATTTCGGACCGAACTGGCCCTTCGTCAGGGAAATACTGTAAACAACAATAGAACATGTTTTAATAACCATCTTCAAAAAACCCTTTATATTAAGATACAATTTTCATTAATCATCCATAATGTTCACAATGCTACTGCTGAACGATCTTATTGTTTATGGGTATCTTTTCACACTCGGTTTTCAAAATGACCTCTCCCCTTCCCTTTCTCTCTATGGCTCCTCATTCAACCTCTCTCCCGGTACATTTCTATTCAACTCTACCTTTAACGCACATCCTTCTCACATTACTTCTTTTTAAACATCCCTTCCCGCAGTCTACCCGCCGTTCTCAAACTTTACGTCTCACTCCTTCTTCTCACTCCACTTAACTCGCAACGTTTACCTGCTTGGACTGCTCACTGCCTCATCTCTCGTAACAACAAACGCTAACCCTTCTCCGTTCCTCCCCGTCATTTGAATAGAATTTCCCGCCATCTTTCATTAAACCCGCCCCTGTTTTACTCAAGCGGACTCCCGCCTGCGTGCGTGAAAAAAACTACATCCCCCATAATCACTTATTCTAACATCGTTTCATGTGGAACCACAGTTTCCTCGTAGCTGGACTTGAATCTCTCATGCAAACTGGATGAAACCTGTCTTAATCCGGGAATTTATAAATGTTGCGGTAATATGTCCACTTTTTCTGTTCGTCGTTCTGTCATATTCAACTGGCGTTTTCTTAAGGAAAAAATAATAAATAAACTTGTCGGGTGAACCTAGATAATCCTCCTTGCATAACATGCATTGTTTTTTGCTTCTCAGAATTCCTTGTTGAATGTTCATAATTTTCACTGGGTGCTAACCCGTTAGGCTTGAGAAACGACAAATATCACATGGGAATGGATTGCACACCTTCCTTTTGACAATTGTTTCCTTTTTCTCTCTCAACTTTTGTATTTATTCACGCGGCGTGCACACTGTTTCGTGCCAAGCCCATACTGCACGAGTTCAACTTAAACACCAAAATAATGGAGCTCTCTTCTAGCTCCATTTCAGTGGCGACAGCCTTATTTAACAATGCTTTTGCTAGCTCATTTACATTTTTTGCTGTTCGTTACAATTGATAATCAAAATTCTCCCATAGGTTTTAACTTTTTTTATCATCCGTTTTCACCGCATTTTTTATGCAAGGCAATGCCAATTTTCAAAGTTTCTCATGATTTGGTGGGCCGTCAGAACCTCTCGACCATAATCACGTACAAAAAGCATGGTTCTCTTCAAGCAGTATATTTATTTATCCATTTTCCAATGCATTTCGGACCGAACTGGCCCTTCGTCAGGGAAATACTGTAAACAACAATAGAACATGTTTTAATAACCATCTTCAAAAAACCCTTTATATTAAGATACAATTTTCATTAATCATCCATAATGTTCACAATGCTACTGCTGAACGATCTTATTGTTTATGGGTATCTTTTCACACTCGGTTTTCAAAATGACCTCTCCCCTTCCCTTTCTCTCTATGGCTCCTCATTCAACCTCTCTCCCGGTACATTTCTATTCAACTCTACCTTTAACGCACATCCTTCTCACATTACTTCTTTTTAAACATCCCTTCCCGCAGTCTACCCGCCGTTCTCAAACTTTACGTCTCACTCCTTCTTCTCACTCCACTTAACTCGCAACGTTTACCTGCTTGGACTGCTCACTGCCTCATCTCTCGTAACAACAAACGCTAACCCTTCTCCGTTCCTCCCCGTCATTTGAATAGAATTTCCCGCCATCTTTCATTAAACCCGCCCCTGTTTTACTCAAGCGGACTCCCGCCTGCGTGCGTGAAAAAAACTACATCCCCCATAATCACTTATTCTAACATCGTTTCATGTGGAACCACAGTTTCCTCGTAGCTGGACTTGAATCTCTCATGCAAACTGGATGAAACCTGTCTTAATCCGGGAATTCAACAAGGAATTCTGAGAAGCAAAAAACAATGCATGTTATGCAAGGAGGATTATCTAGGTTCACCCGACAAGTTTATTTATTATTTTTTCCTTAAGAAAACGCCAGTTGAATATGACAGAACGACGAACAGAAAAAGTGGACATATTACCGCAACATTTATAAATTCCCGGATTAAGACAGGTTTCATCCAGTTTGCATGAGAGATTCAAGTCCAGCTACGAGGAAACTGTGGTTCCACATGAAACGATGTTAGAATAAGTGATTATGGGGGATGTAGTTTTTTTCACGCACGCAGGCGGGAGTCCGCTTGAGTAAAACAGGGGCGGGTTTAATGAAAGATGGCGGGAAATTCTATTCAAATGACGGGGAGGAACGGAGAAGGGTTAGCGTTTGTTGTTACGAGAGATGAGGCAGTGAGCAGTCCAAGCAGGTAAACGTTGCGAGTTAAGTGGAGTGAGAAGAAGGAGTGAGACGTAAAGTTTGAGAACGGCGGGTAGACTGCGGGAAGGGATGTTTAAAAAGAAGTAATGTGAGAAGGATGTGCGTTAAAGGTAGAGTTGAATAGAAATGTACCGGGAGAGAGGTTGAATGAGGAGCCATAGAGAGAAAGGGAAGGGGAGAGGTCATTTTGAAAACCGAGTGTGAAAAGATACCCATAAACAATAAGATCGTTCAGCAGTAGCATTGTGAACATTATGGATGATTAATGAAAATTGTATCTTAATATAAAGGGTTTTTTGAAGATGGTTATTAAAACATGTTCTATTGTTGTTTACAGTATTTCCCTGACGAAGGGCCAGTTCGGTCCGAAATGCATTGGAAAATGGATAAATAAATATACTGCTTGAAGAGAACCATGCTTTTTGTACGTGATTATGGTCGAGAGGTTCTGACGGCCCACCAAATCATGAGAAACTTTGAAAATTGGCATTGCCTTGCATAAAAAATGCGGTGAAAACGGATGATAAAAAAAGTTAAAACCTATGGGAGAATTTTGATTATCAATTGTAACGAACAGCAAAAAATTTAAATGAGCTAGCAAAAGCATTGTTAAATAAGGCTGTCGCCACTGAAATGGAGCTAGAAGAGAGCTCCATTATTTTGGTGTTTAAGTTGAACTCGTGCAGTATGGGCTTGGCACGAAACAGTGTGCACGCCGCGTGAATAAATACAAAAGTTGAGAGAGAAAAAGGAAACAATTGTCAAAAGGAAGGTGTGCAATCCATTCCCATGTGATATTGGCCCTCACATAGCCCATGGACCAAGTACATGTCTCCTTACACTGCTCACAATTTGCAGACCTATTTATTTGTTTGTTTTCAAGTGCTCCGTAGGAGCACTTGTGTTTTCAGGCCGTCTCCCTTGTACACATACACACATACCACTAAAATGCATGCACGCGTACATAAACAATTGCATTACTTTAAAAAGTAGTTAAACCAAAAACAGCACTTATTTTTTTCACAGTGCTTAATACCCCGATATGGAATTAAGTGTTTGTCCTTGTGAGTAGCATGCCATACCTTGTGGGCATATGGTTGGAAACACAAGGTGTGGTTATCGTGTTATGGAATGCACCATATAGTGGTATGATGAATAAGGAGTTGTGGGAGATAGGTGAACATATTTAAAATGTGTTGCGTCATTTTTTACGATGATTAAATTGTATGTTACTCTACAGGTTATACGCTTTGTGATCTGTCAGATTTCGGACTATGGTTTTCAAATGTAATTCCAAGGGAGGCCCCATTTTTCTCTGCTGTCCTAATTACAGCGGTTCCTTGGAATATCAGGTCCATCCTTTTCTGTATACAGGAAATTAATATAGTGGTCAGACTACCAGGGTGAAGTGCCGATCAGTGAAGCTGCTTTGAACTCGGATCAATCCTGCCCAGGGCTCTTTCCTGCTTATATGTATACTTTCGTCCTTCAGAAGTCGAAAAAAATTGAGTTGTTAAATTATGTTGCTGATTTAAAGCTCTGAGAAGCTCATGAATGGCTTCATGGCCTTTGAGTTGAGAGCTGATTTGTTTGAAAAATCTTTTTCTGGTTTGTAAGTTCACGCTAGGAAAGATGTTATGGATCTGATGCTGGGAAGCTGAAACGTGGTGGAATTACAAGTGGGAATAGCATGAAAACATCTGTCTTCTATCTATTCCTGGTTCACTGGCCTGAGGTGGCAGTTGGCAATAGTTATTCTAGGCTGTCCATCCCTCCCCTTCTCCCCTTATACATAAAGCGTTGCCGAATTGAAGCCCGGTCTCTGGACATATATTATGTGGGTGGGACAGCAGGCAGTTTGCCGGTTTGTGTGGTATCCGCACGATTCTGTGTCCCCAGTGTCTGACCTAAAGATGGTCACATGGGCGCACCATTGGCAGAGCAGTGTGGGGACTACCACAAGTGCTCTCACAGTTTGTTGTTTTTATGCATGATTATTTCTTCTATCATATTTCAGTAATATGAAGGACAAAATCGGGGGCATGTCTAAATGACGCTGTTCCCTGGCAGTGAATTCTACTCTTTTCAGACGTTTTAGCAAGGTTAGATGTAGTCTGTAAGTCTGACCTCATTTTAATGAGCCAGGTTGTTGACCTGCATTTCATTCAATCATACGCTCGTACTTTAAAAATATACACTATTTTCATAATGTTCTGTGTGCATAGAGTAATTGCTGCTAGAAAGGCTGTAAATACTTGACCATTGGACAAGACCACCTTACTGAAATGAAGCTCAGTTTAGATAAGCTGTATTGTTGACTCTTGCTGTGCTGACTATACCTCTACACACCCCACACCACTTATTAACATCCCATAGATCACCCTGAAGTGATCTCGTAAAATTCAGCCAACACATTCCGTTACTATTCGTTTTTGGCTTTAAAGTACCTTGCAAAATTTTCTAATAACACCACACTCGCATATTTCTGTCCATAGGGCAATGAAAAAGCCTTTCAACATAGAAGGTAGCTTAAACAGGTGGTGAAGCCCTCTGCATTTAAAGGCTGTAAACGTTACAAAATCATATACCCACAGATGAATGTGTAGGCCTTTGCCACCTAGTCGAGAACATGACCTGATTTCATTACTTTTAACACACTATCACAAACTGAACCAGGTTCCGATCTGCCATGGTTATCTAGGAATCATGTGAGCAGCTGTTGGACTGCCCAATGTGCACAAGGCTATACCGAAGGCAGAGTGTGCGCTTTACAAACAACCACAATAGAGGCAAATTTGTAATGCATGCTCAGTGGCTATACAAACAACAAACGAATGAATATTTCCACCATGTGCTACCAGACTTACTTTCAACACAGTATGGTTTGGATCATCTTGAGTTTAGTGTAGACAGACAAAATAGACAGCAGCACATAAGGACTTCTTGTTCTGTGAAGGAAAACCTTTTGGAATTTATGTAATATGACATAGTATCCTTCATGTTGCCTAAATCACAGAAACAACACAGGAAAATATGAAAATTAGGAGACGCAAAGTTGAAAGAGAATTAAGGACACCGTGAGTAGACTCAGAAGACCATGGGTCCCTTATTTGACCTTATTTTTCAGTGTGTTTCCATTAGAATAACCTAATTAGACTTATCGGGTTTTAAAGAAACATTGGTGTTTGAATGGTCTGGTTACCACGATTTTCCAACTGAAAATCTTGTCCAAGGACTTTGGACAGTAGCGTCCGGTCTTTAAAAAGTAAAAATCAGAAAGCAAAACATTAGCATTTTACCATTAACATATTCGAGACTCCTAATAAATATTGCTAAAGGGATTTTTCTCGTGGCTAATGAATTTCGGAGATCCCATATGCCATCCCCGCAATTGACTAATACATGTGCTGGTTGTTTTCTTGATAACTTTTTAAAGCTGAAAGATCAGTTGCAGGCAGTGGGCCTGATGTACCAAACTTTGCAAAGGTTTAAGGGATTTCTGGCCAAGCGAGCCTCACAAATGCTTAACTATTTTGTTCCACAGGGCTGCTTTCTCCTATGTTTTTTTAACCCATGAATGTATGAAAGCAATGGACGGTTGGATGTGCCTAAAGCAGACCTAACTGAGCAGTAATAAAACCGAAATCTTTCGCCCCTTAAGTGAGTCCTGCTATTTATTTGCAATTACAAGCCAATTGAATTTGGTGAGACATTCATATAGGAAAGAGTGGTGAACAGTCATGTTGTTAAAACGACCAGAGCATCACTTGACCCCCCACCATCAACTCAGTAGTCTGTGCATGGTTTATTCAGCTGCGCCTGCTGTGACTTAGTCTGTTTTCATTTCCAGACCATCTAGGGCCAATGAAGAGGTTTGTTTCCTGGATCTTCCAAAACGGGTATTATTTTTTTTTAAAGGGAACACAACAATGCCAATGGTGCCAAAAAACTCGAATATTCTAACCTTATCTCCCCAACACGAGCTTCCTGGATTGCCCTGCATGTTGCTGCACAGATCAAATGTAAATATATGTTTTTAGTCTATTAGGCCAATCACAGTGGGGGACAGGTTTTCACCCCCTTCTGCGTTTCATAATCTATTGCTTGGTGAGATATTTGCGCTCAAATGTTATGACTCTAAAACGCCCACCTTTTAAGAAAATCAAAATTGGTGTTGATCGTTTTGCTTGCTGCATCAAAATTGTGGAACACCTTGCCAGAATCGATTATATTAAGTCCTGTTTATTGAAGTTTACTCAGGCTGTCTAAACGTCCCTATTTCATCCACTGACATCATGCATACTAAGATTATCGGAGCCAAGCTATGCACCGGATGACTAATTCAGTTTCTACATGTCCTTACCTTTACACCACACAGAATAGTGAAAAAACCTTCCACTATCAAGTACAGAAGAAAATCAAACAATCCATGCCACAGTCTTCAAAAAACACATTTGTTTGCAAAATCAATCTCCAGAAAAATGTTTGAAATTGGTTACCCATGTCCGTCTCAAAGCAGATCAAGCACTTTAGACGCACAAGCCGCAAACTGAACGATAGCACGTATGTTGTGGTTTAACATTTTTGCAATGTCTGTTCAGCATTTGACCGAGTTAATTTTGGGTGCGATAGCTTGAAACCTGGCTTTTTGGGGCATGCTTTCTATATAATGTATTGGGAAAGTTTGTTCTTTCTGCAACAAAAAAAACACCTTCCTATTCCCTCCCTAACTTCACTGGTTTGGGTTTTTGCCGAGTCCTTCGGGGGCCTAAGTCTACCTCAGTTCTGTTTATCTCCTTTTCTTATCTATCAGTTGAACTGTTGGTCAGATTAATTCTGACACTTTGTTTTTCAGAAGGAGGTGACCGTCGGTATCTTTGAGTTTTTAACTGCAGGTAGTGCAAACTAAGCACCTCGACTTCGCCACCTGCCCTGCTTTCTGGGGGAGGCTAGAATTACATCGAACCAGTGGAAGCAGATGGTTCGGCCCCTCTCTAGCTGTAGGGAAACAGCTGTGGCCATTTACCTGGCTTTACTATTCTACTCCCTTCAAAGCCATATGCTCCCTTTCTTCAGGTAAACAGGTATACAGTTCCCTGGGGAGATGCGAACAGCCAGGATGACGTCCCAGGGCTTGGGTTTCATCTAGAGTAGAGAGTGAAAAGCTTATACTGGCAGTAGCTGGAGAAGGCGACAGTCAGTCGTGTTCATCAATAAAACCCAGCCTAATTCGCCATCCGCGGGCCCCTTCATTAACTTCTTCAACCCCATACCTGTTTTAGTGGATAATATACCAACTTCTTGTCCTGCGTTGAAGTTTGCCACATTAATAAGGGATGTCTCACTTTGAAACTTTGAAGGATTTTCCATGCCATAAATGTACGTAATAACCTGGATGAGCTTGCCAACACCAATGGCTTTCACCATCTTTGTCAAGGCAGGTCTTCCTTTGTGATGTATAAGAGCAAAAACTCATAAACCTGCTCAAGCCTGCAGGGTCTAGCAAGACTTACAGCATCCTAACCACCCTTATTTGTAGCCTGCCATTGAATGCTAAACTTCAAGACAACTCCAACTTTCAATCATCTTGCTTATCCTACCTAGAGCCCACCATACCCACAGAAGTAGCCTGCCCCGTCTGACTGAGTTACTTTATAGCTGGAGTCTGACCCACATGCATGAATGAAGATTTGCCTCATGCTTTATGAAGTTTGATGTTTTTGTTTTCTGTTAGTCTTCCTTGACCTGTTGAGATTCTGCTGTCTCTTAGTGGCCATAGTTCCCCACTGTAAGACTGCATCCGTTATATTTAGTGCACATTTTGCTTGTAGTTTCTTAGCGTTGTGAAATTTTGTGTCCCACACTTTCACTTTAACCTAGCTTAATCTCCAGGCATTTGTGCACAGAGTAGAAGACAGTTTACTAGTGGGGAAACTATGAGAGAGAAAATCTGCATCATAAAAGTGCAGATACATCATCCTTGAGTGTTGTCACTGAAGCCTCTCTTACTTCAGAGAAGCTTATGCAAGACTCGGTTCTGTCCCTCATTGTGAACAAAATATTCCGGTGGACCAAGTGGTTGGTAAAGGTATTCATTTATTAGACTTTTCAGGGTGTTAAAACGCATGCCATCAGTGGTGGCTCCTCCGCTAAGGATGAGGAGCGTCTCCCCACTGCTCTCCTAGCAGTAGTTAAAGGAAAACTAAAATGATAATAACCAACGTTATAATTATAGTTTTCTGTTTCCTGGTGCGGGAGGGGCTGACGGAGCAGGGGCCAGGGGAGGAGTGGTTTGCCCACTCCAAGTGTGCATGAATGTTTGGCTGGCCAAACTGTCATGCGCACTTTGCATGTTCTTCACCCAGGCTGCATTACAGCGTGGGTGGAGAACTTGCCCAGGGTCCCATTCCCCATCTGAGCGTCGAACCACGGCGCTCGGGCCCATCACAACGCTGAATTGCAGTGCTGTGATTGACTAGGGGACTCGGGAGCCTGGATGCTTCCTGGTTCCTGCTGTGGAGGAGCCGGAGAGGAGCGAGAGGCGGCCTCTGGCCGGCCAGAAGGTAAGTGTTTTATAAGTTGTTTTGTTCATTTACCACACCCTAAATCCTCGCCACCCCTGTTAAATAGCAGCCGCCACTGCATGCTATGTAGTATTTCACTGGCACTATCTGAGGAATATCTCTCTCACACTGTCCTGCTGTTGACTGGTGCATCATTCTATTGCCTATAGAGTGCTGGTACTGTAATGGATGAGGGACTATTGTGTATTTATAAAGTACACTCAACTAGTACACCTCGTCACATTCACTCATTTTTCTCATTAATGCAGGGAATACATAATGTTTTTTTTTTACTGCATCGTCATTTAAGAATGCCTTTTTCTTGACTCTTGTGCTAACCTGACCCTAACATGGCTTTCTAATTGCTTTTCGTTTATCACATCGAGCGACCATCCTTGGTCCATGGCATCCCAGTGCAATAAACTAAAAAGCATTTTTGCGCGAGATGTAGGCGTGTTAATATGCAGGCATCTGATTGGAGCTACCAGTACTACAACCACAAATGCCATATGATTATCACACCATCACTAGTACTATAACCAAGTGAAGGCCATCACTGATACTACCACCAACACCACCATCAGTGCAACCCCCATCATGTCACACCTCTTTCAACAAGGCAGATATGCTAGTTGAGGTTGGTCCTACTAATGTCCTGCGATCGGTCCTTCGGTGGCTCCTCAAATTAGGCGAAGTACATCCTTTTCTGCTCTTAAGTCTCATCGTAAGCAGTCAAAGTTTTCTCAGGGAGGTAGAACGGAGGACAAGAGCTCCGAACTCAACGGTCAATCAGCTGACACATTAATGTATTCTTCAGGCCAGTGATTATCATTTTTTAAATGAAAGTTATTTAACCTCAAAGTAGAACAAAATACTTCTCAATTGAGTAGGATTCACAACTACAGGGTTGCAATCACAGTTACTAACTTCACTAAAGAACTACACCTCCTTCCTCTATCCTCTCCCCAGGAGGATTAATTAGGCACAGGTAATTACCCCACCAGTCAGGCCGTGAGCAGTTTTGACCTCAGACATTCACTCGAGGAAAAAGTCTTAATTCTTCTTATCAGGTTCCTCTGCATGCTTTTAGTCCCTTCGCAGCCCTACACCCACTTTCCACACTCATTGGTTGTTTTAGATCTGTTTGTATACCAGGACTGTCTCGCGACATTACTCTTTCAGCGACAGCTTTTACCTACAGGGGACTCAGTGGCAACATCCCATTGGAACAGACATTTTGATGCAGCTTTTCGAGCCTTTCAAAATGTGGTTTTATTTCTAAAACCCAAAGCAATATGCCACACTTTAGCATATAGGTTATTCTTTTTGCTCCTATTCCATATTTTCTTTTTGTCAACTCATAAGAGTGCTACTGTTAGTCTCCAGTCATCTGTTCTGGATTTTGTTTGCTGTACTTGTGCTGCTCCCACGAATTAAGCTAAAGATTCGTACTTATTTTTAGTGTTCAAGTTCAAATTCAGTGACACTTAGAATGTTCTAAAATTGTCAATTGATTTTTTTTTTATGCATATACATCTTAGGCCGCTAATATTGTTTATTTTTCTAAACAGTCGTGGACCCCTGAATATCGTTGTGGACCACAGGTTAAAAACCGCCAAATTGATATGTACAAACCAAAAAGCAAACAGTATTTTATAATCTTCTAAGTGCAGCAATACTGGGGAATGCAGTCTTACTTGCAGAGATCATTGGGCTCTCTCAAATGATCTGTTCTGCAGTGCCACACGGCTTAACTTGTGCACTCCACCTCCTCTCCTACTCCATGCTTTACCCACAGCCCAGCGGTGGACACTGGTACCACAGGCCCGCTGGTTCTTACCAAGTTGTTATAAATAAGTCTATTGATCGATAAAAGCCTCTTGACACTCGTCAGGATAGGATTTCATGCAGCAGGGAAATATCCCAGCCTAGGCATGTCTCTTCGTTAGGGCGCGGTGGGGAGGAATGTTCACACAGAACACTTTTCCCCTGGTGGCGCTACATGCTGAATGATTTTTTTACACCTCCCTCCCTTAAGTTGGCCTGTGTGTCCTTAACTTTAAGACACTGACACCTCTCCTGTCCTCGAGAGTCTAAGGACTAGGAGTGCCGGAGTAAGAAAGGTCCCAGGAGGTTCTTCGAGTGTCCAGTGGATCTGCATAGAGCAGTCTAGTACTTGAACCTGGGAGGTAGTGTAGAGCCGGGTATCGGATTCAGTGTAGCACAGGTAGTTACTCTGTCATTACAGCTCGGAGACCACTCAAAGGTTTGGTTTTAAAAAAAATATGTTGTTAAAAAACAAACGGGTAAAATGATGAGCTGCACTAAAAACCTATAGCTTATATCCAGATAGTTCAACGTTTATCAGTATCGTTTTTGCAGTGGAATCAGGATCTGTGAAGCCTAACAGTCTTGTTACTTGGACTTTCCCTCTATTAACTATGTAAATAATCTCTGTGAACTTTATGAAAGGGGCGGGGTGGGTCTTATGGGCTTTTTTTAAATCTAACTGCAAATTTAGCCTTTGCAAAGCCTTCAGGTTCAGGCTGCAAAGAACTGAAATGGGCCATTGTAAGCTCATGGACGTCCAAGCACAACAGGTAGCTCTGACTCGAAGTTCATCACAATGAGATTCCCTAAGAAAGACCTTGGGCCTATGACTTGGGTTCAGTGCCTTGAACGACCATTATTGCCCGTGGCAGTGGGCTGTAATGCTTAATTTGCATGAGTTATCTTTTTTGATGCCCTTCAGTTCTTTGAGCCATGGTAAGCTACCTGTTGGAGGCCATCAATGAAGGGAAGTGGAGCCAGGTCTCAGTTCTTGACTTGCATGGTCAGGATTTTTCAGTGCCCTGCTGCTCATTTGTGCAGTTAGCACCCACACTATTATGATTAGGCCCCAACCGGGTAGTGAAATCGACCTGTATGTTGGTTGCCTGCCATTGTACTCATGATTTTGCAGGTTTCTTGATGTCCTTGTTTAGTTGCTCGGCTTGCTTATTGAAGCCTGCCACGTTACAAAACTAGTTTAAATCACTGCTTCCTCGGAGGTCATTAACTATTGTTTTGGGATGAGTTGAGCGTGGCAGCTCATGGTTAGTGTCCTCGAGAGGGTTTTCAGTTGACTTGGCTGTTCAGAGTTGAATTTCTTCTTAGAAGTCACTGTTGCCAATCAGTGGATGCTAATGGGCTAAAGGATCTTAAAAGTTGTGGAAAGTTTCTGCCATGTGCCAACACATGGATGTTGTGGTTGGCATCTAGCATACCTCGGAACACTCTCACAATAGTATAGTGAGCGTAATACTCCTTCAATTGATGCTTGTAATGCTATGGCTCATTCAGAACTGCGGTCGCCACCTTGTTTGGCTGGTCTCCTGGTATGTCGTTACCTTGAGTGTTTTACTTGTGGCATGCACTTCAGGCAGGCTGGCCTGGCTCCAAGCCAACTTTCTCAAGTTAGCCCCAGATGAAGGAAACAGGCACCACTCTGGATCCACATTCTGAAAAGCCGGTCTAGTCCTCAACCACAAAGTGTACTGGCTATTGGGAGGCATCAGTTTTTGATGGAGCGGCTCCAATCCAATGCAAGCATCATTCACAGATCGAGACTCTAGCTCTCCATAGAGAAAATGTTCGCACGGTTCTTCCCCAGATAATTTAGAGAGAGTTGACTTGTCTGATTAGGTTATATTTTTGCGACAGTTTCTTACATCTGAGAAACCAAATAATTTAGAGAGAGTCGATTTGCCGGATTAGGTTATATTTTTGCGACAGTTTCTTACATCTGAGAAACTGCAACTTATTTAAGGATGGGAAGGCAATTTTCCAAAATACGTGACTACCACAGCAGCAGCGAGACATACTTACTCACTTTGTAAGCTCTTTACCACCCACCATGTACCATATCCTTAAGAGAGCGGTAAAGTGGTGTTATAGGGGTCTGTTTGGAGGTTACACATAGGGAACAGTAGACCTCTAAATCACAGTATAGTAAAAAGTAATACTTCAGAACTCTAAATTTACTGGTACAACCAAACTTTCTCCTCGTGGGATATGAAGGGAGAGTACTCCTTCAATAACGAAAGATGGGAACAAAAACAATCGTCAGCTGCCTAGGGCTCTCATGGGGATCAATTTAGTTGGCACGCTCATGGACTTTGGGGATCAGAGGTGACAATGTGGAATACACTAACAAGGAAACTAGAAGGTAAAAGGTGAAATAAACTTAGGGTGGTAGGCATGGTGTCCACAGCTCACGACATCTCTCTATTCACTGATGGATTTGCAGCGGTTTTGGTACCCTCCAGCGTGTTCACCTCTGGTTACTAACAAAGTAGAAATGATAGCAGATGTCATTTTTAAGCTACAAAGCAGATGCACCCATTCTGATTATCGGACGTGAACGTTGGGACGAAAAAAAATGTCTTCGGCAACGATGTCCACATGTATTCCAAGAGTCAAGAGGACAGTAGTGAAACAATCTCTGCACATGTAGTGTACCCGTTGTCTGTTGTGGCAGAATTAGACTAAACAATAGCTTTACAACCATGCTTAATTTGAGCAGGTATTTTCCGGTGCTTGGCACCGGCACTTAATTGTCAACTCCGGCGCTTATGACGCTTATGACAGTCTGCAACATTGTGCTGTCTGTCTAATTTAGAGATGAGCCCACCAACAGTTGTTTATTAATTCGCCGTTGCTGCGCCTCCTAGTGGCAATTCTGTGTGGAAGCAGGTAAACGTTTGTTGGCAAGCCAAATTCAGCATGTTAACCGCATCGGTGCGGCGCATTTTCCCGCTGTGCGCTGAAGATTTGAAAATCCCACGGTTCATGACGAGCTCAGCTCGTCATGAGCGTATGAGAGGTGTACCTCATGACGAGCTGAGCTCGTCATCCGCGTCGATGTGGTTAAGCCCTCGAGGGCGCAGCGGATGTCCGCACCTTAGGCCTCTTTACGCTTTAAACATCCCTCTCCTAGTTTGAAGCAGGGGCGCAGCCGGTGGTGTTTTAGGTCTCGACTGGTGTACACTGCGCAGCAGTGTCGCGCAGCTCGAGAAATTTTCTTAGTACAGTAGTGGGGTTGAACCCGCCTCTCTCTTCCATTGGCTAGCTCCATAAATGGAGGCTAGCCATTGGAAGAGAATAATGGCAATCATTGTCGGAGCAGATTCGTGGGCGTTTCTGTGTTTTTTTTTAGCCCCGCCCCCTTTTTACCGTCATGGGGCGGTGGGCGTTTTTTTTTTTTTCTTCAAGCCATGTTTTTGTCATTTGAAACGTGTCTGTTGCACGGATGGGCTGCGCGATTTCTGTTGCTGATTCTTTTGCGAGCAGGTAACCCAGTGTCCTGTCGTTTCCTTTATCGTCGTGCGTGGCTGTCGTCTTTGTGCCTGTCGTCTCCGTGTTATGTTGTGCGTGGCTCGTGGCTGTTGTCTCCGTCTTCCATCTTTGCCCGGTATGTATGCTCCGTTTTTGTGATTAAGGTAAGGCATCCGTTTATATTTAAATTAGAGAGGGTGCCTACCCCTCGTTTGCCCCCGCCGCCGGGCCCGGAAGTCAGGCAGGCCGAGGGCGGGACTGCGGGACCACAGGAAGAGGCCGGGAGCCCACCCCGCCTCCTCTGGAAGCTGCCATGTCCGGAGAGATACTGCCGCCACAACCCCCCCCCGGGCTCCCAAGAGCGTGGGAGAGCCCCGGGGAGTGAGAGGAGAGAGAGAAGTCCAGCCGCGAGAGCCGCGAGGCTCCCAGAGTAAAGGGAGAGCCCCGCAGCCAGTGAAGGGAGCTGCGGCCTCGAGGAGCAGCACGGGAACACCGAGGAGCCCCCGCCGAAGCAGCCCGGTGAGTGTGGGCGTCTGGGGGCCCAACAGTGGAACAGTGGTTCTAGAGCGGCCCCAGAGGGCAGAGGGCCGCTCCATCGTTCCGCCACAGCATCCTGGGCATTATTGTTTTAAAGCCCGTGAGAGGCTCTTGGGCAGTTTCTGATTCAGAGTCCCCCGAGCGGGACTCCAACGTTCCAGGCATTCCTTAAAGTTGCGAGCCGCGTTGCTCTCTGCCCTCGCAGGTGCCCTCAGCTCTGAATCCTCTGCCATCTGATCTCACCCTGGGCCCTCACTCCTTACCCCTGTACTCTGAGCTCTTACCCCTCTGCCCTCAGCTCTTACCCCTCTGCCCTCAGCTCTTCCTAGGCCCTAACTTCTGGCACCTGTGCCCTCTGACCTCACCCAGGCCTCCAGCCCT
Source organism: Lissotriton helveticus (assembly GCF_964261635.1). Taxonomy (NCBI): domain Eukaryota; kingdom Metazoa; phylum Chordata; class Amphibia; order Caudata; family Salamandridae; genus Lissotriton; species Lissotriton helveticus. The sequence goes on along the minus strand of NC_136065.1, from coordinate 596,330,593 downwards.
CACCACGCTGCCCTCTGCCCTTACCTGCGCCCTCAGCTCTTACCTGTGCCCTCAGCTCTTACCTGTGCCCTCAGCTCTTACCTGTGCCCTCAGCTCTTACCTGTGCCCTCAGCTCTTACCCGTGCCCTCAGCTCTTACCCGTGCCCTCAGCTCTTACTCGTGCCCTCAGCTCTTACTCGTGCCCTCAGCTCTTACCCCTGTGCCCTCAGCTCTTACCCCTGTGCCCTCAGCTCTTACCCCTGTGCCCTCAGCTCTTACCCCTGTGCCCTCAGCTCTTACCCCTGTGCCCTCAGCTCTTACCCCTGTGCCCTCAGCTCTTACCCCTGTGCCCTCCGCTCTTACCCCTGTGCCCTCAGCTCTTACCCCTGTGCCCTCAGCTCTTACCCTGCCCTGTGCCCTCAGCTCTTACCCTGCCCTGTGCCCTCAGCTCTTACCCTGCCCTGTGCCCTCAGCTCTTACCCTGCCCTGTGCCCTCAGCTCTTACCCTGCCCTGTGCCCTCAGCTCTTACCCTGCCCTGTGCCCTCAGCTCTTACCCTGCCCTGTGCCCTCAGCTCTTACACTGCCCTGTGCCCTCAGCTCTTCCTAGGCCCTCGCTTCTGACTCCTGTGCCCTCAGCTCTTACCTGTGCCCTCAGCTCTCACCCCTCTGCCCTCAGCTCTCACCCCTCTGCCCTCAGCTCTTACCCCTGTGCCCTCAGCTCTTACCCCTGTGCCCTCAGCTCTTACCCCTGTGCCCTCAGCTCTTACCCCTGTGCCCTCAGCTCTTACCCCTGTGCCCTCAGCTCTTACCCCTGTGCCCTCAGCTCTTACCCCTGTGCCCTCAGCTCTTACCCCTGTGCCCTCAGCTCTTACCCCTGTGCCCTCAGCTCTTACCCTGCCCTGTGCCCTCAGCTCTTACCCTGCCCTGTGCCCTCAGCTCTTACCCTGCCCTGTGCCCTCAGCTCTTACCCTGCCCTGTGCCCTCAGCTCTTACCCTGCCCTGTGCCCTCAGCTCTTACCCTGCCCTGTGCCCTCAGCTCTTACCCTGCCCTGTGCCCTCAGCTCTTACCCTGCCCTGTGCCCTCAGCTCTTACCCTGCCCTGTGACCTCAGCTCTTCCTAGGCCCTCGCTTCTGACTCCTGTGCCCTCAGCTCTTACCTGTGCCCTCAGCTCTCACCCCTCTGCCCTCAGCTCTTACCCCTGTGCCCTCACCCGTGCCCTCAGCTCTGACACCTATGCCCTGTGACCCTCGCCGGTGACCATGGCCAGCACGGCGGGGGAGATCTTGGCCTTCCTGCTGGCCCTGTCGGGCTGGGTGCTGGTCTGCTCCACGCTGCCCACCGACTACTGGAAGGTGTCGAGCATCGACGGCACGGTCCTCACCACGGCCACCTTCTGGTCCAACTTGTGGAAGACCTGCATCACCGACTCCACCGGCATCTCCAACTGCAAGGACTTCCCGTCCATGCTGGCCCTGGAGGGTGCGTCCCGACAGGGGGGAGGGGGGGCTCTGTGTGTGTCTGTTTATGTGGCTCTGTGTATGTGTGTGTGTGGCTCTGCGTGTGACTCTGTAGGTATGTATGTGTGTGGGACTCTGTGTGGGTCTGTGTGTTTGTGTGTGGCATTTGCGAGAGATTAAGCTATTGGCATTGTAAATGACAGTGCCATTTATGTCTCTGTTTTCAAAACCAACACATAAATAAAAATGTTATTTACATTTCCAATAGCTCTAACTTTTTCAAAGGCGAGACCGTTGCATTGTAAATGCTTGTTGTTTGCCTCTTTAATACATTCTCCTGGCAACAAGCAGCGGTGGCAGGCCAACCAATCATTACAAGTAGATGTAATTGTAATTGCATTTATATAGCGCATACTTACCCCCAGGAGGCTTCAAATCGCTTTTTGGTAAGTAGCGCGCTAGTCTGGACCCCAAAAAGTATTAGTGGTGAATTAGACGAGTGCCATTAATGTTCGAATAAGCACTCCATGAGAGCTTACGTGCAAGCCTGATTTGCACCATAAAACCAACATTTCAAACGCAGCCAGTTTCCCCTTTAATTTTATTCTGATGAAGGGGTTAGAGAAACGAGTTTAACACAATCGCCTTTCACAGCCAATGTGGGACCAGGCTCTGAACTTTCAGAAAATAATAACGCTGCATATGTGTAATGTATGCATCTAAGAATTGAATGGGACGGATTCCAAAAATGTGAAAGTAAAAGGTGTAGATTGTACTGCATAATTTACTCTTGAGTCACTAAGCATGAAACGTGTAAATGAATGCAAAGCACTACTGTATAGTGTACTGGATAATGTATAGAATATATAGGCCTTGTTTTTAACTTAAATTGGGTGTGTCAGAAGAGTAGTCTGGATGATCTTTTGCAAATATGGTGAATACCCACTCAGTTTTAACAAAGTGGTGCATTCGGACATTTGTTCAAGGCATTTTTTCTACTGACTTGCAGCTGAACATTGTGGGAGTGCTGCTGAAAATTGCAATGGGTGTGTAGAGACAAGAGACTTGCACAGACCATTATAGTTGAAAGATTAAACAAGTCATTATTTTTCTGATTTCCTAACCCGTGGACTTGATCTATGCAATGCCAGCGAACCCATACATATAACTAGAAATAAGGCATAACTCAATGCGCTAGGAGGACATGAGATGACTGTGGAATAACAAAGTGTAAATTACTATCATGCATACAAGTAAATTACGTGTGTCATAGTGTGCATCTATTTTTTAAATTTAGCCCAGTATGTACACAGTTGAGTCCCTTACGCCAAACACATAGAAAAAATGCATAGCAAATAGATTTGCTGTATATCTAAATCTATTCAACATGCAGCACAAGAGCCTGAGTCAGTTTGTGCACACCACAGACAGTGCTCGACATGCTGAGTAAGTCTGGAGGGGCTAAACTTATAAAAGTGATCTTGCTGCCTTGTTAGGACTAATGAAGTGTTTCAGCTTCACACTGCTTGCCCGTCTTCATGACATAGGCATCAGGGGCACAACGCTGAAGTGGCTAAAATCCTTCCTCGAAGATGGATGTAAGAGGTCTGGATACCACCTGTCTCGTCGGGTAAGAGAAGTGTCTCTGTAGGAGTGCCCCAGGGCTCGGCCCTTAGCCCAACAATGTTTAACATCTATATGGTCCCTCTAGCGGCATTGGTCGAGTCTTTTGGGGCCAAGATAATCTCCTATGCCAATGGCACTCAGCTTCTGTTTTCTTTTAAAAAAGGTCAGCCAATTGCCCAGGATGCCAGTAAACCCTGCCTATCAGTTGTATTCCAGTGGATCACTACTAACCAATTCAAATGCAACACTGATAGCACAGAGGTCCTCAGCTTCGGCCATCATTTAACTCTCTACCTGCAAGTTAATTTGCTGGATGGAGCCCTGCATTGCCTTCCTGTTAAAAAAGGATCCTGTTCAAGACTCTGGTTCTTATGCACATAGTTTTGAACCACTCTAGCCCTGAGTACCTATCTTCCAGGATTCAACACTGCACCGCAGTTCTTCCCACGGCTATCTGGCTAAAGTCCATAGGGTCAGGCGGGCAAAAAACAGGAGGCAGATCCTTCTCCCTTAGGTGCCCCCAAGCCTAGAACAGACTGCCTGCTGAATTCTCCTAAATAGAAAGTGAGAGATGTTTCAGAAAGCAACTCAAGACCTGATTTTTCAGTCTCTAATTCCAACATCCTTTTCTCTCTTACATTCTACTCAGCGCTGGGACACTCCTCTGAGTAGCTGTGTGCTGTAGATATCTCACTATATCTCACTATTCATTCATTCTCTCATTCCTCATTAGTTCACTGATCTTCTTGCTCTCCTCGTACTTTGAGGGCAACAAACTCATGTGTTGTATTGTTTCCGACTGTTCACTGCAATCTGTTGCATTTAGACCCATGCTTAAAATGGGAAAAACAAAACTACAAGTCCTAGAATCCAAGAAAGTGTTGTTGACTACAAAGATATGTCTGGTTGAAAGTGATTCTCTTGGCCTTGAAGCTCTCTTAACATTCACACATACCCAAACAGGAGGACATTTCCAGTCCCAAAAAAAAGAAATGCAAGAGATGATTATCAGAGTTTCCCCTGATGAAGGAGCACATTAGGTCCAAAATGCATTGGGGAGAGGAGGGTACTAAATATATTATTGGTTGAGGACACAACAAAAATGCACAAAATTAAATAAACACTTCAGTGAAATGAACCTTGAAATCAAAAGAGTAATTCATTTGACGGATGTGGAAATATTGAGAGGAATATATTATAATGAATTTAGCTTGAGAAACCCAGCGGGAGACTTATCACAGGAGTGCCTATGGGGAACATAAACTCATAAAGGGATTATTGTCTAATTATTTTGCACTTGAGATCAGAAAGTGACATCCCAAAAAGCACACTCATATCAAAAGTACAGATTGACAATAGTTAGACCCCCTGGAGAGTGCACAGATATTCAACAACAAAAATGTGAGAGTCACCCCTAGTGTCACATAGCCTTTTCCTTCGCCACGCGTCAGACGCGATTTTCTTCAGGCCTTTCTGTAACCATCTTCGCGTTGGACATATTGATGCTGCTAAGTGCCACTGCCATCATCGCAGTCCTGCACCACTGAGGCAGACAAAGGCAGAGCGCCTTCACATCTATGCCTTCCCTTTTTTTTTTTGGCTGTATTTTTAAAGTCTAGTCACGAATCTGTTTCATGGATGGATGAAGAGTTGGGAGGTAGCCAGGAAGGTACAAAAACTGCAGATCATATTCGCAGAGCACACAGTAAGGATGAATGAGAGCAAGGCAATGGAAGAACACCCGCAGTAGGTGACTAGTCACAAATCAGATCCTTGTTGCGGTGTGCATGTCAGTTTACAGGTTTACTATGTGGGAGTACCACCTATACAAGTACAAGCGCTTCACATGCCTACTGTTTGGAAGTGAAAACTAGTATTGTGAGGCAGTGAGCAGTGGAGGAATCTACACAAACATGCACAGTGGTAGGTCAGTCGGACACGGTTTATTAGTCCGCAAACATTTGCATCCTCTTGATAGCGGTTACAATGTGCAGTGTGGTAATTCGCAAAATTATGCATTTGGGCAGTGTGTTAAAATGAGTACCCCATGAATCCTTTTGAATGTGAGTTGTGGGAATCCCACAGTGTAGTAATCTAGTGCAGTGTGATTATAGATTATGAAGTGTTGGAATCTCTACGTTGCTCAACGAAAGAAGCCGCTTTGATGCCCTGCACCAGAAACTGCTACTAAACAGTGTTACAATCCTTGCGCATGCATAGTAGTGTCCTTATACAGAATGCACTCTTGAATCCACGGATGATTGCGATAGCGTTGCAGTCTGCTAGAATGCACAGTGTGGCTATTCACAATTGAATCAGCAGTAATTCATTGGAGTGCACAAAATTAAAACTTGCTAGATTGCACAGTGTGGTGACTTATTTGAATGCACAGTGTGATAGTTATGTTAGAATTCACAGCATGGCACCTATTAAATACACAGTTCAGCTGTCTTTCTTTTTTTTCTACAATCCACAGTATTAGAATTTGTGTCAATGCATACCATATGTAATATTTTGTAAGAAACCATAGTGTTAATTGCTTAGTTTGCAGTTGGTGATTCACAAGTATACAGCCTGGTAATTCAGCAGCATGCACAGTGTGGTAACTCCAAAAAAAAATAGTGATTCTTAATCCGAGGTCTGCAGACCCTTGGGGGCATGCGGCGCAACTGAGGGGTAAGCGACTATTTAGAAAGTGAAATATTAGCTTATTTATAAAGGGTATTTATCTAAAAAAGCTTTATTAAAAATATTAAAACTCCCTGTAATTGTGAAGGAATATGAAATAGGAGGGTAAAAATTAAGTTGGTATCCATAGTTTGATTCAATTGCAAGTACAGCAAACAGAATCGAGTATGAATGATTTATGGTCTCAATTGAAGCACTGGTATGATCTTAACAAAGAGAGTATGAAAGATAGACTGACATGCAAGATTCTAGCATATCGCTTTGTCTTTTAGAAATAAAACCACATTCTGAAAAGCTCCAATGTTTCCATTAAAATTTAAACTTAGACATATATATTTGTTTGTGAATTAAATGAAATATTTCCTAATTTGTGTAGCTGTTCATGTAGACTTCTTCCCATATTATTATGTAAGGGTATGCACAAAAGTTCAAAGCGTGAAACTAGTCAAATGTTGTATTAATTGACTGACCGGAAGTAGTAGTGTGTACTGTGGTGATCTAAAACATTTAGTGATAGTCTCCTAAAAAGTGAAATGTGGTAATCATATGGAATGTGAAGAGTGACATTCTCACAGAATGTGCGGTGTAGTTCGATTACAAATTCAGTGAGCATATCCACTATAACCTGTTTAGTTCATATGTTTATTAAACGTCAGAATGTTGAGTGCTCCTAGTGGCATGTTTTGTACTTTGTAAGGTTGCCTCTGTGCACCTTCAGAGAATATTTGTGTAATTACTCCACGTCTCTGTAGGGGCACAGGGACTTCTCCGGCTGTTGTTATAGTATGATCGCTAAGCAGTCAGTGTGCATACTTATTGACAAAATTTAGCAGCCTTTTGTCCTTCAAGTTAATTACTTTATTGCTTTGTTTATTATGTTTTTTTACAGCCCTGCTCTCTTCTTGGTGTGAAGAGTTGGGGAGGCTCTTGCTGCTCCGCCACCAGAAGAGCCGTCAGAACGACCCCGCAGGGAAGATCCCTATGCAGCCCCCCATGAACTCTATGAGCTCAATGAAACCCACTCTGTCGCATGGGTAAGTCAGGCGAAGCAGCAAACCATAAACTAACTGCAATGAGCACCCATGACACACATGGGGCATTTGTCAACCACCCATATGGGGCCACTTGGTGGAATGCTCTGTGTTTGATATATGAGTGTCCTAGTGGTAGCCTCATTGTTTGAAAAGTAAGGTCACTTTCTTAAGTCCTGGTACTTCAAGTTAGTGTGTTTTTTGATCCCTCTGGCTTTTTATATGGCAGTTTCTTGGCGGTACTCATATTTGTAAAGAGGTCACTTGTTGAGGCTCTAGTTGTAATGCAGAGGTCACTTGGTAGTACCCCCTAAGTTTTATATCAAGTTCACTTGTAGTTACTCTTTGTTTCATATTAAGGTCACCTGTTAGTCTGCGTTCAGTATGCTGATATATTGTTCCACCTTTGCCATTTGGTCATGTATTACTTATTTTTGTTTAACACCTTCACTGCGGCGGCTATTCTGCCGCAGCGCTAAGGGGGCGGGGGAGCCGCGATGCGCGCCCATGCTGGTGACTGTACCGCTCCGTCACCAGCCTCGGTTGAGCTGTGCTCATGACGGAGCGGTTCCGTTATGGCCCCGCCCGCTCAATAGAACGCGCCGTGCAGACGCGAAATCGGCACCGCGCAGGCGCGTCGGGCGGGCCATGACGGAACCGCTCCGTCTACAGCACAGCGCTACCGCGGCTGATGACGGAGCGGTTCCGTCATCAGCACGGAAGTGGTTAATAGTCAGGAATTTATTTTATCACTATCCTTGAACGATCGTAAGACTGCTTGTTAATACTCCTCTCTGATTTTAAAGGTCACTTGATAGTATATTGAACTTGATAGTAAGGTCATTTGAAAATACTTTTTTATATTGACTCCGATTGCTGTCATTCCTACGTTTGAAATATTTTTTTTTTATTTGTATTAGTGCTTTCATTCTTTTCACACAAAATAGTTCTCAAATTACAAGTTTGTTTCCCCTTGTTTTTGCAGTGATGGGTCCTTCTCCTATGACTCTGTCCCCTGGCAGCAGAACACTAACCAGGCACCAGGCTCTCTCTCCGTGGTGACAACGGTGTGGGGAGTCACAAACACTTCTCAGAGCCAGGTGAGCTTTGGACACGCCCCAATTCAATGTGCAGTTGTGTGGGTTTGAATCTGAAACGCGTTGTGGATTGTTAGCTACATCTCATAAATGTTATGTGAATTCAAGAAACAAAGTGACAATTAACTTAGCCTAACATCGCCATGAATGCTCCACAGTACATGTGGAAACTCTCCTCCTGCATAGATCGCTGCTTAGCATCCTCATGGTCAACATCCACACTTGACTTGGGCAAACAACTTCAAAGTGGGGGGCTGGGCTTCATCTTGGGAGGTGTGTGCGCCGGGCATTATGCTTAAAAGGGTGCAATATTTTTAGCAAAACAAACAGTTACAGTGAGCCTCTCTGGAATGGACTATCAGTAACATCTTTTGTCACTCATGTCTTGGATTTGGAGTAGGGGTCAAAGGGGTGTGGCAGGTGTTGGTGGAAAAAAGACTCAAATTCCCTCCCCATTTTTGGTAAAGGGTCATATTGTGGATACTTAAACACATCAGAGAGACGAAGCTTCCCTAGTATATTGGTAGTCGTGTACTTGATTACATTTTTAAGAGGGACAGCCATACATAACTGCAAAGTTTCAATGTTATATGTGTTTATAGCTACTAATTTTATAGAATAATTGTAAAAAAATAGGGTCTCGTTCATGGAGGGCCTAATTCAAGTTTTTTTACACAAACAATGGCTCTGCGCCTATTAAGAAATTTCATGACCACTGGAGTAGGGCATGTTTTTAATTACAGAGGCTTAGATATCCTAGATTATTAGAATATTAGATGCAAATGTTAAATTCTTCAAGTCATGATTTACTCACCCCTTCATTAGGTGCTGGGTAACCCAATGGTTAACTCTAACAACCCCATGAACCCTGGAGGGAACCCCATGGGCTCTGGGATGACGAACAGCAACCCAGGCATGAACTCCCCGCAGTACTCGACACAGCAGCAGCAGTTTACAACGAAAGGAAGCTCTAACCAGCCTTACCTACAGCAGGGCATGTATGGGCGGCCAAACTACCCTGGCAGCGGAGGATTTGGGGGCAGGTAAGACCCATTTGTGTGTGTTCCTGTAACTCTCTGAACCCAAGCCATACAAACTCTTGACAAAATCACCCAAATTGCAGCAGAGAACGACAGAAATAGAGTCCCTTTCGAATTTAAACTTCATTTCATAACCATACAACCCTTGCCTGGAGTTGCACATGCATGACCACCAAGCTGAAATCAAGAGAAACATTATTTTTATGGAACCATGAATACTAAATATTATCTTCTTTCATCTACAGCGATAGGCCTTTCTTACTAAACCAAGTAAGCTTTATTACCTTGATAAGAAAGTTTACATAACTTTGAGGGAATCTTCCCTCATAGGATATAGTTTAAACTGTTGCTACACTTTTTTCCAATCGAAATTAGCCGGTTACTGGAAGAAGTTGGTAGCTATTAAACCAGAGGGGTGTATGGAGGGAGGAGAGAGGGAGGGGGGTGTGCGTACCTGCCAGCCAGCCAGCCAGCCGACTTGTAATTACTATTTGAAACAATACAATTAACATCATCTGCCCAACTTTTGAAGTTGCTTTAACCTGACTTTCTTTTGCACCTATCTTAGTAAGAGCTGTTAACACAATATTGTTTATTTACTTTATTCGAAACAAGTTTCATAAAAGTACAACACACAATATCCAAAATAAGCTATACACAAAAATTAAAATTTTTCACCAGTAAACAGATTATTAACATAAAAATAATTTCAGACAATGGGCAAAAATTTTGACCTAATGAACCAAGCATTCGCCACATATTTAGCCACCCCACAAATCATATGCATTGAAATGACATTTGTTTGTAAAATACGCATGGCTAATCTATGTTCCCTCACCCCTAAATTCCTACAAACAGGTTTCAACCACCTATCTCTAGGTTTTTTGTAGGCTACACAAGCAAATAGGAAGTGTCCTAATGATTCTTTCGGGCAGGGACAACCTGGACATTTAACCCCTGTACCGCTATATCCCTTCCAACCTTCCTTGAATGTGTTAAGAGGTAAAATGCCGTATCTGAATTCCAGAAACAAAGTTCTATCTCGAGGGACCTGGATAAAATCCAAAAAGGGCTCCAATTTTCCAAGGGGCTTATGTTCAAGGAAGGAGTTGGTTAAGTGGCCCCAATTTTGGTTCCTAAGATCTTTTGCAACAACCCAATCCCAATATAATTTCTTTACAATTGTTTTTGGGGGTGGCATTTGAGAGATCCAACTCTCCTCCAAACCTATGGCTTTCACGAGCCTCTTTAGATTATTCAACCATTTGATTTTGTTGGCTACATTCAAACCAATCAACTCATCCAAAACCATGGCATAGTTAGAGAGTTCTGGGGTCCTTCTAAGACGAACCCAAAATAACAAGGGGCGAATTTGCACCAGATCTACTATTGATTTTTTGCCCAGGTCTAAAAATAAGGGTTTCAAGGGGGACGATAAAGGTAGCGAAACCATATTTCTAATAAACTTATTTTCCGCCACTTTTAAAGCTTTTGTATTTTCCGCACCCCAAAGTTCTGAACCATAAACTGCCGCCGCCAGTGCTTTCCCTTCGTACACTGCCAGGGTAGGGGCTATGGGTCTGCTAATAGAACGTCGCTGGTTTTTGAGAATCACTCCTGCCACCCTTTTAAGGTTTAAAACCATTTTAGTAATATGGGCAGACCAACTCAAATCATTACAAAGTCTTACTCCTAGGTAATCAAATTCTTGAACCACCTCCAGCGCGGTGCCATTCAACAAGAGGTTAACCTTCCTATGTTGCTTTTTCGATGTTAACACCATCAACTTTGTTTTAGAAGTGTTTATTGTCAACCCTCTTTCTTTACAAAAACTGCAAAACCGATCAAGCAGTTTCTGCAGACCCATAGGGGATTTAGACATGAGAAGAGTGTCATCGGCAAACAGGAGAGTAGGTGTTTTCTCACCGGCAAGGGTGGGGGCATCAGCCTGGTCCTCCCTCAAATGGTCTACCACCCCATTGATAAAGAGGGAGAACAAGGTTGGAGCCATCACACACCCCTGTCTCACTCCCCTGTTTACCGGAATCCTCTCAGTCAGTTGACCCTGAGATCCCCAGCGGATTCTGGCATAATTTCCATCATGAAGTTTAACAATAAATTGTAGAAGGTAACTAGGAAAACCCATATCAGATAAGACCGACCAAAGCTTAGTCCGTGGGATGACGTCAAATGCTGTCTTCAAGTCTATAAAAGCCAAGTATAGACTACCCTTCATGATTAGCACTGACTTCCAACAGACTGCACAAAATCTGAAGACCTGATCTATTGCACCTATATTACTTCTAAACCCGGCCTGAAAATGGGACAAGATGTTATTATCCATAAGCCAAGATTCTGTGCGATTTATGATCACCCTTCCTACCACCTTCTGAATGGTGTCTATCAGACTTATTGGTCTGTAATTAGAGGGGTCATCCCTTTCGCCCTTTTTAAAAATAGTTATCACCTCAGCGCCTTTCCAGGAGTCTGGAACAGGGTGACCAGCCTGGATCAAGTTCATCAGACACGAAATATACTTAGCCCATACATTTGGGTCATATTTTAACATATCCCCTGGAAGGCCATCTTGGCCTGGGGCCTTCCCGGGCAGTAGTTTAGAGATAGCATCTAATACTTCTCTCTGCGAAAATGGATCTATATTATGGTTCAAAGTTTCACAGAGCATGTTTCCAGGGGTATTAGCTAATTGTGGTAGCGAGCTGTCCAAATTATCCTCGCAGTACAACTTTAAAAAATGGGAATACCATTCCTGCTCCGTAATATGATTTAAAATCATTCCTGCTCCCTTGCTATCTAAAATGTTAATTAATTTCCAAAAAATAACAGCATTTTTCCCACGTGCTGCTTCCTTAAGCTGTTGCCAGTGCTCTTCCTCCCAGGCTCGTTTTGCGGATTTTATACTTCTTGTATAATCTTTCCTGGCAGCCCGAACGGCCACAGAGTCCTTACTTTGTATTGCTTTGGTTATTGCTTTCCTCTTGATTCTACAATTACTCGTGTACCATGGGTTACTTGTGGTTTTAAAACCATTAAGGCCTGATTTTGCCGGTTGCTTCTTACAAAAATGGGCTCCTATTTTACTTATTAAGTTACTATAGGATACCAACAAACTGGGACCGACTACCTTAACTTCAGAGTGGGGCAAAGCTGTCAAACTACTAATTTCTTTGGATACTAAATCCGTAATATTTTGGAGCTTCCCCTCATCACATTTGACTACATTCCATTTTAGCTTCCTATTATTATTTACAGGGAAGATTTCTTTAGTTAGCATCTCAGTTACCCGACTAGGTTCACGGCCACGTACCCACCTAAGCTGCATACATAAGGGGTTGTGGTCACTATAGGAGGACTCCCTAACCACCATGTCTATTACGTCGGGCCATGAGTGTGCATCTAAAAGGATGTAGTCGATGCGAGAGGGGCACAATATTATAAAAATGAACAAACAAGCAAATATTTGTATCAGTTGAATAACAGCTGTAATTAGTTTCCTTGTAGCAGATTGCAAGCAGTGAATGCGTATCCTGAAACTGATTTGTAATCTCTGCTTTCCCGGGGACTATTATTGTGTAATTATGGGCAATTCACCCCATCTCCTTTTATGTCCATTCTCTATTCCGCAGAAATACATTTAGAGCACTTATAAGCAAAAACATCCATAACATTTAGAGCAAAATATATATTTTTTAAACCCTGCACATTCACATTTCCCCTCCATGGAACTCCCATTGAACATGTTAACTGTTACAGCTTGTTTATTCCAAGGCCTCTTAAGCCACAGACCAGTCCACCAACATCACTCTGGAACTTTGCACTTAGTTGCTAAAATCTATTTGCTCAGTCCACTTTGAGCACTGATGAAGTCACATGGAAGATGGGCAAACCAGTATGAAACTGATCATTTTCTGTTCCCATGAATTATCCAACATTATGGGAGATTGGGCAGGAAGAAAAATCTATCGTAAATTTACGTGATGAGTGAGAAGTGCTAAAAAAAAACAAAATCTGAAACTGCTGCTGCATCAGAGGAACCAAATGTAGCCATAACTTTGAAACACATTTTCTATAACACTGGTGGTTCCAAACATAGTTCTTAAAGAGTGATTGATGTTTTTAATTTGGATTGCACGTTGTAGATCCCTTGCTAAAAATGTTCTGATTACTATAAACGTGACTGTTTTTTGAAATGTTGAATTAACCCAATTTTAGGAGAATTTATAAAATGGTGTGAAATTATATAATGATGAATGTGTTGTTAATCATCTGATACGTGTTACCAGATGATCTAGAGGATTAGAAATAATCTATTTATGGTTTCTGCTCCCTAGTTATCCTGGCGGCCCGAACAACCCTGGTGGGATGTCTATGTCCCAGCATGGCCGGTCACAGGATTTTACCCAGCCGGCTGCTGCTGCTGCAGCTGCTGCTGTGGCTGCAGCAGCAGCCACTGCAACCGCCACTGCCACAGCGACGGTGGCAGCCCTGCAGGAGACGCAGAACAAGGAGATGAACCAGTATGGGCAGGTAAAGTCGGCACCTGCCTACCCCTAAATATTTTGAAAGCTTTCCCTACCAGATGATTCTTGGCTTTGCTATAAGTGTACAATTTTGTATCCTTCACTGAATTCTTGGAAAATAACAAAATACAAAGGTGAACTTACCTCCTAGGAAAGTTATAGAAGAAAGTAATGGTCAGATGCAGTCGCGGCTGCTCCTGCATATCAGTAGTGGGGCTGGGAAGGGGGTACATCACTTACTTGCCGGCTGCCGCTTTTTTTCCATCCTCTTTCTGGCTTCTGTTGAAACAGGAAGCAGGATAAACTCCCTTAAGCCTAATTGCCGTGTTGTGATTGGTCTGAGCACCATGGTTCTGCGCTCAGATGGGGAATGGGAGCCTAGGCATGTTCTCCACTCAGGTTTGCATTCCCATGCCCAGAGAACATACAAAGTGTGCATGAATGTTTGGCCAGCCCCAGAGGGCCAGCCAAACATTCATGTGCACTTAGGAGGGTGCCACCACGATCCCCCCGCCCATTCCACTTGCGCAGCCTAGACCCGCCCCACAAAACTGCCCCAGCAGAGAAAAATAAAATCATAATAACATTGTGTTATTATTTTATTTTAACTTTTTTGCCATGCCGAAAGGCAGTGAAGGGAAGCTCCTCTGCCATAGCGAAGGAGCCGCCCCTGGTCAGATGCATGGTAAATCAACATTTCCATTCAAGAGTTACTTAATAATACACATAAAATCACATTTATTCCATACAGAATAAGAGTCTGAGAAAGTTGCAAAAAGGTAGAAAGAAGTCGTGTGCATCTTCTGTGTTTGAAAACACATTTAAACACCCACTTGAAGGTTATTTGTATCAGAAAGGGTATATTACATCTGCCCTTCATACACACTCCGATTAATTTCTATAATTAATATTGAGGAGAATGATCTTCTTACAAAGGGATCATTTCAGTGAAGAGGTGCTATTAGAATTCTGCTGCCTTCCATCAGCTTGTCTGCAGCAAAATATATTTTGTCTCGTATAGTGAGGTACACTAAGGGCGGCGTGGTTAGCAACAGACTTTTCATCCGAGTGTAGCATTGTGCGGATGAGAGAGTTCCTGTGCTTCATTCAATGTTTCTGGGCATTTTTTCCACTTTCCGGCCTGAGGTGTCTTCTTTTGTGTCACTTGTGCTCCTCTCAGCACACCCGAAAACTACTGTACCCCACATTAGCAGTTCCTTGCTGCTCTTTACTGAAGCTAATAGGCTTTTAATGATAAACATGTGTTAGGTTTTAAAGTGGTGTACAGAAGCAAAGTCCACACCTAAAATAAATACTAAGCCACAGCATTCAGGGATTGACATATTTGAATTCTATAATTTGGGTGTACTGGGGGCATTCCTTTCAGATACGAGTTGGAGACCCAGATGCAATCCATGCACCAAATACACTTTAAACCATACACCTTTTCTTGCCTGTGGGTGATTTCAAATGTGTTTTTAATCACATTAGTGCATATTAGGGCAGACATCGGATTCGTATAAGACCCTGTCACAGTTACTTTTATAATTTCTTTGATGTGTATCATATGCTGCGGGTCGCCAGGCCACACGCTCCGAACCAGGGGACAATTCAAATTTTAAACCCCCCCCCCCCCATGTGTGCGTACTGTTTTCAGAAGCTGTATGTGCTGCTTGTTTTTCTAATTCTGTTTATAAAGTGATTTAACAAACATACTTTTTCTTTGCGTTTAGAAATCCATTTGGATTGCAAATGTGCAATGCCGCAGAGTACTGAACATGATAGAAAATGCGACATGACCCTCTCCCCCCACCTGATGATCTGTTTCCCCTCCCCTCCTCCCCGCCCTTTCCCCGTTTGTAATGCATGTCGCATTTTATTCTTGTTTTTTTCTCTTCCGGTGAAGGTTTGTTCCTCTTTCCAGATGGGCCCGTCTCAAGCTTACAACAACCAGTTCATGAGCCAGCAGGGGGCACGTGGGCCCGCCTCGATGCAAGGCGGCATGAACCCAGGCAATATGGGTGCTGGGATGGCCCCGTCCAGTATGAGCGGTCCTCCGATGGGCATGAATCAGCCTCGGCCTGGCATGAACCCCTTCAGCGCCCATAATCAGAGAATGCCCCAGCAAGCCTACCCAGGTCCCCGCCCACAGTCGCTGCCCATCCAGGGCATGAAGAGGCCATACCCGGGAGAGGTCAGTACCTGCAGGTCCGCGTTGTGAAAGGACACCTATGTTTGAATCTGGCACAACAGTTTGCACCCTCTGCATATCCCCAGTATCGAATCTTTTCTGCTGTGGTAGAGTAGAACCAGGTTTCCTTTTAAATGCCATAATCTTGGCAGTTTCATTGGGCTTCTCCAAAATGAGGAGGCATTGTACCTAGTTTCAACACTTGGCTAATCTTGATTCTAAAAACAAAATGATTTTGCTGTGTCCAAATGTTGTGGACCGGTCACCATAAGCATCAGCCCACAGCACTAGGGTGAAAAAGACCTCACAATACAACACTTCTGTAAGAACTCATATACCCGCCCATTAAAAACGCCGTGGCCACACAGATCCAGTTTGAATGGTCCATATTTCATAGAAAACCCCTTGGCACCGCAAAAGCTAATTTCCAATGAGAATTATTGGACCCACAACACAGCCTTAGTGAATGGCAACACATTCTCTTTTGTTATGTTTGGCTACTGGTTTCCCTATAGACTCAGCTATATCACAAATGAAGGTACTCAAAAGCTTAATCGAGTCCTGTCTCTTTCTCATTTTCAGTTAGGAAGAGGGCCACAGTTGACTGAGCCTCTTGCCTTTGGTGATTCATATTTTAACATTTCAAATTCGCTGCCATTCGGAGGCTTCATTTCAGAAGCAGTGCTTTTCTTTAGAATGTAAACTTTACCATGCTTTGTTTAATGGATTCTTTACATTATCTTTTACACCAGCTCGAGAGCGAGTAGTCAATGTTCTCTTGTATAAGTGATGGAATGATAACCCTTGATTGTCTTTTTCCCCTATTAATCTATTTGGTATAAAAGCCGAATTATGGAAATCAGCAATATGGACCAAACAGCCAATTTCCAACGCAGCCTGGGCAGTATCCAACACCCAACTCTCAACGCCCGCTGACGTCGCCTAACTACTCCGGCCAGCGAATGCCAGGCCAGCAGAATACGGGGCAGTATCCTCCACAGGCCGTCAATATGGGGCAATATTACAAGGTAAGGCCCTCTTCAGTTGAGCGATTTATATTGCAGACAGAAGGATGGGTGTGTGGTAATGATGGTTGTTTCCAAGGCACATGTGTAGATAAAGGCTGTTGTGTGAATATGACTGTCCTTATGACCAGAAAGACTGCTGCGATGGGGCAGTTGTGATCATTATTGAATTGACACCTCTTGTGACATGGACAGTCGTCATGGATGCTTGGAGAATGTAAGTTGCCAGGAGAACGTTTCCAATTATGGCTCATCAAATGGCAACAGTTTTAGAGTTTTCTATTGCTATTGCATGATTTGTCACACTTAGTTGTGATGATGCACTTTCCCACACCACTCATTGTCAACATTGATGTTGTGATCATGTTCATGATGACAACTTATGTGACGATCGAGGTGCTGCAGTGCGTGTTCCCAGGACATGGAGTGACTGTTTTCAAGTTCTGCTCTGCCTTCTTTCGTCCTTTGTCTTACTGTGAGTTCTCAAACGTTGCAACGTCTGTCTGTCAGTACTCCATCCTGTTGTTAAAGGAAGCTCTCCCCTCAAACTGGGCACTCTTCTCTTGGCCTACATCTCTATTTTCACTTGCTGCGCTCTCCTGGCCGCATGCTCACCTGTGCTCTCTAAAACTCTGCTCACTCAAATGCTGCACTGCTTTATTTGCAGTGTGCATTTCACCACCTGGAATCACTAGCAATAGGCGCCACGTTTTTGACCCTTTGACAGTGACGGTCCTATTGACACGTCATGGTTTTATTTCGGCTCTCATTTCTTTTACTTTCTTCTGGACCAAGGGGGACCTCTCAATTTTACCTTGCCTACATACTGGCCTGTTCTATCTTTGCATGCAGATTGAGATGGCGCAGGCTTTGATTCATGATGCTTGAGGTCAACTTTGTGATGTAGTTGTCAGAGCTAGTCTTGGCTTTTCACTACACCTCACTTTACTTTCTGGAATCGTTCATTCTTTTTTCCCAATATGAATATGGCTTTCCAAGTATCCTATTGAAGCGGGATGAGAGCCTTAATACCGTAATTTCCAAAATATTTACACCTAATTTGGACCTTTTAGGACTTTTCAAGTCTCATCGAGCCTACTTGCTCTTCAACGGTTGTGTAGGGGATTTCACAACATTACCAGTTATGGGATTGCCTGAGTTCATCGCACTTGCTATGTTTCCCTCATGTTTTGGTGGATGATCGGCGCAGCAAACTTAATGAAGTGTTCACATTTTACTTTTTTATTTTTTGTATTTTCATTTTTTCCAAATATTTACTTTCTTTACCTCTTTGTTGCAGCCTTCGCGGCCTGTCGCAAATTACCCCCACTCACCTGTTCCAGGAAACCCCACGCCTCCCATGACGCCAGGAAGCAGTATGCCACCGTATCTGTCGCCCAACCAGGATGTGAAGCCACCATTCCCCCCAGATATAAAGCCAAACATGAACTCCTTGCCTCCGCCTCCAAGTGAGTCAATCATCACCTTGCTTGCATGCTTTAATGACCCATGATTTTGGTCATGACCAAGTAAGGTTTGAGTAGTGTTCTAAAGTGACGTGCGTTGGGATGTATGAGGAAAGGTATGAAGTTGGATTGTCGTTGCACCACCACTTCTTGTGCTTCATTTGCAGTATGCTTGCAGTTCAGCAATCCGGAGCTTGAGTATGACAGCCAGGTCTGGAAGGCATATATAGAGTCTTAGCTTGAGTATTTTGTTGAATTTGGGCGGACACAGGTAGAGTTTTTCCAAGTACTGAAGGATAAATCAGGAATATTAAGTCTCGCTCTGCAGGCCCTTTGTTCAGAATGAATCAAAGGAAAACTAGCAAGAAAGTACATAGTCTGCATCAGCCAATAGATGTAAATTCACTAGAATGTTAGGGGAGGCAACACTGACATCAGACACCTATTGACTGCAGATCTTATCACTAGATTGACCCACCCCTCATTCCACCCTCAACACTAAAGTAGACTCCCATGTGCTGTTCAGTGCAAGGACAAGGAGTGGAAACTACAGAAAGGTAGGCAGGGTTTTATCAACTCATGTTTACAGTTTCTGCCATGCAACATTCATTTCCTGAAGCAAGTTGGAAGATCTCACATATGTATAGTGTCGGAGAGTGGTGACGTGCAGCTGAGACATTTCATTGCTTGAGTTGCACAGGTGTGAGGTCTAGAATAAGGTGCCATAAGGTAGTATCTGGTCATTAGGAAGGTGGGGAGTAACAGGAGGAAGACAGTGTACACAGAAATTATGGTAAATACATGAAGCTGCCTTTCAGATCGGTAAAGATTAGTAGCATAATTCAAAAAGTCTGGACAGACACATAGACGTAATAATCATAGCACAAGAGTAAAACCAACCTGAACGCCAAGTAGTGTCAATTGTGTTGCATCAGGCAAACCAGGTAGACTTGCTCGTTATTTCCGTACAATAGACATACACGTGTGCAGAGAAGATTGAGTGGTAAAGCTGATGCTAGGAGAGAGGTTGGGATTTTATGTAATGTTTTAAAGGCTGTACTAACCGATGACTGCATGCTGTTGTAATGGTTAACTAGCATGTAACTTGATAGCAGCTACAACCTCCCAGAAGCTGGTATTTTCACATGTTTTCTTCCCTGGATCAACAACACCTGCGAGCAGTAGTTTGTGTCCCATCTGTGATTATACAGCATTCCCTTTGTCATGCTCATAGTTTGAAAGTCTGAAACACTTGACTCATTGTTGCATCTGCTTAATGTAGGCGTATTGGGTCGATGTTTTAGTCTGTACAGCTTTGTGTCTTAGGACAGTTGTAGAACTGTGTATAGAGTGGAGCAGTAGCTCACAGACCGCTTTGTGGGAAATAAAGTGCAGTCAACCATTGGGTTGCAAAGGCTAAAATGGTCTGTGTTTGAAGACCTCAACACCATCCCAATGCCTGGTCTCTGAAGAGCTCATACGAGTGCTGGCAGAGTATGCACTGCTATCAGAGCTGTGCCATAAGCAGCAGATCCAGCACACGTGTTCTGGAAGTACTAGTGTCCTCCAGGATCTGTAGTGAGAACTGTCCCAAGTTTACACGGATCTGACAAGCCACTTTGCACATCATTGGAATATTCCTAAATGTTTCACTGGTATCACTTTGTGATCACTGCATTTGCTCATTTGATGGTATATTGTGATAGTCGCTTGTACAAAGCATATCATTTGTCATGAGTAGCATCTGGAATGTGTTTTAGACCATATGTTTCATCCCAGGAAGTACTAGCTATCACATTTTGCCCCTTTCTTGGTATTTTTGTTATTACAGATGTATTCCTTGATCGCTCTTGCTGTTACACTGCCTCACCTTATTACAGTTGCGTCTTTCTATAACCACAGATATTACATAGCACCCTCTTAAATGTTATGTTGTTTTGAAGGATGCACCCTAGGTCACCAGGCTGCACAGACGGTACATTTATTGTTCTGGACACATGTGCGCTCACGGCCTTAAACACAGACCCATTAGGTTACACTGTCTGAAGTAATCACCGGAGTGCTTTCCTCTAATGGCCTCCATTGATATTCTGGCCGCGGAGTAACCCGGTCCAAGGACAAAGGGATATATGTCATTGAGCCGCTGCCTGAGAGGGGAATATAAATAGCGTCTATACCAAGAATATTCAATATTGTGCGTTCATTGATGTATGTGCCTCTCGTAGCCACTCGCTGCCCTTGCCGCATTAGACTGCAAGAGCCAACAGGGTAACACAATCTTCCTAGCTTCATGGTGCTGGGGACAAGAAGTTTTGGAGCAAAAGGTTACTAATTGCAGTAAAAGTATGGTTCAGCGGGGGCCACCGTGGCCGCAAGCCACCAGGAGCGATAGAGCATCACATCCATTAGCTGGCTGTAGCTGGATAAAAAATAAAAAGCGTCAGCTTGCTGTCAGGGTTATTGGTAGCGTTTGACTGCGGCAGCCAAAGGACAGTATTCGGTCAAAGAGAGATGGGTGAAGTATTGGAAAGGGAATCAATGTGATCTCTTTTTTGACAGCCCAGTGCAGGATTGCAATTCAAAAGGGGATGTTGTTCTAAGAAGTGCTGCGGGAATTCACTTCCCAGCTCAACGGATCCCCCAGTAATGTTTGTAGATCAACTGAAATCTAATAATATCAGATCTCTGGTCATAGGGTTACTAGGAGGCCTGTCTTCTTGTGCTTGTGCAACAGCAACAAGGTGATAGATGGATGGACTTCCTGATTAGCCTCAGCCTCGTATGCAAATCTGTCTTGATCCTGGTCCAATAGAAACAGTCCATCCCACCTGCCAGGCCAGGTCCTCCCTGAACGAGAACACAAGCAAGCCAATACTTGTTTCGCCTGATTGGGGCTCATCAGCCAGGTATCTTAGTTCCAGTGGCACAGTGAGTATGGGATCCACGTCTGGGCGTATCGTCACCGTTAGGGTGTCAACTGCAATAACAGCAAACAAAATGTCCTACAATTTATCAGTTGTTCATTTCCTCTTCATCATCCAACCATTAAAATACCAATTACATTGAATTAGTGGCCTTACAATGCTCTTCCGCCTCCCTGTCTCAACTTGACACAATTAGGATTTTAGGAAAGCTAATATTTCCCAAATGCTAGATGTTTACATTAATTAACTGGTCAAAAACGTAAATATATAGCCTAAAGACAATTTTATTGAAAACGACATTTTTATACTTGAAGAACAGTAACGATTTCTGTTACTATAATTCTAAAAACGTAATATGAAATGCATTAAAACATGCCATAAACCAATGCCAAACCTAAGCCTAACACAAACCCGTGCCTTTGTGTTTTCAAAATAAAATATTTCATAGTGAAAGTATTTCAGCTTAACACTTTCGGGATGTATTTAGGGTTCCGATTTTTTTATTTTTATATCCCATTACGGCAAACATCCCCCCCCCGGTCATTTTTTCTGAACTCTCACGCAGATATGTTTAGGTTTCGTGAACTTGAAGCTTAACGAAGTCCTCTGCATTACTCATGTTGTAGCATTGTTCACTTAAAAACATGAGTAATATCAAGATCACTCAGACTTCAGTAGAGTATTGATACCTAGGAGCTTACAGCCTGATTCATCATTCTCCCGTTTTGCGAGCCCCTAATAGCGATTCATAACGAATCGCTATTAAGGACTTGCAAAACGGGATTCATGTAGAAATTGCGTAAAGAAATGCGATTCCTACACATTCCTTATTTGCGATTAGCAAATTGCTAATCGCAAATAAGGAATAACTCCCCATTCATTCCTATGGGTCAAAAGGCCCATAGGAATGGATGGGGAGTATTCCTTATTTGCGATTAGCAATTTGCTAATCGCAAATTAGATAGCGATTTAAAGGGTGCCAGGGGTGTCCAACGGACACCCTGTAGCACCCCTTAAATGCAAATTGAAACGGGTGTTGCGCACACACATGTCCAAAGGACATGTGTGCGTGCAACATGCAACTTAGAAAAATGCTTTTAAAAGCATTTTTCTAACTTTTCGCTATTTACCACGAGGTTTCACCTCGCGGTAAATAGCGGGCCGAAATTGCGAATTCGCAATTTTTAAATGGATGATGAATTGCATTTAAGGAATCTCAAATAGAGATTCCTTAAATGTAATTCCTCGCAAAATAGCGAAATCGCTATTACCGATTTTTGCATTTGGGATGATGAATCCCAAATGCAAAAATAGCGCTCGCAAAGGGCCAGATTCTCAGAATCTGGCCCTTTGCGAGCCGATTTCGGCTTGATTAATCAGGCTGTTAGTGCCTCTACCACTCGGATTTTTCCCACTCAGATTTGTTCCTCTGGTACCTTCTTGGATCCAAACTTGTACAACAGCCCAGTGGTGTTGCAGATATATGACTGTCATGGGCAGAAGCTTAGCGCTGTTTTCCCCTGCTGAATCACACCACCCCCGTGCACCACAACACTTTATGGTTGGTGACTCAGTAGTTCCAGGCCATCAGACTAAAGCCGGCTAGTGAGATCAGTTTTCGGGTGTAGAGGTGCAGTGGGTACATGTAAATACTGGCCAACACCAGCTGCCTCAACTCTGGCAATATCAAGGCCTAAAAAATATGTTTGAGAATATCCACTGTAAATCACAAAGAAAATGTGGAGACTATTTGAGGAAGTTGTAGCCTTTTTTAGTTGGTTATCCAAATGGAATGGCTAGATTATAGTAAGTGTCGATTGTTCCAATACATCTTGGCAGGACGGACTCAAAAGGTGAGGTTGGGAGTCTTCCTTTTCCAACCAAATACACAAATTTATGGGTATACAATGGTCCTTTCTCTCATCAACTTATTCAATCTCCACGTACATCCTCTATTCATTCATATTTTTTTAATAAGGTAAAGAAGCCTCTGGACCCTCGTATACATACGATGGTCAAAAACAGATTTCATAATATAAACATCGTAAACTACTACTATTAGTGCTATTGATGAAGAATGGGGCTCTGGTTGTAGGGGCTGATATAGACTGTTGTCTGGAGTCTTGCAATCGCCTTTAAACAGGCTCTCTGAGAACCCCTAATTAAGACTCCATAAGGATCCACATGCAGCAGTTCAGTGGTTTCCTGTCAGTGACAGGATTATGCTAAAAATTCAGTGCTTAGTGTTCAGATCCTGTTAGCAGCAGCTGGACTACACTTACCAAGGATAACCAAAGTTAGTCGGCAGGTGGCAACTTGAAATGTTTGCAGCAAACACCAGATCGAGTTAATGACGCTCAAATGCAGTCTTGTGTCACAGGAAGTCGCTCCTTCTCTCCCCCGTCACCATTGTTATGGAATCCATTTCCTTTAGACATTTAACGTTCTCGCACACTTTTAAGCTTTCGAAAAAAAGCTGAAATATACCTATTTGGCTACAACGTTGTCAGAAAGGCACCAGTAAACCCCTTTAGCATGGCTAGTACTTTATAAGTGTTGTCAATTACTCATCTTTTGCGGCTTACTGGATGAAACATTAAGAGTTTATCTTTGTACTTGGGTTTTCCATAACGCTTGGTTTTGGTTGGTTAGATATCAAGCGCAGCTTTATCTATGTAAATATGGTGTCCGTGGGCATAAGAATCACAACAACAGCATCATCTGCATACAGCAAATCTGGACCCCTGTGGCGTTTACCATGGGTTGTGGTGGGAGAGCAATGTGTGGGGTTAGGAGGAAGCCTTACCAAGACAGGCTTGTAGGTCAGCAAGGAGGAGAAGAAGAAGAAGCTTGTGAATGTGGCTAAACTATGCATGTGTATGAATCTTCTTTAGGCTCTAAAGTAGTTTTAATGGCGTGAATTTGCTTGTGTGTGCAAGGTGCCGGATTGTGACCAATGGGGAAGGAGGTCTTCTACAGTAGTCCACGCTTCATAGTGAAGACTAAATTGCCTTGTAACATGAATGACTACCATAAGAGCGACTGCATAGATTTGTGATAGGTCGTAAGACGTTGTAGAGCATCTAGTCAAGCTCAGGTGACTAACCAGCTCTTTGCTTTTCATCGGTTTCTATTGTGCCACTGACACATTTTGACCTCTTCTATCCATGCCAGATGCAAAAGGCAAAGTACACACCTTCTCCCCATCCTCCATGCCATCCAGTCATGCTGATGAGCTGCGGCTGACCTTCCCCGTGCGGGACGGTGTGGTGCTCGAGCCCTTCCGGCTGGAGCATAACCTGGCTGTCAGCAACCATGTCTTCCACTTGCGGCCGACAGTCCACCAGACGCTGATGTGGAGGTGAGTATGCATCTAGTGGCATGAGAGAAACTGAATACTTCCAAAGGGTTACATTTTCCACTCACTTTTACTTCTGCCTTTGTGCTGGGTATTACATAATAGTGGCTCTGGGGCTAAAGTGGACCAGGTTAGTTAAACTTCATTATTGCAGGTAAGCAATCTTTCTGAACCCATCATGATACAGACCCGCGACCTGCATCATCTACCACTGTCCAAGCAGAGGACACCTGCCTTTGTCCATTTCCAGCCTATAATGCAGATCCCCTAACCTGCAGCATTTATTGTCCAAGAACAAGGTCACTCTGCCCTGTCCACCTACACATTCATTATACAGGGCGGCTGACCAACAGCATCTGCATTTCCTCACCCCTTCTAAGCCCAGCATGCAGACCAACAAATGAGCTGCAGCATCTCTCATTAAACGCACTCTGACAGGTCCTCGTCTGTCCAGCTTCAAATGCACAGTGGAGACCACTGTTCTGCTCGTTGTATGGCAGCTGTGCAGACATAGGTGAGAGCCCCGCTGTTCCATGTAAAAGCCCGAGCTTTATTATCTGCTTTTACCTGCTTCACTCGCCAGTCACTGCACCCTGAGAAAATGACCCTTTTTAGGGAGATTGATTGCTTTCGTAACCATGGCAACCTCTGACATGGCTGCCTTCGTTCCTCCCTTGTGGCCACAGCTCTCACTTCAGTGCACTCCTGAACTCATACTCACGAAGGGGGGCGGACGGAAGGCCAGTAATTGCCGTCGTTCTCTGCAGTCGTTTGGGCAGCCCGGCATGTCATTATGCCTGGGTGTACGGTGGTGTGTGGCGGATTTCAGCAGTTTATTTGCAGCTTCTTATTAATAGGTAATCAGCGCCGGGGAGGGCTGTCAGATACCGCCTGCAAATTTATACCTCTGCATTGTGGCTGCTGGCGACAGCAAAATGGCTCCTTGCTATCCGCCTGCATCCAAGAGGCAGTTGTTGCAATACATGACATACGCTGAAATAAAACTTAATGTGCCAGCTTGGTATTTCAGGTTGCTTTGGGAGTGCAGAGAATAGACACATCTCAGTCCAGTAGTAGAAACTGCCAGAGGGGTCATTGTTCTTCATCTGCCTATAAGCTTGGTCATAAGGTCTAGTAATGGGGTGAAAACATTTAATAAGGACCTGAAGACAGCGATTACGCTACATGTATGACTTGCTCTGCTCTTGCAGCTTCCATTTGCTATGTACCCCACTCTGTTGTTTTTTTTAAAACGTATTCCACTCCTGCCCTATGAATCCCCCTAATTAATATGTAGTTAAATAATGCACACAACAGAGGATGTCCATTCTCTCATTATTTTTGCTTGCCATAACTATAAAACTGTTCAGTGTTAGGCAAACCTCAAGCCATATTACTCACAAAGATTAGCTGCTAGGTCACACTGACAAAACCCAAGTACCGCCAGCCATGTCCGTTGTTGTACACCATTGAGAATTCTGCTGCGTGAATCTTTTCTTGATTCACATGCTGTGCATTATTCCACCATCTAATGGTATGGTCCAGAATTCTCTTGCAGTCTTTTTTGTTTTGTTTGTTTGACGTTGAGTAGTTGACCATTTGTTACTATGTCCCTTGTTGTACACTATACTCGGAAATGGTTATGGTTAAATCTATGCAAACGTTATTCTGAATTCTTATTTGGAATTGTGAAAACTTGATTGTGAGCAGAGCTCACTGACAATTTTCATAGCTTTAGATTCGGGCTGTCCCTTTATCCCTCAGCAAAGGGAAGCGTTTTGAATGCTCTCGGAAAATATACTTACTCTCCTGTTATACTATGCAAAAGACGTTCCCCTTTGAACCTCCATTACATTGAAGTTAATGAAAGGGATTGCTGACCAGAAGTTATTTGTGCTCTTCCCTTATGTGCAGGTCTGATCTTGAGCTCCAATTCAAGTGCTACCACCACGAAGACCGGCAAATGAACACAAACTGGCCGGCCTCCGTCCAGGTCAGTGTCAATGCCACTCCACTGACCATCGAACGTGGGGACAACAAGACCTCCCACAAACCCCTTCACCTGAAGCACGTATGCCAGCCGGGCAGGAACACCATACAGATCACGGTGACAGCATGTTGTTGTGTAAGTACAATCTTCTGGAACGTGAGGTCCTGGATTATGGGGATTCAGGGAGGGGAATGTGGTGACTTTATTCACCTGATGTTTGTGCACTTAGGGTTGAGTTTGACTTTCAGTTCAACTAACTGGTGACTATTGTGGTTGTCGTGGTGCTCTTTGTGTGCACATGGTGTGCACTCCAAGTTGTTCTTTAGGGCACAAATTGACTTGTATCTTGACAAGAATTTAGGTTAAGAAAGGTGAGTTGAATCCTTAAGGCCTGTGGTCAAGTCTTGGCCTCTGTGTAGAAGGATTTTTCTCTCCTCATTTGGGATAGCAAGAGGGAACGTTGAAAGAACTTTGTGATGATATCTGAACGTGTCTTAACACAGACATTGAGTTTGCTGCCTTGGTTAATGTACAGTTACTGTTCTGTGTCACTGCTCACCACAACCTTTTACCATGTTCGGACTGCAAAATAGCGCATTTCTGTAACCTTCTATGACCATTTTATTGGTCAGAAACCATATTTTATACCACTTTTATCAGTGAAGGAAATCTTCTGGTAGCTTCATAGTCCTCAGTGTACACCTTCGTTATACATCCCGAAACAAAGCAGACGCCAGACCAAAGAAGAAAGGGAATTCCAGTGGAATCTTTTCTTTTTAAAAACCCTAATTAAATCTTACCTTTGAAGGTGGGGCTTGAAGAATTTTAGATATCCTGAGGAAACTAAAATTGACTATCCAAAGGAGTCTAAGAACATCCCTGCAGCTCATTCACTTGTCTTTTTTTAGCTGAAATCTTCTGCTTCTATGGTGTGGTTTGTATATGGGTTTTTATATAGCTCACACTGCAAACTGACTGTCTGAAAATAAGCAGTAGTTAAAACCTGGCATTTTTTTGACCCACACTAAGAGGGGGCATGAGTTAGAAAAAGGTCAACATATTTTGTTTTTGTTACTAAAAATGAGAAATACACGACGGATTGCTTTGTGATGCACTACTGACAGGAAATAGGGTTGCCTCATACTGACTTTCAGACTACAGTTGGTTTCCTAAAACGAAGTAATTACTGAAATATTTTAGCCCAATTCTAGAAACTTCTTTTCAGTCATCCCTCTATATATATGCTTTGTACTGCAGTAGTGGTCCCAGGGTCAGCTTAAACCAACAATTTTCCCAAAAAAAACAAATCCTACTGCGTCATTGATTTCACCACTCAACACTCTTATGCTATGAAACAGAGTACTAGGATCCCTGCTCAGTGCATCTCCTCAAGAGCAAAAAAGCTGCTGGGAAAAAGCCACCAATGCCAAGCTGCTTCTGCACAGAGAAAATGACAGTCAGAAAGTTGAACAATGTTACATTGCTCCCCACACTTTTTCCCTTCTGAGGGTTACGTTACAGTCACAAAACCGCACCTAAGTACCACAATTTTTTTTCCTAGTGTGAGAGTTGTTACTCTCACAAAAACCACACCTAAGCAGTTTGTCTGTCCATAACAATCTCAATGCCTAGCAACTACCCGTGTAGTGTGATGAATTATTGATGCTAAATGGCATTGGTACTTTGTATTTGAATATTACATTATGAGGGCACCCGTAGATCAAGGAATCTGTGAACGACGTGCTGTATAATAATGTCTCACAAATATGCAGCTATAGGTCTTTGGTTTGGAACAGCAATGGGGGGAACGTTTAACTGAAGTTGGTGGATCACCACTAGAAATGTCCTCCACGCTGGCAGTTATAAAAAAAGTTATTTTATTTTGAAACCATTTCTTTGACTGCTTTTAACAATTCTAACAGTCTTGATACTGTGTCCCTGATGGTCTGCTCTTTTCTCCTTCGCAGTCGCACTTGTTCGTTTTACAGTTGGTGCATCGGCCGTCAGTACGTTCTGTACTGCAGGGGTTACTAAAGAAGAGGCTTCTCCCAGCAGAACACTGCATCACAAAAAGTAAGTCAGACTTCTGAAAACTGGAACAGTACGAGTATCGATGAAACGTGAACTGTATTTTTTTGAAAACAAAAATGTATTGCATTTGGAATATTATTTTTGTAATGTGTGGAGCACAGTCAGATATGACTTTAGGTTTTTGACTGGGAGCTTTTTGATGTGGTCCTTGTTTGTTGGGGCTGCAATGGAATCCACACTGCATGCCTTAAAAGCTAAATCCATAAATGTTTCTGAAACCAGTGGTAATGTGTGATAACTTTTCACCACAGTTAAGAGGAATTTCAGCAGCGTGGCAGCTTCAACAGGTAATGCAACTCTAAACAGTGAGGATGGTGTGGAACAGACAGCAATCAAGGTGTCCCTCAAGTGTCCAATCACATTCCGGCGGATTCAACTCCCAGCGCGAGGTCATGACTGCAAGCATGTACAGGTAAGGTCCCCGTTCAGCTAATGACGAGATTCCGGATGTAACCTTAAAACACATGAATCTTGGCACCTGTGACGCGTTAGTCTCCAAGAGGCTATCTGTGCAGTGACCAACCATATGTTTAATTGGGCAGTGAGCTGCCATGTGGTTAAAGCGGTAGTGAAGAACTAGAGTGACAGTGAAGGTCTGTGTGCCTAGAGAGGCAATACAAATGCATATGGCTAAAGAAGCAATACATGTGTATCTGGTTAGCGACTGCAATGAGTGTTCAAATTGTTAGAGGGGCAGTGAGTCAAGCCATTTCTGTCACATAGAGTATTTGTATAGCTGGAGGGGCAGTAAAAATTAAAAGGGTTCGAAGTGGATTGTGGCCTGGCAAGCGTCCATTTTGCCAGATAGTCAGTGGACGTCCAAAGGAGCAGAGAGCCACGTGACAGACATTGTGTGATCATATTGGTAGGGGGCAGTGAGCGTCCATTTGGCAGAGAAGAATTTAGTTGCCATAAATTAGAGGTAGTGGGCCACCACTGCTGGAAGGACCAGTGAGCTTCCATTTAAGGCTAGTGCCTTGAATAACGCCATAAATCTATTATCGCAAAGAGTCACCAGTAAGCGTATTGGTGAGCTGACAAATTGAGTATCAGTGCTCTCTGCTGTATGGAGCTAGTGAAGTGGGTAGCTGCAGTATGGAGCTAGTGCAGTGGATTGCTGTCATACAGAACTAGTGCAGTAAATAGCCGCCATACAAATTAGTGCAGTGGATAGCTGCCCTATGGAGCTATTGCAGTGGATAGCTGCAGTATGGAGCTAGTGCAGTGGATAGCCACCATATGGAGCTAGTGCAGTGGATAGCCGCCGTATGGAGCTAGTGCAGTAGATAGCCGCCGTATGGAGCTGGTGCAGTGGATAGCTGCTGTACGGGGCTAGTGCAGTGGATAGCTGCCATAAGGAACAATTGCAGTGGATATTGGTCATACTTAACAATTGCAGTGGATAGCCGCCGTATGGAGCTAGTGCAGTGGATGGCTGCCGTACGGAGCTAGTGCGGATGATGGCTGCCATATGTGCTGTCTGTGAGCTGTTTATAACCCAGTGCAACCGAGAGCTGCCACATGGATAGTGCAGCATTGAGTTGTGATATACAGCTAGTGTTGCAATGAGATGCTACATAGGTACATCAGTAGTATGATAAAAAGAGAGGGTGACAGCCTTCAGCCACGGCTGAGGGAATGAGTTCTTGCAGACTTATTTATGAGTTTTGCATGTGGTCACAAAGACATCTGCTGAGTCTGACATGAGTTTGACAGTCGGAGCCTAGGAGCATGCTGTGCTCAGTTAGTCCGGAGTATAAAAAAAAACAAATACAGAAACAAAAGTTAGTACACATTTCCTATTTTAAATCTGTCATCGGCGTGTACCTAGCACTGTGTGCCCTGCCTTATTCTGAAAGTCTTGGAGTCGGTGACATCGAGGGGTTAGATTAGGGCTGGTGAAGCGAATGGGGAACCTTGTTCATTTCTGGAAAATGGTTGGCAATAGCTAATGTTCATGTACTTTGTTATGTCATCACCTGATTCTGATGTTTTTTTTTATCCTCGGTCATGAAGTCCGCTTGTAACCATTTTTCTAGTAAATTACGAATCATTTTAAATGAAAAAAACATTTCTGTTGTTTTAGGGGTTTCTCTTATTTTAAATTGATATGTGGTACGCCTTCTCGTTTCTATTTTGTACATGATCGGACTCGACTGCCTTTTGGGTAGCATTCTTGCTATCACAATTTGAAATGAAAAAATAAGATGGCCTGAAACTCCCACCAACACGTATGAGAAAACTGAAGCATCCTGAATCATTATTCTTTGTACTTGGGTGGATCGCCTAATGTTCGTATCTGTTTTGGACTTCTTGCAGTGCTTTGACCTCGAATCCTACCTACAGCTGAACTGTGAGCGAGGGACGTGGCGGTGTCCTGTATGCAAGTATGTACATGGGACTGGAGTTTCGACATTTGGTTTTTGCTTGGCCATGATGCACTGTTATGGATAGGAAGCATCGAGGAAACTAGCACTCTGATTGAGTTGCATTGAAATATTAACCAGACTACAGTTGGTCCATGTTGAATGGGGCTTAGGATAAAGGGGTACGTGGTTTTGTGACCTGGGTTACACTAACTGAATACATAATCTCCTTTAAGTGCTTAGACATGGGTAGCACAGAGCGACATGTCAGAGGGTAGATGCAGATTGCACCATGTGCATCAAGGCACTCCCACCATCCATTTCTACCTTCCTTCTATTTGTATGAATTTAAACTTCATGCATTCAGTCAGCGAATGGCTGTTTCACATTCCGGACTTTACTGGCGCTCCGACCACGTGATTATTTGTGACATTCTTGCATAAAATGATGAGAGAGGCCTGCTGCTTCAACGCCCTTTTTTGTCTCCCCTATTCAGTAAAACTGCGCTATTGGAAGGTCTGGAGGTGGACCAGTACATGTGGGGCATTCTCAACGCCATTCAGAAGTAAGTGTTACAGTTAGTTTTCGTTCTTTTCATTGCACTGATTGCTGCATGGTATCAGTAGGAAAATCCAGGAGCCGTATTACAATAAGTGCCCCAGGGGAACAAATGGCATTTGCGCCCGCTTTGCGCGCCTCCGGGGCACTTTGGTATTATAGAAGAGGGTGCAGATGCTTGAACGTTCCCTTCTATAATACCGATAGTGCTGGCACACTTAAAGTACCAGCACTACCTTCAGAGGGTGTGCCCTCATTTACATAGGGGCGTGCCCTATGCAACTAAGGGAATTCCTTTGGCTTTGCGCCTGCGTCATATTACAACGCGGGCGCAGAGTCAAAGCAGCCCTCAGGAGGCGCACTGACAGTGCACCATTTACAAGGTGGTGCAATGTCAGTGCACTTCCTGAGAGCAGCCCTCTGCAGGGGGTAAAGGGGGTCCCATGGACCCCAGACATCCCCTTGCAGACGGGTGCAGTCACTGACTCCACCTGCCTGCAAGGGGATCTCTATTACCATGTAAAAATTCAGGCGGGTGCCGCCTGCACTGTGAAAACACGGAGCAGCTGCTCTGTGTTTTCACATGTATGTGCTGCCCCCAGGGCAGTGCAAGTTTGCGGCTGCCGTGGGGCAGCACATACATCATAATAGGGCGCGTTTTGATTGTTTGCGCCCGGCGCACTTTTTAAAAGGTGCGCCGGGTGCATCCAATCACAAATGCATAATACGGCCCCAGGTGTCTGCTTGATGGGCTAAAATGTGTTCTCAAAAATGAATGGCACATCTGAGCATGAGCGCATTGAAAGAGGACACAGGAGTCCCAACCTCTTGTCATAGAGCCACGATAAGTCAGCAGGTTTCGTTTTTCAAACTAAGTTTTCTGCCTGTGTTAAAATAGATTGTGCTTTAAGTTTATCTTGAACATGCTGACCCCATTTGCCGTGCACAGAATATTTCAAAACATCTTAGTATCTTACAGATAAATCACTGGGTGATCCATTTTGAAATTACTATCCCTTTTTTAGTTTTTAAAATGGTACCTAGAAGAACCTCCTAAAAATAATTATTGCACAACCAGCACTGGTCAATATTATACAAACCAGAACTCCCTGCCTTTAATAGTTATGAATGCCGTTCTGCTTTCTTTAAGCAAATCTTTTATATTTTCTTGCCACATTATTTTTGTTTAGCGTATTAATTAGTTTTCTTAAGTTTAGTTTTACTTATACTACTTTTATGGGAATGTCAGAAAGCTGTTTACCAGTCTGCATCCATTAACCACTTTTCAATTATCCTGGTTGTTGTTTGCACTGGAATGCAACCACTATTTTATCTTGGAAGGTATCCTTTCAATTCTCACCACTCCCCAGAAGAGAATTGTTTATGTCGACAATTTATCTCCGACCACCACGGGCCCAAGGCCCAGGGCAGTTTGAGCACCAAGGAAAACAGGGGCAAATGTTCAGGGAGTTTAGAGTTGATCTTATATTAAAAACGTTCACTATACCAACATGTCTGTGTAACTGTTGACCACTGATTTTAACAAATATTTGTTTTATCACGTGTTTGAAAAAAATTGTTTCATGCTGCAGTAGACTGGGAGAACATTTTTCAAACTGCTGTTGACATAACACATTTCCTGCTCACTCTAGAACAGGATTTCAAGTTGCCTTTACATAAGGTTGGTATTTGGGGAGGAAAAGCCCAAAAGCCTCAGCGGTTTGGATATCAAGGAAGTGCCTCTCCTACCTTGGCTCCTGTTTAATCTGATGCTATTGATATTAAACGAAGACTGCATGTCTCATTTGTATATTTTCTGCCTACAACAAGACTGCAGGCCCTGCTAAACCTGCATTTTGGTTAAGCCCTGAAACTATGGCACCTTTGTTTTTGCCCCACGCCGTATTGGGCGATGTTCTGCCCCAGAATTTGGAAGCTCTTTCACCTGGACTGTTGGTGCTTGCAGACTCTTGAAAATGTTTCTTATTCAAATAGTCCTGTGTGTTGCAGCTCTGAGTTTGAAGAAGTGACGATCGACCCAACGTGCAGCTGGCGGCCGGTTGCCATTAAGTCTGAGATCCACATTAAAGATGACCCAGATGGCATGCCCTCCAAGCGTTTCAAGACCATGAGCCCCAGCCAAATGATCATGCCTAATGTGATGGAAATGATAGCAGCTCTGGGCCCTGGACCGTCACCCTACTCCTCCCTCCAGCAACCACCCGGGGGCAACAACCCTGAATACGTTGGCCAAGGTAGGTCTTCACTGCTAGGTGAAAAACTAATTGTACAAAAAAAAGTGTGTTCTCTATGTCAAAGCTTGTCCTCTTGGAAGCCCAGACCTTGCGCGGAGTGGGAGAACATCCTGACAAGTCATTGACTTTGAAACAACATTATGCTTAAGTGTTTCAGTAACCTATTTGGGAATACTCTTCTCGCTCTACCACATAGAAAACTTAGTAAAAACTGTGACAGCACAGAATTCTCTACTGCTTCAGTGCGGTGCCATACCAGTGATCTTTGCAGACCTCGACAAGAGGAGAACACAGTTCTGAAGCATTGCCAGATTCAGTATGGCTTATCTGCCAAGACTGTCCAAGGGAGAGTTAGAAGACTAGCGTTTTATACTGGCATACAAGCAAACTGTACTGACTTTTGACTGATCCCAGTGCCAGACTTGAATGTAATTAGTGACATAACAGCTCTAAGTTTCTCACAATCATTAGCTCTTTTGTACAGAATGTTTGTATTTCTATGTGAAAATCACAATTTTAATGTGAACTTTTTAAAACACCCGATAGTTGCTTATGTGATATGCACACATTGGAACACTCTCTCCTACATTACACACTCAACTGCCCCTAGGGCTACTAAGGAGAAAGTACAAAACAAATTGTTCCACTTTTTTTTTCTTCTAGGAAACGCCTACCAGGGCCATGGCAACTTTGACTTCCCCCATGGGAACCCCGGGGGCACCACCATGAATGACTTCATGCATGGTCCACAGCTGTCCCATCCACCAGACTTACCAAACAGTATGGGGGCCTTGGACAAACCCTTAAGCCACCCAATGCAAGAGTCTGTAAGTAACCTGCTTCCCAGACCTAATCTCTGGCCTTTCGAACTCTGTTGCTTGCCTTTGACATTAGAATAAACCTCACTGTTTGTGGCCCTGACACCATCTTAATATTTTCCATATCGAACTAAAGCCAAAGAGCAGTGTTACTGTCAAAATCTGACCAATCTAAAACATGAGATGTAGAAATTGCAAAGTTGAATGATCTGCATGGAAAATTTACTTATTTCCACATTTTAAATATGACTTCTAGTTGATGATGCACAAATATTTACTAGGTAAAGAGTGTTTAGTGCCATAAGTACAGATTTCCACATAAACTGAGAAGGTTTCAATAATTTGCATCACCAGAAACCCTTGTGCTCTCTGAGTTCATGTATGATGAGATGATATAGTAGAGCTAAGTCATTAAGTTATAAAGAATACACTACATACTTAAAGCAGACGGTGTTATTTTTTTTTATTGCATTTATAGCACAGCTCTAGTCACACATGCATGGGAGCACTTTATCACAGTAGGAGACTTAAAAATTACTTTGTGTCTTCCAAGTACCGGAAACCAAGAAAGGAGAGAGAGAGTGAATTAGGAAGTAATGGAAGGATAGAAAAAAAGATGAGATTCTACAGCCTTATTGGAGAATAAGTGCCACATGGCATTTTTCGAGATTCCAGGCATGCGAGGGCAGATCATGAGAAGGCACGTTTGCAGATCATGAGAAGGCATGGTTAAATCTCTTGGTACTCAGGGTGCGAAGAGATCTTAGGGAGAAGTCTGAAGTGCTTCTCTTATGTGATCTGCCAGTAGTAGGGAGTTTATCTTTATGAGATTAGGCTGAGCAATAGACGGGTCTTTTAGGATATTCAAAGGTTTTGAAGTTTCTCTGAAGAATCTGCAGTATTAAATGAACATGATCATACTTTCTTTGCATAGTTGATCATAAAGGGCTTATAGGGATGAATGGGTTTAATTGGGGGTACATAGGTCCTAGGAACAGCTGCTGGGATTTGGGATTGATTTTTCCACATCCCCACCTTTGTGAGGAAGAACCAAGAACTGGACCACGTATGTGACATTTTCATAAGGGGCTTGTTTTTTTTGTTTAAGACAAGGCAGTCTTTTATTATCTGATTACGTTTGGTTCTAAAGCAAAATTGTCATCCAGGATAACCCATGAGACTTTTTTCGAAGGGGAGCAAGTAGGTGGAGGTGATTCACCAAGAGGGTGAATTTTAAAATGATTGAGTAGGTAGCTGCATAAGAGAAAAAACGTCATTTTGGATTCCAATCAAATTAAGGGACACTGAAGTCTCCCAGAATACTAGGGACTTTATTTAGAGTTTACGATTCTGAATGTTTCTTCTAATCTGCTGAGTGGTGATGTTATTTGTCGATATTTTGGGAAGTGGCATCATGTGTAGGTTGGAGAGATTGGGTTCAAAGATAGAACCTTGATGCCCTTTGTAAGTCAGAGAACAGGTAGCTCAGGAAAACTCAATCATTAAGAAAACTCAATCTTTACAAAACATTTGGATAGTATTAAAGTAACTTCATAACCTTATCACTAAGGCCCACACATTTGGATATGGTGTAGAGTGGGACTTGGCGATCTAGTAACCACAGAGAAGCTAAGAAGTACAGAGAAATGTGTAGGATTGATTCTACATAATGATACTAATCTAACTTAAAGCACTGACTTTAACTGGTTTTAAGGTCTAAATATAGATATTCTCTTGAAGGGTGTTAAGGCTCTTTGGCGACTGTAATCTCTCTTCACTCTGGTTCCTAGTTCGATTTTGGGGATTTGTGTTTATTGTAAGAAAATCCTGTTGATTAATGATCTTCTGTGGATTTCTAAATGTTTATTGAAGACCCAGAGCCATTGCATATCTGCTTCAAATTCAAGACCTGAGTGCACATTATCTCATTCAAGCATAGTTTATTCCCAAACAAATGTGCTAGGATATGACACACATTTTCTTTTGCTGTTTAAAATCCCTGGCTTACTCTTACTGGCCAACAAGCAAATATGTCTCTGTTGAACCAGCATGCTCAAAGAACCACTACATTATAACGAGAAAGGAAATTCTAACAATTGTAGATTTTTCTTCTACCAAACATGAAGTGGATATGTCTGTGCTGTAATTCAAAGCTTATTTTTTTTCTATGCTGTAACCCTGCAGCCTGGTTGCTTTTGTTTTCTACGTGCCTCAAGACTTGTATTTGGACGAGGTTGCCATTCCGAATGCATAACAGTACAAAATGAGCAGCTGCTATAAAGCCTGTTAAATTTAGATTGTTTTTAATACCTTACAGAATGTTACAAATAACACAAAAGGCATCGGTTTAACAAGTTCAGCAACTTATTACAACTATTTTTAATGCAAACTGTTTTCTGTGGATTTAGAGCGAAACCAACTTTGTGCTACATTCAGTCTGTTAGTAAATCAGTACACTTTTTCAACCACCTACATTATAGTCTTTAATATATATTTTGGTTTAAACATGTACAAATGCTATTTTAAAGTTGACACTACATTTTAAAACAAGTGTGGCTGGAGGTTAAGCAATCTGGAAAACTTTTAAACATTGCCTCAAACCCTGATAAAGATTCTGATTTTCTTAGGAAGTTAAGGGAAATAATACAAACAATATACATTGCAATTTAACAGGCCATCGGCTGCTTCCACTGTACACATATACACACAGAAATCATAAAGGTGGGACAGGGACTTCCCCTCACAGACTCTTGCTTTAAACTTAACTTGCCCAAGTCTGTAAACTGGAAATCCTCTTGGTCTACAACAAATACAATTTGATTTGTGTTTCCTCTTCACCAATGTGTTGGGTGTTGCTATTCATCTTCAATACAAAATTATTTTGTTCATTCCTAAACCGTGCGTTAGCAGACTTAAGGTGTTTGGGTGTCTGGGCGAGGTTGTAAGGGAAATCTAAATGCATTACATTTCAGGACAGGCTATAGTCTTCACACTGATAAGGGGAAGACATCTAATAGTGTCAGCAGGCATCACACAGTGACTTGGCCAGTATTTCTAGGGCACATATTGGGAGCCGTAGCCTACCAGTACTAGGTTTCATTGACTTGTTTTTTTGTTTATAAATAAAAGTGGATGAGGTTCTGCTATTGAAGTTTTTATAGCAGGAGGAACGAAATCCTCCCATACCATTCTATCTCCTTCACACCCCCTGATTATTTCTAGCATGCCTTAAGACTCACAATGGCTTCCAGATCAAAGCCTGATTTTTAATTTAAAAAACGTGGGTATCTGTACAACCGTCGGACTGTACCCACCTCTCTCCTAGTTCCAAATATGTCTTCCTATATTCTTATGGAGGATGCCTGGAATGAGAGCAATGCTTCAATAAAGGGATTGCTATCAGTGGGGTTTTATACCTTCTAACATTGGAATACTCTCATAACTCTTCTTTAAGCGATCCAGACTCTCATGAAACTGCTGGGGTATATAGAGTTTTTGCAGCGTAAATCTTTCTGGATTCACTATGCTGTGCATTATTCCGCACAACTGCATTGCTGAAGCAATTTTCATCAATAACAAAATAAAATACCGCAACCCACTAAGTGTTTGTGAGACAGTGAGTGTGATACTCCATTCCTCAGGTGTTCTTAAATTTCAGCTCAAATTAGATCTTCATTTTTTCTGCCTTTTATTTTTTTTGACATCCTTAAAAAAAGAGCTGAGAAGATCATTCATTTTCAGGATGCTAGAGGAGGCCTTAAATTCTGATTCAGCAGAACTGAGGACACAAATCACTGTCTTGATCCACCATTTACAGTGTGAATGCCTCCGATATTGGATTATGAGGGATATATTGGTGAACTATTAGTTTGATATTCTTAAGTAGCAAAATGTATGGTCTGCCTCATGTCCTTTCTATTCATACTCATTCAAACAGCATCCTTAGCTTTTCAGAAGCATGTTATAGATAAGCAATCCCTGGAGGTCGTTCAGCGCTTATATTGGTCTATTTTTCACATCCTGTTTGCTTGAATCATGTCTCAAGCAGTTGGTCGTCAACTCCCAAACAATAACTTTGTTAGGTAATCAGTTGTTTTTTGGAATATGAGCGAGTCGGGTATTAGCCCATCTTCCACCGCCAGCTCAGCTTTGACTGTGCCTTCTTGTATTAACCAACGACCAGTTCTTTTAATCGAAGGTGGGCCCACAATGGAAGTGAGTCCCCAGTGCTTTGAATTCGGTATGATCATATTCTCAAATGTAGATTGTTTTTAAGATCAAAATCTGTCAAGTAATCAACAGAGAGACCTGGAATGATAGTAGAGTTGGCTTTTTCTTTACAAGCTTTATCTTAATGGCATTGGTTTTCTCCACGGGTTGTCCAAGTCCTTAGAGAAAAGTCTTGCAGAAATGTGTTTTTCTATATTACTTTATCCTTTATTTTATATTAACCATGATTAATGTTGAGAGAAATGAAAGATGGGAAGGTTGCTACCACTGATTTCTTATAATGATATTACCAGTTTATGGTGCATTGCACAACGGTGAGTATTCAAAAATTGAGAGCTCCACTTCAAAGACGTTTTTTGTGCTGGACCTGTAAATAATGCTCATTTAAGTTTACCACGTTGTATCATTGCCACCGAACTAACTGGGTAGAAGGAGAGAAACTTATTTTAAAATGATGGTCGAGTCAGGATCTTCTATGTGGCGCACATTATTTGTGAGAAGTATTGAGCGAGATTTCAATTTTAAACATGTTAGAGGGTCTAGGAATTATGGCTATTACATGTGCAGTGTGACGCTCCAGCATCCATGCTATTTATTCTGCATACTTAAGCACATTCCCTTGAATATGAAGTTAGTTTAGTCTGAATGTGGTCTTCATTTAAAAGGAGTAGCACTGACTGGTAGCTTGTTCAGCATACCCAGTTACAATGCTGGGGACTACGCAGGAAAGTATGTAGACAAGCTCTCCATGTACCCATAAAAGGATTTCTCGTGAACGATGTGGAGGATACAAGACATTTGTTTTGTGATCCTAGCATTGGTAGAGTGCCCAATACATGAACCAGTAAACAGAAGTAAACCTTTTGACCACATTTTTTTTAGAAATGGCCTTGGGTGAACGAGGAGGACTTTAAATAGTTCCTGGATGGATAATACCCATTGCTTTAGCCATATACACAGTTTGAAGAGACAATATGATATCACCTGTAAGGATGGGAATGGTCTTTTTCTCGCTTATCTGTGATACCGTCTCTTTATTCCTAAAGAAAATCCACAAAGGTGTGTTCATTTTTCTTCGGACATCGTGTGGCCTCACTTTCTTTCCTGCTTTTTTCCTCCTTCGCAGATGCCTCATCCTGGCAGCTCTGATCAGTTACATAGTTCCCTGCAGCAAGGTTTGCATGCACACCACCACCACCCCAGCAGCCAGTCAGGGCAGCCATTACATCCCAGTGGTCCTACACAGCTGTCCCGGCAGCCGCCACAGGCCGCTCCTAGCAACCATCCACACGGTGACCTGACCTTTCACCCCGCCTCGGCCTTACACGGTCAGGCGGGAGGACAGGGAGCGCCCGACATGACGGAACCCTCGCTGGATGTAAGTTTCTCATAACCACTCTCTGCCTGCCTGAGAATGTGCTTTTGGTCTCTTGAAGAGGGGCAGTTGGGGAGGTGGGAATTGGGGTTGTGGGTACATCTGCATTGAAGGCGAGATGATCTTCCAGCAGAGTTTTGTAAGCAACTGCACAACCTGCGAAAAGCATAGGCATCCTTCTTGATATTGATAAATGAAGCACAAACGTCTTAAAGGTTGAATTTCAGTGTTTATTGTACCATATATTGGATCAATCACACCGAAAGTCTTCTAATAAGGTTATTTCTAATCTCCTTCCCTTTATCCAGTTGCAT
Organism: Lissotriton helveticus; assembly: GCF_964261635.1. Taxonomy (NCBI): domain Eukaryota; kingdom Metazoa; phylum Chordata; class Amphibia; order Caudata; family Salamandridae; genus Lissotriton; species Lissotriton helveticus. The sequence goes on along the minus strand of NC_136065.1, from coordinate 596,290,171 downwards.
GAGTCATGTATGCACCTGTCTATACCTTTAACGTTGAGGTGCCTCTGAATTTAAATAATTCTACTATGAATGTGAATTATTCCTCGTCTCCTTTGGCAACTCTTTATTTCAGCTTTCTAGTGCTAATATTAATGTGATGCTTTGTAGCAGGAGTTTAGCAACTCAAATAACCGAGGCCCTGCAGTGATGGCTCCTATTCCTAGCAGGTACGTCACTTCAGACAAGTGTTGGGATTTAATATTTTCCTAACAGAATAGTACATTGCAAAGCAGGTGCTATAGTCCGGGTGATAATACGCTCTGGAAAATAGTCTGATTATAAGCTCCTGTTCAGCTGGAGCATACCTACGTTTTGTAGTCTCATTGCTGTTAAGATTGCTCAGTAATGGGATTGTAGGAAGAATCTGACATTTGTATGGAGCCTCGTTCAGTGAGCAGCCGCTTTCATGCAAAGACTAAGATAGTGAGCGTACCTACATCTGCCAATGCGTTTATCCTCTTCTGTGAAATTCCACTCGGAAGTCAGACACTTTATGTTATGTTATGTTATGTTATGTTATGTGCCCACTCTTTTATAGCGCACGGCTACCCAAGCGGGTGTCCCGGCGCTTTAGCAAAGAGATCAGAGACCAGTCAATCCAGCCCGCAGCTCAGAAGTCGTGATGATCATGCAGAAAAGAGCCACGTCTTTAGTTCTTTTCTAAACATCAGGAGACTGTTGGCTTTCCGCAAAGAGATCGGAAGCCCATTCCAATGGAGGGCCGCTAGATAGCGGAAGGACCGACCACCCATCCGAGCGCGTTTAAAAGAAGGGACCACAATCGTGGCAGATGAAGCTGAACGCAACACCCTCTTTGGGACATAAAAGGCCAGTCTCTTCCTAATGTACAAAGGGCCTACAGAATGCAGGGCTTTAAATGCCAGAGTCAAAGTTTTAAAAATGACTCTTTTGGAAATCGGTAGCCAATGTAACTCTTTAAGTAAACCAGAGGCTCTAGCTCTGCGTGGAAGGCCAAAAATTGCCCTTGCAGCAGAATTTTGGACTATCTGCAATCTTGCCACCAAATACTTCGGCAGGCCCGCATAAAGTGCATTAGCATAGTCGAAACGTGATCCAACTAATGCCTGCACCACAATTTTCTTATATTGCAGTGACAGCAGCGGCAAAAATTTCCTGAGCATCCGCAGAATGCTAAAACATTTCCCTGATAATACATTGATCTGGGATCTAAATGACAGATCAACGTCACAGATCACACCCAGATTTTTGGCCTGCGTTGACACCGCGTCTGGAGGAAACATGTCTCGAGGCCACCAAGATTTCCAACATGGATCCGGAGCACAGCCAAAAAAGAGCAACTCAGACTTGTCTGAGTTGCATTTAAGGCTGTGTTGTTGAAACCATGAAAAAACGGTGTCAAGGCAGTCCCTGATTTTAGCCTTTAGACTTTATGCTCTTTATTAGTCCTCTGTTTCTGTGCATGAATGTGCTCAGATTAATACACATTCTGTTTGTTAAGCCCTTGATGATAGGCTAAGAAGCATTCGTTACTGTGAAAAATGTTTAGAAAGGATTTGTTCTATTGGATTCAATAAAATATTTTTGGTAGGCCTTGTTCTGAATTCACTTCGACTCTTTTGATAGTATCACAGCATATTATTGCGTGAGAAGGATTATCGCACTATTTTCTAATGATACACAGCACATTAACAAGAGGTACTGTGGATCAGCGCTTAATTTGAGCCAGTGGTTCCCTGTGCTCGGCACCAGCAGTTAATTGTCAGCACCGGCACTTATACCAGTCTGCCCCATGGTGGCGGTGTTTGTATAATTTAGTGTTGAGCAAAACAACCAGGGGCGGCTCCTCCATCTGATCTGAGGAGCATCGGCCCACAAGCCCCATAGATGGAAAATAAAATGGAAATAACGTTTATTTATTACCATTTTATTTTTCAGCAACCAGTCCCAAACTGTCAGAAGAAGGCGGGGCCATTGCTGCCGATTGCCAGTAGCAGGGAACTGTGCGCTAAAGTTTAAAATGTGCATGTCTCTTTGGCTGGCCGTCTTGTGATGTCCAGCCAGGCATGCGCATTTTAAACTTCTTTAACCCAGCTGTCTTAGACAGCTGGGTTAGAGAAAGCACAGACCTCCAAGGCTATTTAGAGTGCTGAATGAGGCTGTTCCCTCCAATTCTAGCACTTCTCTCATGCTTTGAGAGCAGCGCCAGGATTGGGTAGTGCAGTTTCCTGGGTCTGGAGCTTTGAGAAGTCACCCGAGGGAGGAGGACCTCACGCTGCAAGCCAGGAATGTAAGTTTATTTTATTATTACTGTTTTTTTGTGCCCTTCGCCTCACCACTGCTGGTACATGCCAGCCGCCACTGACAACAGCTGTTTATTAACTCATCTTACATTTAAAATGACTAATGCCTGCCTCCCATGCATATCTTAAAGCTTTGGGGTCCTGTAATAGTCTAAATTGTCATACTTGTAGGAGTATGATGGTTTGTTGTTATGTTGATACTGCCATTGGCACCGCTGGCAAGGGCATTGGGTGGTGCAAGCTATAGTGGCCTCTTAACAAGGGCCCTGGCACTTACGTTTTTTTACAAAATAATCACTGCCATGGACTACTGAGTGCATGGCCAATAACAGTGCATACATTGTATGATGCTGTTGGTGTTACAGTGCATAAGTGGGCAGGTCATTTTGTGTCACAGTGATCATGTGAGTTCTTTGCTTTGGCAGGACAGACGATGTTGCTTAGTAACATCAGCAGATCAATGTATAAGTTGGCTGGTAGCTTTGGCACAATTGTTTAATCAGTGGTTTATTTGGTGACACGTTGTTTAGGAGTCTCTGTACATTTGTGAATCGGTTGCTTTGGTCACACCATGTGGGTTTGAAATAATATGTGTGGTTTCAAAGTGCACACATGGCTTCTTTAATATGCTGTCGCAGTGTGGGTGTTCTACTTATTGCGTCAGTCTGTCAACAGACCATAACACTTTTCAAACACTGGAGCCAATATGCTCTCTCTGAACCATAAGGGGCAGAGCTTTTTTCCCAGCAGTCCTTGACAACCATTTCCGCCAGCCTTCGGCATAATTTAAATGATGCTAGCACAAAAATGTGTTACACTTGTTAGGTCAAATTCCCAAAATTATGCCATATTGCCACTGCGCATAATTATACACCATTTGCAGTAAAAATTCCCCATGAACACACAGAAACAACAGAACGAGAGTGGATGTTCAGGGTGTTTCGTATGAATGTATCCTCATGACAAAAAAATATGTGAAGAAGCATTTTATGCTAAAATATGGTGTGAAAATGATGGATTTGCATTTTGTGTAGTTTGCCAAAAGTTCACATTATTATGCTAAAGCAAATTACGTGAATTTAGCACACCCCTAATTTCTGCACTTCATATTTGAAATGTCTATTCAGGAAGGGACTAGAAAATATTCATGCACCAGGCTCTTGCCAGAACGGACTGCTTACACTGCCTTGCCAGAGAATGTGTCATGCCGCTTTTTCACTACATTTTTGGCCAAGTTTCCCTGTAGAGGCTTGGCCCACACCACCTTCTATCTTCTGCAAATTTGAAGTAACTTTAATTGTCTGTTATTGTAGAGACTGAAGGCATAGCTTGGCTTGGAAAAGCTGTGTCGGCCTGGCTTGTTCTTTTTTTGTGTTCTCTTTGTCTACGAGTGGACTAGACAAATAGCGAGACCGTTGGATGTGCTCTTTGACCTTGCTTGACATTAGACATTTGAGCATAATTTAAAGAAAGGTCTTGCCTGCTATACCACGACTGACAGTAGAGAGTGGTTACTGCCCCCCTACATCAGGCTGTAGGATGCCTGAAGTATTGGCGGCTGCTAATAGACAGGGGTATAGTCCTTTTTACCAGCACTCTTGGAAGGCAACCGCTTCATAGTCTCTCCCTAATTAAAATGAAAACAGTCCATCTTAACAACGTAGCAGCATATTGTCTGTATGTGGAGCACAGTTTGTTATGTTACATGCTTGCTGTAGGTGGGACCAGGACGCAATAGACAAAGTGAATGGTGTCCATAGAGGAAGTTGGATGCATGTTTGCACAGAATGTTGGGTTTCCTCATTCCCTGTGGTTAAGACTGTGCCTTCATGTCCTTTGCCCCTGGATCCTTTCTTACAAACTAGGAGAGTAAGCATCCCTTCCCTGCCACACCAGTTTCTCCAATGTACCTGGGACCCTTCATTTCCAGTGCTGTGCGGGGCGTAACCTTGGCTGACACTGTCTGTTAGCAATCTACAAAATACCGCTACTGGTTTATATTAAGCACCTACTGCCAACCGTAAAAATCCCACTGAAAGGGGTGAACAAAGGAAGAATAGCCTTAAAACCAACGTTAGGGTTTTTTTTTTTTAACTTTTAAACTTTTTCTTTGATGACTTTAAAAACTGTGTGTAATCTATGGGTTCCTCAAAAGCTGCAACTGTTGAAACCCTTTTTACTCCTTTCCTCATTCTTAATGCTTTCTCTTTTTAAAGTTTCATGAATAATTTCGCGGATTAACGAGTGATTCTCCTAAAGGAGATGCCCCAACCTTACTATGTGGCGGATGAATCTGTGTTGGGAAGGGGCAAACTTAACCCCATCCATGCAGCTGTCGGCCATTGGCCGACGGCAGCACTACCTCGCTGGTGCTGCCGTCGGCCAATGGCCGGCGCGGCCCCACCCGTTTTGCGGAAGTGCCGCACTTCCACAAAAGGGGCGGCACAGCCAACGGGTTAATGGAGCTCTTGAAAAAAATACTCTACAACCCCAACACTTTTTACCCAGCTTCCTGTAATAAGAAAGATTTTCTCTCTCAGAAGAATGATAATGTGTGCAAATAAAGTAGCAAGAGGTTTCTGACCTTCCTGTGATTTATGATTAAATGTAAATTTTCAGCAGTAGCGATGTATTTTGTTTTTCTGATACTTGGTTAGAAAAAAATCAGTACACAAGGGTTGTAACAATTGAAGGTGCAATTTTACACAGAATTAGTGATGATTTTCTGTTTGCTGTTTCTTGATGGTGCCCACTTTTTTTTTTTATAAACCTTGTACCCTAAATTGCTTCTTAATATCTCAAAACGAGCTTTGGCAAAGTCGATAGGTCTCGCTTTTGAGAGTTACTGGCCTTGGCAATGTTTTGAAGCCATGCTGTACAGCAGTGCAGATGCTTTGCAGTGTGGCTAGAACTAATTTTAAAAAGCACTATGAAGAAGCTAGGGCTCATGCGTGTTTTTTTTTTTTAACTTGCATTAGGGCTTGTTGATTTCATAGTCTTTTTTTAATTATTATTTTAGCCATACTGCACAATAACCATACTGCTATACAGTATTGCTACAAATTATTTCCTAAGTCGGAAATTCCCATGCTGTACAGCATGAAAAAAAAGCAGATGGCAGAGCCAATGTCCTCGAGGGCGAAACTTATTGGATTTGCCAATGCTTGTTAGGTCTTGGCACAACTCCCCTGTGATTGTGAGCAAGTCAGTTGATCTCCCCATGCATGAAAAAGAAAAATATTAACAAAACAATGCTATTGCATAAAGAAAGCGATTGCACCCATGTACATGTCTTAGTGAAAATACATTTGGAAACAGATAACATCTGTTGTCATAATAAAAGCAGATAACATATGTCAAAATAAATAACCATTTCACAGGAGAAAATTGTTTCTTTCTGCATGTGGCTTAGTAAAACATAGCAACATATGGCAAAAAGTTTAACAAGGAAGACAGGGAATAAAAAAAAAAATATTACTTCAATCACAGCACGATCAGTGGAAGGACAGCAATCAAGCAGAAGCCAGAATGTCATCCAATGCCAATGCAGAATTTCTGATGGACATTCTGAAAATGGATGTCATGAAGTAGACTGAGAAAGAAGGGAATGGGAAAAATATCTGAATGCTATCTGTGTATGTATGATATGAGAAGACAGACGAGGAGATATATATTATTACGCTGCAACAAGCTATAGCTCTCACAAATTATTGTTGTGGCCAACAGCACGACATCCTGTAGAAGGTTCCTTTTACTGTCCATACATGTTAATATTAATCAAATGCCTCAAATCTTGTTACCTTCATGACTTCCTTGTTAGTTAGATGGCTCTACTCCTTCAGCTGCCTCTTGTAGAGATCAGTGTGTAAACTCCCTTTCACAGGTTTGAAATCTGCTGCTGTCAGTTGACGTTTTCATACTTCTGCTGTGAATTAATAAATATCATAGTGATGGGTTTTAGTAACGCCTGTTATTAACCCCTTCGGTGCTGATGACGGCCCCCGTCCGTCCTGAACCGCGGTGGGCGTGTGCTGATGACGGCTGGGGGCCGTCATGAACCCGCCCACTACGGAAAACGCCGCACAGGCGCAGAATCGTGGCCGCGCCCAAGGGGTTAAAGCACCATGGGTAATGTGGCAATGAATGTTCAGCAATGAGCAGTAAGCCCATTCTTTTATATATCTCCCGCAATCCTGAGCGCATGCAGCACATGCGCTGTCACAGGCGAGACATAATGAGATCTGCCTTTTTGTGGCCAAACTGACATATAGAAATGGCTGAGGTGGATGCTTTCGAACTGTAGTGTCTTTCTTGTAATGTTTATTCAATATAATATGATAAACATTCTTTATAGGAGCCCTCATCTATATTAATGAACATGGAGTTCTTTTGAATTAGCTGGGAAATCTCCATCCCAAATTAGGGCAAAGGAAGGGAAGAGACCTTTCTGTCAGTAGTTATCCATTTGCAGTCTTGTTTTTGTATTTGTTTGGTTGTTTGATCGGCATACTTGCAGAAATGTTCTTCTTGTGGTCATAGAGAAGCTGTGAGTCATTTCACGAAACTAAGCAAATTTACAGAGGTACTTTTGTACAGTTTGAATGTTTCCTGGTGGCATACAGTACAGACGAAGGAATACGTGTTGAGAGAATGGAATGAAGAGAGGCCTTGAGGTCCTTAAGATATTCTCTCTGCTGAAGGTGGGGTTTGTAAGGCTGAGAAGTGAATGGCATGACCGTGCCATAAAACCAAAATCTGAATGTTTTGAAGGCAGATTTGGGGCTAACTTAAAGGTTGCACTTCAGTGGTTGCAGATTGCGATGGGAGTATATCTGGCAAGTGGTTTTGAGAGGTACGTTGGAGCAGTGCTGATGAACACCTTAAATTTGACAAAGCAATGCACAGAACTTGTATGCAAAACAGCTCTACATGGATACCCAGCAAGGCTTGATATTGACGGTAGAGAGGGCAGAGTTCCTATGGAGGTTGAAAAAGATTTTCATGGTGACGCAGATAACCTTGTCCAACAATCCGAACCAATATCTGGGCAGACGGGTTAAAGAGCTGTTAAGAAACTCAATCTGCTCTTAGCAAGCCTATTGATAAAGGCCCTGACAGTGTGCAAAGGAAGTCGAGGTAACTTTGCAGATGCATTCTAAATGTGGATACCATGAAATTCAGCAGTGGTAATGAAAATAAAGCGCACTTAGACATTTCAAATAGGTGGGTATAGGATTAAGGCATTTTGGGGAAATGGATGGTTCCAAATGGGGCACTGGGTGCTACGACATGGACCGGCTGGATTTTGGCTGACTTTTCAGCATAAGTCGCCAGAGTGTCACAATGCCGAGTTTCTGATGGGTATTCTGAAAATGGATGTCATGAAGTAGACTGAGAAAGAAGGGAATGGGAGAAATATCTGAATGCTATCTGTGTTCGTATGATATGAGAAGACAGACAAGGAGATGCATATTATTACGCTGCAGCAAGCTATAGCTCCCACAAATGATTGTTGTGGCCAACAGCATGACATCCTGTAGAAGGTTCCTTTTACTGTCCATACATGTTAATATTAATCATATGCCTCAAATATTGCTACCTTCATGACTTCCTTGTCAGTTAGACGGCTCTACTCCGTCAGCTACCTCTTGCAGATCAGGGTGTAAACTCCCTTTCACAGGTTTGAAATCTGCTGCTGTCCATTGACGTTTTCATACTTCTGCCCTGATTTAAATAAATATCTAAATATATTTAGTAACGCCTGTTATTAAAGCATCATGGGTAAATGCCATTTGTGATATGCTTTATATTAGCAGTCATTATTAAGGAGTTTTGGCCATTGGTTTTGTCGTTTTCTACCTTTTAATGCAAGTGAATATGTGCTTTCAGTTGACCTGCACTTCTACACATCATCATTAACCTGTGCAATTTTCCTTATGCTTTTGTTTACAGCTGCTTCCAGAACTCACCAATCCTGATGAACTCCTCTCCTACCTGGATCCCCCTGACCTGCCGACCAACAGCAATGATGACCTTCTATCCCTCTTTGAGAACAACTGAAACAAAACTGGTGTTGTCTTTTCTCGGCTGAGTCAGTGGCACTGCACAGCCACACAATGAGGAACCGACACCTCTATCCCTCAGTACTACGCACTCCTCCTCCTCCGACAGACACTGAGTGACGGCATGGGAAGGACTGCATCCCACATCAGCTGGCCATAAAGCTCGTGGAGACAGGAATGGACCATGTTGTAGAGGTTTTTTGTTTGTTTTGTATTGACTATCCCTAAGGAGTCAGAACCAGCCTGCTAAGACAGTGGCGCAGCTTTATAAATATATATATGACCCCTTCTGCCACAAACACATAAATATTAAAACATATATATATATATATATATATAAAAATCAATGATTTTTTTAATCGTGAAAAAAGAACAGTTCGGATTTTAAGCAGTGGTGTCCAGCGAAATATGAACTGGGAAGAAACAGATGGACCTGCTGCCTTGTGCCCGGATTCCGGCATGTCTTCCCACCCCTTCCTTGGCCACCACTCATCAGAGTTCTTCCTTTTGCGAAGTAGGAGGTTCTCAAATATCAGTTGGACTTTGAGATTGGATGGGCATGCAGTTATAAGACTGGCTATATTTCCCTCACCAACATTGAACATGTTCAGACTTGGGGGTGAAGTGATTGAACACAGTTAAATCAGTCAGTACCCAGTCTATCGAAAATAATGGAAAGGAACTCAAAAGGAAGTAGCAGCAATCCTACCGGGCCTAAGTCTAGTCTAGTCCACGGACAATCCCTCTGGTTTTGCTTAAAGATTCTAAACCTTCTGTCCTTTCTTAGATAGGTAGTGTTGGCGTATATATCCATTCAGATATTCTTGGACCTAGCAGAGAGAATGCGGTTTGCTTTCACTCCCCACCGGAAAGTCTTCTGGTTCCCTCGGTCAGATGGAGCAAGGAAGGGAGTGTCGAAAGGAAAACATCTACAAGATCGTCATTATCATTTTATAAGGTGGAAAATGGGGCATTCTAACCGGACAGTCAAAATTACTTTTTTTAATTTACATAATGTACACACAGTCTAGTCTTTTATTTGACCTATTAGAGTTTTTTAAACCATAAAATTAGGGGTATCCCAATGATCCTCATTGAACTAAGGTACCAAGCCTTTCTTGGCCTGTTATGGTTGTTTGGTGGCATCTCTTGCATGTGTTCCATTGGTTCACTGGCCCCACGTGCTGTCTGTGTTTCTGTCCCTTGCCTCCTTTGATAAACGATGTACACTTGATATATCAACAACGTGCATGCGTGCCAATCTGGGTGCTAAACCCTGTTTTCTTAGACCACATCCTCTCCCACCTTTTGCACAGATCACAATCATGTTTCAATATCCTGTCTAGGCTAAAACAAGAAAAAAACATATCTTTTAATCTGTTCCACTTCAAAGCAAATGTTTTTTACTTTATTTTCTTTAGAGTGCCAGCTGATTTTCGCTGCTGTTTTTGAATCTTTTCAGAATTCCATTTCACCTTGCCATTTTCTTGTTCACAATGTAAATAGGATGGCACATGTTAGGGCATTTGCTTTTTTTTTTTTTTAAATTAAGTACCAAAGTTGTATTTGTAAATTAATTTTTTTATTTAAGAAAAAAAAACATGAAAAAGCGATCGCAGCAACAGCAAAAATTGAAAAAACAAGTGACCTCTATTGGTCTCTACATGCACGGTTTTTAGAGATTGATCTGCAACGCCATTTATATTTTTGGGTGGGGAAGTGTTGGGGACGAGAAGGATCAGTAAGTAAGCTTCCACCTCCTCCCCCATTTCTGTTAGCAGTAGTGGTGAAACTATCTGAAGAAGGTTGCCAGCCTTTATTTTTTCTTTCCTTTATTTTATTTGTGTTTTTTTAAAGTGTTGCTCAGTATGCAAAGTCAGTTCTTTTAAAGAAGAAACCATAACCCGCTATTGTAAATAATCTCTGAATATTTTAATAATGTCTTTGATAATAATAACGATAATCACTGTTCAAATGATCTCATTTGGTCCACCTTTGCTGGTGTTTTAAATACTTGGAGTCCCTTTTTGCAGGATGGGGACACTTCATCTGTGTTTTTAAAAATGTGTTTGTTTCATTTGACCGGCTCCACAGGCTCATATTACCCTTCATTTGAAAAAAATGTATAAATAATAGTGGGGAGGATAAAGTTACTTGGTCTCTGACTGCTGCAAACGGAATGCGAATGCTTCTTTGATTTTGCCTGTAGCTTTCTTAACGGTTCTCTAGACTAGCCAAGTGCAGTGCACATTAGAACAACATTTCAAATGTCAGTACCCTCTGACCAATTTCCCAGGTCTTTTCACTCCAGTCATTGGGAAATATTCTTGGATCCTGTATTGAGTTTGGCACAAACTCAAGTGGAGTTACTTTATAAGCGATTCGTTTCCAATTCTGCTCTGATCTATTCAATTGACGTATAACTAAATTCTGATGCTATTTCACCAAGCCATCATTGTTAACTGCTTTTAAAGTATTTATAACACTGTCAGGCGGACCAACAACTGTCCTACGCGACTGATATGTATTGAAACCTTCCAAGATGCAGTGTAATCTAAGGTATGCTCAGCAAAGGTTCCACACACGTTCATATTGGCTTCCCATGAACAGCATATCACAGTTTGCTGGCAGAAAGTCCTTTTCTTCATATTGCTTAGTGACACACTAGCACTTGTAGAAGCATGCCTTTCCTTGGGTCACAGCTGGGCCAGTGATAAGAAAGCATGTGGTCTTTTCCATACTTGCCAACAAATTATAAGCACTAATTTGAGTCAGTTTAAGACCTATACTCACCAAGTGTATATCTGCGCGTTTCGCATGGTTACTGAGCTTGGATATGCTCCAAAGAGGAGGAATTTGTTACCTGCGGTCCTGAGATTTTCCACTTCTAGTCTAGAGAACATTCTCTGTACTTCCTCAAAGGTATTGCGGAGCCAAAATATCACACTCCAGGAAAACTCTTTTTAGTGTTCAGTAAACAGACAAAATATGGTCCCTTTGTCTGATAGCATAGAAGTGAAGCACTTTATCGGAGGCATATTTTAAGTGATGTGTTTGTAAATGACCATCAAAGGTACTTGCTGGAGTGTGATTTTTGGCATTCCAGAAATGAACTCAATCCAACAGCCAGCCTTCTTAGTAAGATGTATGAGCATGGTAGAATTGGCTATGGAGTACTCCGCTCCAAAACTGGTAAACAGGATTTCAAATTGCAGTTCAGGGTAACTTTCAAAAAGACAAATATAGGAAAAAGAAACAAACTGGCATTGAAAGGTACTTTGAGTGTTAGCTTCGGATGCAAACAGTGGTCATGATAGAATGATGAGGACCATACGGAATCAAATGGCGTACAATTTCCATGAACTATTATTGTCATCAGGATGCAAGTTTTCTATGTATTTTAGTTTTCTTCAAGTTTGAACATGACTGATCACTGTGAATTTAATGGTCGTTTTCCACCAAGCAAATTTCTTGTCTGTTATTATACCGCAGCCTCATTGAAAATCATCAGTTTTGCCTTAGTTATTATTATTTTCCATCCTATTTCAACCTTAACTTGTAGGGTTGGATCATTTCATATGACAGGGTCTCTTTTTTTGGTCCCTACAGATAAGTCCGAAAGCCTTTATTGTGCTGAAATACTACGAGCATCCATATGCATGCTGGCCTTTGGCACTTCTAACTATAGCTATTTGTGATCCACTTAGTTGCCCCTATTATTGAGAACCTTGCGGGGTCATAACTTTCTGATGCCTGCAGCCTTCTACACTTTTTTGGTCGTGTGCTACCTTTGTTGCATTTTCTTAGCATATTTTCAGTATGCCGTCATCTTGAGATTGTACTTGTATGGATACTTTTTTGTTATATTACACCAAGCCTCTGAATATTGTTTTTTTGTAAATTAAATAGCCTGCGACATTCTTATGCTTCTGATGTAGATAGCTGAGCTTACGTTGCAGATTGCCATTTTGTTTTTAACCTTTACCGGAATGAAGCTCTTTGATCACAAATTGACTAGGAAGGAAATAAAGTAGGGAACAGAAGCATGATATTCTGACAGTTTTCAGACACCATGGGCAAGATTCACAAACTATTCTTATTTGAGCTTCAGGAGTAAGTCGCCTCTAATTCTAGAAATAATTTGGTCGTTCAGTCCATCTGTGATCAAAACTGCAGCTGGAGAAATATGAGGATATATTCCCAAAAAAAGGCATGCCCTGGAAATTGTGCATATGAGCCACACATGTTTACATACATACGTGAATTCAGAATGAATAGTGTTGGAGATGACTGGAAGTAGAAAGTTGCCCAGAGCGGTCAGATGTGCCAGGCAACACTAGAATAACCGGTATACAAAACACAAGGGCACCACCTGCAAGATGAAGGGCATATTCTGCCTGCATTGAAGGGCATACATTGGTACACATAGTACCTGCATTGGGAGCCAATGAATCGGATGGTTAATAGTACCTACATAGTGAGCTTATGAATCGGATGGTTAACACACACTTTCTATCAGTCCAATGGAATCTATGATGGATTTAGGTGGTGGCCAGTTGCTCACACTATCTCTGCCAGGACTAAGATTGAAAATCTTTTTTAGAATGACTGCCAACTGATTTAATTTAAAATGTCCACTGCCAGCAAGAAAGGTGGGAGGCAGTGGTAATCAAAATATTTTTAATATGTTTGCATTGTGAGTTTAGGGAGCACTCCATTCTAATTCTGGTTCAAACGTTTGGTTCTCTTTCTGTTGTAAATTTTCTTTCCCTTTCTCACTACGGAAAGTCGGCCCCGCCCCTGGATAGAATCTGATTAAATTGCAAGTTTATTTTTTTATTTCTTTTGCTGTAAAGGGATTTTAAAACAACGGACTGACAAACATTTAAAGAAAATAAAGTCTGCAGCAGAGACCCAAGGGACACATTGCTCTGTACATATGTAAATGACGAAGAAAGAAATGTTAACAGAAATGCATTCATTTTCCTTGGAATGTGCATTGTTTTTTATTTTGCAAAAAAAAGAAAGAAGGAAAAAAAAGCTTGCCACTCCATCCTGCGTGGAAAATGAACTCCATGTGCTGGCGTTCGTGACATCTCCGCATTTGTTTCTCTTGTGTAATATACTCGGACCCTTTGTGGAAAAAAAGATACTTTTGTTTTTTAGTTTTTTTTTGTTTTATCAATATGTGTAATATTTGGTGTAAGTGTACCTGTCTTTCTCTTTCACCTTTGTATTTTGAAGGTGCTACAAAATAATGATGAAGAATGAACGTGGGACAATGAGGAATGATAATGAGCTGGAAAAAAAGCAGATTGTAACCAAATTCATACTTTGTACAACTTTTGATATCATGCTCAGATAACGAATTATTAAGACGATAAACACCGAGGTACAATCTAAATAAAGTAGCACATGCAAACAAATGGTCATATCCTTTCCTTTGTACATTGTATGTACGATAACATCATTTCATACTTCAGACTGGTCAGAAAATACAAATTGTGATTTTTAGTCTTGCAAAATTGTATGTAGCTGGATGTGACAACATAATATTTATCTAATAAATATGTATTCAGATGAAACCTGTATGTTAAGTGTGTATGTTGTTCTTTTAAAGCAGATATTTGCTGTTGCACTTTACTTTTACAATAAAATATACAGACGACCTAAGAATACAAATTTGGAGTGAAAAAAACCTCTAAGTACAGTTCACCAATCACTGACAAATAACATGCACACACGATTGACTTTCAAAAATCTACACAAAAGGTCAACCAGATTGCAACTGCACTAAGATTCCATAGTAGTAGTGAGTGTTTCATAAATGTTGTTAAAATACTTTTTCCTCACCCCCTAACTTCTTGTTTTTACATATGAAGGTGATGAAAAGTAGTGGCAGACTGCGTTCTTAGGTGCGATCAGTTCAGCATGAAAGCCTCTATGTAATGCAACGTTAAAAGTAGCGCTCCTTTTGTTTCTATGTTTTCTTCTAGAAACTGCACTCTATGTGCGAAATCCAGCACCACCACCAATTAATGCAACTCTAGTACATATGCCCTAAGACTATATGAAAGCGGTTTAAACAAAAACAAATGCTACAAAGTATGAACTTTCCAGGATCATTTGATATTGGGATGTAAGAATGACCTGTGTCACAGATGAAATTACATTTTTGATTTCAAAATGGCTAATGCACATTACTGAGACTCCACTCACTGTTCCTATCATCACTCTGCTTATTTTCGGTTTGTGAACAGAAAATCCCAAACATGGTGCCCCCTTTCCTCAGGAAGATACATAAGCGACTAAGGGCCAGATGTACAAAACTCTGGGAGCAAATTGTGACCAGGTTTTTTAGCGACCAATGTTGAATTTTACTAACCGACTTACGTACAAATCTTAGTGTTAAGCAATCCGACCTACCTCATCAATATTCATGAGTTCGGTCTCAAGTTGCGACATGCTACTATTGATGGCCATCACAGCCATGGTGGTTTGTGGGTGGTCAGCAGATCACCATATCTGTGACTACTTTTTAAATACTTTTTTTTTTTAACATGCAGCCTGTTTTCCATAAAGGAAACCAAGTTGTGGTTTAAAAAATAAAAGTTTGAAAAGTTCCAACAACCTTTTTTTAAAATTTACATTCACAAAAGGCAAGTTGCCGCAAAGGGACACCTTCCCTTATGCAAGTGGCATAACACCCCATGTTGGGAGTTAATAAAAGATCAATGTTACATACTGTAGAGGTTTCCAGCTTTTTGAAAGCCCGGGGTCTCGACGGAGAGAGCGGGTTGCCCCTCCCCCGAGCTGTCGCCAGGTTGATGTGAGGCGATTTATCTGTACACAGTGGGACATCAACATGCTGGTCAGCCGAGGACTGCAGCTCTTCGTACTGTCAATAAGAAACCGGTTCCACTAAGAAGTGGTAGGACCACCAGCCTACCATTCGACTCCTTGTGGAGTAGTTATACGTTTCACCATCCACACTGTGTAGATAGTGCACCTTTATTATTGTTTAGGTCCTGATGAATTGCGCTGTATCCTTATGAACTAGAGCATGAAACATGTCGACCGACCACTAATTGACCACTTGGTAGAGCACACTGTCCTGGATCATTGAACTAGGAAGTTTAACTCTCCATACTGTTTTTATTAAGGTAAATAACCACGCCAATAAAAAACTTTGTGGATTATCTAACCTTTTTTTAATTTTACATCACTATCACTTACACACATCTACACCCTTTCGCGCTAGGCCCTCATACCCACATGCACCAACTGGCAGGGATAAAAGATCTCCGACAAAGAGCCCCCTCTGGGTGCCCGTCAGGCATTGCAGCGCCAGCTTGACGAGGAGCAAAAACCCATATGATGAAGCATGACACCTAGCTTGCTGGGTGTGTGAGGGTTTTAAGTCCCAAAAGGGAGGATCCCCATCCCCCTTTCAACTGTCCCTTCTTGATTTGTTACCTGGGCCCTATTAGTTTAGTTTGTTATCTCAGAGTACACCACCCTTAGGGAACTGCGTACCTTTCTTTGTTGATGCATACTGTAGAGGATCACTTCTTGGAAGAAACCGCCCATTCTAAGTAGCGATTCTTTATGCACTTCGAATCCTATTTTACAATTCAGCAACCCGGTAATAAATCACAAAATGGGTTTTGTACATTGCAAAAAGCATTTCTGAGATGTCACACTCCGAATTGGAGAGTTTGCGACCACAAAAATGCTTTGTACACCTGACCCTGTCTGGCATATCTAAGAATACTACACATTCCGCCACAGCAGCTGAGGACTGATTGTAAATCCTCATATTAAGAGCATTGGATCTCTCTCTGGCATTGTTGATGACATCAATGGGCTCCTTGTCGACAGTGGTATTAACTTCAGGTTTTTTAGTCAGTGGTTATAAATTTGGAGGCATTGAAGATGGAGAAAGCCTCTTTTTCCCTTGTTTTTTATTGGATAGACATACCTTTTGATTTTTTCAGAGCTTTTTTTTGTGTTTTCACTTATTACATGCTGAGGCAGGTTCTTTAGGCTTGGTCTTTGCCCTTGAAGAAGCTGGGTTCCATGTTGTAGATTTACTCTGGAACCTTAGGCCAATATCTATTTTTGTCTGCATGGAAGTGTGGAGGGGAGGAAAATCGTTAGCCTATCAATCATTACTGTTCCAATTGACTATGACACCGAAGGATCACAGACTCCCAATCGAGTTTAGTACGTTTTACAAAGCCAAAAACAATTTGACATACAAGCACTGCAAGACGAGGGTGTAGAAATACATTGGAACTAATACAAAGCCAAACCTACGAGTGAAGTTGAGATGGTGCAACATGCACAGAATAATCCGTTCCAAAATCAGGATACAGAAAAGAATGGCTCCGACATCCAAATTTCCCTTCATTGGGGCTTGTAAGTAAAAAGCGTCAGTCCCTACGCTACCACTAACATGCCATCCCTACTTAGCATTTCCCCGACAAGTTCTGTAAAGGTGTCAGCACGTGAAGGCTTCCTAATAAGTCCATTCACATTGAGTGGGTCAAGTAGCATAAAGCTACAGAGCTAGTTCTAAGATGCTCTCTCTCTCAGGGGAAGACAGAAGTCCCCCGGACACTATCCCTACTTCAATACATGAACTTGCAGTTAGCATCCCAAGATGCAACGCGACCTCTCACACCATCCAAGCAAGCCACTTCCTTGTAGGTAACTTTCCATGCGGCAGCAAAGCTCCCATGCCTTGGCTCGATGACCTTGATTCCCAGGCTCTCTCCGATGAGAAAAAACACTGTCCCTCATTATCAGCATTGCCGTTCAATGTATCTTCTCCTCCCTAAGCCTAACTCCTAAAACAAGGACATAATTCTATCTAACAAGGATGAATTTCTTCACCTGCAACCCAAACATGAGAAAGAACAAATTCCACATGCACATGAAATTCAATAGCAAGTCTAATACGAGAGCTTCCAGGGAGAAATACAATTAAGGCCTACAGAAATCAGCCAACAAAAGAAATGGCACATTTTATAAAGCACACATATAAATGAACATTATTACTGAGCACGGTCAAATCAAAACATTACACGAGCACATTAATTGTGAGAATTTTTGTTAGCCACATGTATAAACCCTACACGTTAAGGTTTTCATCTGACCACATATATTGCAACATTCATTTCTTCACGTTATCTCTGAAATATCCCTAGAACTTCTCTTTTCACGTTATTACAATACACAATCTAATGACCCAATGTTAACACGACAAAGGATTATATGAGGGTGCGAACTACCCATGATTATGATGCACCCCTACAGATGAGAGAGCACACCACGCTCTAACACCCTTCAATCAATCAATCTATCAGATTTATATAGCGCGCTACTCACCCGCTAGGGTCTCAAGGCGTTGGGGGGGAGGGGTCCGTTACTGCTCGAAAAGCCAGGTCTTGAGTTGCTTCCTGAAGGAGAGATGGTCCTGGGTCAGCCGTAGGTGGATGGGGAGGGAGTTCCATGTCTTGGCCGCCAGGTAGGAGAAGGATCTTCCTCCGGCAGTGGCTCTGCGAATGCGTGGTACGGTGGCGAGGGCGAGGCTGGTCGATCGCAGCTGGCGGGTGGGCGTGTAGAAAGTGAGACGGTTGTTGAGGTACTTGGGGCCCAGGTCGTGGAGAGCTTTGTGTTCGTGGGTAAGGAGTCTGAACGTGATCCTCTTGCTGACGGGGAGCCAGTGCAGGTCTCTCAGGTGGACGGAGATGTGGTTGTGGCAGGGGATGTCCAGGACGAGTCGAGCGGAGGCGTTCTGTATGCGCTGGAGTCTTTTCTGTAGTTTGGCTGTGTTTCCTGCATAGAGGGTGTTCCCGTAGTCCAGTCGGCTGGTGACGAGTGCCTGGGTGACAGTCTTTCTAGTTTCGGTGGGGATCCATCGAAAGATCTTCCGGAGCATGCGCAGGGTGTTGAAACAGGATGATGAGACGGCGTTGACTTGTTTGGTCATCGAGAGGGAGGAGTCCAAGATGAAGCCCAGGTTTCGTGCGTGGTCTATTGGCTTGGGGGTGGTGCCCAGGGTAGGGGGCCACCAGGAGTCGTCCCAGGCGGAGGGGGATGATCCCTGGATGAGGACCTCCGTCTTGTCTGAGTTCAGTTTCAGACACCCTTGAGGAATCCTCTTCACCAGGCTTCCTTTTTCTCTCTCTCAGATTTAGGGGATCTAGCCTCAGATTCATCCCCTGGAGAGGGGTGTTCCGATGCTTTATTCTTTTGGAGCCATCTGAGACATCTCCCCTCAGTCTTTGAGGGTCTTGGCAGAAAAAGTTCTTCAGCTGTTGCATCCTTCAGCCTTGTTGTCTGGGTAGAGGCAGTATATGTATCCCGTGTGAGGATCATCATTGAAAACCCTCATTTCGCCACAGGAATTGCAAGCCTTGACATGGCTCCTTTGGGGTTTTTCCATTAATGCAGTTTCTCAGAGGCATTAGGGTAAGACGTAATTCATTGTGGGGAAGCAAATCTATTACTTGCTAAGTTTCAAACTCTGGACCCTCAAGAGTACCTTTAGCGGGAGATCCCCTATTGAACAACTGCTGTACAAATCGGTCAACTGGCACAATACAAAAACACGCATGTGAGAAATAAACCCCACAAATCTCCAACTTTACTTTCAGAGGTCATGCGAACACAGATCTGTTTTCCACAATTAAAAACAGAAAATGGCCATATTGTATGACCAGGTTTTGTTACCCACAATATAAAGGGAATAATAAATGGTTTAACTGGTCGGGGATAAATGGGAAACACACAACCATAGAGCAAGTGGAGAGGGATACTGCTGCCACAGTCATTGAACTATACTATTAATATGAACAGAAACAACACACATACTGATGGTGGCATCTTACCCCCCACCCAATCTGATTGCAGGGAATGCTACAGATGCACCAATCCCACTAAAAAAAGTGCTATGGCAAGGCAGATATGGCCTTCCCAGAGAACATAACGTTGTGAGTTACCAAATGAGCTTGGGGGGAATTAGGTGAACGTATTGGTAATCTCACATTATACATGCCGGCTGCTAAAATTCAAGAGCACCCACTTTTTCTATTGGCTTCAGAAATGAAGCCAAAAACACAATTCTGCAAACTACCAATATATACTTTGGAAAAACTATTTAAAGAAGCCAATATATCACTCTTCACACCTATATAGACAGTACCGAAATCAAATCAACAGTCACATTCTTGTGTTTTAGACGAAAAGCTCAATCTGTGTTTTCAGCATACCCTTAGGGGCGCCAATCAGTAACCCCATGTGTATGTAAGTTTGTATGTATGTATGTGTGCGTGTAGTTTTATATATATATATATATATATATATATATATATATATATATATATATGAGAAAACAAACCGCTTCTTCTGGAGCACTGGAACCCGTGGAAGTTGGCGCAAATGCCGGCGAAGCGGTCCGGTTAAATTAATATATCCAGAGTCTCTCACAAAGTGAATTACTTGCGCTCTCAGGCAAGAAGGCAAAGGGGGTCGAAATAGTCAATAATGCAGTTTATTACACAACGCGTTTCAGCAAAGAAAGCCTTGTTCACGTGTAACCTCACACAGGAGAACACCAAGTATAAATAAAGTTTTACTGTGCTGTAGACTCATAATCAACAAAAAGGTAGGACTGGCAAAAAACACAACTTGTTATTTGGCAGACATGTTGGAATGGTCAAAAGAAACGTGAATAGTTAGGAGGTACCTGATTATGTGGGTCCTTGCACACTAATTGTTAATTTAATACACGAAAGTGCACAAATGTTCATGCAAAATGCAAACAGAAAATTAATTCCAATTTTTCAATTTCCAAACAAAGTATTATTCTGGAAAAAAGCATGTAACATTGTCAAATAAACGCTCCTGTAATGTCAAAGTGGCACAATAAGGAAAAATATTAAGGAAAAAAAATATTTCAACATATTCCTCAATGTCAGCACGTGTCCCCCTTATCATGGATGTAGGTGTCACATAGGTGCATGCAGACAGCCATCTGCTACGTTATGGTTATAGTAAGGGTGTGTCTGTAGCAATCTACACAAAAGTGAGTTACAGCCTAAATGCGCTAGTGAGAAAAGTCTGAATACAATGATATCAGCGCCAGTTGCTGTATTTCGTGATAGGAAGAGCATGGGTTAAACATGAAAAGTAAAATACAATATAATGCATGACATGGATCTCTTCCACAGGATGTAAAAGTCTACATGGTCCATCAGCGACAGAAAATATTTCCTCTAAGGCAAATATGTCATGCCCAGTTACGGGTGATAACTGAGGAGAGTGCTACTGAGTCAGTGCCACAGTCATCCCAAGCGTGAAATTAAGTCAATACATGGGTATCATATCTGCCCGATAATGTGATGGTATGGGGTTTGCCAAAGTCTTTCATAAATGGAAAAGTCAAACCTTGGAAATATGGTGTCTCGGAGTGTGGTACAAACTCGAGCAGTGATTCCTGGAGTGCAAAGGTTGGGTGCACCCGTGCAGGTGTGATCCAGTGGTGGGCCCCCTCCTTTCCTCCTTAGGAATGAAACAAAGTAAGATGTGACTTGAAGGTTAACATAGAAAGACAAGTGAAAACATATAACCAAATGAAGAGCATCATAGTGGGAATAACAACATGTTAAAAAATGTCAGAAGACGATTAGAGGAGTCAGAGCTTAACAAATCAAATCAGAACAAATTCAGGGTGTTACTGGAGATTTGCAAGGTCATGCAGTCGCTACTCTCTAAGGTGAATTGCCAATTCCTCATCCATATTGAGGCCTCCCGGGAATCTGGTTTGAAACTCAATTATGAGTTTGGATTCTCGTTGTCTCAGATTGAGTACCCTGTCACCCCCTCTCGGATGTCTGGGGACCTGTTCCAATATGAAGAATTTTAGATCAGCGGTATTGGAATAGTGTTTTTGTTCAAAATGGCGCGCCACAGGGTATTTTGGGTCCTTGTTGGTAATGGCCCTGAGATGCTCAAGGATTCTTTTCTTGGCAGCACAACTAGTACTACCAATGTACCACAATTTGCAGGAGCATTCGATGACATATATCACAAATGTGGTGCTGCAGGTAAAGAAAGAGGTCAGGTTTTTGGTGATGTTATTATATTCTACAGATCCTCTGTATTTACTGTGCTTGCAGGCTTTGCAATGGCCACAGGGGTAAAAACCCACTAGACCATGTTCAGAGTTTATTTTGGTGTATTGAGTGATGTCATTTCTGACCACCAAGTCACGTATATTCCTGCATCTTTTGTAGGAAATGGTTGGACGATCAGGAATGCTGTTGCCTAGAATGGAATCAGTTTTGAGAATATCCCAATTTTTGGTTAACAGTTTTCTGACTTGATTGACCTCTGAACTGTAAGTTAAGATGAGTCTGGTGGACTCATCTTGCTCCACAGTGTCTGTAGTATCTTTGTTAGCTAATGTTTCAGATCTCGCTATTTCATCTGCTCTCTTTTTAGCTTTTTTAAGGACCCAACTGGGATAACCTCTGCTTTTGAACCTGGTTGTGATGGTTGCCTGCTCTTTAAGATAAGCATCATCGGTATTGCAGTTTCTTTTTGCCCTTAACAACTCCCCATAGGGGATGCTCCATTTCAGAGCCTCAGGGTGGCTACTTTGTGCGTGAAGCACACTGTTACCTGCCGTGGCCTTACGAAACAATGAGGTGCAGATTTTTTGGTCTCTAATCTCCAGTTTGACATCCAAAAATTCAGTTTGGCTGTCACTGATGTTGCCAGATAGAAAGATGTTATAGCTGTTGCAGTTAAGTTTCATGATAAAGTCTTCAGCCTCAGGTTTAGTACCTCTCCAGATGATGAAAAGGTCGTCGATGTAACGGAGCCACACGACGACCTTCCCAAAATCCTCTGCCAGTGTGCTGCTGCCATGGATTTCTTGCTCCCAGTATCCCATGAACAGATTAGCTAAACTTGGAGCGAAGCAAGAACCCATGGCAGTACCACTGACTTGCCTGTAGAGGGCGCCATCAAAGGAAAAAATGTTATTTGTGAGACAAAAATACATCATGTCCATTATCATTTTGGAATGTTCACGAAAACATAAGGGTCTGTGTTTCAAAAAATGTTCACATGCTTGAAGACCATGTTGATGATTGATTATCGTGTAAAGTGACTGAACATCCAAAACAACAAAACTGTATTCAGGTTCCCACGCTATTTCTTCAATATGACAAAGAAAATCTTTAGTGTCTTTGATATAGCTGGGTAGTAAGGTGACATAGTCCCGGAGAAAATGATCTACATACTTGGAAATGTTTTCGCTGATACTCCCGATGGAGGACACTATAGGGCGTCCTGGGGGATCGGTTGCATTTTTGTGAAGTTTGGGAAGTAGATACAGGATAGGAAGTCTAGGGAAGTCTTTTTTTAGGTAGCGATATTCTTCCCAAACAAGGAGCCCCTTGTCTTTCCATGTCTCTAATTTTTCCCAAATGTCGGTGATGCTCATATTATAGGCATCGATATTGACAGAGATATAAAACTTGGTATCACTTAGTTGTCTGAGTGCCTCATTTACATAACTTTCACGGTCCATGATAACAATATTGCCACCCTTGTCGGCAGGACGTATCACTATATTGTTATCCTCATATAGAGCCTTAAGTGCCTTCCTTTGGGAAAAAGATAGATTATTGTTGAAACCTCTATTTTTTTGTTGTGTATGATTCTTTTTCCTTAGGCCCACCAACCCCTTGATGATACAGTCATGAAATGTGTCTATGTTATCATGTGGGAGTGAGGGCATAAATGTAGATTTGGCTCTAAAGGCGGTTTTCGCATGTGCATCTTGCGTTAAGCTCATATCATCAAGGCACTGTGTGATAGGCATCGGTAGGTCATCATTACAAATGTCAATGTTCTCGTTTAGATCAGCCATTGCTGCTAGTGTCTCTGCATCTCCAATTGTTAAATCGGAGGTGACGGTATTATTGCTGTTGCCGGTGGTGTTGTTTTGACCCAATCTCTTAAGTTTGTGCCATTTGCGTAATTTAAGTTTACGTACAAATTTAAAAACCTCAATCCGGGTATC
Organism: Lissotriton helveticus; assembly: GCF_964261635.1. Lineage (NCBI taxonomy): Eukaryota > Metazoa > Chordata > Amphibia > Caudata > Salamandridae > Lissotriton > Lissotriton helveticus. The sequence continues at coordinate 596,266,685 of NC_136065.1, read as the reverse complement.
AGTGAAATTGAGTCTGGCACTAGGGCAGAAAGAGAGGCCTAAGCATAACGTCTTTTTGTCACTATCGGAGATAGTTCTTTTTGACAGATTAATCACAGTTTTATTTACCGTTTTTGCATCCATTAGTAGTTCTTGTTGGAGCGTGTCTTTCTGGTTCCCACTGCGCCCTTTGTTTTGTCAACAACAGCTATAACATCTTTCTATCTGGCAACATCAGTGACAGCCAAACTGAATTTTTGGATGTCAAACTGGAGATTAGAGACCAAAAAATCTGCACCTCATTGTTTCGTAAGGCCACGGCAGGTAACAGTGTGCTTCACGCACAAAGTAGCCACCCTGAGGCTCTGAAATGGAGCATCCCCTATGGGGAGTTGTTAAGGGCAAAAAGAAACTGCAATACCAATGATGCTTATCTTAAAGAGCAGGCAACCATCACAACCAGGTTCAAAAGCAGAGGTTATCCCAGTTGGGTCCTTAAAAAAGCTAAAAAGAGAGCAGATGAAATAGCGAGATCTGAAACATTAGCTAACAAAGATACTACAGACACTGTGGAGCAAGATGAGTCCACCAGACTCATCTTGACTTACAGTTCAGAGGTCAATCAAGTCAGAAAACTGTTAACCAAAAATTGGGATATTCTCAAAACTGATTCCATTCTAGGCAACAGCATTCCTGATCGTCCAACCATTTCCTACAAAAGATGCAGGAATATACGTGACTTGGTGGTCAGAAATGACATCACTCAATACACCAAAATAAACTCTGAACATGGTCTAGTGGGTGTTTACCCCTGTGGCCATTGCAAAGCCTGCAAGCACAGTAAATACAGAGGATCTGTAGAATATAATAACATCACCAAAAACCTGACCTCTTTCTTTACCTGCAGCACCACATTTGTGATATATGTCATCGAATGCTCCTGCAAATTGTGGTACATTGGTAGTACTAGTTGTGCTGCCAAGAAAAGAATCCTTGAGCATCTCAGGGCCATTACCAACAAGGACCCAAAATACCCTGTGGCGCGCCATTTTGAACAAAAACACTATTCCAATACCGCTGATCTAAAATTCTTCATATTGGAACAGGTCCCCAGACATCCGAGAGGGGGTGACAGGGTACTCAATCTGAGACAACGAGAATCCAAACTCATAATTGAGTTTCAAACCAGATTCCCGGGAGGCCTCAATATGGATGAGGAATTGGCAATTCACCTTAGAGAGTAGCGACTGCATGACCTTGCAAATCTCCAGTAACACCCTGAATTTGTTTTGATTTCATTTGTTAAGCTCTGACTCCTCTAATCGTCTTCTGACATTTTTTAACATGTTGTTATTCCCACTATGATGCTCTTCATTTGGTTATATGTTTTCACTTGTCTTTCTATGTTAACCTTCAAGTCACATCTTACTTTGTTTCATTCCTTAGGAGGAAAGGAGGGGGCCCACCACTGGATCACACCTGCACGGGCGCACCCAACCTTTGCACTCCAGGAATCACTGCTCGAGTTTGTACCACACTCCGAGACACCATATTTCCAAGGTTTGACTTTTCCATTTATGAAAGACTTTGGCAAACCCCATACCATCACATTATCGGGCAGATATGATACCCATGTATAGACTTAATTTCACGCTTGGGATGACTGTGGCACTGACTCAGTAGCACTCTCCTCAGTTATCACCCGTAACTGGGCATGACATATTTGCCTTAGAGGAAATATTTTCTGTCGCTGATGGACCATGTAGACTTTTACATCCTGTGGAAGAGATCCATGTCATGCATTATATTGTATTTTACTTTTCATGTTTAACCCATGCTCTTCCTATCACGAAATACAGCAACTGGCGCTGATATCATTGTATTCAGACTTTTCTCACTAGCGCATTTAGGCTGTAACTCACTTTTGTGTAGATTGCTACAGACACACCCTTACTATAACCATAACGTAGCAGATGGCTGTCTGCATGCACCTATGTGACACCTACATCCATGATAAGGGGGACACGTGCTGACATTGAGGAATATGTTGAAATATTTTTTTTCCTTAATATTTTTCCTTATTGTGCCACTTTGATATTACAGGAGCGTTTATTTGACAATGTTACATGCTTTTTTCCAGAATAATACTTTGTTTGGAAATTGAAAAATTGGAATTAATTTTCTGTTTGCATTTTGCATGAACATTTGTGCACTTTTGTGTATTAAATTAACAATTAGTGTGCAAGGACCCACATAATCAGGTACCTCCTAACTATTCACGTTTCTTTTGACCATTCCAACATGTCTGCCAAATAACAAGTTGTGTTTTTTGCCAGTCCTACCTTTTTGTTGATTATGAGTCTACAGCACAGTAAAACTTTATTTATACTTGGTGTTCTCCTGTGTGAGGTTACACGTGAACAAGGCTTTCTTTGCTGAAACGCGTTGTGTAATAAACTGCATTATTGACTATTTCGACCCCCTTTGCCTTCTTGCCTGAGAGCGCAAGTAATTCACTTTGTGAGAGACTCTGGATATATATATATATATATATATATATATATATATATATATATCACTACTACTAACCAAACGGAATTAAATATCCAACTTTACACTCTTACACAAACAAATAGCCAACCAGCCTAGACCAGTCTGGGAGGACGATTTAGGTAAATCAGTGACAGACCAGAAACGGGCATATTGCTGGGCACAGATCAAGGAAGTCTCAGTTAATGGCATGTATTGTTTAATACATTTTAAGAACTTACCACAATGGCAAACATCACAATTCAAATATCTATCCAGACAGTCTATTAGTATATGTTAAAACAATTTGCTGGGCTGTGCGCAAGTTCACAGCACAAACTCTTAGGATGATGAACAGGAGTCAGATGGGCAAAGGTCCTTCCTCTTAAAATCAAAGGCACGGTTGAAGGACATTGCATATTGCAAAATACCTCAGAGTGATATGCTTCCATACAACCCCAACGCCTCCAGGCCCTGGGATATTTGGAGTCGACTACAAACTTATCTTCTGGAAAAACAAGATGTATCACATAAGTCGGATAGCAACATTAACCAAGAAAACAAAACAACCTAATTATAATTGCAATACCGCAAATATATATTGTGTTATGCAGTAATATTCAGTGCAATACCCCGTTAACGATGCAAAGGGGTGTACATTTGATTAATTTAAGGACATAGGGAGTTTGGTGTGCTGATAAGGAAACCATACAACTTGAAGCAAAATGACTTCCAAGAGGTACACAATCTACTAACCTGTTAGCATCCTTTGTAGGGTATGCTCTGTTTATCTTGTATTGAATATGTTAAATAAAGATAAATAATTGTCAGGCATATGTGTGTACGCTTTTCCACCTTTTCAACTTCTGTCCGAAGTAAAGGACATAATCAAAGTTGCACCAACACTGACCAAACAATTATGGTTCTCATAGTTGCTTTAAATGACAAAATAGGTGCATTTCAAGCTGATGATCAGCCTAGACTTGTTAATACTGCAAAAAGACCAAATTTACCATCCCAACCAACAAAGTTGTACAATTAAACTTCTGCAGTGATTGTATTAAGTTACCTTAAATTACCATTACTTTTAAGTCACCCCACTTCACGAGCATGCTATGCAACACATTGTAAATCGTTGTTAATTACTATAAATGAAATTCTATAAAAGCTGTGGCCAAAGCATTCATGGAAGGGTTATACAACTAAAGTACGTCAGGTACTCAATTGAGATCTTAATATTGTCTTAAAATAACGCAGCACCATTTGAACCACTTCATTCATGCAGACTGCAGGTTTTAACTTGGAAAGCTGCGTTTCTGTCGAATAACGAGCACTATCATTTGATGAGGCCTTCATTTAAGTTCACAAAGAAAAAAATCATCTTAAATGCACATTCAACCTTTCTCCCAGAGTTCATATCACACTTTCAGCTCAATAAAACAGTTTAAATTCTAATATTTCAAATTCCTTCAAGCAGGGAAATAAGAGCATTACATTTCCTACATGTCAAATGTACACCCATGTGCTACATTAACAGAATCCAGCGCTTACGCAACACAGTTGTTTCCTTCACACCTACATAACTGGGTATGCCATTTTCAAAATGGAGCATAACTAGATGGATTGTGTGAAGCCTTCAAGTTTGCTATGCAGCGCAAATAGCTCCTTCCTCGGGCTCATCTACACACAAAAAAGATGCCACCATAACTTTCCTAGGCAACATACCATAGATATTTGCAAGGCACCAACATGGTCACCTACAGACACATTACCAAAATATTATTGCAAGGAAGAAGCCCAAGAGGACCAGGCTGTTCTTAAATATGAATTGCAATTACCTGTACTTTCTGCCTACTTCAGCCTTTTGAGATGTCATCAGTGATGTCACTGACCATGTCTTGAGTGATGTAATATGTGAGGTCATAAGCAGTGCATAGCGGGGGCATAAGTTATAGTTAGCTCAGGTATTTTTAACTGCTGAATTTCTTTGGTTTTGTACATGCAAAATCTGAGCCCAACTATAACGTCCTTGTAGCCTTTGTTTTTTTATAACTGAGTATGCGTGTGTGTGCGTTTGTGTGTATGTATATATATATATATATATATATATATCTGATCAACAGCATCTCCTACGGGGAGATAGTGTGGATCAGAAGGATATGCAGTACGGACCTGGAGTGTACACAATCGCAGATGGCAAGTAAGCAAAGGTTCATGTCAAGGGGGTACTCGGAAGTGGTAGTTCAGATAGCAATGGAGAAGGCCGATAAACTTCAGTGCTCAGTGACGTTACTGCCAAAAACTTCTGAGGCTAATTCCAATAAAGAAACAATAGCAGAACCAACAAGACTAGTGTTTACATTCAATCGGCAACACAAAACCCTCCGTAAAATTGTCAACAAAAATTGGCCACTGGTATAGAATGACCCAGTATTAGGTAGTTGCTTGACAAAAACTTCAAGCATGTCCTACAGGAAAGCGCTCTCTATGAGTAATGATTTGGTTAGGAGCAGCCCTGAGGTGATAAAGACCAAGAATTGGCTTAGCAGCAGGCCAGGCTTTTACAAGTGTGCTATTTGTGTGGCCTGTAAACAGGGAGTAAATACTAAAACATACACCACCCCATTCAACCTAAACCTGTTACTATCACCAAAGCTTTGAGCTGCAAAACAGTATATGTGCTGGAGTGCCCATGTGGCCTGCGCTATGTGGGGAGCACTAAGCTGCAGGTTCACAAACGGGTACTCCAGCGGGCAATCGCCAACATGGATGCCACGTATCCGGTAGCAAGACATTTCCAGGAACATCACAACAGCAATATACAACATCTGAAATATTTTTCTGTGGATACTGTCTTGCCCCTTAGAAGGGATGGCAATCGTGAGTACCTCCTCAGGAAATTGGAAACCAAATACATTTAGAGCTTAATAGCAAAACACCCTATGGTCTTAATATCAGTGAAGATGTCTTTACCTGTCTTTAAAATTTAACTGTAACTGTTTGCATACCCAGTACCTTTTAGCTAGCATCAGCCACACCCCTTTTGTATTGAAATGAAATGATTATGATTTTTTTATGACTTTACGTTTTTGATTTACGGCTGTAAATCAGAAAATAGTTAGAGCGCAATTTTTATTATGCACTTGCACTTTGCACTTTTTTTAGGTTACACATGATTACTGGCCCACTTGGGCAAAATTCTTTCCTTTGAACCCTTTAGACACAATGGTCTCAACCAACATACAGCATAATATTTTGGTAGTACTGCAGGCAGCTTGACCGTGTCTCTATTGTGGCACTTGTGAGGTTTCATGACCGATCTTCTAGTAGGATACATGTTGTCCATTAGTCAATAAGCGCAATGTATTTATTGTTGTATGATGAATTTTATAACAATTTTACATTGAGACACATTTTTTTGCTTATACTGTCAATATTTATCAATACCTCTCACCTATTGAATTGTGTAGGTTGTCAGGCTGATGTGCTAAATTTAGAATGTTTTTAATATTTGAATTATTCAATATTTTAAATATTTCGAATGTTTTGTACATTTTTAGATATTTATGACATTATGAATATTTATTGCGGATTTTGCACTCTTGCACTACCAAATACAGGCTGTATATTCATGGGTTCACTGAACATGTTCATAGTGTAACTTCTATGTTTATTATGCTTTTCCCATGTGTCATTTGCACTGTCACTTTAAAATTGAATAAATTACCTCTGAAACGTGTCATGTGATCAAGGCCTCGGAGGAGGCTGAAACACGTTATGGCGGTGGTGCAGGTGTTTAAACCAGACATCTGCACTATCCTTGGGTCTGCCTTCTTGTTTCTGGATGGTATGGACGAGAAAGACTGGTGATATATATTTATATATATCACTAAAAAGCCAAAGGTTACAGGGATGTTAGAGTTAGATTCAGAATTTGCACACACAAAACTATAGAAAAAGGACATCACTCATGACATCATCCTGTGAGTGTTCTCTAAATGTTTCTAAGTGTTGAAGATATATACTAAGATATTACAAAAGTTAAATGAGTATAGTTTGTATACTACTAAAGAGTGTTACTATTTGCAATCCATATGTGAGTGACTGTGTAAGTGGTGTCTGAGAGGCTCTATGGGGTGTGTGTGGTTATATAGGTGTGTGAGTGGCTGTAGGAGTGAGTACGCGGTTGTGTGGGTGAGTGAGGAGGGTTGTCAGTGGTGTATGGGTGAGTGAGCGACTCTATAGGCAAGTGATGGTGTGTGTGAGTGGATGTATGGGTGAGTGAGTAGGTGCATAAGTGGTGAATGAGTGAGTGCTTGGATATGAGTGTATGGATGAATGAGTGAATGTGACAGTGGCTGTATATGTGAATGTGTGTTTGTGTCAGTGACTGTATAGGTGAGTGAATACATGTTTTAGTATCTGTATGAGTGAGTGAATGTGTGAGTAACTATATGGGTGAGTGCATGATTGACTATATGGGTGAGTGAGTATGTGTGTAAGTAGCTGTATGTCTAACTGACTCGATGTGTAAGTGGCTGTATGGGTGTCTGCATGACTGTTTGACTGGATATGTCAGTGGCTGTATTGTTGAGTCAGTAGGTACGAGTGGCTATATGAGCGACTTGATGTTTAACTGGCTCTATGAATCAGCGAGTGGGTGTGTGAGTACTTGTATGGGTCTGTGAATGGGATTGTGAGTGGTTGTGTGGGAGTTGGTGTATGTGAGGTTGTATGGGGCATGAGTGTATGTAATTTGATATGTCATCTGTGATTTCACTGACCATCTCATGAGTGATGTAATATGTGAGATCATAAGCAGTGCATTGTGAGGGCATAAGTTATAGTTGGCTCAGGTAACTATAACTGCTGAATTTCTATGGTTATGTACGAGTGAAATCTGAACCTAACTATAATGTACCAGTAACCTTTGGTTTTGTCAGTGAATTTCTAAGGTTTAAAAAAAATTCTATTTTCAAAATATAACGACCCTGTAACCTTAGGTTTTTAAGTGAATTTCTATTGTTTTTTAATTTTATTTCCTAAGTGTAATCTGTTAACTGAGTATGTGAGTGAGTGCATGAGGTTCTCAGTGGATGTGCGAATGAGTGTGTTCCCTTGGATGCTGAGGGCCCTTGGGGGCCAAGAACCCTTATTGTTGCCACAAGTAAGTTTCCCAGAGCGGGATAGCTAAGTTCTTGTCAGAGGCCCTGCCCCCTTGTTTAACCACTCTGTGAACATGAATCATGGTGCGCTACTGGTTGTTGGATGAAGTCCCCTTGACTTCTGAGGGTCCTTGGGAGCCAAGAACCCTTATTGTTGCCACCAGTAAGTCCCTCAGCGGAATTGCTGATACCTTGTTACACGCCTCTCCCTCTTTTTCAACCTATCTGTAAACCCCCCTCCTGGCGCACTACAGGTTGGTGGATGCCCCTTGGCTGCTAAGTGTCCATGGGGGCAAAGAACCCCTTTTGTTGCCACCAGTAAGTCCCCCCACAGTGGGATTGCTGAGACCTTGTGGGAGACCCCCACCCCCTTTCTTAACCACCCTGCAAGCGCGTCACCTGGGGTACTACTGGTTGGAGGATGAAGTCTCCTTGGCTGCTGAGGGTGTTGAGGGGGACTCTTTCTGCTCGTTTCTGACCTATATTTTGCCTCTTTCTGCTAGTTTCTAATGTCTATTTTGCCTCGTTCTGCTTGTGTTTGACCTTTATGCTGCCTCTTGCTGCTCTTTCTGACTTCTATTCTGCTTCTTTCTGTTCATTTCTGACTTCTATTCTTCCTCTTACTGCTCATTTCTCTTTTTAATCTTGCCAACTTTTGCTCGTTGTTGATCTTTATTCTGCCTCTTTCTACTTGTTTCTCACCTTCATTTGGAGCTGGCTTTGCTCCTGCACGGAGGGAGCTGCTGAAAGGCAGCTCCCTCCATGCAGGAGCAATCCTTTCATCTGGTTTCCTGCCCAATTGACAGTGAGCGAGGAAACAAACAAAAGTGCTGCTTCCAGTAAGTGAGCATTTATCAGCTCTTGCTTGCTGGAAGCTACGTCCCAGGGGTGGGCATTGTGGAACATAGCAGCAGCCTGCCCTGGGGGGTGGCGATCCCTAGGGCCAAATATGGCTTTAGGAGGGGGGGGGGCCGCACAACTCCCTCTCCTTTGTAGTTCATGGGCCGGCCCTGGGGAGGTGGTGGTATCTGGGGCCGTATATGTCTCAGAATGGGGCCGGTCATCCCCCTTCCCATTTCAAAAATAGTATTTGGGCCCCAGGGTGGTGGTGATCCCCAATGCCTGAGAGGGGAGGTCCATGAGGCCCCTCCATTACAAATAGTTTAGCCCCTGGGATGTGGTGGTCCTCGGGGATTCCAAGCCCCCCCCCCCCCCTTTACACAATATAAGCATCAAAGAGGTTTGGGTCCCCATGGCATAAAAATGCCCAAGGAGTGGGGTCCGTGTGCTCCGTCCTTTCAATTTTCTGTAAGCCTGCATGCTCCATTACCACCAGGGAAGCGTTGCTTTTTCTTTTGGGTGGGTTCCGCGGATCCAGCGTGACTCCTGCTGAAAAATCAGGAAAAACATTTTTGTTGCCCCTCCAAGAGTCCTCGGTGGTCCAGGTATTGCCACCCTTCCACCTTCTCTTTTGTTAAATGTTTTTTTGGGACACGGCCAACACTTCCAACTTGAAGTGTTGGCAGCCAATCCCATTTCAGATGGGGAATGTAGGAGTTTCTCAGGATCCGCGTCCCTATATATACAAATTTACATTTCCTTTAATGTCTCAAACACTACTGAATGGTTTTACATCAATTGACAAAAAGAGTTCATTCTTTCTGGACCAAGAGCTACCTTGCTGCCAAATTTGGGGTAATTCTATCCAGTGGTTCGGGCTGTAGTCACAACGAAAATATCTATGGAAGTTAACATTGGAAAAACACTTTTTTTGACCCCCCCCTTTTTCCCAGCTTGACGGAATGCCCCTAAACTTTCCATGTGCAACAAGAATCACCGGCACACTTTTTTGTGGAAAACTAAGTGAAGACGTTTTTTCTATGGAGACATGGTCCTAAGTATAACTGGTGACAACCTACTTTCCAAAGGAAATTATTGTTTTGCTAATACATTTGGCGCTGTTAAATTAAGGGAAATCCAAATGTGTATATTAGGGACGCAAATCCTTAGAGGATCCAACAATCCTAGAGCTGAAATGTGACTGGCTGCCAGCACTTTAACCAGGAAGTGTTGCCAGCCACCTTGGGACTCTGCTTCAGCCATGTCCAAGAAAAAAAATCATAAAAAAACAGAAGGGGCAGAGTACAAACACCCTGATCCCCTAGGCCTCTTGGGGGAGGTCCAGCAGGGCAAAAGAACATTTAAAAAAATATATTTACGTGGGAGCACCGCTGGAACCATGGCTTCTGCCAAAAAAAGGAAGGGCGGGCTACCGCTCATCTGTCATCTTTAACCCCTGGGTGGGCCATGCTCCAGGGGCATTAGGAAATATAAAAATGCAGGGGCTTGCTAGTGCAGTGCTCCTCACTCCCCGGCCACCGCGATCTCCCAGGGGCAAATGTTTAAATACATGCAGGGGGTCCAAGCAGCCCCCCCCCGCAGCCTCGAGGACAGCCACCTTTCCAGGGCACAATACAAATATATAGGCAGGTGGGCCCGCCACCTACCCAGGACGTTTTAGTTGGGAAATAGAATTTTTTAAAAACCTTAGAAATTCACAGAAAAAGCCAAAGGTAACAGAGATGTTATAGTTACGCTCACATTTGACTCATACAAAACAAGGACAATTCAGCAGTTATAGTTACCTGAGCGAACTATAATTTACGCCCTGCAATGCAGTGCTTATGACATGGTCAGTGACATCATTGATGACATCACAAATTACATAATTGATGGCACTCTAATGACCTCATCCACAAAGGCAATTCACCTCTATAAAATCTCTCATACACCCACTCACATACCCACACAACCACTCACATACCCCTTCATAGACTCCTATAAGTACTAACACAGCCACTCTCTCATCCATAGAGCCACTCAGGCCCCCATTCACTCATACAGGCACTCACACAACCACTCACTTGCCCATAAAGCTACTCATATAACCACTTAGCTACACTCACACCCACTTATTGACCTATACATCCACTCACACACCCACCCACTCAACCATATAGCCTCTCAACACAGCCACTTACTCATTTATACAAGCACTAACACTCTTCCTCACACAACCACTTCTATACCTATTCACACATCCATACAAGCAATCACAAATCTGCTCACCCACCCATACATCTGTTCACACAGACAATTTACCTTAGAATACAGACACTCAAACACCAACTCACTTAACCAAACAGCCACTCACTCTCCCATACAGTAACTTACACAGCCAGTCACTCACTCATAAAGAAATTCAGACACCCACTCACCCATAGTCACACACCCATTCACCCAACCATACAGCCACTCACACAGTCACTCACTCACCCATACGGCCACTGTCACCCACTTACCAATATAGTCACTCACACAGCCACTCACTCACCCACACAGATACTCACATGCCTACCTATACAGCCCCTCACACACCCAAACTGATACTCAGACCGCACTCACAGACATACACAGTCACACAGCCACTCACCTAATATATGTTAGAAATAGTATCACTCAGTAGTATAGAAAGTATACAATGTTAATGTAGTACCTTGGTATATATGTTTACCACTCAAACTTAAAAAACATGGACACTAACGGAATGATATCATCAATGATGTAATTTGTAATGTCATGAGTGATATCACTGACTATGTCATGAGTGATGTAATATGGAAGGTCATAAGCAGTGCATTGTGGGGGCGTAACCTATAGTTAGCTCAGGTAACTATATTTTATATATATATATATATTCACTGAAAAAACGACAGGTTTCAGGGGCGTTATAGTTGGACATTTCACTTGTACAAAACCAGAGAAATTCGGACATTATATTTAGTTGAGCTAACTATACCTTGCGCCTCCTCAAAGCACTGCTGATGATGTCACATATTACATCGTTCATGACGTGGTCAGTGATATCACTGATGACATCTCAAATGGCATCACTGAGGTGTGAGGGTGAGGGTGTGTGAGGGTCCGAAGTAAATGGTGGCTGTGCAGACATTAGACAGAGAGAAACACAAATGTTAAGAGAACAGTGCTCGAAGGGGTTGTGAGAAGGTGGAAATGGGATTAAAGGAAAAAGGATGAAAAGTTAAGTAGGAAAGAGGCCAGAAAGGAGATACTAAGGAGTGGAGTGTGTGGCGGAAACAGGGAAAAGCAGAAAGGAATGAAGATGGATCCGAGAGGGTGCAAGTAGGGAGAAGGAAGACTCGTTAGAAGAGTGTATGAAGCTCTCGGCATTGCTGTGGCAGGGGCGGGGGAGCACATTCCTCAGAAGTCTGATGCGGGGGGGGCGATTCCTTTGAAGTCCTATGCCGAGGCTTGTGGTGTTTTGTGCACGCGCCTGGCTCACATGAACTGTACCCAATCCGCAGCAGTTTGGGTAGACTTTTGAAAGCCTCACTATAATCTCGACACAAACAAGCATTGCTAAAGCAATGCTGTAGGTCGAGACCTAAAAATAGGCTAGAGAGTTGCACAAAGAGGGAAGATGGGTGCAGAAAGAGGCATGAGAGCTGCTGAAAGAGGCAAGAGAATTGCTGAAAGAAGCAACAGAGATGTGAAAGAAGCAAGAAAAGTGCAGAAAGAGGCAATTGAGATGCAAAAATAGGCAATAAAAGGTACAGAAAGAGGGAAGACAAGTGCAAAAAGAAACAACAGGGGTGCAGAAGCAGGACTGATGCAGAAAGAAGCATGGGAAGTGTAGAATGAAGCAACAGGGGTGCAGAATGGGGCAAGAGAAGTGCTGAAAGAAGCACCAGAGGTACATAAGGAGGCAAGAGAATGGCAGAAAGAGGCGAGAGTTGCAGAAACAGGCAAAAGAGGTACATGAAGAGACAACAGGGGTACAGAAAGAAGCTAGACAGGTGTATAAAGAAGCATGGAAAGTGCAGAATGAAGTAACCAGAGGCAAGAGAAGTGCAGAAAGAAGCAAAAGAGATTCTCAAACAGGCAACAGAGGTGCAGAAGGAGGCACGAGGAGTGCAGACAGAAGCAACAGAGGTGCTGAGAGGCACGAAGGGTGCATAAAGAGGTAAGAGAAGTGCAGAAAGAAGCAACGGAGGTAGACAAAGAGGCAAGAGTAGTGCATAAAGAGGGAAGAGGTGTAGAAAGAGGCTAGAGAGTTGCACAAAGAGGTAAGAGGATTGCTGAAAGAAGCAACAGAGGTGTAGAAAGAAGCATCAGAGCTACAGAAGGAGGCACAAGGAGTACAAAAAGGAGGAAGAGAAGTGCAGAAAGAAGCAACAGAGGTGCAGGAAGAGGCAAGATAGGTGCAGAAAGAAGCAAGTGAAGTGCAGAAAGAGGCAACAGAGGTGCTGAAAGACGCAAGAGAGGTACAGAAACAAGCAAGAGAAGTGCAGAAAGAGGCAAGAGAATTGCTGAAAGAAGTAACAGGTTTAGAAAGAATCAGAGAAGTGCAAAAAGAGACAAGTGAGGTGCAGAAAGAAGGAAGAGCAGTGCAGAAATAACCAACAGAGGTGCAAAAAGAGGCAAGAGGGGTGCAGAAGAAGTGGGAGAGGTGCACAAAGAGGCAAGAGAGGTACAGAAAGACAGTAGTGGTGCAGAAAGAAGGAAGAGAAGTGCAGAAAGAGGCAAGAGAGTTGCTGAAAGAAGCAACAGAGATGTAGAAAGAAGCAATAAAAGTGCAGAAAGAGGCAAGTAAGGTGCAGAAAGAAGCAAGAGCAGTACAGAAGGAACCAACAGAGATGTAAAAAGAGGAGAAAGGGGTACAGAAAGAGTGAAGAGAGATGTAGCAAGAGGCTAGAGAGTTGCACAACGAGGGAAGACTGCAGAAAGAGGCAAGGGGATGCAGAAACAGGCAAGAGAACTGCTGAAAGAAGCAACAGAGATGTAAAAAAGAAGCAAGAAAAGATCAGAAAGAGGCAATTGAGATGCAGAAACAGGCAAGAAAGGTACAGAAAGAGGGAAGACGAGTGCAGAAAGAAACAACAGGGATGCTGAAAGAAGCAAGACAGGTGCAGAAAAAAGCATGGAAAGTGCAGACAGGGGTACAGAAAGGGGCAAGCGAAGTGCAGAAAGAAGCACCAGAGGTGCAGAAGGAGGCAAGAGAACAGCAGAAAGAGGTACACGAAGAGACAACAGGGGTACAGAAAGAAGCATGACAGGTGTAGAAAGAAGCGTGGAAAGTGCAAGTGCAGACAGAAGCAACAGGAGGCAAGAGAAGTGCAGAAAGAAGCAAAAGAGGTGCTCAAAGAGGCAACAGAAGTGCAGAAGGAGGCACAAGGATTGCAAAAAGAAGGAAAAGAAGCACAGAAAGAAGAAACAGAGATACTTAGAGGCATGAAGGGTGCAGAAAGAGGTAAGAGAAGTGCAGAAAGAAGCAACAGAGGTAGAAAAAGAGGCAAGAGTGGTGCATAAAGAGGGAACAGGTATAGAAAGAGGCTAGAGAGTTGCACAAAAAGGGAAGATGGATGCAGAAAGAGGCAAGAGGGGAGCAGACACAGGCAAGAGAAGTGTAAAAAGAGGTAAGAGATTTGCTGAAAGAAGCAATAGAGGTGTAGAAAGAAGCAACAGAGGTGCAGAAGGAGGCACACGGAGTACAAAAAGAAGGAAGAGAAGTGCAGAAAGAAGCAACAGAGTTGCTGAAAGAGGCACGAAGGGTACAGAAAGAGGCATGAGAAGTGCAAAAAGAAGCAACTGAGGTGCAGAAAGAATCAACAGAGGTGCAGAAAGAGGCAAGAGAGGAGCAGAAAGAAGCTAGAGAAGTGCAGAAACAGGCAAGTAAGGTGTAGAAAGAAGCAAGAGGTGTGCAGAAAGAACCAACAGAGGTGCAAAAAGAGGGAAGACGGGAGAAGAAAAGGGTAGGGGTCCACAAAGAGGCAAGAGAGGTACAGAAAGAGACATGAGGAGTGCAGAAAGAAGGGGTATAGAAACTTGCAAGAGAGGTGCAGAAAGAAGCAAGGGCAGTGCAAAAAAAACAACAGAGGTGCAAAAAGAGAAGTGAGGTGCAGAAGGAGGTAAGAGAACTGCAGAAAGAGGCAAGAGAGTTGCAAATAGGCAGGAAAGGTTCAGAAAGATGGAACAGGGGTGCAGATAGAGGCAAGAGAGGTACAGAAAGAGAAAAGAGGGGTGCAGAAAGAGGCAAGAGAAAAAAGCAAGTGAGGTGCTGAATGAGGCAAGTGAGGTGCAGAAATAAGCAACAGAAATGCATACAGAGGCAAGAGAAGTGCAGAAAGAAGCAAGGGAGGTGCAGAAAGAGGCAATACGGCGCAGAAAGAGGCAAGAGAGGTACAGAAACAGATAAAAGGGGTACAGAAAGAGGCAAGAGGGGTGCAGAAATTGTCAAGAGGTGCAGAAAGAAGCAAATGCAGTGCAAAATAACCAACTGTGGTGCAAACAGAGGCAAATGAGGTGCAGAAGGAGGCATGAGAACTGCATAAAGAGGCAACAGAGTTGCAGAAACAGGCAAAAGGGGGACAGAGAGAGGGAACGGGTGAGCAGACTGAGGCAAGAGTGGTGCAGAAAGAGGGAAGAGGGGTGCAGAAAAAGGCAAGAGATGCAGAAATTTGGAATAGAGGTGCAGGAAGAAGTCAGAGCAGTGCAGAAATAACTAACAGTGGTGTAGAACGAGGCTAGAGGGGTACAGAAAGAAGCAAGTGAAGTGCAGAACGAGGCAAAAGAGGTGCAGAAAGAACAAACAGGTGGAAAAAGAGGCAAGGAGGGTGCGTACAGTGGTAGGAGAGGTGCACAAAGAGGCTTTCGGGGTACAGAAAGAGGCAGGAGACAGGCACAAAGAGGAAGAGAACTGAAGGAAGAATCAACAGAGGTGCAGAAAAAGGCAAGAGTGGTGCAGAAAGAGGGAAGAGAGTTGTAGACAGAGGCAAGAGAGATGCACAAAGAGGGAAGAGGGGTACAGAAAGAGACAGGGGTGCAGAAAGAAGCAACAGAGGTACCAAAAGAGGCAAGAGAGGTGCAGAAAGAAGCAAGTGAAGTGCAGAAAGAGGCAACTGAGGTACAGAACGAAGCAAGAGAGGTACAGAAAGAAGCAAGAGAAGTGCAGAAAGAAGCAAGAGAACTGCTGAAAGAAGCAACTGAGGTTTAGAAAGAACCAAGAGAAGTGAAAAAGAGGTAAGTGATGTACAGAAAGAAGGAAGAGCAGTGCAGAAAGAATCAACATAGGTGCAAAAAGAGGCAAGAATGTTACAGAAAAAGGCAGGACGGGTGCAGAAAGGAGGAGGAGACGTGCAGAAAGAGGCAAGGGAGTTGCTGAAAGGAGAGGAACAGAGGTGTAAAAAGAAGCAAGATAAGTGCAGAAAGAGGCAAGTAAGGTGCAGAAAAAACCAACAGAAGTGCAAAAAGAGGGAAGAGGGGTGCAGAATAAGGTAGGAGGGGTGCACAAAGAGGAAAGAGAGGCACAGAAAGAGACGTGAGGAGTGAAGAAAGAAGGAAGAGAAGTGCAGAAAAAAGTAACCGAGGTACTGAAAGAGGCGCGAAGGGTACAGAAAGAGCAAGAACAGTGCAGAAAGAGCCAAAAGAGGTACAGAGAGAGGCAAGGGAGGTGCGCTAACAGGCAGGAAAGGCTCAAAAAGATGGAACAGGGGTGCAGATAGAGGCAAGAGAGGTGCAGAAAGAGAAAAGAGGGGTGCAGAAAGAGGAAATAGATTTGCAGAAAAAAGCAACAGAGGTGCTGAATGAGGCAAGTGAGGTACAGAAAGGGGCACGAGATCTGCAGAAAACAGCAAGTGAGGTGCTGAAAGAGGCAAGTGAGGTGCAGAAAGAAGCAACAGGGTTACAGAAAGAGGCAAGAGAAGTGTAGAAAGAAGCAAGGGAGGTACAGAAAGAGTAAAGAGGGGTGCAGAAAGAGGCAAGAGATCTGCAGAAAAAAAGCAAGTGAGTTGCTGAAAGAGGCAAGTAAGGTGCAAAAATAAGTAACGGTAATGCAGAAAGAGGCAAGGGAAGTACAGAAAGAAGCAAGGAAGGTGCAGAAAGAGGCAAGAGAGGTGCAGAAACAGGCAAGAGAAGTGCAGAAAGAGGCAAGAGAATTGCTGAAAGAAGCAACAGAGGTGGAGAAAGAAGCTGGAAAAGTGCAGAAAGAGGCAAGTGAGTTGCAGAAACTGGCAAGGAAGGTACAGAAAGAGGGAATACGAGTACAGAAAGAGACAACAGGGGTGCAGAAAGAAGCAAGACAGTTGCAGAAAGAAGTATGGAAAGTGCAGAGAGAAGCAACAGAGGTGCAGAAGGAGGCAAGAGAACTACAGAAAGAGGCAAGTGAGTTGCAGAAACAGGCAAAAGAGGTACAGAAAAAGGGAACAGAGGTGCAGTCAGAGGCAAGAGAGGTGCAGAAACAGGTAAAAGGGGTGCAGAAAGAGGCAAGAGGGGTACAGAAATGTGCATGAGAGGTGCAGAAAGAAGAGCAGTGCAAAAGAACCAACAGTGGTGCAAAAAGAGGCAAGTGAGGTGCAGAAGGAGGCAAGAGAACTGCAGAAAGAGGCAAGAGAGTTGCAGAAACAGGCAAAATGGGTGCAGAAAGAGGGAATAGGTGGGCAGACTGAGGCAAGAGAGGTGCAGAAACAGGTGAAAGAGGTGCAGATAGAGGCCAGAGGGGTATAGAAACTTGCAAGAGAGGTGCAGAAAGAAGCAAGAGCAGTGCAAAAGAACCAACAGAGGTGCAAAAAGAGGTAAGTGAGGTGCAGAAGGAGGCATTAGAACTGCAGAAAGAGGCAAGAGAGTTGCAGAAACATGCAAAAGGGGTGCAGAAAGAGGGAACATGTGGGTACACTGCGGCAAGAGAGGTGCAGAAAGACATACGAGGGGTGCAGAAAAAGGCAAGAGGGATGCAGAAATGTGTTACAGAGATGCAGGAAGAAGCCAGAGCAGTGCAGAAAGAGGCTAGATGGGTACAGAAAGAGGCGTGAAGTGCAGAACTAAGTAAAAGAGGTGCATAAAGAACCAACAGAAATGGAAAAAGAGGCAAGAGGGGTGCATAAAGAGGTAGGAGAGGTTCACAAAGAGCCTAAAGGGATACAGAAAGAGGCAGGAGGCATGCACAAAGAGGTAGAGAACTGCAGAAAGAAGCAACAGAGCTGCAGAAAGAGTCAAGAGTGGTGCAGAAAGAAGGAAGAGAGGTGTAGGAAGAGTCAAGAGAGATGCACAAAGAGGGAAGAGGTGTGCAAACAAAGGCAGGAAGGGTGCAGAAGCAACAGAGGTGCCAAAAGAGGCAATAGAAGTGCAGAAAGAAGCAAGTGACGTGCTGAAAGAAGCAACAGAGGTGCAGAAAGACACAAAAGAGGTACAGAAGCAAGCAAGAGAAGTGCAGAAACAGGCAAGAGAATTGCTGAAACAAGCAACAGAGGTGTAGAAAGAACCAAGAGAAGTGCAGAAAGAGGCAAGTAAGATGCAGAAGGAAGCAAGAAGAGTGCAGAAAGAACCAACAGAGGTGAAAAAAGAGGGAAGAGGGGTGCAGAAAAAGGTAGGAGGCGTGCACAAAGAGGCAAGAGAGGTACAGAAAGAGACATGAGGAGTGCAGAAAGAAGGAAGAGAAGTGCAGAAAAAAGTTACAGAGGTGCTGAAAGAGGCGTGAAGGGTGCAGAAAGAGCAAGTGCAGTACAGAAAGAGGCAAGAGAGGTACAGAAAGAGGCAAGGGAGGTGAATAAACAGGCAGGAAAGTTTCAGAAAGATGGAACAGGGGTGCAGATAGAGGCAAGAGAGGTGCAGAAAGAGAACAGAGGGGTGCAGAAAGAGGCAAGAGATCTGCAGAAAATGCAACAGAGGTGCTAAAAGAGGCAAGTGAGGTGCAGAACAGGGCAAGAGATCTGTAGAAAAAACAAGTGAGGTTTTGAAAGAAGCGAGCGAGGTACAGAAAGAAGCAAAATGGGTGCAGAAAAAGGCACGAGACAAGTGCAGAAAGAAGCAAGGGCGGTACAGAAAGAGGCAAGAGGGTGCAGAAATAGGCAAGAGAGGTGCAGAAAGAATGAAGAGAATTGCTGAAAGAAGCAACAGAGGTGTAGAAAGAAACAACAAAGTGCAGAAAGAGGAAAGTGAGATGCAGGAACAGGCAAGAAAGGTACAGAAAGAGACATCAGGGGTGCAGAAAGAAGCAAGTGTGGTAAGTGCAGAATGAAGCAACATGGGTGCAGAAAAAGAAAAGGCAAGAGAAGTGCAGAAAGAAGCAACAGAGGTGCAGAAAGAGGAAAGAGAACTGCAGAAAGAGGCAAGAGAGTTAAAGAAACAGGCAAAAGAGGTACAGAAAGAGGGAACAGAGGTGCAGTCAGAGGTAGGAAAAGTGCAGAAACAGGTAAATGGGGTAGAGAAAGAGGCAAGGGGGTGCAGAAATTTGCAAGAGAGGTGCAGAAAGAAGCAAAAGCATTGCAAAATAACCAACAGTTGTGCACAAAGAGGCAAGTGAGGTGCAGAAGGAGGCAAGAGAACTGCAGAAAGAGGCAAGAGAGTGGCAGACACAGGCAAAAGAGATACAGTACAGAAAGAGGAAACAGCAGTGCATACAGAGTCAAGGGAGGTCCACAAGCAGGTAAAAGGGGTGCAGAAAGAGGCAAGAGGGGTATAGAAATTTGCATAAGATGGTGCAGAAAGAAGCAAGAGCAGTGCAAAAGAACCAACAGAGATGCAGCAAGAGGCAAGTGAGGTGCAGAAGGAGGCAAGAGAACTGCAGAAAGAGGCAAGAGAGTTGCAGAAACCGGTAAAAGGGGTGCAGAAAGAGGGAACAGGTAGGCAGACTGAGGCAAGAGAGGTGCAGAAAGAGGGAAGAGGGGTGCAGAAAAAAGAGGGATGCAGAAATTTGGAACAGAGGTGCAGGAAGAAGCCAGGGCAGTGCAGAAAGAACCAACAGTGGTACAGAAAGAGGCTAGAGAGGTACAGAAAGAGGCAAGTGAAGTGCAGAAAGAAGCAAAAGAGGTGCAGAAAGAACCAACGGAGGTGGATAAAGAGGCAAGAGGGGTCCGCAAAGCGGTAGGAGAGGTGCACAAAGAGGCTAGAGGGGTACAGAAAGAGGCAGGAGGCGTGCACAAAGAGGAAGAGAACTGCAGAAAGAAGCAGGAGAGGTGCAGAAAGAGGCAAGAGTGGTGAAGAGTGGTGCAGAAAGAGGGAAGAGAGGTATAGAAAGAGGCAAGAGAGATGCACGTAGAAGGGATTAGGAAGAGGCAGGAGGAGTGCAAAAAGAAGCAACAGAGGTGCCAAAAGAAGCAAGAGAGGTACAGAAAGAAGGAAGTGAAGTGCAGAAAGAGGCAACAGAGGTGCAGAAAGTTGCAAGAGAGGTACAGAAACCAGCAAGAGAAGCACAGAAAGAGGCAAGAGAATTGCTGAAAGAAGCATCAGAGGTCTAGAAAGAACCAAGAGAAGTGCAAAAAGTGGCAAGTGAGGTACAGAAAGAAGGAAGAGCAGTGCAGAAAGAACCAACAAAGGTGCAAAAAGAGGCAAGAGCGGTGCAGATGAAGTAGGAGGGGTGCACAAAGAGGCAAGAGAGGTACAGAAAGAGACATGAGGAGTGCAGAAAGAAGGAAGAGAAGTGCAGAAAAAAGTAACAGGTGCTGAAAGAGGCGCAAAGGGTACAGAAAGAGCAAGAACAGTACAGAAAGAGGCAAAAGAGGTACAGAGAGAGGCAAGGGAGGTGCAGAAACTGGCAGGAAAGGCTCAGAAAGACGGAACCGGGATGCAGATAGAGGCAAGAGAGGTGCTGAAAGAGAAAAGAGGGGTGCAGAAAGAGGCAAGAGAATTGCAGAAAAAAGCAACAGAGGTGCTAAAAGAGGCAAGTGAGGTACAGAAAGGGGCAAGAGATCTGCAGAAAACAGCAACTGTGGTGCTGAAAGAGGCAAGTGAGGTGCAGAAAGAAGCAACAGGGTTGCAGAAAGAGGCAAAAGAAGTGCAGAAAGAAGCAAGGGAGGTACAGAAAGAGGCAAGAGGGTACAGAAAGGGGCAAGAGAGGTGTAGATACAGGCAAGAGAAAAGCAGAAACAGGCAAGATAATTGCTGAAAGAAGCAACAGAGGTGTAGAAAGATGCAAGAAAAGTATAGAAATAGGCAAGTGAGATGCAGAAACAGGCACAAAAGGTACAGAAAGAGGGAAGACAAGTGCAGAAAGAGACAACAGGGGTGCAGAAAGAAGCAAGACATTTGCAAGAAGAAGTGTGGAAAGCGCAGAATGAAGCAACAGGGGTGCAGAAAAAGGCAAGAGAAGTGCAGAAAGAAGCAACAGAGGTGCAGAAGAAGGCCAGAGAACTGCAGAAAGAGGCAGGCGAGTTTCAGCAACAGGCACAAGAGGTACAGAAAGAGAGAACTGAGGTGAAGTCAGAGGCCAGAGAGGTGCAGAAACAGGTAAAAGGGGTGCAGAAAGAGGAAAGAGGGGTGCAGAAATTAGCAAACGAGGTACAGAAAGAAGCAAAAGCAGTTCTATAGAACTCACAGTGGTGCAAAAAGAGGCAAGTGAGGTACATAAGGAGGCAAGAGAATTGCAGAAATAGGCAAGAGAGTTGCAGAAACAGGCAAACGGGGTGCAGAAAGAGGGAACAGGTGGGCAGACTGAGGCATGAGAGGTGCAGAGACAGGTAAAAGGGGTGCAGAAAGAGGCAAGAGAGTGGCAGAAACAGGCAAAATAGATACAGAAAGAGGGAACAGAGGAGCATACAGATGCAAGAGAGGTCCACAAGAGTTAAAAGGGGTGCAGAAAGAAGCAAGAGGGTTATAGAAATTTGCAAGAAAGGTGCATAAAGAAGCAAGAGCAGTGCAAAAGAAACAACAGAGGTGCGAAAATAGGCAAATGAGGTGCAGAAGGAGGCAAGAGATTTGCAGAAAGAGGCAAGAAGGTAGCAAAAACAGGCAAAAGGGTTGCAGAAAGAGGGAACAGGTGGGCAGACTGAGGCAAGAGAGGTGCAGAAAGAGGGAAGGGGTGCAAAAAAAGGCAAGAGTATGCAGAAATTTGGAACAGAGGTGCAGGAAGAAGCCAGAACAGTGCAGAAAGAACCAACAGTGGTGCAGAAAGAGGCTAGAGGGGTGCGTAAAGTGGTACGAGATGTGCATAAAGAGGCTAAGGGGTACAGAAAGGGGCATGAGGTGTGCACAAAGAGGAAGAGAACTACAGAAAGAAGCAAAAGAGGTGCAGAAAGAGGCAAGAGTGGTGCAGAAAGAGGGAAGAGAGGTGCAGAAAGAAGCAAGAGAAGTGTAGACAAAGGCAAGAGAATTGCTGAAAGAAGAAACAGAGGTTTAGAAAGAACCAAGAGAAGAGCAAAAAGAGGCAAGTGAGGTAGAGAAGGAAGGAAGAGCAGTGCTGAAAGAACCAACAGAGGTGCAAAAAGAGGCAAGAGTGGTGCAGATGAAGTAGAAAAAGTAGGAGAGGTGCACAAAGAGGCAAGAGAGGTAGAGAAAGAGGCAGGAGGGGTACAGAAAGAAGGAGGAGAAGTGCAGAAAGAGGCAAGAGAATTGCTGAAAGAAGCAACAGAGGTGTAGAAAGAAGCAAGATAAGTGCAGAAAGAGGCAAGTAAGGTGCAGAAAGAAGCAAGAGGAGTGCAGAAAGAAAAAACAGAGGTGCAAAAAGAGGGAAGCGGTGCAGAATAAGGTAGAAGGGATGCCCAAAGAGGCAAGTGAGGTTCATAAAGAGACATGGGGAGTGCAGAAAGAAGGAACAGAAGTGCCGAAAAAAGTTACAAATGTGCCAAAAGAGGCAAGGAAGGTGCAGAAACAGACAGGAAAGGTTCGGAAAGACGGAACAGGGGTGCAGATAGAGGCAAGAAAGGTGCAGAAAGAGAAAAGTGGGGTGCAGAAAGAGGCAAGAGATGTGCAGAAAAAAGCAGCAGAGATGCTGAAAGAGTCAAGTGAGATGCAGAAAGAGGCAAGAGATCTGCAGAAAAAAGCAAGTGAGGGACTGAAAGAGGCAAGTGAGGTGCAGAAAGAAATAACAGGGGTGTAGAAAGAGGCAAAAGCAGTGCAGAAAGAAGCAAGGAAGGTGCAGAAAGAGGCAAGATTGTACAGAAAGAGGCAAAAGGTGTGCAGAAACAGTCAAGAGAAGTACAGACAGAGGCAAGAGAATTGCTGAAAGAAGCAACAGAGGAGCAGAAAGAAGCAAGAAAAGTACAGAAAGAGGGAAGACGAGTGCAGCAAGAGATAACAGGGGTGCAAAAAGAAGCAAGACAGTTGCAGAAAGAAGTATGGAAAGTGCAGAATGAAGCAACAGGGGTGCATAAAAAGGCAAGAGAAGTGCTGAAAGAAGCAACAGAGGTGCAGAAAGAAGCAAGAAAAGTGCAGAAAGAGGGAAGACGATTGCAGAAAGAGACAACGGGTGCAAAAAGAAGCAAGACAGTTGCAGAAAGAAGTATGGAAAGTGCAGAATGAAGCAACAGGGGTGCAGAAAGAAGCAAGAGGAGTGCAGAAAGAACCAACAGATGTGCAAAAAGAGGGAAGGGGGTGCAGAATAAGGTAGGAGGGATGCCGAAAGAGGCAAGTGAGGTACAGAAAGAGACATTGGGAGTGCAGAAAGAAGGAAGAGAAGTGCAGAAAAAAGTTACAAAAGTGCCAAAAGAGGCAAGGAAGGTACAGAAACATGCCGGAAAGGTTTAGAAAGCCGGAACAGGGGTGCAGATAGAGGCAAGAAAGGTGCAGAAAGAGAAAAGTGGGGTGCAGAAAGAGGCAAGAGATCTGCAGAAAAAAGCAGCAGAGATGCTGAAAGAGTCAAGTGAGATGCAGAAAGAGGCAAGAGATCTGCAGAAAAAAGCAAGTGAGGGACTGAAAGAAGCAAGTGAGGTGCAGAAAGAAATAACAGGGGTGCAGAAAGAGGCAAAAGCAAGGCAGAAAGAAGCAACTTAGGTGCAGAAAGAGGCAAGAAAAGTGCAGAAAGAGGGAAGACGACTGCAGAAAGAGACAACAGGGGTGCTAAAAGAAGCAAGACAGTTGCAGAAAGAAGTATGGAAAGTGCAGAATGAAGCAACAGGGGTGCGGAAAAAGGCAAGAGAAGTGCAGAAGGCGGCAAGAGAGTTGCAGTAACATGCAAAAGAGGTACAAAAAGCAGGAACAGAGGTGCAGTCAGAGGCAAGAGAGGTGCAGAAACAGGTACAAGGTTGCAGAAAGAGGCAAGAGGGATGCAGCAATTTGAAAGAAGGTACAGAAAGAAGCAAAAGCAGTGCAAAAGAACCAACAGTGGTGCAAAAAGAGGCAAGTGAGGTGCAAAAGGAGGTAAGAGTACTGCAGAAAGAGGCCAGAGAGTTGCCGAAGCAGGCAAAAGGGGTGCAGAAAGAGGGAACAGGTAGGCAGACCGAGGCATAAGAGGTGCAGAAACATGTAAAAGGCATGGAGAAAGAGGCAAGAGAGTGGCAGAAACAGGCAAAGGAGATACAGAAAGAGGGAACAGTGGGGCATACCGAGGCAAGAGAGGTCCACAAACTGGTAAAGGAGTGCAAAAGAGGCAAGAGGGGTATAGAAATTTGCAAGAGAGGTACAGAAAGAAGAAAGAGCAGTGCAAAAGAACCAACAGAGGTGCAAAAAGAGGCAGGTGAGGTGCAGAAGGAGGCAAGAGACCTGCAGAAACAGGCAAGAGAGTAGCAGAAACAGGCAAAAGGGGTGCAGAAAGAGTGAACAGGTGGGCAGACTGAGGCAAGAGAGGTGGAGAAAGAGGGAAGGGGGTGCAAAAAAAACAACAGTGGTGCAGAAATAGGATAGAGGGGTACAGAAAGAGGCAGGTGAAGTGCAGAACGAAGCAAAGGAGGTGGAAAAAGAGGCAAGAGGAGTGCGTAAAGTGGTAGGAGAGTTGCACAAAGAGGCTAAAGGGGCGCAGAAAGAGGCAGGAGGTGTGCACAAACAGGAAGAGAACTGTAGAAAGAAGCAACAGATATGCTGAAAGAGTCACAAAGGGTACAGAAAGAGACAGGACAGGTGAAGTAAGCTGGGACAGAGTCACAGAAAGAGGCAAGAGTGGTGCAGAAAGAAGCAAGAGGAGTGCAGAAAGAACCAACAGAGGTGCAACAAGAGGGAAGGGGTGCAGAATAAGGTAGGAGGGATACCGAAAGAGGCAAGTGGGGTACAGAAAGAGACATGGGGAGTGCAGAAAGAAGGAAGAGAAGTGCAGAAAAAAGTTAGAAATGTGCCGAAAGAGGCAAGGAAGGTGCAGAAACAGGCCGGAAAGGATAACTTGCACATGTCAATTGTGGGGCGGACGAATATAATAAAAATGCTGGTTCTCCCAAAATTTTTATATCTATTTAGAGCAATACCTCTGTTATTTGACATCAAATTATTTAAAAAACTAGAGTATATAATCAATAGATTCATATGGGCAAAGGAGGAAACTAGAAGGGCCCTCAGATTCATGACACTCCCAAGAGAGAGGGGAGGTTGGGGAGTACCAGAATTAAAGCTTTATTATTGGGCGGCAGCTCTTCAAAATATGGTAAGTTTACTGGGGGGGGCAGAGTTAGAAGGGTGGAGCGAATTTGGAACGCTGGCAATTTATGGCCTAACCTTGGGAATAGAAGTGGAGAATGTGCTGTTGAAGTATACAGAGGCTAGTTACTATAAAAGGACAAGGTTCAAGACGCTTATAGCAGCATGTACAATTTGGAAAAGTTTCATTAAAAGAACGGGCTTGGGGAAATATAATTTATACACTAGATTTATAGATAATCCAAATCTTCCACAAGAGATTTTTTCGGGTCTCACATTTATAGAATGGGAAAGTAAGGGAATTAGAAGAATAGGGGATGTAATGGGGGAACAAGGGGTTTGTCAATTTTCAGAACTACAGGCAAGATTTAAGCTAGATACTAGGCATTTTTTTAAATATTTACAAATCAGGAGTTTTTTGTTGAGTAAAAAGGGAGGACCATTGGGGTTTAGACATGACCCGATTATGGAAGTGATTCAGTTAGGGGAAGATTGTACTATCAAGAGGTTTTATGCTGAATTGATTAAATCAAAACAGGATGATCTTGAAAAATGGACAGATAAATGGAAAAACAATCTCAATATCAGCGGGGAAAGCTTTGATATTTCTTTAGAAAAGGGATATTCGCTGTTATGCTCGGCACCATTACAGGCGCAACACTATAAAACGTTATACCATCTATATTATACCCCTGCAAAAATAGCTCAATGGGGAGGTACTGTGGGAATTAAGTGTTATAGGTGTGGAAGCTTGGAAGCTGATTTGATGCATGTATTTGCAACATGTCCTCATCTATATTCACTCAAAAAAGATATTGAAGGCTTTATAAATAATATTTTAGGAACTGAAATTGTGTTAACTCCCGGAACAATATTATTAGGAGTGAATGTGGAGGATGAACAACCACTAAGCGGGGGGGGAATTTTTATTCGTAGCATTATCAGTTATGAGATTATGTATAGCGTCTGCATGGATTGACCCTATTCCTCCTACCTTTCATCATTGGTTGGCCAAATTAATAACAATATATAATATGGAGAGAGAGATCTACGCAAGGAAGGGGAAAAGGGGAAGGAAGCTGGGTAAGCTAATATGGGACCCCATTACGCGATGGAAAGAGGGTGGAACAGATTGAAAACTAGATACGAGGAAAAATCGTGTGACTTATGATAATCTATAAGGTACTTAGACGTTACCTCTGAAATATTGGGAGAGAGATAAAAATTAGACAACTGATTATGGTTTAATTGTACATAAAAGAATTTATGTAATATAATGGAATGTGTTTTGTGGGAACGATATATGATGAATATTGTTTTCTAACCCCTTGATAAGATTTACGTTTTCAGAGCCTGGACTGTTATATCTACTTTTCTTATTGGGTTGTTGTTTTTTTTCTTTCTCTCTCTGTTATTTCTGTTATTTCTCTTGTTTGTAGATATGCCGTGTCCTGTATGTAAAAGCAAAAACTTTTAATAAAAAGATTGAAATAAAAAAAAGGAAAGTGCAGAATGAAGCAACAGGGGGGCAGAAAAAGGCAAGAGAAGTGCTGAAAGAAGCAACAGAGGTGCAGAAAGAAGCAAGAAAAGTGCAGAAAGAGGGAAGACGTTTGCAGAAAGAGACAACGGGTGCAAAAAGAAGTAAGACAGTTGCAGAAAGAAGTATGGAAAGTGCAGAATGAAGCAACAGGGGTGCAGAAAGAAGCAAGAGGAGTGCAGAAGGAGGCAAGAGACCTGCAGAAAGAGGCAAGAGAGTAGCAGAAACAGGCAAAAGGGATGCAGAAAGAGGAAACAGGTGGTCAAACTGAGGCAAGAGAGGTGGAGAAATAGGGAAAGGGGTGCAGAAAAAGGCAAGAGGGATGCAGAAATTTGGAACAGAGGTGGAGGAAGAAGTCAGGGGAGTGCAACAAAAACAACAGTGGTGCAGAAATAGGCTAGAAGGGTACAGATAGAGACAGGTGAAGTGTAGAACGAAGCAAAAGAGGCGCAGAAAGAACCAACAGAGGTGAGTAAAGTGGTAGGAGAGTTGCACAAAGAGGCTAAAGGGGTGCAGAAAGAGGCAGGAGGTGTGCACAAACAGGAAGAGAACTGTAGAAAGAAGCAACAGGGATGCTGAAAGAGTCACAAAGGGTATAGAAAGAGACCGGACAGGTGAAGTAAGCTGGACAGAGTCACAGAAAGAGGCAAGAGTGGTGCAGAAAGAAGCAAGAGGAGTGCAGAAAGAACCAACAGAGGTGCAAAAAGAGGGAAGGGGGTGCAGAATAAGGTAGGAGGGATGCCGAAAGAGCAGAAAAAAGATACAAATGTGCCGAAAGAGGCAAGGAAGGTGCAGAAATAGGCCGGAAAGGTTTAGAAAGCCGGAACAGGGGTGCAGATAGAGGCAAGAAAGATGCAGAAAGGGGAAAGTGGGGTGCAGAAAGAGGCAAGAGATCTGCAGAAAAAAGCAGCAGAGGTGCTGAAAGAGTCAAGTGAGGTGCTGAAAGGGGCAAATATCTGCAGAAAAAAGTAAGTGAGGTGCAGAAAGAGGCAAGTGAGGTACAGAAAGAAATAACAGGGGTGCAGAAAGAGGCTAAAGCAGTGCAGAAAGAAGCAACAGAGGTGCAGAAAGAGGCAAGAGTGTACAGAAAGAGGCAAGAGACGTGCAGAAACAGACAGAAGAAATACAGAAAAAGGCAAGAGAATTCCTGAAAGAAGCAATAGAGGTGCAGAAAGAAGCAAGAAAAGTGCAGTAAGAGGGAAGATGAGTACAGCAAGAGACAACAGGGGTGCAAAAAGAAGCAAGACAGTTGCAGAAAGAAGTATGGAAAGTGCAGAATGAAGCAACAGGGGTGCAGAAAAAGGCAAGAGAAGTGCTGAAAGAAGCAACAGAGGTGCAAAAAGAAGCAAGAAAAGTGCAGAAAGAGGGAAGACGATTGCAGAAAGAGACAACAGGGGTGCAAAAAGAAGCAAGACAGTTGCAGAAAGAAGTATGGAAAGTGCAGAATGAAGCAACAGGGGTGCAGAAAGAAGCAAGAGGAGTGCAGAAAGAACCAACAGAGGTGCAAAAAGAGGGAAGGGGGTGCAGAATAAGGTAGGAGGGATGCCGAAAGAGGCAAGTGAGGTACAGAAAGAGACATGGGGAGTGCAGAAAGAAGGAAGAGAAGTGCAGAAAAAAGTTACAAATGTGCCGAAAGAGGCAAGGAAGGTACAGAAACAGGCCGGAAAGGGTTAGAGAGCCGGAACAGGGGTGCAGATAGAGGCAAGAAAGGTGCAGAAAGGGAAAAGTGGGGTGCAGAAAGAGGCAAGAGATCTGCAGAAAAAAGAAGCAAGACATTTGCAGAAAGAAGTATGGAAAGTGCAGAATGAAGCAACAGGTGTGCAGAAAAAGGCAAGAGAAGTGCTGAAAGAAGCAACAGAGGTGCAGAAAGAAGCAAGAAAAGTACAGAAAGAGGGAAGACGTTTGCAGAAAGAGACAACGGGTGCAAAAAGAAGCAAGACAGTTGCAGAAAGAAGTATGGAAAGTGCAGAATGAAGCAACAGGGGTACAGAAAGAAGCAAGAGGAGTGCAGAAGGAGGCAAGATACCTGCAGAAAGAGGCAAGAGAGTAGCAGAAACAGGCAAAAGGGATGCAGAAAGAGGAAACAGGTGGTCAAACTGAGGCAAGAGAGGTGGAGAAAGAGGGAAAGGGGTGCAGAAAAAGGCAAGAGGGATGCAGAAATTTGGAACAGAGGTGGAGGAAGAAGTCAGGGGAGTGCAAAAAAAAAAACAACAGTGGTGCAGAAATAGGCTAGAGGGGTACAGATAGAGACAGGTGAAGTGTAGAACGAAGCAAAAGAGGCGCAGAAAGAACCAACATAGGTGAGTAAAGTGGTAGGAGAGTTGCACAAAGAGGCTAAAGGGGTGCAGAAAGAGGCAGGAGGTGTGCACAAACAGGAAGAGAACTATAGAAAGAAGCAACAGAGATGCTGAAAGAGTCACAAAGGGTATAGAAAGAGACCGGACAGGTGAAGTAAGCTGGACAGAGTCACAGAAAGAGGCAAGAGTGGTGCAGAAAGAAGCAAGAGGAGTGCAGAAAGAACCAACAGAGGTGCAACAAGAGGGAAGGGGGTGCAGAATAAGGTAGGAGGGATGCCGAAAGAGGCAAGTGGGGTACAGAAAGAGACATGGGGAGTGCAGAAAGAAGGAAGAGAAGTGCAGAAAAAAGTTACAAATGTGCCAAAAGAGTCAAGGAAGGTGCAGAAACAGGCCGGAAAGGTTTAGAAAGCCGGAACAGGGGTGCAGATAGAGGCAAGAAAGGTGCAGAAAGGGAAAAGTGGGGTGCAGAAAGAGGCAAGAGATCTGCAGGAAAAAGCAGCAGAGGTGCTGAAAGAGTCAAGTGAGGTGCTGAAAGGGGCAAGAGATCTGCAGAAAAAAGCAAGTGAGGTGCTGAAAGAGGCAAGTGAGGTGCAGAAAGAAATAACAGGGGTGCAGAAAGAGGCACAAGCAAGGCAGAAAGAAGCAACTTAGATGCAGAAAGAGGCAAGAGTGTACAGAAAAAGGCAAGAGATGTGCAGAAACAGTCAAAAGAAGTACAGAAAAAGGCAAGAGAATTCCTGAAAGAAGCAATAGAGGTGCAGAAAGAAGCAAGAAAAGTGCAGAAAGAGGGAAGATGAGTACAGCAAGAGACAACAGGGGTGCAAAAAGAAGCAAGACAGTTGCAGAAAGAAGTATGGAAAGTGCAGAATGAAGCAACAGGGGTGCAGAAAAAGGCAAGAGAAGTGCTGAAAGAAGCAACAGGGGTGCAAGAAAAGTGCAGAAAGAGGGAAGACGATTGCAGAAAGAGACAAC
Source organism: Lissotriton helveticus (assembly GCF_964261635.1). Lineage (NCBI taxonomy): Eukaryota > Metazoa > Chordata > Amphibia > Caudata > Salamandridae > Lissotriton > Lissotriton helveticus. The sequence goes on along the minus strand of NC_136065.1, from coordinate 596,236,857 downwards.
AGGGGTGCAAAAAGAAGCAATGCAGTTGCAGAAAGAAGTATGGAAAGTGCAGAATGAAGCAACAGGGGTGCAGAAAGAAGCAAGAGGAGTGCAGAAAGAACCAACAGAGGTGCAAAAAGAGGGAAGGGGGTGCAGAATAAGGTAGGAGGGATGCCGAAAGAGGCAAGTGAGGTACAGAAAGAGACATGGGGAGTGCAGAAAGAAGGAGAGAAGTGCAGAAAAAAGTTACAAATGTGCCGAAAGAGGCAAGGAAGGTGCAGAAACAGGCCGGAAAGGGTTAGAGAGCCGGAACAGGGGTGCAGATAGAGGCAAGAAAGGTGCAGAAAGGGAAAAGTGGGGTGCAGAAAGAGGCAAGAGATCTGCAGAAAAAAGAAGCAAGACATTTGCAGAAAGAAGTATGGAAAGTGCAGAATGAAGCAACAGGGGTGCAGAAAAAGGCAAGAGAAGTGCTGAAAGAAGCAACAGAGGTGCAGAAAGAAGCAAGAAAAGTGCAGAAAGAGGGAAGACGTTTGCAGAAAGAGACAACGGTTGCAAAAAGAAGCAAGACAGTTGCAGAAAGAAGTATGGAAAGTGCAGAATGAAGCAACAGGGGTGCAGAAAGAAGCAAGAGGAGTGCAGAAGGAGGCAAGAGACCTGCAGAAAGAGGCAAGAGAGTAGCAGAAACAGGCAAAAGGGATGCAGAAAGAGGAAACAGGTGGTCAAACTGAGGCAAGAGAGGTGGAGAAATAGGGAAAGGGGTGCAGAAAAAGGCAAGAGGGATGCAGAAATTTGGAACAGAGGTGGAGGAAGAAGTCAGGGGAGTGCAAAAAAAACAACAGTGGTGCAGAAATAGGCTACAGGGGTACAGATAGAGACAGGTGAAGTGTAGAACGAAGCAAAAGAGGCGCAGAAAGAACCAACAGAGGTGAGTAAAGTGGTAGGAGAGTTGCACAAAGAGGCTAAAGGGGTGCAGAAAGAGGCAGGAGTGTGCACAAACAGGAAGAGAACTGTAGAAAGAAGCAACAGAGATGCTGAAAGAGTCACAAAGGGTATAGGAAGAGACCGGACAGGTGAAGTAAGCTGGGACAGAGTCACAGAAAGAGGCAAGAGTGGTGCAGAAAGAAGCAAGAGGAGTGCAGAAAGAACCAACAGAGGTGCAACAAGAGGAAAGGGGGTGCAGAATAAGGTAGGAGGGATGCCGAAAGAGGTAAGTGGGGTACAGAAAGAGACATGGGGAGTGCAGAAAGAAGGAAGAGAAGTGCAGAAAAAAGTTACAAATGTGCCAAAAGAGGCAAGGAAGGTGCAGAAACAGGCCGGAAAGGTTTAGAAAGCCGGAACAGGGGTGCAGATAGAGGCAAGAAAGGTGCAGAAAGGGAAAGGTGGGGTGCAGAAAGAGGCAAGAGATCTGCAGACAAAAGCAGCAAAGGTGCTGAAAGAGTCAAGTGAGGTGCTGAAAGGGGCAAGAGATCTGCAGAAAAAAGCAAGTGAGGTGCTGAAAGAGGCAAGTGAGGTGTAGAAAGAAATAACAGGGGTGCAGAAAGAGGCAAAAGCAAGTCAGAAAGAAGCAACGTAGGTGCAGAAAGAGGCAAGAGTGTACAGAAAGAGGCCAGAGATGTGCAGAAACAGTCAAAAGAAGTACAGAAAAAGGCAAGAGAATTCCTGAAAGAAGCAATAGAGGTGCAGAAAGAAGCAAGAAAAGTGCAGAAAGAGGGAAGATGAGTACAGCAAGAGACAACAGGGGTGCAAAAAGAAGCAAGACAGTTGCAGAAAGGAGTATGGAAAGTGCAGAATGAAGCAACAGGGGTGCAGAAAGAAGCAAGAGGAGTGCAGAAAGAACCAACAGAGGTGCAAAAAGAGGGAAGGGGGTGCAGAATAAGGTAGGAGGGATGCCGAAAGAGCAGAAAAAAGTTACAAGTGTGCCGAAAGAGGCAAGGAAGGTGCAGAAATAGGCCGGAAAGGTTTAGAAAGCCGGAACAGGGGTGCAGATAGAGGCAAGAAAGGTGCAGAAAGGGGAAAGTGGGGTGCAGAAAGAGGCAAGAGATCTGCGGAAAAAAGCAGCAGAGGTGCTGAAAGAGTCAAGTGAGGTGCTGAAAGGGGCAAGAGATCTGCAGAAAAAAGTAAGTGAGGTGCAGAAAGAGGCAAGTGAGGTACAGAAAGAAATAACAGGGGTGCAGAAAGAGGCTAAAGCAGTGCAGAAAGAAGCAACAGAGGTGCAGAAAGAGGCAAGAGTGTACAGAAAGAGGCTAAAGATGTGCAGAAACATTCAAAAGAAGTACAGAAAGAGGCAAGAGAATCCCTGAAAGAAGCAATAGAGGTGCAGAAAGAAGCAAGAAAAGTGCAGAAAGACGGAAGACGAGTGCAGCAAGAGACAACAGTGGTGCAAAAAGAAGCAAGACAGTTGCAGAAAGAAGTAAGGAAAGTGCAGAATGAAGCAACAGAGGTGCAGAAAAAAGCAAAAAAAGTGCAGAAAGAGGGACGACGATTGCAGAAAGAGACAACAGGGGTGCAAAAAGAAGCAAGACGGCTGCAGAAAGAAGTATGGAAAGTGCAGAATGAAGGAACAGGGGTGCAGAAAAAGGCAAGAGAAGTGCAGAAGGAGGCAAGAGAGTTGCAGTAACATGCAAAAGAGGTAGAAAAAGCGGGAACAGAGGTGCAGTCAGAGGCAAGAGAGGTGCAGAAACAGGTACACGGGGGGCAGAAAGAGGCAAGAGGGATGCAGAAATTTGAAAGAAGGTATATAAAGAAGCAAAAGCAGTGCAAAAGAACCAACAGTGGTGCAAAAAGAGGCAAGTGAGGTGCAGAAGGAGGTAAGAGTACTGCAGAAAGAGGCAAGAGAGTTGCCGAAGCAGGCAAAAGGGGTGCAGAAAGAGGGAACAGGTAGGCAGACCGAGGCATAAGAGGTGCAGAAACATGTAAAAGGCATGCAGAAAGAGGCAAGAGAGTGGCAGAAACAGGCAAAAGAGATACAGAAAGAGGGAAGTGGTGCATTCCGAGGCAAGAGAGGTCCACAAACAGGTAAAGGAGTGCAAAAGAGGCAAGAGAGGTATAGAAATTTGCAAGAAAGGTACCGAAAGAAGCAAGAGCAGTGCAAAAGAACCAACAGAGGTGCAAAAAGAGGCAAAAGACCTTCAGAAAGAGGCAAGAGAGTAGCAGAAACAGGCAAACGGGATGCAGAAAGAGGAAACAGGTGGTCAAACTGAGGCAAGAGAGGTGGAGAAAGAGGGAAGGGGGTGCAGAAAAAGGCAAGAGGGATGCAAAAAGTTGGAACAGAGGTGGAGGAAGTAGCCAGAACAGTGCAAAAAAAACAACAGTGGTGCAGAAATAGGCTAGAAGGGTACAGAAAGAGGCAGGTGAAGTGCAGAACGAAGCAAAAGAGGTGCAGAAAGAACCAACAGAGGTGCAAAAAGAGGGAAGGGGGTGCAGAATAAGGTAGGAGGGATGCCGAAAGAGCAGAAAAAGTTACAAATGTGCCGAAAGAGGCAAGAAAGGTGCAGAAATAGGCCGGAAAGGTTTAGAAAGCCGGCACAGGGGTGCAGATAGAGGCAAGAAAGGTGCAGAAAGGGGAAAGTGGGGTGCAGAAAGAGGCAAGAGATCTGCAGAAAAAAGCAGCAGAGGTGCTGAAAGAGTCAAGTGAGGTGCTGAAAGGGGCAAGAGATCTGCAGAAAAAAGTAAGTGAGGTGCTGAAAGAGGCAAGTGAGGTACAGAAATAAATAACAGGGGTGCAGAAAGAGGCTAAAGCAGTGCAGAAAGAAGCAACAGAGGTGCAGAAAGAGGCAAGAGTGTACAGAAAGAGGCAAGAGATGTGCAGAAACAGTCAAAAGAAGTACAGAAAGAGGCAAGAGAATTCCTGAAAGAAGCAATAGAGGTACAGAAAGAAGCAAGAGAAATGCAGAAAGACGGAAGACGAGGGCAGCAAGAGACAACAGGGGTGCAAAAAGAAGCAAGACAGTTGCAGAAAGAAGTATGGAAAGTGCAGATAAAGCAACAGGGGTGCAGAAAAAGGCAAGAGAAGTGCTGAAAGAAGCAACAGAGGTGCAGAAAGAAGCAAGAAAAGTGCAGAAAGAGGGACGACGATTGCAGAAAGAGACAACAGGGGTGCAAAAAGAAGCGAGACGGCTGCAGAAAGAAGTATGGAAAGTGCAGAATGAAGGAACAGGGGTGCAGAAAAAGGCAAGAGAAGTGCAGAAGGAGGCAAGAGAGTTGCAGTAACATGCAAAAGAGGTAGAAAATGCGGGAACAGAGGTGCAGTCAGAGGCAAGAGAGGTGCAGAAACAGGTACAAGGGGTGCAGAAAGAGGCAAGAGGGATGCAGAAATTTGAAAGAATGTACATAAAGAAGCAAAAGCAGTGCAAAAGAACCAACAGTGGTGCAAAAAGAGGCAAGTGAGGTGCAGAAGGAGGTAAGAGTACTGCAGAAAGAGGCAAGAGAGTTGCCGAAGCAGGCAAAAGGGGTGCAGAAAGAGGGAACAGGTAGGCAGACCGAGGCATAAGAGGTGCAGAAACATGTAAAAGGCATGCAGAAAGAGGCAAGAGAGTGGCAGAAGCAGGCAAAAGAGATACAGAAAGAGGGAAAAGTAGTGCATTCCGAGGCAAGAGAGGTCCACAAACAGGTAAAGGAGTGCAAAAGAGGCAAGAGAGGTATAGAAATTTGCAAGTGAGATACCGAAAGAAGCAAGAGCAGTGCAAAAGAACCAACAGAGGTGCAAAAAGAGGCAAGTGAGGTGCAGAAGGAGGCAAGAGACCTGCAGAAAGAGGCAAGAGACCTGCAGAAAGAGGCAAGAGAGTAGCAGAAACAGGCAAACAGGATGCAGAAAGAGGAAACAGGTGGTCAAACTGAGGCAAGAGAGGTGGTGAAAGAGGGAAGGGGTGCAGAAAAAGGCAAGAGGGATGCAGAAAGTTCGAACCGAGGTGGAGGAAGAATCCAGAACAGTGCAAAAAAAACAACAGTGGTGCAGAAATAGGCTAAAAGGGTACAGAAAGAGGCAGGTGAAGTGCAGAACGAAGCAAAAGAGGTGCAGAAAGAACCAACAGAGGTGAAAAAAGAGGCAAGAGGAGTGCGTAAAGTGGTAGGAGTGTAGCACAAAGAAGCTAAAGGGGTGCAGAAAGAGGCAGGAGGTGTGCACAAACAGGAAGAGAACTGTAGAAAGAAGCAACAGAGATGCTGAAAGAGTCACAAAGGGTACAGAAAGAGACAGGACAGGTGAAGAAAGAAGGAACAGAGTTACAGAAAGAGGCAAGAGTGGTGCAGAAAGAAGGAACAGAGGTGCAGAAGGAGGCAAGAGAGTTGCACAAAGAGGGAAGAGGGGTGCAGAAAGAGGCAAAAGGGGTGCAGACAGAAGCAAGTAAGACGCAGAAAGAGGCAAGAGAGGTGCAGAAAGAGGAAAGCGAGTTACAGAAAGAAGTTCAGTGAAGTGCAAAAAGAGGCAAGTGAGGTGCAGAACGAAGTAAGATAAGTGCAGAAGGAAGCAACATAAGTGCAGAAAGAGGGAAGAGGGGTGCAGAAAGAAGCAAGACAGATGCTGAAAGAAACAAAACAAGTGTAGAAAGAAAGAACAGAGGAGCAGCACAATGCAAAAAGGGTGCAGAAAGACATAAGAGGGGTACAGAAAAAGGCGAGTAGTGCAGAAAGAGGGAAAAAGGGGGCAGAAAGAGGCAAGAGGAATACAGAAAGAAGCAAATGAGGTGCAGAAAGAGGCAATAGACATGCAGAAAGAGGGAAGAGAGGTGCAGAAAGAGGGAAGAGAGGTGCAGAAAGTAGAAGAGATTTGCAGAAAGAGGGAAGAGAAGTGCAGGAAAATAAAGAAAGATGCAGAAAGAAGCAACAGAAATGCAGAAAGAGGCAAGAGAGGCGCAGAAGGAAGCAAGAGTGGCTTGAACATCATTAGTACCAATTTAACACCCTTTATTTAGCAATAAGTAACAGGTGACCATTCTTGGTTTGCAAAGGGCCTCCACCACGCTGTAAAACTTGTCGCTGCATTTTTGGTAACGTTTGAGCCGTTTGAGCTAGAAACCAGGCTTTTTTTATTCAAATATGCAGATTAGGGAGCAGATGATGAATTATGTAGCTAATACAGAAAATGTATAACTGTGCAAAAGTCAGAGCAGCCAAACAGTCACATAATTCAAGTGGCCCTGCTCATACCTCTGACTAGCTCCACAAGTGCTCCTCAGTGATTCCTTCTTTTTTTGTCTCACTGAGTTCATAGTTGAGCTTCTATGGAAACGAGGAAGACCAAACCTGAGGTTTAACACTCCACAACACAGACTACCTGTGAGCGTGGGGGGAGTACAGGTCAGATACACAGACGCGGAGGCTGGATGTAGTTGGCAATCTTAGTTGGTTTATTAATAACAACAGGCTGTCTTGGTAGATTCCTCTTTCTCCTCAGTTGTTTCTTCTCTCTGTTGTTCGCTTCCTGTGGCCTCTTCGGTTGGTTGGTCTTCTCCAGAGGTGGCTCCTAACAAAGGGGAGGGTCACCGGAGGCTCTTACAGAGGGGAGAAACAAAAGGGAGCCATCAGCTGTTGTGCTGTCTTTAATTCTGTGCCTAAGGTTATCCGTCACCACACCCACTCGGTGATATGAGGGTGAACACAGTGTTGGATGGTGGGATGTGCAAAAAGGGGAATGCGTGATATATAAACTACAAGGTACAGGGCACAGAACATTATGGAAAGGAGGGGGACTATGGTGCCTATGAGTGGACATGAGGTTTAGGGTGTTTCAGGGTTTGTGCGTCTTACATGCTGTACACCTAGACCCTCCCTATCCCACCCCCGGTATTCATCCACCACCCACCTCCCCTGCTCCCGCTACCTCTTTCTTTCTCTCTCTCTCTCAGTGACTCACCGGCTCTCCTGAGTTGCTCGCCAGCGTCCTCCGGTGGGCTCCACCACTCCCCGCTCCCCTCTTCTTCTCCTTCTGGTCCTTTGGTTTCGTCCACTCGACTTGAGGTCTTCTTCGTCTCTTCTCCTTTCTGGTTCTCGTGCTTGTCCTCCTCATCTCCTGCAGATGCGCTGCCTTCCCTTCTCCTTTGTGCTCTATTTACCGGCACTAGGTTTCTGTTTCCTGGGACAGTTCCGCCCCCTTCTACCGCCTCCCGCCTCGGGGTTGGTTCCTGTAAGGACACATGACAAGGAGCTGGGTTATCGTTGACAGCGTCGCCCTGTAGTCCACTGGGCTTTATGTGGATCGCGGAGTGTTGTTAACCTGCCGTTCCCAACGAACAGGTACCGTACTGTCCCTCATATGTGCCGTCTCACATTACCATACCACATCATTACTCTCCATAACACATAATCCCACTCTACATAATTTCAATACACTAAACACCACATACTTTCTAGCCACATAATTTCACTGCACAACTTACCACATAATTTCACTTCACACAACGTACATCCACTCCACTCCAAAAAACATTAGTAAAAACTTTTGCATTTACAACGCCAATAGCTCTAATTCTCACAAAATGTGAAAGCTATTATATTGCAAACACTTCTTTACCTAGTAGTCGCGTTTGCTGAGTGGTGGAGAAAGGGTGCTGGTCCTCCGACCAGCGCTCAGAAATTTTGCTGTGTACGACTTACAGGAGGTACCAGGCGCGCTTCTTGGCCCCCAAAGTCACTCTGGAGTAAATTGGACTTCATACCCCATCCCGTAGGCTGCCAGGAGGTAAGTTTGCAGAGTGGTGGAGAAAGGGGGCATGGCCTCCGAAGACGTCTTAGCAATCCCACTGTGTGGGACTTACTGGAGTTAACAAGAGGGGTAGTTGGCCCCCAAGGATGTCCTTGGGGACCAACTACCCCTCCTATTACCTCCACTAAGTTCCACACAGCAGGATTGCTAAGTTCTCATAGCAGGCCATGCCCCCTTTGCCCACCACTCTGCAAACGCGCTCCCTGGTGCTCTCTTGGATCGGGATTGAAATCCCCTTCACTGCTGGGGGTCCTTTAGGGGCCAATTAGCCTACCTCTTATCTCCAGTAAGCCCCACACAGTGGGATTGCTGAGAGGTGGAAAAAGGCCACACCCCTTTCCCCACCACTCTGCACACGCGCCTCCTGGCGCATTCTAAGTTGGGGTATTAAGTCCCCTTCCTTCCTGATGATCCCTGGAGGCCAGCTTTCCCACCAAATACCTCCAGTAAGCACCACACACCTGGATTGCTGAGAGTGGGTCGAGGCCAACCCCCCTTTTTACACCACTCAGCAAACGCAGCTCCTGGTGCACTGCTGCTCAGGAGATGAAGTCCACTTGTGTCCTGAGCTCCTCAGAGCTCAGGAAACAAGTGGACTTCAGAGTGGTGTAAAAAGGGGCATGGCCTCGAACCACCAGCACTTGTCTGCACTTTCATGTGTGCACTGCTGAGCCTGATGCCAGTTTAAAAGTAGCAATGGGGCGCAGAAAGAGGCAAGAGATGTGCAGAAAGAGGAGGCAAGAGAGATGCAGAAAGAGGGAAGAAGGGTGCAGAAAGAGACAAGAGAGGTACAGAAAGAAGCAACAGAAGTGCAGAGAAAAGCAAGCTGGCAGTCCCCAGGGCCATTGAGGGCTCCAGGAGGCGGGCCCAAACATGTAAATAGCCCTGGAGAGGTGGTGGTCACCAGGGATGGGGTCCACTATGGACCCCTGTATTTACATATTCAACGCTCTAGAGAGGTGGTGGTCCCTGGGGAACTGTGGGGGGGGCTCAAGCCCCCCCACACTTTGATTTTGAAAATAGCCCCAGGTAGCTGGTGGTCCCCAGGCCTCCCAAATTTAAATCTTGTAGCCCCGAGGGGGTGGTGGTCCCCAACTTGGTTGGGCCTGCGAGGTCCCCCCACCCAAAATAATTCAAAGCCCCGGGGTGGTCGCGGTCCCTAGGGCTTGGTGGGCTCACGAGGTCCCCCCGCACAAAAATGCAAATACCCCGGGGAGGTGGCCGTCCCCGGGACAGCAGCCCACCATGCATTTTAAATAAAAAGCACTGGGGAAGAGGCACTCACAAATTAATTAAGCATTGCCCCGGGGACCTGGCCCACCCGTGGGCTTATAGAAAACAAAAAGTGGGAGCCCGCGTTTGTTTTTTAAAAATATTTTTGGCTGGATTCGAGCACACAGCGTGAATTTGGGTGATTTAAAAAAAATGCTCAGCAACTACTGAACGGATTTACATCATTTAAAAAAAAGGTCACTTTCTGGCCAATATCTACCTTTTTGCAAAATTCGGTGTAATTCCGTTCAGCAGTTCGGGCTGTAGCTATGTCTAAAGTTCCTATTCAATTAACATGGGGAAAATGCGTTTTGGGACCCCCCCTTTTTCCTCGGCACCCGTTTGACGAATCACTCCAAAACTTTCGAGAAAGGAGCTGACCTGAGTGAACCAATAGTTTTGAAAATTTCGTGAAGATTCGTCAAACAGCGCCAATGATATTGGCAAAATATAAACACTTTTTGAATAGAAACGAGGTCCTAATTATAACTACCTACTGGTGACCATCAGTAGGTTTCAGGACATCCCCCTCTACCTGTCACAGTGCCTCAGCCAATCGTAGTGAGGCACATAGTGTTCAATGTGGATACCTGTGAACACTTTAATTTGCCGGCATTTGAGAAAGTCACTCCAGATGAAACGCATCATGCCTTTGCTTGTTCATTAAAGCGAGTTTCCTGATGTGCCGCGTGGGCTCGTTCTTTTCAGGAGAAGAGAACTTTGTTGTATATATATATATACATATACATAGACCCCTCCTTCGAGTTGTGGGCCGGTCGGCAAGGAGCAACATCCTGGTATCGTTCCGGGTGTATTTTTGGAAACTCCGAGTAAAGGAGAAGCCGCGGTAGCCCCCAGACGAGGCAACAACCCTACGAGTGGATCCAACGCGTAAGCGCATATCGGAGGATACGTGTAAATGCTGAAGTATCGACAAAGGTAGGGAGACGCCAAATGTCTGGTGAAGGAGTGTGCACTATTGAAGCCTGATTATTAAATAAAGGACTTAATAGTTCAAATACCCAAAAGAATTTGCCCACACATACCACCATGCCAGCCGACACGCTGAGGAGTCATGAGGCAGAGGCTACGGATATGTTTAATGACTCTCCCAGTGGGGAGACAACAATGGCATGTAATCTGACTTTGACCCCCATAGTTAACCAAAACGCCAAAGAATTGTTAAAAAAATTGGAGAAGCTCAGCAGAATGGAACAATCAAAGTGGTGGGAGCATAAGTCGCTTACACGTTATTTGGAGGTGGGAAGGGTCCCGAGGGGACTAAGAATAATGCTAGCCCCCAGTTATGAAAATCCGGACCCCCGCATGCTATCTGAATGGGCCGAGACAAATTTGGATAGCATTACAAAATAACATAGATGAAACCAATGATGAAATTGCTAAGTTGGAATAAACAGAGGTAATACAAAGATACAGGAATGAAATGCTTGTCAGATTACAAAAGGAAGAGGATGTAATAAAAAAGAGGAAGACCTTTAAATTCCACAGTGATAAATGCGATTATGAACAGGGACTCGTGTTCACATTCGCTAAAAAATATGACAATATAAAAACAACCAGCACTGCGAGTGGGATGAGAGAACAACAACCAAACACTGGCAGAAATCTCACTATACAGTCTTCTGCCTCTGACCTTAGCTTAGTTATTGATAGTGAATCGGAAGTGGACCAACCGGGAACATCAAAAGCAATGGGGTTTCCAAAACGATCCCTGGCACAGGAGGTCGACTGCCTGCGCCAGGACAGGCGACAAACCCTGAGGTCCAATGTGAAAAATGCAGGGACACCAAAAACAGGAACTTCAAACGAAGAGCCAGACGCAGATGCAACAAAGCCAAAAAACAAGAAAAAGGCGAACAAAAGGTGGCAACGAAAGTAATAACAAATGAAACAAACTCGAGCACAATATTTAATCTGACTAACATAAAATTTAGCAAAGAGGAAACAAAAACTCAGTCTCATGGATTATCATACAGCCCACAAGCTAACTTTGACTATGCTAACACCAGGGTTGACGTGTATAAATGTGTACGCAAACTAAAGCTTCGCAAATATCACGCAATGCGAAGGACCAATATAGAGTTTCAAAGGCTGATACATGCATTACCAGCAGGTAATCCGGATGGATCATCAACACAAGATGGAATGTTATTAAGTGATTTGGAGGAATTACATGCAGAGAACAATGTAATCACACAAGGACCTCAACCTATGGGAGTGGAAGCAAGAGAAGATGCTCGCACTCCATTCAAACCCATATCTACTTTCTGCCCCCTAATGCTGAGAGACAATCTGGACCTATTTAGTGAGAAAGTCACAAAGGAGTTAAAAATACTCTATTATAAAACAATGCACTCAGCAAGAAAATAAATTTAACCAACACAATAATGAATATCACAAATTAGTGAAAAAATTGCAAGCACAACAGAAAATTATAATTCGCCAATCTGATAAAGGGGCACACGACATGTATATGAAGAAGCATTGGCCAACTAAACAATAGAGACTGCTACAGATGAAGAAACCCATTACAAGTAACTACAGCACGCAATGAGTTTTATGGAAAACTTATAGCATGGAAACCAGCAGATTTACTTTCTCAAGATGAATTGAAATTTTTAAAGAACGATCACCCAAAACTTCCAGCAATAATTTTATCCCAAAAGTTCACAAACGTATTTCAACTCCCCCCGGTAGGCCCGTCATATCGGCCTGTGCTGGTCTACTGGAGAACACATCACGTTATGTGGACTTCTTCCTACAGAACCACGTTAAAAGTCTTTCCTCATATATAAAAGATACAAGTGACTTTTTGAGGAAATTGAGTGGAATAGAATGGGAAGCAGACCACCTCTTGATGACCCTTGATGTCACAACATTGTATACAAGTATTAACCGTTGTGATGGCATCAGGGCAGTGGTGCTTTATTTGAACACAAGATCAGAGGACATGCATTTGCATAACAAAATGGTATCTACCATGATTTTAACTTGTCTCGAAAAAAAATTCTTTTTATTTAACAACAAGATTTTTAACCAAGTCCGGGGAGTGGCTATGGGGGCCTGTTTTTCGCACAGTTATGCATGCCTACATATGGGTTACTGGGAGGAACAGGTGCTAGGAAAAGAATATTCAGAAATTTTAAAGAGTCAGGTTTTATGTTGGTACAGATTTATTGATGACATTTTTTTAATTTGGAGGAGAACTGAAGAAAGTGCTCAAAGATTTGTGGAATGTATTAACTGTAATTCTTTTAATTTGGGTTTTACAGCACAAATGAGCAGGGAAACTATAAACTTTTTAGATGTGGAAGTTTACATTGCAGACAACAAGGTGAATATCAAATTACAGAGAAAGATAACAGCTGGAAATACAATCTTACATGCTACAAGCCATCATCCTGTCCATTTGATTAACGGCATCCCCTACGGGGAGATGCTACGAATACACAGGATATGTAGTGATGACAATGACTGCAGGGTAGCACAGCTAGAAAGTAAGAATAGATTCCTGGACAGGGGGTATTCTGAAATAATACATGATATTGCTATGGAGAAAACAGCTGGTCTCAATCAAACACAAGCACTCATAATTCATAAAAAATCATTGGTTACACAAGATGAACCCTCCACCAGATTGATTTTAACATACAGTTTGCAACACAAAGCTATACGCAAAATCATGAACAAAAACTGGTCTTTGGTAAACAGTGACCCAATGTTGAATAACCAATCCATCCGGTCACCATGTATAACTTTTAGGAAGGCTCAATCAATGAGCAACTCCTTAGTAAAGAGTAGTCCGGAGGTATTGGTGGCTAAAACCTGGCTAAGTCTAAAGAATGGCTTTACACGCTGTAAAATATGTAAAGCATGTAAATATGGGGTGGAAAAAATAAGCTACAGTACACCATTCAAACCAAATCCAGTCCCAATTAATAAGAGTCTCAACTGCAAAACCGAATACGCAGTTTATGTATTGGAATGTACATGCAAATTACAATACATAGGAAGCACTAAATTACAAGTACACAAGCGAGTGCTCCAGCATTTGAGAGCAATAATTAACAACGATGTAACTTACCCGGTTGCACGCCACTTTAAAGAGTATCATGACAGCAAGCTTGATGATTTGAAATATTTTGTCATTGATACCATCTTGCCCCAGAAACGAGGGGGGAACCGGAAGGCTTTATTGCGTAGGCTGGAACTGGATAGTAAGATACCTCAGGGTTTGAATTTTAGTGAAGATTTTTATACATGCCTATATTTTGCACTGAGCTTTTATATTGGATTTTTAATGAGATCTTAAAATCCATATTCAACCGCTGCCTGCTAAAATGAATGTTTCTTTTATCTTCCTGTTATTTCTTTTGCACATTTGCACATTAGTAGGTCACGGCCATGATCACTAAACACACATATCTCTTTAGCACAAACACTTTTAGGCCATTTAAATCATGAAAACATCAATAATCATGGCCCACTCGGGCAATAGTCTAATGTTTACATTTCCCTTTTGCAAATTAGCACACAAATTATAACCAAAACAATTATGCAATTGTATATGGTTGATGCTATGAGCTATGGGGTTTTCTTTTAAATTCGAAAAAACTTTAAAAACTCACTGCGAGGGTTTTTTAAATGCTTTTACCATATTTAATGTCTATTTATTTATAGAATTGTTGATAACATTTATTTATTAACATCTATTGTATATAGCATAACAACTAAGGGATCATTAATTGACTTAAATGAAAATAATTAAGTATGTCTTTCATGTTTATGCCTATGACGTGGTAACTTTTGCACTTGCACTGTCACTTTAAATATGGGAAGCACTCCACATGCGGGTCATGTGATCAAGGGCACTGTGTTGCCCGAAACGCGTCATGGTGGTGGTGCAGGGGGTTATTTAAAAACTAAAATAGTATTGCACCAATTTTGGGTCTGCGTCCATTGTTTGGAGTGGAGAAAGAGACACAAAACGGAGTAAGCAGCATATACACACATATATATATATATATATACAATACACATATATATATATATATATATATATATATATATATATATATATATATATATATATATATATATATATATATATATATATATATATATATATATATCCAAAGCTTCAAGGTTCCCACCTGTTGGAGATGCACTCTGACATCCATTGCAGCAACCTTCATGAGGTACATATATATATATATATATATATATATATATATATATATATATATATGTGTGTGTATATACACATTAACCCTGGGCAGAGTTTGTGTAGTCGCGCTACGCAGAATTCCACGATGTCGCCAAAAAATTCTGCAAGCTTCGTAAAGTTCCGCAAGCACACAAAGTTGCTTCTTCCGCCTGTTCGTGATGCGTTTTTCCTGTTCGGGAACGTGTATTGTGTGTTCTGGACGCTTTTTTCGTGCTCGCGGAAAATATTGCGCGAAGTTACCCATACGGTCGCCATTTTGTTTTTCACCTTTTGCTATGGTTCTGTGGCCTGGTTTTCTATCTTTTCAATCCTTTCTTTCTAGAAACATTTTTTGATCTATTTGATTTATTATCTATCCCTCTCTATTCCTGATTCTATATTTTGCGTTTTTTCCTACTTTTGTGTGTTTTTTACTGCGTTTGACTCTTTTTTTATTATTTGCATATTTAGTTTCTTTTACTTACTTTCTTAGCTCCCACCTTTTCTTTTCCGCCCCCACCTGTCCGGGAACCATGCCAAAGAGTAAGGGCAAGACTCGGAATCTGAGTCAATCAATCAATCATCTTTATTCGGCTTCCATAATTCGTAGAAAACCATAAAAGCACAGATAAAAACATTTAAACAATTATAAAATTATCATGTTGCGATATCTACATAGTGCCAACAGTTAATTAAGGTTAAGATTGCCACGGTGATTGACACAGAATTTCAAAAAGCAAGCTACAGATTTGGCATGTATTTCATTATCCAAAAATTGAAGTGCTAGGAAAGCAGGACGGCACATTCGGAGTCTCATCGATCTTAATATGGGAACAATCCAACGTTTACGTGGAGCTTCGTAATATTTACAGAACAACAATGCATGAATTGAGGATTGTGGAGCGATGTTATCACATGGACAGGGTACTAGATTCCTTGTCCAGTCATTTTGCTGTGGGAAGGAGATCAAACGATGGAAACTATCTAATCTAAATCTTGTTAAAAGAAACTTTTCATATGGGTTCAGGTTGAACGTCAGATAAGGCTGCATGAAAAAGGGTGGTTTGTACAGCTAGCAGATGCTGTACTGAGGGTTTTCCTTCTTCATGCGATAGTCGTAGCTCGCCTAAGTGGAAAAGACACAATTTTTTTAAGTCCTTCCTTGACACTTCGGAATAAGTGGGTGGATCTGTAAAATATCCCTGAAGGCCTAAGGCCTCCAAGAAAGACCTTACATATATTAACCATCCTATCTTGTCCATGTTATCCAATAACATACATTCCTGAATAAGACTTCGTGTAAGTTCGCACTGCTGTGTGGTCAAAATACGCCTCCATAGCATAATCGGTTGTATCTTCAAAATGTCGGAGATGTAGTCCAACCCTAATTCTAAGTGGCAGCCATATGTCGTGGTAGATTGTGGGACTGCGAGTAGGTAGCGCAAAAAAGAGTTTTCTACTCTCTGTATAGCATCCGTATTTGTGTATCCCCACAGCCCTGCACCATAGCTAGCAACACTAGTACACTTTGCCTGATAGATTTTCAGCATTTCCAATGGTGGCCTCTTTCCTAACTTCTGTGCAAATGCCACCAGCGCAGAGGTAGCCCTTAGGAACAATAATTTCCTTGCCTGGACGGCCGCTGTCCATTTAAGCTTATGATCTATTAAAATCCCTAAATAGGGGTATGTTGTTGTGCACTCTAGACTGCTGTTATTAACAAAAATATCTCTCGTTTTATGGCCAGCGTGCATGGCATAAGTCTTTTTTATATTTACTTTGAGATTCAGTGAGTTCATAAAGTTACAATATTTATTCAAAGACCTCTGGAGCTGGACAGGGGTTCTCGTCAAAATTTCGGCGGCGTCAGCGTAAAGTAACGCCGGAATTGGCCGACGACAAATTATTGGCAGATCCCGACTTCCTTTCACCATCTCCACTTCCAGCCGTTGGTGTATAATGTGAATAGGAAGGGGGCCAAGACACAACTTGTCTGACCCCCTTCTCTATCCTGAAGGGCTCGATGAGTTCCCCCCTGTTCCATACCTCACTCTTGCGGTTGCCTCCGAATAGAGCTCCCTCAAGAAGTTCACCAGCGAAAGGTCCACTCCCATAGCCAATAAAATTGCCCACAATTTGGAATGACTGACGCAGTCGAACGCTGCTGTCAGGTCGACATAGACCATGTACAGAAACCCTTTTTTTGCTTAAACGTACTTCCCCATGAGAAGCGAAAGGTGCCTGGTCCACTGTGCCTAGACCCTCTCGGAACCCATATTGGAGGTCAGATATTATATTATTATCACTTGCCCAGTCCTGGAGACGGTCTAATAGAATTCGTCCAGCGATTTTCCCGAGAGAGTCGAGTAACGATATGGGTCGATAGCAGGTGGGAATATGGCAATCGCCTTTTTTTTTAAAATCGGCACCAAAATCGAACTGGACCAGGAATCAACCAGACCAATCTTTCTCGCTGCTTCCAAGACTCTAAGTAAAATTGGGGACCATAGATCTAATTTATATTTAAAAAGATCTACGGGAACCCCGTCGGGGCCTGGGGCTTTTCCCAATTTTGATGTTTTCAGGGCATTAATTACCTCATTATGTTCAAAAGTTAGCTGTATGGGATAGCTTATTTGGGGTATATCCTCGGCTGAGCCTGGGATGACGTCCCCTATTTGTTTAAAAGCTTCTGTAAAATGGTGTATCCACATGTCAGCATCTACTGCTATATCCAATTTTGGAGAGTCATTATCCTCAAGTAAAAATGGAGATTTAACTACTCTCCAAAAAGTGGTCATATCCTTCATTTGGCAGCTTTCATGCAGTTGATTCCACAAACTACTTTTAATCTGGGACTTACGGTTTTTTAAGGCAGCATTATAAGTTTTCCTCAGTATAACAATTTCATTTCTGTCCCTTACTTCCTTGCTCAATGCCATCTTTAATTCCTTGTAAGATTTTGTACACTCTGAATGGAACCATCCCTTCCTGGGGGTCCATTTCAATTTCCTTTCATGAGTTAATTCTTCTTTGATGATTTTAGTGATGGTCATGTAACTAAGGAGTATTTGTTCAGAAGTGGCATTAGGATCTAGACAGACATCAAAGGAAGATAGGCCTCTCTTTACTACATTGGCCGTAATTCAATCTCGGTCCACTTTACCCCATTTTAGGGAACGGCCGTTGAGTCTGTCGATGTTCAAGGATCTTTGATCCAATAGACTCCAAAAATCAACAACTGCCGAAGGAGAGGGACTACTTATAGTAACACTATTAAGAAAGTGGTCACTTATGGCACTGATAGTTGTCTCAAAGTTTGACAATATTGGTGAGATACAGTGCAAGACGATTATAAAGTCTATTGTACTTGTAAGTCCTCTCCCACTAAAAGTAGGGGCAAAAGGAACTGGGTGTTGACTGATTCGTTAGCAAACCCTAAGTCCAAGGAGACCATTATTTTATTCATTCGATCTCCTACTCTCGTATGTGCAAAATGTGTTTTGTTATTTCCACCCTTGTCCTGAATTCCACAGGTGTTGGTATTACTTTTCTTGCATAATGACATGTTAAAATCACCGCCCCATACCATTGCTAACAATTTGTCACTGTGCTTCAAACTCAACCCTTGTATTAAAAAGGAAACCTTATTTAAAATATCAATTAAATCAATTGAATTGACATTGTTATAAAAATTTACCATAAAATAGATCGACACCTTATTAACAGTAGATGGAAAAGCCGCCGAAAAGTAGGTTTTATATCCCACTAAATGAACGGGGGTACGGAGCCATGTTTCCTGCAATCCTATAATATTATACTTCGTCACTAATGACAGCCAATTTTCATTTGCAATTTCGGGAAGCAGACCGCCTACATTCCAAAAAGCGATCTCCAATTTTAAGCCCTGTGTTTTAGGGGATGAAAACCATTTTTGCATAGAAGGTTCACTGTATAGTGTTGATACTGGAATTGGCATATCTGTTTTAGGTTTACAAGTCCATTTACCTAAGTCGTTAAATGCAGTTTTCAAATCCTCACCATTTATACGTTGGATGGTAATAGTATCTAATGTTTGAACAGCATGTGTGGGCCCGGGATTGGTTAAGTTCCGCCTAGTTAATAACTCCATAGCACTTACTGACGTTATCTCTACCACCGCCAAGTCCAGTCACTCGTTGTCATCTAAACCCGATAGGGCGCTGAATCTATTATAGGTAGGAATCGGCTGTGGGAACCACTGAGCTTTATGGGGATTTCTCATATATGAAGAAGGAAAATCGTGCTATGCGGAGGGTAAATAAATCCCTGTGGCAGAACATTAATCCCTATGGAATCAGCTATGTGATTCCGCACTTTGCACAGGATTTCCTTGACCAGTTGGGGGGAGCCGAATGTCAATACTATACAGTCCCCTGTTAGAACCTTCTCCCTTACGCCTACCCATTTGACTCGCCTAACCATCTTAAAATCTCGAAAAAGGTGAGTATGTAGTCCAACCCTGCTGCTGAACCAATGGAGCGACTTGTTCTTAAGGGCTGACCATGTTTCCTCGTTAGAAGATTGGTTAGGGGGAACATTACCTAAGATGATAACATAGGGGGTGGCTTCTGGAGGAAGATCTAAGTGAGGGTCTACAGCCCTATATACAGTCGGGAGAAAATTAGTAGGGTAATTTTGACTTGGATGCTGAAGGGAAGAAGGGACCAGTACACAAGATGTTGTTACCTGTGAAGGCGGATTAGCGGGTATACTAGTATGCCTTAATGTTGTGTGCAGAGCCCCTCTTCCTGCTTGAGTGGTATGTGTCTTGTCTATCAGAGAGGGGGCCGGAGGAGGTGCCTTTTTTGATATTAACCCTTCGTTTTCACAAGCATTTGGCATCCCTGACTGGGCGTTTGGACTCGTATCTGAGCCTAGATCTGTGCTTATGCATTGAGTAACTGAGCTAGATTTGGACAGTAAGATATTTTCTACATTAGTCACTCTGGTGGATATTTGATCTAACCTAACTCTTATATATGAATCTAGTCTTTCCACTAGAGCTGTTAAATTCTGTATCTCGGGATAAGACTGAGTAGTCACAGTGCCGGGGTGGTTGGCTCTCTTCTATGATTGCATTTTAAGCTGGCCTGCGGGTCTCCTTTTAGATGTAACAATTTTCTGTTGTTTGGGTGTGCTAGGAGGAACATGAACAACTACTGAGCCCGCTCCATTATGAGTATTGTTAGTGCTAGCTGCTGTTCGTCTTGGTTTATTTTTAGACTTTTTTGGGGGGGGTTGGATGGGGGACTCACTACCAATAGACTGAATATCATTGGTATGTGATTGAATGCACCCATTTTCTATGCTTGGTGCCTTGCTCCCAAAAGTGTGGAGAAGCTAGTTCTTCACTGGGCGGTTGCTCCTGGCTTAACCCGGAAGATGACCCCGCTATAGACTCTTCGACTGAGTGGATATGTTTGTCTAGCACGTCTACCGCTCCTGTTAGATAACTCAGAAGGGTCTGCTGTGTATCAGTGTTGCGCCTTATTCCCCTGGGACTCGGTAATTTCCTTTTACCCATTATTCAGTGTTAGTTACCCACAATACCAATACTTCAGGGGTTAGTCAGGGAAAGACGGAACACAATATGGGCCAAAAGTTCAAACCAAGGGAGTGGGCCCAGCCCGGCCTCTTCCGGCCAGTGACGGCCAAGGACGGGCCCGCCCTTGGCCCGGGCTTCGCCCACGCGCGTCCCGGGGGGCGGGGCAACTGCGGAGCACCTCTCGCTAGACCGCGCTGCCCTCTGGATCTTGTAGTTGGGCAGCGCGCGGTCCGCGGATGTCAGGAGGCGCGTCAAGCAGGCAGGCGCAGGGACGAAGAGAGAGTCTAACCCCCAGCAGTCTCAGAGGGAGGTAAGCTGCGGCGCAGATACTGGTGAAATCACAGGTTCATCTTTAGATTTACTGCAAAGGTGTCCCACGACATGTAGAGCTGACCTCAATTGAAAGGTCCCGGGGGGGCGGGGCAACTGCCGAGCACCTCTCGCGGGACCGCGCTGCCCTCTGGATCTTGTAGTTGGGCAGCGCGCGGTCCGCGGATGTTGGGAGGCGCGTCAAGCAGGCAGGCGCAGGGACGAAGAGAGAGTCTAACCCCCAGCAGTCTCAGAGGTACGTAAGCTGCGGCGCAGATACTCTGAATCGCAACCGCCTTCCTTGCGGAAGCGGCGCCCACAAGGGGTGCAGTCTCGGCACCTATTCAGTGAGGCGGAAGTGGCCGCACTGGTTTCTTGTGCAGCTCCACCTCCCCTTAACCCTGGCAGCAGGTGGCAGGCCTGGGTCCGGGAACGGGCTCTGGGAGTGTCACCGGTGGTGGGTAAGAGTGTGCCGGGCAGTATTTCGCTGCTCTGGGTTCGGGCGCACCCATAACCAATTGATGCACCGGTGGTCCGATATCCTTGACCAGAAGCAGGACTTGCTGGACCTGCTAGGTGTTGAGGTTCTGGGGCTAACATGCTGCTGCTGCTGCTGAACATGCAGGTAACCTATGTTTAAAAATCTTATATTATGTGATTGTTACTTCCAGACATGTGCTCGAGTCGGCGCTACTAACTAATAGTACTTGATTGCAACTTTGCGCTCACTTGGGCTGGTTGGGTTAGAGAATTTAAGTTAGGTAGGTAATCCAGATAGGGTAGACTCCAGTCCTTTCCTTTGCCCTGTCAGGCTGCCCTGTGTCCTCCTGTCACTAAGATAGTGGTAGCAGTTAGTTAATATTATTTGTTAATTTAGCGCTAAGGGGCCTGCGTGACGCGTCCTCTCACATGACTTCAGTCCCGGTACAACCTTTTTTAGTTCTTCAACCAATTTGGTGTATGCAATATGCATGCGTCCATCTATGCATTAATAAGAAGAAGAATAAATGCAGACTAATTGGCCCGTCAAAGGGGGTTGTTGGAGTTGAGACTGAGAGATGATTGGGAATGAGATTAGAACTTAGAAGCAAATATAACTTTTTTGCAATTCATTCCAAAGTCTGGAATAGGCGGGATAAGTATGTTTAAGTTTTCAGGAATCTGAATTGAAATTTGAAATAATAATGATCGGATGGTACTCGACTGCGACTCAATAGTTTTTGTCTCTTTCTTTACAAGATGATCAGCATCCAGGAACAAGAAGAAGACTGGGGGAGCTGGCATTGCAGCGGGTGTGGGAGCTGGAGTGGCCTCCTTGAGCATTAGGAAGCAGCCTCAGGCGCTGATTACTCTGCTGCTGGCCCCAGTAAGTCCTCCTGGTATTGTCATATTACATTTATTTCCCTAACTTTTACCGCTCTATTATTTCCTAATTTCCGTTTTTCCAAAATCCTCTTCAATCTATCTGTTTTTAAATTCTTGTTTTTGGTCCATTACCTACTACTAAGTGCTAGTACGAATAATGACATTGTTTCTTCTAGTGTCATTTTTTTTTACATTAAGTGAAACTGCATCTAACTAACTTCTGCTCTGCCTCTGTATTAGTCTGTCTGTAGCTTGTTTTCATCTGGGTTTCACTCAGATTTTCCTCTCCCCTTATATGTGGATTGCCTAGTAGTGGTACTGAAAGACTCAGAGAACCCATTGGTCCTAGGCTAATACTAGTACTAGTAAGGACTCCTTACTACTACTTAGAACTAATGTGCTGTGCAGATTGCACGCCCAAGTAAAGTATTATAAATATCCGCAAGTTTGTGAATTGTGAGATGAGAAAGCTTTAGTTTCTTTTACTGTCTCATCATGCTCAATCAGTAATGGTGGTCACAGGACACCCCAAAGTGCTGTATTTTACTTTTTGTAATCCAGACCTATTACTTTTTTAGTAGCAGCAATTGATGGTGAACAGTAACACTGAACAACAGTTACCGTGCACTATGGCTGGAAGGAAGTAGGAGGAGTAGAAGGACGGCATTAATATTTTCCAACTAAGAGAAAACTCATGCCCACCCACTTTGCTACTCTTTCTTCTTTTCAAAAAATGAGATGCACCAATAGCTCTAGTCACTGAGTCCAGTTATTTGGGTTGTCCTCTTCTTGAGAGGCTTTTCAAAAATTGGCACCAACACAATGCCCAGCCGGATATTAGTTAGTTATTTTTGATAGGACATACTGTCTACTGTACCTTAGTATCCTAATTGAAGATAGTGAAGTGTGTGGTGTATTTAATGTATTAATAATGATGTATTTTCAATCTTGCTAATGAGAAAAATAAACAGGGGTGGCGTATATATGCCATCTACATTTTTTAAAATTTTTCCCCCATGTGTACCGACCACCAGTGCTGGGGCGAGCGGTGAGAGCCAGACCACTCCAGAGGGAGCGGATGCGTCAGCCACAGAGGTGAGCCAGCAGCCAGTGGCAGGCAGTGGTAATATATATATCCTTAATTATTGAGAATGATGAATACACTCGCTTCAAGAGTGTACAGCACTCAGTCATTACTAGTACACTTTACTTCTGCTGAGGCTAAGTTGTTGTTTTGAACACTGAACAGTTGAAGAAGACACCCTTTACTTAAACATTAGCATCAGCGGTGGGGTTTGAGTAACTAATGGCATATTCTTTCTTCAACTCAGCAAAGACAGTTTTATGACAAAGACTAACAGTCAGTCGACATGTATGACTGCAGAGAAGGATGCATGGGTGAAGGAAGAGTTCCCAGGATACATAGGTGGCAAATGGAGTTGATAGGAATAGGATGCATGGGAAGTTGAAGGATGGGTGAAAGGTGAAAGAGAAAGCAGAAAGGATGCCTGTCTGAGTCGGTGAACTGTATGGGTCAAAGGAATCCTGTTGGGGGGGGTTTGAAGGGTCAAACTCTAAGGCAAGCGAGGATGCATGACATGGGTGGTGGTTGGTTATATATTATATCTATGACAAATGAATGTTGTTTGTGTCAGTGAAATCTGGTATGTGATAGCCATGTTTGGATGGATGGATGCCTGGATGGTATCATAGTGGGTGAAAGCAGAGTCAGACTGGATGAAGAGAATGTAAAAGAAAATTAAACCGTGCCAGAGTACTAAAGCCAAGGCTGAAGAAGATTAAGAATAAAATAATAATAATGCTAGAAGAGCAATGCCCTGAATGTAAATGCACTGAATGTAAATGAAGAAACAAGCCCTGGGTAGAACAAGGGCTATTTTTTTGCAAGGTTTTTTATTCAAAGGTTTGGGGTTGTACTTGTATTTCAGAATGGAATACTCCCTTAACTCACAGTCATTTGCAACTAAGCACAACATAATGTTGTGGATGACTATACCCTACCGATAATCGCATCCCTCCAACTCCAAGGCCCACTTCCGCTCCAGGCCCTTCTCTGTGTCAGCCATGGGTGGCTTAGCGGCTGCATGGTGAGTAACTAATACTTACAAATCACTCAGTATGTCATCATTCATGATGTTGTGCCCCCGTTTCTCAACATCCATAAGCATGTCATCAGTAACCATCATCATGTGCCTTATTATTGCAGTAATGTAGTCATGGTGAAAGTGAAAATGGGGAAGGCAACTTGTTTGTCTGATTTAATCAAGTATCTATTTATTCTTTTTTATGCATGTTTTTGAGGAATTATTCTTATTCACTTTCTACATTTTTTTTATAGCAAAAATAACACAATTAAAATATCCACAAGTACAAATCCCAAGAAAAATTCATTTTCATTGTACCATCCAACTAAACACTTTTGCATACTTTCATTCACACCCACTCAACACATTCATCCTACACAAAGAAAAATATTTACACAAATTCCGATTTTTTTTATCTATATCACATTACTGAAATGCCATAAAGTAAACATTCCGACTGAAATCTTAATTATTTTGTGGTTAGTTCAACAACTACTATTTACAAGACTTTTATGGCTGAAAAGAAAAAGGTCAACGCGTTTCGAACTCGGAACAGTTTTATGAGTTCTCATCAGGACCATAAAGAAAGCTGTGGGGAAGAGACAAAAAGACCTAATTTAGTCTCATTCTTATTATTCAAATTGTGCTACCCTCCCTATTTAATCAGCTGTGTCTCTCTTACCTCCATTAAGGTTTGTTCAACACCAGAGTAAATCTGTCGTGGGAGAACTGCAAGCAAGAAGAAATACCACTGTTTGTTATCCCTGACGCTCTGAATAAATACACTCTTCCACAACACGACTCTGCTAGATATAACATCTCCTGCCAGATTGTTTGCCACCACTTACATTTTTTCGAGGTGTGGGTCTTTGAGTTTTGAATTTTGGACGGTATTTTTTCCTTTTCTTTACCCTTTTGGGCTGTGTCACTAGGATTAAAACGAAAGGTCTATTTGAGTGCGTGTCTGCACTGGCCCGATTTTTACATAAAACGAGACATTTGCTCTGGGTGTACTTACATCTGCGTGTAGTCAATCTTAGCGTGTGTCTTTGTAGCGAGCTGGTCCCTCGTATTTATGCACGCTGTAAAGACAAACGATAACCCAACGTCAGTCTGTGTGCTCACACCGTTTGGAAGTTTTAAGGTTTGGGCGAGGCAGATTCTATTTCTGGTTCTTACCTCTACGCGTGGCTGGGACCGCTGTCTCAATCCGTCCGGGGGAATCTTGTGTGTGCAAGCCCTTGGTTGCTGCATCTAAGCACGCTTGTGGCGTTTTTTTACTTCCTGATTCTCTTTACAGGGCACCTGGGAATTGTAGTTTTACCCCTGGTGCTCATGGGAAGGATAGTCATTTGCGTGTGTTATTCCTACCTGTGTCCTGTTACAGGGTGCATTGGAATTAAGACTTTGCATAGTGCTCGTGATGAGTGCAGTCTTTTGAAACGTTGGCCATATTTCGTGGCGGGAATATTCGGTGATTTAGATTATTCTAAGCGTATCTTGTGTCCGTGTCTACGGGCGTCATTAATTGAAATCGGATGGGTTGTGTTCCATTCGGTGGGGGTCATGGTTCTCAGTAACCTCTAGATTGCTTTGAAAAAAGGGGGGGTAGGAAGCGAACTCTGAACATCGTTATGATGTATTCTGTTGAAGCGTTTGTCAAAAACTATGTGATCTTGAATTTAGACCAGGTTGTAGATTTCTGACAATTCATTAAGCCCATTCGTTGCAGTGTTATATTTGACAATAAGCATTGCCTCCCTTCTTGCGAGTTTTTGGTCTAAATCACCTCCTCTTTGGTCTTTCTCCACTTTAGATATTACTGTCCAAATCAGATCAGATTCTTTATGGTTTTTTAAGCGCCAATGGTTTACTAATGGTGCTGTATGGACGTTGTTTTTTATCCTTGATTTGTGCTGAGTAATGCGTGTCCTCACTTCCTGATTGGTCTTCCCGATGTATTACATTTTACATGGACAGACGATACCGTATATCACGTTTCTTGATTTACAGTTTGTAAATGTATTGTGCTTCCAATAAATGTTCTGATGTTCAAAAATGTTTCCTTCTTTTGTGGAGGGGCAGCATATACAGGTCCCGCATTTATGGTGATCTTGGACCGGTGGTAGTCCCGCGTACGCTCTGACTGTCAGTGGGCTAGTTTGTGGAAGGGCAGCTCTGACCAAGTGATTTGCGACGCTTGAATCTTTTTTGAATGCAAAGAGGGGTGGATTTTTTAAGGAGGTATCCAAATTTTTAACTAAGTGCCAGTTCTGCATTATTACCTTTTTCAGCATGTTGGAATTAGGACTAAATGTGGATACACAGACAATCCTGTCTGTTTCCTTTTTGGGACTTTTTTCTAAAAGGCATTCTCTTGGAGTCCACCAGGCCCTTTTCATTGCTCTTTTCAACAACTTCTTCGGGTAGCCTCTTTGTTGCAAATTTTCTGAAAGTTGTTCCGCATGTGAAAAATATTCATCCTTGAAATGACAGTTTCGCCTAATTCTAAGGAATTGCCCTAGTGGAAGATTTTCTTTTAGGCTTCTGGGGTGATTGCTGGAAAAATGCAGCGCTTTGTTCAGATCTGTTTTCTTTTTAAACAAAGTCGTCACAAGACCTCCGTCTGCGGGGTATACTTCCACATCAAGAAATGGCATTTTCTTTTTTGAGAAGTTCAAAGTGAACTTTATTTCTTCTGTGCGGTTGTTTAACCATTGATGAAAAGAGATTAGATCTTCCTCTGAGCCTGTCCATACTAGGAAGACGTCGTCAATATAACGACTCCAGTTTTTTATGAACTGTCCAAACTGATTATTCTGATAAATGAATTTGTCTTCATATTTAGCCATGAATAAAATCGCTAATTCCGGCGTGAAGGGGCAACCCATTGCTACTCCACCTACTTGGAAATAGAATGATCCATTAAAGTTGAAATAGTTCTTTTTTAGGGCGAATTTCGCCAGTTTGATTATGAACTCTGTTGGTACTTTTGTTGGTTTTTCCCGTGTTTCTAAATAGGCCTCAATCACTTTCAGTCCCTCATCTTGAGGTATTTTGGTGTAAAGAGACACCACATCCAAGGAAACTAAAAGATGTTTGTCTTCTTCAAACTCAACTGTGGATAACTTGTTAATAACGTTTGTGGTATCCCTGAGGTAAGATTTAACCTGTATTACAAACGGCTTTAGAAAGAAATCAACGAATTTGGAAATCGGCTCCATTAATGATTCACACCCGGATACGATGGGGCGTCCGTTGTTTTTTTTTTTCATCTTTATGGACTTTTGGAAGTACATAAAACAGTGGGGTTCGGGGGCATTTGATTTTCATATATTCATACTCTTTTTTCCCGATGAAACCCTCATTATTCCTTTCCTCCAGGATACTGTACAATTCATTTTTTAGTACAATCAATGGATCTTTGTTGATCTTTTTATAACATGTGACGTCCTGTAGCTGTCTCTGAACCTTGGCGATGTATTTGACTTTGTCCCAAATTACAATCGACCCTCCTTTGTCTGCTTGTTTTATTATCACAGACGTGTCCTTTTTCAGGTTTTTCAGAGCCTCTATCTCTAGTTTGGAGGTGTTATACTTGATCCACCATTTTTTTTGTTCCATGTCAGTGACCGCCGATAGGATGGTTTTTTCAAAAATCCCTACTTCTTTTGGGATTTTATTTCCCGGGGGGCAAAAAGTTGATCTATTCCGCAATCCTGTTGTTTCAATTGGGGTCTCCATTGGATTTTGGTTAAAAAAGGTTTTCAATCTGATTTTCCTGCAGAATTCTATGACTTCTGTTTTCATTTTAATGAAGTCTGTATGTTTTGAGGGGAAAAAGGTTAAACCTTTTTTCAAGATGCTTTCTTCTTCCTTTGTCAAAATGTTTTCAGATAAATTAAAACCGGCGAAACTGTTAGTTCTTGTAGTTGTGACGCCAGGTTGACATTTCCCCACAGCTTTCTTTATGGTCCTGATGAGAACTCAAAAAACTGTTCCGAGTTCGAAACGCGTAGACCTTTTTCTTTTCAGCCATAAAAGTCTTGTAAATAGAGTTGTTGAACTAACCACAAAATAATTAAGATTTCAGTCGGAATGTTTACTTTATGGCATTTCAGTAATGTGATATAGATATGAAAAATCGGAATTTGTGTAAATATTTTTCTTTGTGTAGGATGAATGTGTTGAGTGGGTGTGAATGAAAGTATGCAAAAGTGTTTAGTTGGATGGTACAATGAAAATGAATTTTTCTTGGGATTTGTACTTGTTGATATTTTAATTGTGTTATTTTTGCTATCAAAAAAATGTAGAAAGTGAATAAGAATCATTCCTCCAAAACATGCATAAAAAAGAATAAATAGATACTTGATTAAATCAGACAAACAAGTTGCCTTCCCCATTTCTTGTTTTATATCAATTAATGGTAGAAAATTTAGTTTTTTCAAAAAGTCTTCTTCAGTGCTGGCATCTTTTTTTGTTACTTAGTGTTCAAAGGCTTGGCCTTACTGTTGGGAGACGAAACCCAGTAGTGTTGTTAATGTTCATAGCAGACGCGGCTCTGCGAGGTTGCCTCCTGATAGCACTCAGTGCCTAGAGTAGGTTGTGTCGAGTGATAAGAAGAGGGGAGAGCGTCCCTCGGTGTTATTGGATTTATGTCAGTGGGTTACAGATAGCGGTGAGTGTGTTACGTTACAATGTCAGAAAAAGAGACTTTTTCATACAGTGAAGACCATATCCAAAAACTAATAGCTGCCCCCCCCCCTTTTTGCATCAGCAACATTAAGTCTCACAGCCCAAAATCAAAACGAATCAGACAAATTGCTTCGACTAAAAAAGAAACAGATACGGACAGATCTGCAAGGCCACTTCCTGATCCAACATCTCAGAGCCGGTACAATCCCAGGGGGACTACAAATAAAAAACGTGCCAGTTATCTTTACCGATGACCCGATCTACAAGAAAGGGTATAGCTACATCGAGACAAAATGCAGTAGGGACCTGATGGTCCTTACTGTAGAAACAGCACAAAGACTATCCAAACTACAATTGGAAGAGATTGAAACCTTGGAAAAAGAAATTACATCTAATCAATAGATAACGGACTCTAAGGCACTACTTGAGAAAGTAGAGAAAGAAATCGCTGATTTTAGAGACTACACTATCAAGCAGAAAGGAAACCAATTCGAAAAGGACAAAAAAAACTTTAATCTTGATAAAGTCTATTCCTATTTACAATCGGATTTTTATCAACGACCGGAATCAAGGAGACACCTCCAGGAATATCAAGGGAGGTCAAAAAATAACTACCTAACTTTTTCAGAGACCTCGTCTTCGGACAGCAACAGTGAATCAGAAAATTCGGAACCAAGAAGGAATACAAACAGGAGAGGTTCCTATCAAAATCAACAACCGCAAAATTCCTCTTCTTTTTTAGGAAGGGGCCAACAAAAAGCCAGGGGACGAATAAGGTTCAACCAACCATGGGAAATGTCAACCCGGCGTCACAACTACAAGAACTAACAGTTTCGCCGGTTTTTAATTTATCTGAAAAAATTTTGACAAAGGAAGAAGAAAGCATCTTGAAAAAAGGTTTAACCTTTGTCCCCTCAAAACATACAGACTTCATTAAAATGAAAACAGAAGTCATAGAATTCTGCAGGAAAATCAGATTGAAAACCTTTTTTAACCAAAATCCAATGGAGACCCCAATTGAAACAACAGGATTGCGGAATAGATGACCTTTTTGCCCCCGGGAAATAAAATCCCAAAAGAAGTAGGGATTTTTGAAAAAACCATCCTATCGGTGGTCACTGACATGGAACAAAAAAAACGGTGGATCAAGTATAACACCTCCAAACTAGAGATAGAGGCTCTGAATAACCTGAAAAAGGACACGTCTGTGATAATAAAACAAGCAGACAATGGAGGGTCGATTGTAATTTGGGACAAAGTCAAATACATCGCCGAGGTTCAGAGAAAGCTACAGGACGTCACATGTTATAAAAAGATCAACAAAGATCCATTGATTGAACTAAAAAATGAATTGTACAGTATCCTGGAGGAAGGGAATAATGAGGGTTTCATCGGGAAAAAAGAGTATGAATATATGAAAATCAAATGCCCCCGAAGCCCACTGTTTTATGTACTTCCAAAAGTCCATAAAGATGAAACCCCCACCCCCCCGGACGCCCCATCGTATCCGGGTGTGAATCATTAATGGAGCCGATTTCCAAATTCGTTGATTTCTTTCTAAAGCCGTTTGTAATACAGGTTAAATCTTACCTCAGGGATACCACAGACTTTATTAACAAGTTATCCACATTTGAGTTTGAAGAAGATAAACATCTTTTAGTTTCCTTGGATGTGGTGTCTCTTTACACCAAAATACCTCAAGATGAGGGACTGAAAGTGATTGAGGCCTATTTAGAAACACGGGAAAAACCAACAAAAGTACCAACAGAGTTCATAATCAAACTGGCGAAATTCGCCCTACAAAAGAACTATTTCAACTTTAATGGATCATTCTATTTCCAAGTAGGTGGAGTAGCAATGGGTTGCCCCTTCGCGCCGGAATTAGCGATTTTATTCATGGCTAAATATGAAGACAAATTAATTTATCAGAATAATCCGTTTGGACAGTTCATAAAAAACTGGAGTCGTTATATTGACGACGTCTTGCTAGTATGGACAGGCTCAGAGGAAGATCTAATCTCTTTTCATCAATGGTTAAACAACCGCACAGAAGAAATAAAGTTCACTTTGAACTTCTCAAAAAAGAAAATGCCATTTCTTGATGTGGAAGTATGCCCCGCAGACGGAGGTCTTGTGACGACTTTGTTTAAAAAGAAAACAGATCGGAACAAAGCGCTGCATTTTTCCAGCAATCACCCCAGAAGCCTAAAAGAAAATCTTCCACTAGGGCAATTCCTTAGAATTAGGCGAAACTGTCATTTCAAGGATGAATATTTTTCACATGCGGAACAACTTTCAGAAAATTTGCAACAAAGAGGCTACCCGAAGAAGTTGTTGAAAAGAGCAATGAAAAGGGCCAGGTGGACTTCAAGAGAATGCCTTTTAGAAAAAAGTCCCAAAAAGGAAACAGACAGGATTGTCTGCGTATCCACATTTAGTCCTAATTCCAACATGCTGAAAAAGGTAATAATGCAGAACTGGCACTTAGTTAAAAATTTGGATACCTCCTTAAAAAATCCACCCCTCTTTGCATTCAAAAAAGATTCAAGCGTCGCAAATCACTTGGTCAGAGCTGCCCTTCCACAAACTAGCCCACTGACAGTCAGAGCATACGCGGGACTACCACTGGTCCAAGGTCACCATAAATGCGGGACCTGTATATGCTGCCCCTCTACAAAAGAAGGAAACATTTTTGAACATCAGAACATTTATTGGAAGCACAATACATTTACAAACTGTAAATCAAGAAACGTGATATACGGTATCGTCTGTCCATGTAAAATGTCATACATCGGGAAGACCAATCAGGAAGTGAGGACACGCATTACTCAGCACAAATCAAGGATAAAAAACAACGTCCATACAGCACCATTAGTATACCATTGGCGCTTAAAAAACCATAAAGTATCTGATCTGATTTGGACAGTAATATCTAAAATGGAGAAAGACCAAAGAGGAGGTGATTTAGACCAAAAACTCGCAAGAAGGGAGGCAATGCTTATTGTCAAATATAACACTGCAACGAATGGGCTTAATGAATTGTCAGAAATCTACAACCTGGTCTAAATTCAAGCTCACATAGTTTTTGACAAACGCTTCAACAGAATACATCATAACGATGTTCAGAGTTCGCTTCTTACCCCCCTTTTTTCAAAGCAATCTAGAGGTTACTGAGAACCATGACCCCCACCGAATGGAACACAACCCATCCGATTTCAATTAATGACGCCCGTAGACACGGACACAAGATACGCTTAGAATAATCTAAATCACCGAATATTCCCGCCACAAAATATGGGCAACGTTTCAATAGACTGCACTCATCACGAGCACTATGTAAAGTCTTAATTCCAATGCGCCCTGTAACAGGACACAGGTAGGAATAACACACGCAAATGACTATCCTTCCCATGAGCACCAGGGGTAAAACTACAATTCCCAGGTGCCCTGTAAAGAGAATCAGGAAGTAAAAAAACGCCACAAGCGTGCTTAGATGCAGCAACCAAGGGCTTGCACACACAAGATTCCCCCGGACGGATTGAGACAGCGGTCCCAGCCACGCGTAGAGGTAAGAACCAGAAATAGAATCTGCCTCGCCCAAACCTTAAAACTTCCAAACGGTGTGAGCACACAGACTGACGTCGGGTTATCGTTTGTCTTTACAGCGTGCATAAATACGAGGGACCAGCTCGCTACAAAGATACACGCTAAGATTGACTACAGGCAGCTGTAAGTACACCCAGAGCAAATGTCTCGTTTTATGTAAAAATCGGGCCAGTGCAGACACGCACTCAAATAGACCTTTCGTTTTAATCCTTGTGACACAGCCCAAAAGGGATAAAGAAAAGGAAAATATACCGTCCAACATTCAAAACTCAAAGACCCACACCTCGAAAAAATGTAAGTGGTGGCAAACAATCTGGCAGGAGATGTTATATCTAGCAGAGTCGTGTTGTGGAAGAGTGTATTTATTTAGAGGGTCAGGGATAACAAACAGTGGTATTTCTTCTTGTTTGCAGTTCTCCCACGACAGATTTACTCTGGTGTTGAACAAACCTCAATGGAGGTAAGAGAGACACAGCTGATTAAATAGGGAGGGTAGCACAATTTGAATAATAAGAATGAGACTAAATTAGGTCTTTTTGTCTCTTCCCCACAGCTTTCTTTGTGGTCCTGATGAGAACTCAAAAAACTGTTCAGAGTTCGAAACGCGTAGACCTTTTTCTTTTCAGCCATAAAAGTCTTGTAAATAGTAGTTGTTGAACTAACCACAAAATAATTAAGATTTCAGTCGGAATGTTTACTTTATGGCATTTCAGTAATGTGATATAGATGTGAAAAATCGAATTTGTGTAAATATTTTTCTTTGTGTAGGATGAATGTGTTGAGTGGGTGTGAATGAAAGTATGCAAAAGTGTTTAGTTGGATGGTACAATGAAAATGAATTTTTCTTGGGATTTGTACTTGTGGATATTTTAATTGTGTTATTTTTGCTATCAAAGAAATGTAGAAAGTGAATAAGAATAATTCCTCAAAAACATGCATAAAAAAGAATAAATAGATACTTGATTAAATCAGACAAACAAGTTGCCTTCCCCATTTCTTGTTTTATATCAATTAATGGTAGAAAATTTAGTTTTTTCAAAAAGTCTTCTTCAGTACTGGCATCTTTTTTTGTTACTTAGTGTTCAAAGGCTTGGCCTTACTGTTGGGAGCCGAAACCCAGTAGTGTTGTTAATAAAAGTATTAACATCACATCCAAATCTTAGGGGCAGAGGAAGTGAAGTGAGGAGGAGAGGATACCACAACTGCTAGTACTACTACTGTGCCACTATAATTTCTATGTGTGTAATTTAATTTTGTGTTACTGTTTTGCTAAGAGTATTGGTTACAATTATCTTCTTTTTCCTTTCTTGATATAGCTACTCCTTACCAATCCCAACCAACTAGACAGGAGATGGCGGCTAGGGCCCACCAAAGGAGGCTGGAGGCTATCCGCGGGACAAATATAGCTGGCTGGTTGTCCTGGAGGAGGAGGAGGAGGAGGAGGCAGCAGCGGGGGCAGCTTCTTCCTCCAATGCCCCTGGGCCCAGCCAGCCCCCACGTGCCTCCGGTGACACGGCACCGTGTTCTGGCAGCCGCCCATCCACATCTACTGCTGCACACCTCTGTTGTTCCTGCAGGAACTTCCGGCGCTGCATGGATCTCAGGGTGGCGCGCTTGGAGGCCAAGCTGGAGGAGGTCCTGGCGGGGACTAGCCGGCACCCCCGCTGCTAATCATCACATCAGTCGGACACTTGTCTTGCCCCTTTTTAAAAAATGTTTTGGGTGGGTGGGATGTTGGGACTAGTTGGGGTACCTTGGCGTAGACTTTTTCTCGGACTTCTTTCACCATGGACGTTTATTTAATTTACTACTGGATATTGGCTGGGGTAGGAGGGGTGGTTGAGGTGTTGTGGGGTTTGTCTTAGGTTATAATTGTTAGGGTAATACATTTATAGTTTTTCAATACATATGATGCCAATCTTTTCTGGGGGGGTTAATCTTTTACGTCACCTTGTTTTTTTGTTCCCCCTTTTGCTGCAGGGGCGCAGCCAGTTTTTGAAATCTGCCAATCGTTTAACACAACGGCAGATAGATGCAGTACTACCCTCACTTACTACTGTCAGTCTCTCCTCCTAGTCAGAATGAGAGGTAGAAGCTCCAGAAATGCCCATAGTTTCTGTTTTGTAAGAGATGAGAAAACTTTTAAGTTTAAATGGATCCTCATAGTTAGTTGCCTTATTTCTATAGGTGACCTTAAAAAGACAAGGATGAAAAAGGTACAAAGATCCGGTCTCATATTTAGAAATTCTTTACGTCTGTCTGTGGTACTCTTAGCATAATCTTGAGAAAAGAATAAAGCGTGCCCTAATCAAGAGATGCAGGTTGTTGTTTTAGTAGCCAAGAGAACTTTAAGAAGATCTGTATACTCCAGGAAATACAAGATGACACCCCTTGGGCGGTTTGAACGAGAAGCATTAAGATGTTGACAACCAAATCTGTGTGTGTGTTGAATGTTCAGAATGGTACCTTTCAGAAGGTACAGCACCTTAGGAAAAAAACTTTTGAAGGAGGTGAGAGGGTCTGTACCCTCCGTGCTTTCCGATAGACCATATAAACGTAAGTTATTCCTTCTATTTCTATTGTCCAAATCCTCAACTTGCTTCTGCAAGGTAGCAGCTTGTGACTGAAAGGTACTCACTTTGCTTTCAGTCACACCATATGAGGAAACGTTCTATTCCACAGCATGAAGCCGCTCATCCAGTTAGGACCACCTCTCAGTAAGAAATTGTAGTTTAGTATTTGTTTCCTCCATAAAGGGCCTTAAGGCACGAATTTAATCAAGAAATAGATCCAACGAGGCAGGAGAAGGTTACTTTGCAGGAGAAGGTGGGTCTTTTTAGAGAAGCTCGTTGGTAGCCTTACCAGAATTTGCCAGGATAGTCGCTGCAGATACCATAATTAAGGATGTGCCATTTTTTGGCTGAGAGGCTACAGAAGATTCCATTGATGCAAATTTCGAGAAAACTGTGGAATTTTGTATTAAATTGCGTGCTGGAGACGGTGGTAGAGCTTGGTCTTCTTATTCTTCAAATATGCTGTGCAAAATAAAAGTCATACATACGAAGACTTCTGTGTGAGAGCGATAAAGTATGACAAAGCTTGTAATACGAGAAAAAGCCTTTACACCGCAGCAACCAACGTCTGCCGACGCCAGCGCTTCTGACATCAACAGAGAGGAGTTCGATCTGCATCCCGTGTGACTTCGAGGGTCCCGACGACTCCTGCACCAACTTCTGGAACCGACGCCTGTGGCACCGTGCTTCCGGAAGCTCAACGAGAGGTCGCTGATGCACTGCATTTATAAAAGGTACTGTTTGCGGGTCTTCCCAACACCGTTGCCGGCCCGTGACACTGCGTTCAGCCAGAACTGTTTGCATTTGTTTGCTCACGATGCTGTGATAGCCCCGGACGGAGCTATCGACATCAAGGAACTATTTTTCAAGGATATTTTGATAATTGAAGATTTTTAAGTACTGTAATGTAGATTTTTATAATTTTTGGTCTTCTCTTAAATATATAAAAATATTAGAGATTTTTCTAAACTGGTGTGGTGTCCTTTTGTAGTGTTTACACTGTATTACTGTTGGTTATGTGCAAATGCTTACACACTGCCTCTAAGATAAGCCTGACTGCTCGTGCCAAGCTACCAAGGGGCTGAGCAGGGGTTATTTTAGGAGTGTAACTCCCTGATCCTGACTAGCGTGGTGGTTTCTGCCCAACTTTGGCACATGCCCTAGCTGACCAAAAATACCATTTCTAACAATCGCTAAATATATTTGAATGTTCTTCATTTGACATCTGGGAAAGTCTTTCTGTTAGAGAACATTGCACAAAGAAAACCCCAAGCCTTATTCTGAAAAGAGAGTCTTTGATGTGCTTCACTTTAGAAAGTGTAATCCCTTTCCAGGGGATTTTGTCTAATGTGTATTGCTTCATCATGTCTAGGCCACCGTCTGGTATACTGTATTATCTGGAAGTGCAAAGCAAGGCCCTAGTCTTACGATTAATTAGACGATAATAAAATGAACAACACATATCTATTAAATCCCCATTTTGTAAGATATTAAAATGCCTACTAATGTAGAAGCACTATGAAGGGCCAAAAATAAAAAGAAATTCATATTTATGTTTCTTTGCAGCATTGCGAAGGGCTCCTATGGGCTTCTCTACAGCACTCACTACAACTCCACAATCCATGCAGTATGATACCATCCAGGAAAACTGTGGCGCCAAATCTGGAAGTTGAGATTGGACCTCTGAAGGGATTCTCTGCCCCAGTGTTGTTGTGGCTGGTGGCTGATACTGAAGTTCACCCTTGCGTTGCCTTCGTGCTGCTTTCACACTATTGCTTTGGAATGTTTTTAGATGATAAAGCATAGACTTAGTTCCGCAAAAAATATTTGTATTTGTACCCCTTGACAATGCCTTGTGACATATTGTGCATAGCGCAAATCTGCTCACTATGAACTCCTCTTAAAGAATGTTCAAGATAGATAAATGGGTGTGTTCTTTTTATTTTTTAGTTGGAAAGTGCATTATCCAATGACATTCCTTTATTTCTCAGTGACATCATTTTCTGTTTTGTTATTGATTGTTTTTGTTTGTGTTTTTTACGTGGCCATTCTTGAAAACACTGGAGCCATATCTGTTGCGGTAGTCTGCAACTCTCAAAGAACTTTCTGGGTGGGAATTCTTGCTGGTGCCATCGATGTAGATGGTCCTCAAGCTTCCCTCTACTTGATTGCCAGTTAGAGATGTTTTCAATGTTAAGTTTTAAGATGATAGACCATGGACGTCATTCCACATAAATATTTTGTATTCGTCCCTCTAGAGAGGATCTTTTCAGAGAGTGTATATTGAAGTAGTTTGGAGCAGTTTTTGATTCCTGTTGAGTTTGGGTAAGAATGAGTTGTTTTATGGGAATTTTGAAGTTCTGTTTTATTCATGAGTTCAGTGTTGGAAGTTATTTTTTGAAATTGTTATTTTTGTTAAATGTGTTGTTAAACTAAAGTTAAACAATTATGTTACTAATCAGGTAGACTCAAACTCACGTCACCTACCCAGTCGGCCTATAGACAGATTTCATTTCGTCTCTCCTAGTTGTCTCTTCCCCTATGCTCCCTTTCTCACCTTCCCTGTCCCCTCCCCTCTACGCTCCATTTATTTTGCCCTCCATTTTCCTTAAATGTTTCCCTTTGAGACCTAGCTATTTGTCCAAAGCCCGGTGGAGCTACCTGATAGCTATAGAGGAGATGGGTTTTGGGACTTCCCCCTCGACCCTCACCTACCCAGCCAGACTTTGGGCAGACTTTCCTTCGTCTTTCTGCTGTATCTCCTCCCACCCCTTTACCCTTACCCCCTTCCCCTCTACACTTCGCTTACCTCGTTTTCTATGCTCTTGTAATTGTTTGTCTAGCAACTGATGTAACTTGGAACTGATGTAATCTTGTAATTTTGTGGAACCTCATGTAAAGCGCTCTGATACCTCCGGATCTAGCTAGCGCTATATAAAACTCTTAATATAAATAAATACAAATAAATAAATTAATTGCGAAATATACATAAGAGGGTCCCTGCTCAGCGAGAATTGTTAGGGGAAAACCACGGAGAAACAACCTAATAAACA
Organism: Lissotriton helveticus; assembly: GCF_964261635.1. NCBI lineage: Eukaryota > Metazoa > Chordata > Amphibia > Caudata > Salamandridae > Lissotriton > Lissotriton helveticus. Next base: position 596,199,387 of record NC_136065.1, on the reverse strand, counting down.
ACACTAAACCCCAAATGCAATAATCACATCCTACATTGCTTCAAACACATATGTCCCACAGAGAGAAATATACATTTTTATTCAAAATGTACATTTTTTAATATTTTTTTTATTGTTATCAAAAATGATAAACATATATTATACTTTTTAAAAAAATATATAATTTTGAGTTTTCTAATATACATATACTGTTCATCACATCTATTTTATTACATTTCATATATAAACTGTTTATCCTAAAAAATGAGTCCCAGACTCAGGAGCCCCAGTCATACATGGGAGGGGGGGGGAGAGAAAGTCACTTAATTATGGTACATGTCTCCACATAAAACAATCAATACACATAGAAGAAGAGACATATAATCAAACTTCACAAAGACTTACAAAATTGACAATACATCACAATTTTAAACATTACTAACAGTTCAAACAACAAAATTGCGCTGACGCGCGTTTCGGAAATCCCATGTACCGTCTTTCATCAGCTATATATATAAAAACAATATCCCAACTGGTATGATTGCAGGACAATTATAAAGGATATGAAAACATTATCCGGAGGGGTACAAGGAGACTCTATACATTCATTTTAAATGCTAGAAGCATCAATTTAATTCAAGTAATCAAAGAAATTTTGTGAAACCGGAGAGAAATTACAGTTAAATATCAGCACTGCAATTGTAAATACACATTTTCAATGACCCAAGTGTGTACAAGGTGCACGAGTGAAAAAGGTGACACTACGGCGACACAAGTGACAAGGAGATCAGCGAGGGACGGCGCAAGGTGTGAAGTGAAAATATTTACAGTGACTTCAGACATAGGGACTTCAAAACACTTTAAATATTTGATTTTAGTATTTCATTTTCATAGAAATTCGCTATGAAGGAAGCGCCTAAATACAGGCTGAAGGGTCGACGGCGTTTCGATCCGTGCAGTTTGGGATCATCTTCAGGACTAAAAGGGGTCGTGTGCAGTGCTGTAAGGAGAAAGAGGGGAGGTGTCACTGGATATGAACGGGAGGGTGAAAAGGGAGAAAGTGACAAAGGTAACAATAAACGAAGTCTCACCCGGGGTACAGGCAAGGGCTCCTTATGTAGATTCGGAGATTCAGGGTCCGATGAACCAGAAGTCACGAGGGACTTGAAGGGTAGAACCAGGATGGTCAATCTGGGAGGGAAAGGAGGCAATGAGTGACAGGATCGGTATGGGAGAGTGGAGGAGACTGGGCTCTAAAGGGGGAGTAAGGGTGGTGGAGTCTACTCACCCGTCGGCGATCAACTGTGACTGTCGGTGTAATTCTGGAAAGTCCCGGTCTGGAAGGATCCGAGAGTCCGGCCGTGAGCAATTATGTCGGCGGGAGTTGGACACCGATCTTACCTTGTGATCGGGTCAGGACTAGGAACAATCTATAATGAAATGGAGGAGTAAATTAAGCCAAGACTATGTGGGCGCAAGCGAAGGGAATCTGGACTGGGCACAAAGGCCTTACCTCTAGTTGGGAGAATGTCGGGCGACTGAATCGTGGTGCCAGCGTTGCTAGGGGAACCTCAGCGGGTTTGGAGAAGCTAAATGCTGGTAGGCCTATGCGGGAGGGAAAGGGGCGGGGAGGGAGTGGAATGGAAGCTGGACGTGGATTGGGCACAGTCAGGAGAGGGGAGGGGGCGGGAGGCGGGAACAAACCTGTGTTGCAGGGAAGGTGACGCGATACCACGTTAGGAAAATCCTTGCCACAGATATACACAGTGAAGGAGTATCGGAGACAATATACAATAAAGTCAACAGATTGAAGCTGGCATTTGGACAACCGTGGAGAGTAAGTCTGGCCAGCAATTAGATCTTCCAAATGCAAAACAAAAATCATTGCAACAGTACGAGCGTATTTACAAGAAGCAGACCAGAACAACCAACAACTATACAGTTAGTGAATGATAATAATTAGACAGATGGCTGAATTAGCGCTATCTAGTGGTTTAAAGTAGGAGACTTGCTGGTAGTACTGGTAAGGGACAAGAGGTGAAGGGACCTGTCTGATGATACAGAGGCGTAAAGGGGGGACAGTAAAAATTACATGATAACCAGTCGTGAATAGCGAAGTGTGATAAATCAGAAGAGGTCGGTATTACTGAGAGGCAGGTCAGCAACAAAGAGTAGCATTACATGGTGATTGTTCCATTACGTTCATCGATGGTGTTTAATCCGTTATTAACGGAATCGCAAAGTAACATCCATTTGCATTCAATCCTATTGAGTAGAGATCTGATGTCGCCACCTCTGATGGGTAGCGATACTTGTTCAACTACCTGCCATTTGATATCTGTGTCTTTGTGTCCTTTCTCCAGAAAGTGCGACACCAGGGGGGCTGTCGCCACTTTACAGTTGATGCGGCTCTTGTGTTGTACAATCCTGCTCACGCCACTGGATGGTGTTGGGTATCGATACGGCAGTCGAACACAGCAGGAAGGAGCTCCAAGAAATTGAGGACCTTGAACAACTTATTCTAGCCGATTCTACTATTCCTGATGCCAAAAGTTTACTAGATAAAGTGAATTCCACCATTGCTACCTTTAACACATTTGAATTGAATAAAAAAGCGACAAAAATCCAAAAGGATATAAAATTCTACAAAGTTGAGAACACCTATCCATATCTCAACGAGGAATTTTACAAGACACCCTACATCCCTCCTAGAACCAAGAACTGGGGTAGATACAGGAATAATCAACGTATCACCTTTTCGGATTTATCTAACACCTCCGCGGAAGAGTCCGACCCAGGTGAAGGCTCAAGTTCCAACAGACCAAACAACAGACCACCGCCACTACTTCCCCAAGGTTTTTTTGGCCGGGGCCGAGGACGCGGCCAACCTCCTACCAGACCAACTCGAACCCGCCAATATCAAGCGCAACTACCAGGAGAAAGGCAAACGCGCAACCGATTTTACCAATGGGGACCTCCCCAATAATTCCCTCGGGAATGGAATCCATATTGACTGATACTCGACCTACTATCAATAATGATGAAATCATTCCTATCTTCAATCTGTCCTATCACATTATGACTGACGAAGAAACGCGTATTCTATCTCGAGGATTGAGTTTTGTGCCCACTGAGCGTACCAACTATCTGGAATTACAGTCAAGTTTATTAAGATTCTTTCGGAGAATACGATTGAAACAATTTTTCCACCATGAGGTAGAATCCTTTGAGCCAATGATTCAACGCTTTCATCCGACCTCGACATTTAATCCACCGACAGCTACTATGCCTCCTGAAATTTTGGCATTTGAACGGTTGGTCTTACGTGACATAACGGAACTACAATCACAGCCACAATTTGTCCCTTACAATATCCCTCTATCCGAAAAACAAGCTCTTGCAGACCTAAAGGGTAATCCGGACATCATAATTAAACCCACGGATAAGGGTGGAGGAATTGTCATAATGCAAGCCGACAAATATGACCTTGAAATAAAACGGCAACTTAACAATGCCGAACATTATCGTCTATTGACCAAAGACCCACTCCAGGATATCAGACGTAAGATCTTGGACGTTACTGAAGAGGCAAGAATGATGGATATAATTACTCACAAAGAGTATCTCTTCTTGAACAACCCCCACCCACGAACTCCAGTTTTATACGTCTTACCCAAGATTCACAAAAACCACCTCGACCCACCTGGACGACCCATTGTTTCCGGCTGCGGATCAATTCTAGAGACCATCGGGAAATACATTGATGCCATATTGAAAGAATTTGTACCCCTCACGGATACCTTTATCCGCGATACCACTGATCTAATCAACACCATTGAGGACCTTGACTATGATATGGATGAGAATCTGATGGCAGGACTGGACATCGAGTTCCTATATACAAACATTCCCCATATAGAAGGTCTGCAAGTCATACGAGACCTCCTTGAGACAAGACCCAGACCAAACAAAATACCCAGTCATTTCATCATGGATTTACTTCATATAGCGCTTCAAAATAATTATTTTCTATACAGAGACAACTTTTATTTACAGATTAAAGGAGTATCCATGGGTGCTTGCTTTGCTCCAAATTTTGCCATCCTGTACGTGCACTACATGGAAAAAACCCTCATTTTACTACCTACGAATCCCTTTCACACTAACATAAACTTGTGGCGTCGATACATTGACGATGTGTTGCTCCTTTGGAATGGTACTGAGGTAACTCTAAGAACGTTTATTGAATGGCTCAACCAATCACAGGAAAATCTTCGCTTCACGTGTGAATGCAAACCAAATGACTTACCTTTCTTGGATGTCACGATCCATGCGGAAGGAGGAAAATTAGGCACCCGACTATACAGAAAACCTACGGAGAGAAACACCCTTCTCCAATATACCAGCTACCACCCTAGAGGGCTTAGGGATGGATTACCTTTTGGTCAATTTCTCCGCATCAGGCGGAATTGCAAATGGCGCTATGACTACTTTCGCGAGGCCGACATTCTTACCAAAAAACTGATTGCTCGTGGATACCCCAAGCGCCTCGTTTCGAGAGCCCGTAAAAGAGCCTGGTATTGCCATCGAGAACATTTGCTGACGACACAAACCAAGACATCCCTCAAAAGGGTCCCATTTGTCTCAAAGTTCAGTCCCTGCAGCAACAAAGTGGCGAAAATAATTAAGAAAAATTGGTCAATCCTCCGTCCTTTTGCACACTTCCAAGAAGAACCTCTCTTCTCCTATCAACGTGGAGACAATTTGTCCTCTCATTTGGTCCATGCTATCACCTGGCCCGAAAAAACCACTGATCATCATACCATTACTGCAGCTTGGGGCTTTCCTCCAGTACTGGGCCACTATAAATGTCAAAGTTGCTCAGTATGTGACCTAACCATCAACACCAAAGTGTTCAAGTTCAAAGATAGGACCCATACCTTGAAAAATCACACAAACTGCAGATCTACCAACGTGATATATGCAATCGAGTGTCCGTGTACACTGATCTACATCGGCCAAACTATCCAAAGTGTAAAAAACAGGATTGTACAACACAAGAGCCGCATCAACTGTAAAGTGGTGACAGCCCCCCTGGTGTCGCACTTTCTGGAGAAAGGACACAAAGACACAGATATCAAATGGCAGGTAGTTGAACAAGTATCGCTACCCATCAGAGGTGGCGACATCAGATCTCTACTCAATAGGATCGAATGCAAATGGATGTCACTTTGCGATTCCGTTAATAACGGATTAAACACCATCGATGAACGTAATGGAACAATCACCATGTAATGCTACTCTTTGTTGCTGACCTGCCTCTCAGTAATACCGACCTCTTCTGATTTATCACACTTCGGTATTCACGACTCGTTATCATGTAATTTTTACTGTCCCCCCTGTACGCCTCTGTATCATCAGACAGGTCCCTTCACCTCTTGTCCCTTACCAGTACTACCAGCAAGTCTCCTACTTTAAACCACTAGATAGCGCTAATTCAGCCATCTGTCTAATTATTATCATTCACTAACTGTATAGTTGTTGGTTGTTCTGGTCTGCTTCTTGTAAATACGCTCGTACTGTTGCAATGATTTTTGTTTTGCATTTGGAAGATCTAATTGCTGGCCAGACTTACTCTCCACGGTTGTCCAAATGCCAGCTTCAATCTGTTGACTTTATTGTATATTGTCTCCGATACTCCTTCACTGTGTATATCTGTGGCAAGGATTTTCCTAACGTGGTATCGCGTCACCTTCCCTGCAACACAGGTCTGTTCCCGCCTCCCGCCCCCTCCCCTCTCCCGACTGTGCCCAATCCACGTCCAGCTTCCATTCCACTCACTCCCCGCCCCTTTCCCTCCCGCATAGGCCTACCAGCATTTAGCTTCTCCAAACCCGCTGAGGTTCCCCTAGCAACGCTGGCACCGCGATTCAGTCGCCCGACATTCTCCCAACTAGAGGTAAGGCCTTTGTGCCCAGTCCAGATTCCCTTTGCTTGCGCCCACATAGTCTTGGCTTAATTTACTCCTCCACTTCATTATAGATTGTTCCTAGTCCTGACCCGATCACAAGGTAAGATCGGTGTCCAACTCCCGCCGACATAATTGCTCACGGCCGGACTCTCGGATCCTTCCAGACCGGGACTTTCCAGAATTACACCGACAGTCACAGTCGATCGCCGACGGGTGAGTAGACTCCACCACCCTTACTCCCCCTTTAGAGCCCAGTCTCCTCCACTCTCCCATACCGATCCTGTCACTCATTGCCTCCTTTCCCTCCCAGATTGACCATCCTGGTTCTACCCTTCAAGTCCCTCGTGACTTCTGGTTCATCGGACCCTGAATCTCCGAATCTACCTAAGGAGCCCTTGCCTGTACCCCGGGTGAGACTTGGTTTATTGTTACCTTTGTCACTGTCTCCCTTTCCACCCTCCCGTTCATATCCAGTGACACCTCCCCTCTTTCTCCTTACAGCACTGCACACGACCCCTTTTAGTCCTGAAGATGATCCCAAACTGCACGGATCGAAACGCCGTCGACCCTTCAGCCTGTATTTAGGCGCTTCCTTCATAGCGAATTTCTATGAAAATGAAATACCTAAATCAAATATTTAAAGTGTTTTGAAATCCCTATGTCTGAAGTCACTGTAAATATTTTCACTTCACACCTTGCGCTGTCCCTCGCTGATCTCCTTGTCACTTGTGTCGCCGTAGTGTCACCTTTTTCACTCGTGCACCTTGTACACACTTGGGTCATTGAAAATGTGTATTTACAATTGCAGTGCTGATATTTAACTGTAATTTCTCTCCGGTTTCACAAAATTTCTTTGATTACTTGAATTAAATTGATGCTTCTAGCATTTAAAATGAATGTATAGAGTCTCCTTGTACCCCTCCGGATAATGTTTTCATATCCTTTATAATTGTCCTGCAATCATACCAGTTGGGATATTGTTTTTATATATATAGCTTATTACCCCAATCCCGACCTGGTTGATGGGTTTTCACTCCTGTTTTTTCAAACAAAACCGTCTTTCATCAGGGCGCTGATGCAATCGGGTGATTCACAATTCCAAAAACAATGTATCTGTCAAGTCATACAAGAAAATACTTTTTGCAAAAGGAGGCTCTGTATCGAATATACAACAGACTCTGTGGGAACAGATATAGCAAAGTTACTAATTCATATTCATGATTTAATCATATCACTCTAATTAAAATCACATATGAGCAAAAACGAAATGGTAACACCTGTGAATCATAAGAAAATGTATGTCTCAAAGCTAAGAATACAATCCATCACCACATATAGACAGAATTTAAAACAGGGGCAGAACACCCACACAAAGTGCACTGAAAATTCCAAGTGACAATAGAACAAGAAAACTTTGCTTGGCCATAGATATAGAACCTTAGCCCATAGTATAAAAGTTTAGGCTAGACTCAATAGATTTAGAAGCGTTAGTGAAAATGGTCGAATCAAGGGTTCTCTACATACTTGTATTGCAAAGAGGAAGGATTGTAACTTGTGTCTCCTGGGGCACTTCAACCATCTAACTTCTTATGGACAAACCAGACCACTATTAGACATATATACTTTAGAGAAAATAAGAGTATAAAAATATATTTAGTTATATAATTTAATGTTGAAAAGTAAATTATAAACGTAGAACAAGCCTACTTGTATAAAATAGGATTAAGGAAAGGTCCTCCGGGAGGTGGTCACAAAACGGGATCGTCTACTGTATACAGCCTGAGGTACACTGAAATAAATGAAGATCTAGTCATTATGAATAATCTAATAATCCTGATTAGAATGTTGTCATGAACCTAAGTCCAATATGAAATACTTGCAAAATGCCAGAATTAGTTCCAAGTCGATATCCGTACAAATGAAGAACAAATTGCGAAGTCACCAGTCTCGAACTTAAACTATCAAGAGACAGAAGACATAGAGGATTAATCAGTGTCTGTACAAGTACAGATCTGCCAAAAGATCTAAAACCCGGGCACACTTACATATTTACAAAAACAACTCTTCAGTAGTTTCCCGGTATGTGTGTAAAATTGTGTGTTCATAGTATGGTCCCAATCCTCCTTCAAAGGATATATTGAAACGGTCAGTCCTCTTCCTTATTAATTAGAAGGGGCTGTAAGATATATAAACATTGCTAAACAGTTAATCCGTGCATCCTGGGATTCAAGCCAAAACCCTTTACTAAGCATATAATAGTCTTGGTCTGCCCGTATATACTTATCCTTAGTCCCCATCGTATATCAAGTCGAGTAGCGCATATACACCCCTAAGTACGCCAGCAATATTAAAGGAGCGTACCCATCAAATATCAGGTCGAGTAGAGTGGTAAGATGAAGGAAATAAAATGAGTGGTTACGGCGCAAAATGCACCGAGGGGGACACTGAGGTGCCGGGTTTTTAGGAACCCGGTGGTGCCAGGGGATAACACCCGAAGACCTCTGAGTTCTCCCTTGTTCCGGACCACAGAAACAATGAGTCTTCTAGTCGCAGTCAGAGATCAAGTTTTATTGGTAGCTACCAAGTAACACGTGCCCTAGAAGCACGACAAACACAGGTTATGTATTCTCAGGAGACTGTTCGTGTTCGTTTTTACAGAACCAGCCTTCTCCTTATATACGAAAATAATGGCTGCAAGCAAGAATTCTTGAGTTTTATGGTATGGCTATAAACATATTTCTGCAATAATACAAAGTGCGAAGTCATGTAAGCAAGCCCACATTTTAGATGTCCAGTTCGTGATAGATTACCCAGCAAGATCTGGAACTCCCATCAGATATCGATGAAACACCAATAAAGAAAGGTACAACCCAGTCATAAAACTGGCCATAAACAAGGAACGTGGACAGGTGCATGTTTGCAGAAAGCATGGTCTGTATGTAGTGAATGGTTTGTGGAATGTTATGCATTGATGCTATCGTATTCGGCCACTAGGCGAGGAGCTGCCCAAACAGGTTTGGCTTAAGGCAATGGAGTCAGTTGGGACAGGTCAGGGGGAAGTCAGGGAAGGTGGACGTGTCCCTTTTGGATCAAGCTCGACCTTTAATTGACTTAACATGAGGGCAAGATGTAAGATGGATGCCATTCACAAAATGGAGTCTAAGGGATTGGGACGGAAACTACGATTTTGTGGTGTTGGCAACCCTCGATTGTGACGCAAATACATAGGAATGATGTCCTAATCATTATCGGTTCATAGACACCAAAATCGTCATGGTACGTTGATATTTTGTGACACGGGTATTGGACCTCGATATCGGGATAGCGACAGGGTCCAGATTTTCAGAACCACAGACCCTCCTTTTGCCCTTAGGTTAAGGCAATAACTCATGTTAATCTGAGTCCAAATCTGTATGAAGGAATTCGTGGAGATGCTGCTGTAACATCATCCTGTTGCTCAGTTCGTCCCTTGACACAGGCTTCCGTGCACATGAAGTAGCACAGAGGCCACAGAGTGCAGGAGCGCAATGTACACATAGGCAGAACATGAACAGAAGTGTTAAGATCATCCCAATGAAGATCGGTGCTTTCCATCCCCAGGCAGCGATCAGTCCCCAGAACCACCCTAGCAAGGACCAATCCCCTTTCTCAACGTGAAGGGAATCAGATATTTCATGTAGTTTAGAGATGGCCTGGTATACTGTCGGCGCATTATCAGGGATGAAAATGCAACAACTGGATTGGATGACTCTACACACACCACCACGATCGGCGAGTATGATATCAAGGACAATTCGGTTCTGAAGGGTCATAAGTCGATCCGACTGAAGCTCGGTTGTCAAATTGCCAAGTGCTCCGGCCGTTGTAGTCACGGCGGATTCAACTATCCTTGCTAACTGGCGAATATTCCTGCTGTTTACCATAGGCCCCCAAAATGGCAGAAAACCTTTTGCGAAGTCAGCGAATTCCTGACCCGCGGTGTCGTCTTTACTCACGACACCTCTAGCTGTCCTTGTCCGATGGTAATCTGCTCGGGCCGTGTAGGTGGGAGGCAGCAAAAATGAGATGAAACACGTGCCTGAGAAGTCAGGGGGTAACCATGTATAGGCTTGATCGTGGCAGACGAAATATGTGCCTTTGGCTGCTAAGAGTATAGGGGAAGTTCGGGAGGCGAACACATATGTTTCTGTGCAAATGCTCTTTCCTAACTGTGCTGTGGGATTCCTACCGATACCTTGTAAACATAAGTGACCTCGGTGGGGCACTATCCAAACTGGGCGCGATTTCTTTGCTGCTTGGCTCTTGATCAGGTAAACGCCATGTTTAGTTACGTTCCAACGAGCGTATGGAGTCAGTTCATCTTTGGGGATAGTCAGATATGTGTCGATATCCCTACTCATATTTCTTATCCCTGCTATTAGCGCCTTGTTACTGGAATCGCTCTCAGTGGAACGGGTCGGGTATGGTTCTAGGGCGAATAGGAACATGGTCTGAAAAGCCCACAGAGAACCATAATAACTAAATGGCAGGATGAAGTATGGGATACCCTTATCAGTTGTGTGCGGCATGAGTCCGCATATCCAACAGTTTGATGTGTTCATTATAGACTGGTGTTGGTGTAGGAGTTGGATGAAAGAGCTATTTACAAATTCGAGTCTTCTGGCAGACTCGTGTTCAGGTAGAGGGTGAAAAGAGTGTGGGGAGAGAGTGGGAGGAGGCGTTGGCAGAGTGTTATTTGAGAATAGGGAAACTCGAAATACGAATAGAGCATAACCAATCAAAAGTATCACAGTGCTACACAGCATTAGAACGCATATTATTAAAAATCTTCTCCTGGACAGTATAGTACACAATTGTTTTTCAAAGTTCGTAGGTTTGACAGGTCTCTCTACCCTTGGAAACTCCATCATCTACTTGCTGCCCGCGGTGGTAGGTTGATTCTACCAGGGAGTGCGCTCCGTTCAGTCCGGGGTGACTCCCTCGGATCAACCAGAACCGTGGACCTAAAACTTCCTTGGTTGCACTCCCCAGACTTTCAACCGCGACCCTAGCAGCGGAACCGGATGGCGGTTCGAAAATCAAAAATGAGCTAGTTCCCTGGGACGAGAGAGCTGGAAAATCAAAAATAGTTCTTGGGGGAAAAGGGAAATCACATTAGGTCAAGTTTTATTAGTCTCTGGGGCTAGATCGCAGGTCGTATCATCGCTTCTCAGGTACGGTGTGGTCTTTAAACAATGTCTCAGGTTCGGTAGTGTCCAACTGCATAGACGGTGGCACAAGTCCTTGCAAAATACGATCACTCTCCTTTTCGGTACCAGTCTCTTTTAAACGTGCATCGCTGAAAGGGATGAAACGAGGTACGGATTCAGTCTCAGAGTCGGCAAGTCCTTTATCGACCCACCGGTCGTATGGAAGGGGCAGAGGGACCCGTTTGCAATGGGTCCCATGTACCCAGTTCTTTTTGCCATCCACCCGAACCGCTGACCTCGTGGAAAGAAGCACCAAGTAAGGTCCGGTCCACCTCGGCTGTCCGTTGCTGGTGCGCTGGAAGTTTCGCACCAGGACCCACGTGCCGGGTTTGATGAGGTGGCCTGGATCGTCAGAGGCTGGCGGAGAGGAACTGTGAACCTGTTGGTGTAAAACACGCAATTTAGCTGTCAACTCGCACAAATAATCAAGCAGTACAGGGTGTTCTATCTCACTGAGTTTCTTTGGTCTTGGCACGCCCCAGACGTTGGCTGGGCGGCAAAACACTATCTCGTGAGGGCTAAGACCTAATCTGGAATGGACAGTCATCCTAGTTGACAAGAGTGCTAGGGGCAAGGCGTCAGACCATTTAAGACCTGTACTGGCTTGGATCTTGGCTAGCTTGAGTTTCAATGTGCCATTGTAGCACTCTACTAATCTAGCTGATTGGGGGTGATTTGCAGCGTGGAATTTCTGGTGTATGCCTAGACACTCACACACTCTCTTCATCACTCGTCCTATGAATTCACTTCCGTTATCACTCCAGACAATTCTAGGCATACCGAATCTCGGGAAGAACTCTTTGACAAGAGCTTTGGCAGTTGTCAAAGCGGCATATCCTTAAGGGGGTACGCTTCCACCCACCTTGAAAAGGCGCAAACAACAACGAGCACATACTTTAGATTGTTGCACCTCTCCATGTGGATGAAATCGAGCTGCAAAACCTCGAACGGATACGTAGGAGGCGCAAAATGACCAGCTGGAGTTGGAGTTCCTTTACCGGGATTGTGTTTCAGGCATATCATACAGTTTCTGACCACATTTTCTGCATATTTCGGGATATTGCTATTCTGCCATACTGTGGCCAATAGCTTACATATTCCTTTCGAACTGATGTGTGCCATGCCGTGAGCCATTGTTACTACTGCAAGTACATATGCATTAGGTAGTAGCCATCGCTGGTGTTCCGATAATTCGACCCAACAACCATTCGTATCCAATCTACCCTTACTTTCTCTCCACTCATTCAACTCATTCTCAGTTGCCTCAGCTTGTATAGATTTCACGCTTTCAATGGTGTCCTCACACATTCCCACATCAGCAATACATCTACCGGGACCCGCTACATACATTCGACTCATCGTGTTCCTTGCGGTCTCTTTCGCAACCTCGTCTGCAAATGCATTCCCGCGGCCAACATCGTCTTGAATTTTCTTGTGTGCACTGCATTTTATAATGGCTACTTGTAGTGGCATGGTCAGTGACTCAAGGAGCTCGTTAACTAGCTGACCATGTTGTATCTTTGCACCATGTGATGTAAGGAAACCACGTTCACGCCATAATCTCCCAAAACTGTGAGCCACGCCAAAGGCGTATTGGCTGTCCGTGTACACATTCACTTGCTTTCCTTTTGCTAACACGCATGCTCTGGTAAGTGCAATAATTTCCGCAGCTTGTGCAGAGTTGTGGGAAATACGTGCGGTCTCTATAATGGTGTGTACTGTTGTTACAGCATATGCTGCAGTCGTATCACCATTCGGTAACTTGAAACATGAACCATCAACCCATAAAGTATCATTGCATTCAGGAAGGGGAGTGTCCTGTAAGTCTACTCTCCCTTTTGTCTCTTCTTCTGTCCTAAAGCAGCAGTCATGTTTATCAATCTTGTCTGTGTCTGTTTCTGTCGGGATGGGTAATAGTGTAGCAGGGTTGAGTGTATCACACCTCTTTATGTGTATGTGACTTGCTAGCAGTGTAAGTTCGTAACTGGATAGTCGAGCGCTAGTAGGGTGTTGTGTCTTTGTCCTGTTTAGTAAAATGTCTACTGCATGTGAAACCATAACAATCAGAGTATTATTCATGACTAATCCAGCAGACTGTCGAATGCAGACAGCTGCTGCGGCGGTGGCTCTCAGACAACTTGGTAGTGCCTTAGCCACAGGATCTAGAGTTGCCGAAAAATATGCGCATGGGCGCTGTTTGTCCCCAAAGTGTTGTGTTAGGACTGATAATGCACAGCCTTCCTTCTCATGGACATATAATGTGAAAGGCTTACTGTAGTTGGGGTTTCCCAACACAGGAGCCGAACATAATGCATCACGCAACTTGTGGAAACTCGTCTGACAATCTTCAGACCAGGGCATAGGATTGGGCGTATCTTTACGGAGTAGTGCCAGCAAGGGTTTAGCTAGTAGTGAGAAATTCGGTATCCATTGTCTACAGTACGACGTAATGCCCAAAAAGGCTCGAACTTCTCGCTGTGTCCTTTGGGCACTCAGTTCTGCGATTGCCTGTATTATTTCTGGTGTCAGTCTCCTTCCCTCCTTCGACAAGATGTGACCTAAGTAGGTTACTTCTTGTCGGCAAAATTGTAGTTTGGAAAGGGATACCTTGTGCTTCATGTCACATAAGTGATGCAATAATGACAATGTAGCTCGCTTGCAAATTTCCTTAGTGTCTGCGGCGATCAGCAGATCGTCGACATACTGAATCAGAGTCGAACCATCTGGTAGAATAATCGAGTCCAGTTGTGCTTTCAGGGCCTGACTGAATATTGATGGGCTTTCGCAGTAGCCTTGAGGAGCGCACTTGAAGCGGAAGCTTCGTCCTCCTAAATTGAAGCCGAAAATGTCTCTACTCTCCTCAGCAATCGGGATGCTGAAGAAAGCGTTCTTCAGGTCAATCACCGAGAACCAATTTGCTGAAGCTGGAACCATTGTCAATAAAGCAGCAATGTCGGGGACGACTGGAAACTGTGGAATAACTACCTTGTTCACTTCTCTGAGGTCGATCACGAATCTGTATGTAGGCGGTTGTAAATGATCAGTGCGTTTTAAGACGGGCAAAACCGGACTGTTACAGACATTTCCTGTCGTTTCTTCGATGACGTCTTTATCAATCAAATCATAAACAATTTTCAACAATGCTTTTTCGCATTCGCTAGATATTTTGTATTGGGGAATACGTGGCAACCTAACGTCGGCTTTCAAAGTTATGACATATGGTGATATCTCCAAACGACCTACATCATTAGAACCATTAGCCCAAAGTATATCAGGAAGTGATAATAATTCAGTTGGAATATTTTCTTTTGACAAATACATCGGAGAAATTACCTTCTTACCTAAAGTAAGTTGTACTCCCGAGGGAGAACAGTACAAGGTCGCATATAACCGTTTTAGTAAATCCAAACCTAACAAATTTTCACCACAACCTGTTGTCAAAATGAGGGGTGCTTCTAATTCGCATGGGCCAACAGAAAGGGATATAGGGCTAGAGATCGGGTTTCTAACAGGGGCGCCAGAGAAACCTACTGAGACATTCATTTCGCCAGACAAAGGTGCGCCAGGAAGTTTCGAGTGCACAATAGAACTTTTTGTAGCACCAGTATCCAGCAGAAATGGCTCGGACACTCCTGAGGTAATCACCTCGACATAAGGTCCATTCTGATCTACCGGAACTGAAACAACTCCCTCTCTTTGTCCATGGCTGTCCTAGCAATCATTACCCTCATGTTCGTGTTCGGCGTAATAGTCGTCAGAGTAATACTGAGCTGACTTGGACGATGAATTATTCTGTTGATCAAAGCTATTCATCGAATTCTGAGGCGGAAAAGAAGTTGTATTCTGAGTTAAATTTCCACGGCCCCTACCTCTAGGGGCATGCTGAACACCTCTTCCCCTTACACCTTGAGCACCGTTTAAACGTCGCGCAAGAGCCGGACAATTACCTTTAAAATGACCCTCTTCCTTGCAATACGCACATTGATTCGGGCCATATGTAGGACGCTGATGGGAAAACTCGTTACCTTGCGCGTTTCTCGAATACTGTTGTCGTGGTTGGTAGTCGTGCTGACTAGCCGTACGAGGCGGATAGGCCTGCTGGAGAAGAACCTTAGTTTTCAAATCTTTCGTCTTTTTATCTGCCTTATCTAGCTCGTCCTTACGCCTATTTTCATAGTACTGGGCCGTAGCTAAAATCTGCGCTGACGTAGAGACAGCCCAAGCGCTTTCAGAGTCTTTTAGTTTATTGCATAGTTCAGGGAGCAAATTATGTACGAACTTGTCCACAAACAATCTTTGGCCACCCTCGGTAGCCATATCTTGACCACTATGGTCGGTGAAAGTTTCCTCGAATCTCGTGAAAAAGTCAGACACATTCTCATCTTTCTTTTGTTTACACGCGGATAGCTTGTCCCAATTTACGCGTACTTCAGGCATTATTGTCTTCATGTACGCTATAATTCTACCGGGTAGTTTGGCTATTAAAGGCTCAGGTTTAAAACCACCGATTTGTCTAGCATCAGTAGTCGCAATGTTCGCCCACGAGTCACCTAGTTCCTGATCGTGATCCGTATGACGTATTTTGCTCCATAAAGGATGTGGAACAACGTTCCCAAATAACATGCCTACATCCGCTAAATTCATTATACATGAGCTTGCAGTTTGCGATAACTCCTTATAATACCCAGTTGGGTTCTTACGAGGGTCAGGTAGTTACTGCTTGAGTGCTAATACTTCCGATCTTTTCCATGGGACATGTACCCATACACGCTGGAAATGGGGCAGAATTGGTGGATTAGCATTCGCATCACCTTCCCTCCAAACTGGAGGAACCTCTCTCATGGGGTACTGTCTCGCTCTTTTCCTACTAGACGTACCACATTCAGACGATGACCCAGAATTACCACCTGTACTTCGATATGATAATAATACCTCAACTGCTTTCTCGACATCGGGACCTACAATCATGCCTTCCCCAAATTTAAATCGTACATTACATAACTCTCGAGCGTTGCTCTCTTGACCATTATCTTCCAAATCCTCACACAGAAAAACACACATCTGTTCAAAAACATATCTTTGCGTCGGTTCATCCCATTGACGGAAAACGTTCATGACGGACTCTACATCATATCTGGCTGTATCCATAGCCCAATTCCGTGCTAACTTATTCAGGCATTCCCTCTCTTGATAATCAGGCATTTGGCTTCGTAACTGTCTCTGTCTCGTATTAGGGGTCGTTTTAGGCGACCGAAACAGTGGTGAAGGAATGTTAGTAACAATGCTGGCCATTTTATGCCAGACGGAAGGTGAAAGCGGAGGAATAACTGGTGGCAGAACAGAGTCACGCAAAGTAGAAACAGAAGCATTCGTAGAACTAGTATCAGGAGAAATAGAAGGTGCGCTAGGCGAAGTTGTAAGAGGAACAGTAGGACAAGTAGATGTGATCTGCGAGCCTTGAGGAGGCTGCACTAGAGAAATAGGAGCCAGCTGAAGAGTAGCTGGTGAGTGCTGTAGAGGAGCTGGTATAACAGCTACCAGAGGTGCAACTAAAGGTTGCGGAGGTGCTGTGGCATTTTGTGCATAGGGTGGTGGCGAACTTAGCAAATGAGCCATTAATGGATCTTTTTCACGCTCTTTTACTGTCTCTTTCTGAAGAGATGGTAAAACAGGATAGCATTTATCTATTGCCATTTTACGTTGCCTGTGCAACTGCTCACTTATTCTATCCTCTTCATTGTCTTTAAATTTTATTGCGGCTTGCATTACTGAAATACCTCTTTCTCTCCTATTCTTCTTTTCTAATTTAATTTCCCTCTGTTTGGCCTCTTTACGCCATAAGCGGAAAGAGTCAAACATCGCCGGTCGGGCTTTCTTCTTGAACAGTTTGACCTCTAGGTTATCTAAAACTTCTGAGTCGAAACTACCATATTGGGGCCATTTTAAAACACCATCCTTACGGGTGTATTTTATCCACACTTCATTATATGTGACAGGACCTACGCCATGTTTTACATAGAGCTCATACGTTGGAGTTCCAATTGGAGGAACCGGACAAGAATCCTCTAATCGGGAGTCCTTATTACAACCAAGACAAAACAAGTTTCCAAGTCTGCTAAAACCAGGCATCTTCGCTCACTAGTCTAGCTTCAAACTTCAAAGGTTTATCTATTACGATATTTCTCGTGAATACACGAGTCCTTCGGCTTTGGGGCTTGCAAGTACCAAATCAAGTCGTATCTCAAGGATACCAAAAACTAAGGACAACCTAAGGACTGGGAGAAGCTCCACTTATACTTAACTGAAGTATTTGAAGATCGGTGACGTCGCTAGAAGACTCGTCTATCGTTTCGCTCTACCAAGGATCACTGGGTCCAAAACAAGGCGATAGTCAGGGCAGCAGTCCTTCGTAGCCGTCGGGACGCGGGGAACCTCGCAGCAAAGACCTTCGGAACCACGTCGACATACAGGGGTCGCTGAAGTGGCTGGCCGTCCTCCGGAATTTTCACACGAAGCTCCTCACGAACATCTGGCTTGGACCGTCGCCGCTTGATATCGCCCCGAGTTGGGCGCCAACTGAGGTGCCGGGTTTTTAGGAACCCGGTGGTGCCAGGGGATAACACCCGAAGACCTCTGAGTTCTCCCTTGTTCCGGACCACAGAAACAATGAGTCTTCTAGTCGCAGTCAGAGATCAAGTTTTATTGGTAGCTACCAAGTAACACGTGTCCTAGAAGCACGACAAACACAGGTCATGTATTCTCAGGAGACTGTTCGTGTTCGTTTTTACAGAACCAGCCTTCTCCTTATATACGAAAATAATGGCTGCAAGCAAGAATTCTTGAGTTTTATGGTATGGCTATAAACATATTTCTGCAATAATACAAAGTGCGAAGTCATGTAAGCAAGCCCACATTTTAGATGTCCAGTTCGTGATAGATTACCCAGCAAGATCTGGAACTCCCATCAGATATCGATGAAACACCAATAAAGAAAGGTACAACCCAGTCATAAAACTGGCCATAAACAAGGAACGTGGACAGGTGCATGTTTGCAGAAAGCATGGTCTGTATGTAGTGAATGAGACCCCGCTTAGAGATCCCGGTGGTTATAACGCGCTATACAAATTAAATAAATAAAAAAATAAAAAAATGGTTTGTGGAATGTTATGCATTGATGCTATCGTATTCGGCCACTGGGCGAGGAGCTGCCCAAACAGGTTTGGCTTAAGGCAATGGAGTCAGTTGGGACAGGTCAGGGGGAAGTCAGGGAAGGTGGACGTGTCCCTTTTGGATCAAGCTCGACCTTTAATTGACTTAACATGAGGGCAAGATGTAAGATGGATGCCGTTCACAAAATGGAGTCTAAGGGATTGGGACGGAAACTACGATTTTGGGGTGTTGGCAACCCTCGATTGTGACGCAAATACATAGGAATGATGTCCTAATCATTATCGGTTCATAGACACCAAAATCGTCATGGTACGTTGATATTTTGTGACACGGGTATTGGACCTCGATATCGGGATAGCGACAGGGTCCAGATTTTCAGAACCACAACCCTTCGTACCGTACATATGCTCATCGTTCTACCGGTATACACACTGCTACCGTGGCGACTAGGACTGACCCGGGACACAATGCCTTGAATATCAGCAGGATTCCACCCAAGATCTAGATAGTAATGTACTTACATCGACGGGGAAGGATTCCCTCAGTAATATCTGGCTCCACCGCAGGTACTTCCGGGGCATGAGAGACTGGGACGGGAAATCCCTGCTTAAATACCGCGGGATGTTATAATACACCTGCGGACTAGAAGTATGGTCCGCGAACCTCAATGTTTTGAATATGAATAGCCCTATTGAATCCTCCTATATGACAGGGATTTAAGGAAACCCGACGGGCGTACGTATTACGGCTGGGCGCCGACTTGGTGGCCATGTTGCAGTGGGAAAATACGGCTAGAGATCAAGCAAAAATCAGCCGAAAAATATAAAACCGAATAAACCAATATATGACATTAGAAAATGCCATATAGAGGAATATGCCAAACAAGATTCAATGTAGGCACACCAGATTTCTATAACAGTCCTTAAGACAGAGTGACCTTTTATATCAGAATCCTGCAGCAGAGTTATGATATTAAAACCATCAAGTCCAACCATAAAAGTAAATAGTAGCAATACACATACTCAAAAGCAAACAAGGCTTGTTGAGTCAGGAAATAAATATATATTAAGAGTGCTAAGTCTGGAAGTATCCTCTGGTTTACTCGCATAACCTAAATTCCAAAATATAAAAGGAAGAGAAAAGGGGAAGTCACTAGGTGAAGAATGTAGAAAAGCAAATATGAAAATAACTTGTGTAAAAAAAACTGAAGAAAAAAGGATATACAAAACAAGAGAAGAATAAAAACCAGCTCAGCATATATTCATAGTAGGTCACCGAAGGGTAAATTCAAGTAATCACATTCTCCCAGGGAAGGTACTCGTTTAAACCAGTCTGTGCCGTCTGTAAAGTATACATCCAAAAAACCTTCCTTTTCTGTCTTAAGGCATCAATGTTGCCATCTTTAGGAGCATGTAACTGTTCCAAAATGAGCCATTGGAGATCCTTAATGCAATGTTGTTTCTCCAACCAGTGTTTCACCAGTGGTGCTCCAATGCGTTTGTTATTTATCGCCGATTTGTGCTCACTAAGGGGCTGATTATGATGGAGGATTTTCCGCATCCTCCGGGCCGGCGGAAGCCACCGCCGGCCCGGAGGATGCGGAAAATCCTCTGCGGACCCACCAAAGACCCACCGCCACATTAGGATGGCTGATGGGTCCTGGTTTCAGTCCGCCGCGGTTGGCTTACAACCGCGGCGGAAAAGGCCTAATATGGTGGCGGGGTCTCTCAGACACCGCCAGACATATTAGGATGGCTGAGAAATGATGCTTTTCCGCGGCGGCTTCTCCGCCGAGGAAAAGCATGCGGTTCTTCACCTCGGGGGCCCGTAGCGGGCCCCCAGGGTGAAGGGGGGTTGGGGGGTGCACATGGGGGGTACCTATGGTACCCCCCTGCATTTGTATGCAGAAATCGGCAGGCACCGCGCGGTGCCTGCCGCGGTCTGCATACAAATGCAATGTATGCATTTGTAACATTGCGGCGGGTGCAGCTTGAAGCTGCACCCGCCGCAATGTTACAAATAGAGGATGTGACCGCCAGGGTGACAGTCACATCCTAATTGGACAGGAGGGAACTCTGCAGGCCCATGCAGAGGTTCCCTCCTCCTCGGTGATCGCGGACGGACTCAAGTCCGTCCGCGATCATAATGGGCCCCTAAATCTGGTCCGCATTTCTCTACTGGTTTCTCCTACATATCCTTTTCCACAAGGACAAAGGATAAGGTAAACCAAATTGGCAGTCCTGCAATTTGTCATTTCCTTAAATAAGAATTCCTTCTTGCCCCACTCAAGGCTAGAAGTTACTTTGGCAAAACTAGAAGCATGGCAATTGCCACATTTGTGGGTGCCTAGGATGGGGTTGGTTCCAGTAATGGAGCGTTGAATAGTTTTATTCTTTTCTGGTACAGTAGATTTAACTAAAACATTCTTAAGATTCCTATTTCTACGAAACGCAAAGTAGGGTTTAGGCAAAATATTATTCTAATTCCCGGAATTCAGGACATGCCACGAAGAATTGATCGCTTGGCGTAATTTGTTGTTGAAGCTCGAGTGTCTAGTAACGCACACCAGATTATTCTGATTGTCCTTAAGTTTAACTTGGAGAAGGGAGTAACTATTATAATATTTAGCCCTTTTATAGGATTCTGTGGTTATTCTGTACGGATACCCTCTATTCAAAAGTTTAGTTTTTAGTTGTTCAGCATGAAAATCAAATTTCTTAATACAGGTCCAATTCCTGCGGAGACGCAGGAACTGACTAAAAGGTATACTATCCTTTTGACTGCGAGGATGGTAACTATGATATTGTAAAAGAGTGTTACGCGCAGTATGTTTGGTGTATAAAGATACATCAATGTGTTTATCCACTACCTCAATTCATATATCTAGAAATTCGATTTTTTCTTTGCAAAGAATGGGACTAAACTTCAAATGAGAGTCACACCAATTGATCCACAAAATGAATTTGTCTAGTTGTTCCTCAGGTCCACTCCAGATAAAGAAAATATCGTCAATAAATCGACAGTAATATGTGATATTTTCAAAAAATGAGGCAATCTCATTCAAAATACATTTATTTTCAAATGCACCCATATAGATGTTGGCCACATTTGGATCACAGGCAGCGCTGATGTCATTGCGACCTTCGGTGTTGTTGTGAAGTTGGAAAATGTATTTTTGATGTAGTTATTTTGACAAATTTATACAAAGGGGAAAGTTAAATTAATATCTTACTAAATAGCTACACTGACATTTTATGTAAAATATGTCTATATATGTGTTTTATACTTTGTCAAAAACACCCAGTATTCTCTGTATATCCTTGGCAATGGTACTCGTAGAATCACACAGGCACTACCTGTGCAATCATGAAGGACGTTCTTTCTTCACCACTCTGCAAACGCCCTTCTGGCACAGTACTAGTTGGGGGTTGAAGTCCCGTTGGCTAATGAGGGTCGTTGGGGGTCAACTACCACTCCTGTTACCTCTACCAAGTCGCACACAGTCAGTTTGTTAAGAGGTCTTCGGAGGCCACGCCCCCTTTCTGCACCACTCTGCAAACGTGTCTCCTGGTACACTGCTGTTTGGGGAATTAAGTTCTCTTGGATGCTAAGGGGCCTTGGGTACCATGAAGCCCTCCTGGTACTTTCTGTAAGTACTACACTGGGGGATTCCAGAGAGTTGGTCAGGGGCCTGTGGCCTTTCCCCACCACTCTGCAAGCACCATTGCTTCATAAGAAACCATGGGAGTGCACTGAAAAAAACAAAGGTTACAAGGACGCTATAGTTAGGAATTAGCATTTAAAAATCCTTATAAATTCACTGAAAAAAACAGAGGTTACAGGGCTGTTACAGTTAGAAAATAGAATTTTCAAAATCTTAGAAATTCACCTAAAAAAACAAAGGTAACAGGGACGTTATAGATAGGCTCTGATTTCACATGCACAAAACCAGAGAAATATAGCAGTTCTAGTTAGCTGACCTAACTTAAACTTGCGCCCCCACAATGCACTGCTTATGACCTCGCATATTACATTTTTCATGGCATGGTCAGTGACATCACTGATGACATCACTGATATCTCAAGTCAGACCCTCCAAGATTTTGCGGTTTACCGCGAAATCTGCACTTTTGTAAAAATGCCGCGATTTTTACAAAAGTGCCCGCGAAATCGGCACTTTTGTAAAAATCCTGCGACTATTACAAAAGTATTTACCACATATTTACACTTCCTAAAAATCAAAGAAAGGGTGGGATCTACAATACTGACGTTGTGCACAGTGCAAGCACTTGTATGTTAGTCAGGAAATTCAATATTCGAATTAGAAACATTTCCAAGGGATTATATATTTATATATCCTCGCTTAATATTAATGTGCCGTTGCGAGGCAAAGTTTCTAAATGCTCTGAATCTTTAATGTCATCAAAAAAGGGAGAGGGATTGGCTGTCTTCTCTGTGAAAGCAACAAGAAATGAGAAATGGCTGTAAAATAAGGCAAGTCACAAGGTTTACTTCTCCTGCCGTTTTTAGCAGTATAACGTGCAGTGACGCTGTATTAAGTTTTGCAAAACCTACTTGAAGCGCAGTCTCTCCATGCTTCTTGCAGTCCCTCCCATCCTGAATATTACTGGGTAGGACCACCGGAGCTGCTTTTAAGTTGCTCCGTCGGCTCCATAGGATAGGTGTGTCCTGATTGGCGCATAAGTCATTCAGTAAAGGGCACTGTAGACATCCCGAGACTGAGACCATGGTTGCCTACTAAATCTATAGAAAGAAGCCAAAACCGGTATCCTAGATTAAATCTATTGTGTCGTGCGAATAGAATTCCTGATTAAATTTATATTTTCAGGCAGCAGTTCCATCCATGTAAAATGGCCTTTATAATAGTGGGATCGCAATTGGATTACTGTGGCAAAAATATTTTTTCCTCACTTTCGGAAAACAAATGCACTCACTCAGGCTTTCATTTAGTAGTGGAAAGCTCATATGGTTGTAGCCATGGTTAATATCCATATGGATGTGTTGGGGTAGTCTTTTGGTGACCCTGGGAGACTCTCTTTGGTCTCTGTGCTCCACTGATTTTTAACCAAAATGATAGTGAAGAGGACTTTTAAGATGTTTCCCTTCATGACTATGTATGTAGACCGTTGTCCCTCCTGATTAATATGTCTACAGCTTGGATAAGGCAACTTTTGTGTTCATGACTGGGTTGTGAATGGGTCGAAGGTGGTCATATTTACAAACTTGCCATATGGTCTAGCTCCATGAGAGAGGCCACTGTACTCATGTTTTATGTGGACTCGTATTGCTAAGCAGCATAGTGTTCACAGTAATGGTCGACTGCTGAGATAATTATGTTGTACAGACCCAGAAATGGCTTAGAAAGGTTATGGATAATGTTTTGGTTTAGTGTCTTATGCAAAAGTTTGGGAGCGTTGTCATGTGGCACTCCAAATAGCAGAGCTGCCTTTAGGACTGATTTGTTATTATCCCTCCTAGTTCCAAAGTGAAGGTCCCTGAAGTAATGGTACCAAAGATTCTTCCATTGCAAAAATGCCGCTAAATTTCCATATTTGTGCCGCTAAATTTCCACATCTGTGCCGCTAAATTTGCTAATCCATGCCGCTATATACTGGGGGGGGGTCTGTCAAGTGACATCACTGATGATATCATCCACAGAATCTCTGACGCACCCACTCACACCCAAATATTAATTGGGGGTAAATGAAAGGTATATAGTTTTTAAATGTACCCAAAGCTCTGAGGTAAGGGATAGGACATTTGCACAACCCTGTATTTTGGATAACCCATACATTCAGGCAATTCTGAAGATGTTTTTGCAAAAAGAATTTGTGGACTTTGGGACCAAAGTAGTAAGAGATAGGCCACAAAAACCTGTTGCAAATTGTGCACAGACTTTTCACGACATGTCTCTGATTTTGTGTTGCAACTTATCTACTAATTGGTTGCATCACACAATCTACAGTCACAGGCTGTCACAGAATGGCCTGTCTCAAGAATACTAATAAGGCAGATTGCTATTAGTGAACACCCCAGTGACTAGCTACAAACACCAGATCATGGTTTACAAACACCTAGATGATCACCATTTGTGTGGTTTTAGTTTTTTAAAGCAATAAATGTTCCTCAAAAGAAGCCTGCTCATCTGCGATTGTCCAACATGATTCACAAAGGGGGAGGTGCCCCAAAATGACACTGTCCCCTTTCTGAATCCGTTACCACCTCCTACCATTGATATATACCAATGCGGCTCAGAGGACGCGCCCTTCACGTCACAGCTAAATGCAATATGGAATGGATTGCAAAAGCCATTTTGTGAATCAGAAAGGCTTTCCAGCTTCCAAAACTGGATTATTACATTGCATGTGACTCTTTTGCATTCGCAAACCCTGTGAATTTGTTAATTGCAGGGTTAGTGAACTTTGCATCTAGTATATATGAAAAGGAAATAAGCATCGATAATTGATATAATCTATCAATGAAAATATTAAAGACTTTGATTCAGCAATGAAGAAAGCCTGTTTGGAACTTCTTGATCATTGATTTTCAATAAATGGCAGAAATTGTTGCTTTATGTTTATATGTATGTGATGCTCCTTGGGTAATACTTTTTTTTAGTGAACTTCAGATTTAAATACATTGTGCCTATTGACATACAGAAGGAAGCCAAAATATTAGAGAAATACCATAAATAATAGAAATGTGATACCATTCTGTATTTCCACATGTCTACTGATTAAATTGGCAGCCCGCAATTGTATTTCCCACGGGGCAGGAAAGGCCGAAGAACATGGCGTGGAGAGCTAAAGAAAAAGGTTTGCAATGAGGTTGATTTTTAGTGATGTGGGTGGTGGTGGATTTGGGCCTGGGTTCTTTGGGTACCTAGGAACCTATCAACTCCAGGAGTTCTGGGGGGTATGGCTTGAGTAGATGAAACTAATATTTCTTACCCAGAATATCCTGCAAATGTCTAACATTGCTTAAAACGCTGAATTTCATCACATTTCTGTGACAGAATGTACCTGAATTTGTGGGGGAACAGCTAAACACACTACTCAGGGTTCCCATACTTTTATCAATAAAAACGTACCGCGTAGGTATGGGTGAGCCTATTGCAACTGAAAAGAACAGGCCACATCTGTGAATATGTGAAGTAAATTAAATGTCAAAGTAGTCTTCAAAAGGTCAAATCTTGGTGTATTTCTGGCTTGTGTGGCAAGTGGTTGCAATACAGTTTTTATTGGGGTTATTAGATTCGTCTGGGTCCCGGACGACCAGGAGCCAAAAGATTGCACAGACTCACCACAGAGTCTCTCCTCATCAAAAAAAAATCCTGGACTCTAGCGTGCAGATCCCTGGAAAACCCATACAAAACCTACACAAGTATGATCACCCTACACTCAGAAGACCAAGAGAAACACATATTCAGGCTAAATGTTGGCAGGGCTTTGTTCATGTTGAGGAACACTGAAGGAAATTACCATGTTTTGAGGGAAATGCAGAAAATCTGACAGAAATATTGATGAGTGTGTTGTCTCCCTGCAAGCTAGGTGAAGGCAGTCTGGCACCAAGTGATAGAAAGCATTTTATTTGTAAATGTTGAAAATATATTTATTTATTTATAAAGTGTTATGTAGCACGAACAAGATCCCGAGGGATATCAGAGCGCTATGATTGGCGTAAGCTTCTGTACAGTCCAGGGGACACATCTACGACCAAAATACAGGTAGCCTACAAACAAAATTTTGCTTTCAGTTGTTTAACAAATTTACCAAATGCAGTGCACTTAGTTTATCGCCTGTAAGCGTCCTGCACCCATAGAAACCACAAACATGCCTAGTTTCTTCACGCTCAAAAGACCCAGAGGAGCAAAGTTGGGGGATATGTTTCTGTATAAAGGAGACTTGAGGGAATTAGCATGCTTTGGAAAATATATTGCAAAAAATCTGACAAAAATCGTGTTGATTGTGTTCTTCTGAAACTCAGGGAAAGGGTGGCTTAACTTGCACCAAAAGACTCCTTAGGTTATATAGAGTTAGATAATACATAGTTTTCAAACTTTCCAGAGAGTCCTGAGTTTTGGTATTTGTCATCAAATGAGCAGTGCACCATAAAGAGTGATTCTGCCACACAAATATGTGATCTTTTCTAATACTCTATAGTTGATTGTACAGCCCCATTCCCCGGGTACTCACACCTAAACATATGTGGTAATGACAAACTCTAGACATAGACACAGACACACAGGAAAACATTTCTTTGATTAGCATGCTATGATTTATATTTGTCGTTCTGAGAAATGAAACAAAATATTTAGCAAATTTGTTAACAAAATTAAAATATCTCCACATTTTTCATTGTATATTAAAGCATGAATTGGTGCATGAGTTGAGCAAAGTGGTACCTGTGTTTCAATAAATCGATAAAAAAAACCTCCTGCACAAAGATGCACAGACACCATGCAGTGAAAGTGTAAAGTTGCTGTGACGTTTGTGATCGGCAACCATACACACTGTAAAGGTAATATGTTACTTACATATAATCAACTAATTTCATATAAAATTTTTTAAAAATAACCTGTGATGCCAGTTTGCCACTAGCAGGGCTAGTCAGTGCTAATTACAGAACTCAGCAAATGGCACTTAAACCTGTTGTCATAAATTCACGTCCCCTGTTCAGTCCTCAGATTCCTTTTAGTGTTTGACCTATTTCAATGTGGAATGTACGGCTTTGCCCATCAGTGCTATTGTAGATATGACCCGGCTGTCTGATGTGCATCTTTTGGCGTATCATGTTTCGATGTGTGTATGGACTATGTTGTGAACATTTGCTGCTGTAAAGCGCTCTGAATAGACTTGATATCTTTGATATGAGCACTTACTGTTGTAAATCACTCGGATAACTTCAGGTCTAGCTACCGATATAAAAAAACTCTCAAATAAATAAACTTTAAATGCATTTATATAGCGCTTACTACCCCTGATGAGGCATCAAAGCGCTTTTTTTGGTGAGTAGCACGTTACTCTGGACCCATAAAGGATTAGTGGTGAATTAGTTTAGTGAAATATGAAAGTAATTTGAGCGGTTGATATGTTCATCAGTTATTTGGATGAACCATAAAAAAATATTTGAAGTTTGTCAGGTTATAGATACACATGTTTGATCCTCCTCGTTTGTACTTTGAAAGTACAGGGGTTGCTTAGCTAAGCAGTTTAATTTTATACCATGAGCACACACACACACAGACACTACAATCAAAAGGGGGGTTAGTGTGCTGGTGAATGGTGGAGT
This sequence comes from Lissotriton helveticus, assembly GCF_964261635.1. Lineage (NCBI taxonomy): Eukaryota > Metazoa > Chordata > Amphibia > Caudata > Salamandridae > Lissotriton > Lissotriton helveticus. Next base: position 596,171,707 of record NC_136065.1, on the reverse strand, counting down.
TTGGCTACATGCTCACAAATTATTCTCCAAACTGAAACACACAGTCTTTAAAATATACAAGTTGTAATACTCCAAACAGAACACTAGATGGCAGGATAGTACAAAGCATGTGGAGCTGCATTACATAAAGCTAAAAACAGTTGCTTTCAAATTAGGAACATTTTGGATAAAATGGTTGATGGAAAAAAGCAGGCAAACAAGGCAGACTCAATGATGTCTATCTGCACCTTGTTCCCAACAGAAGAAGGAAACAGATCAGAAATGTAAAGTTTGTGTCAAGGAGCAGCTAAGTATTTACTTGAAAGACAGGCATGTAAACTAAAGAAATTATATCAAGCACATACACACGCACTAGGGCCCAGTGGCTCACCCCTGGTGAGGAAGAAGTGGAGCACATGAAGCTGACACGAGGAAGTGGGCGGAGCGACCCTTGAAATAGCTTAAAAGTAGCCTTGAGCTGTGTGGGCTCCAGGAAGTACAGGAGAAACACTCTCTGGATAACAGCATAGACGAGTGAGATAATACCAATGATAGTCTGAGATATCTGGAGTATGCTATAAGCTTCAAGGGGCATATTAACAAGCGGCAGCGATAATTATCGCTGACCGCTGTTAGCATGAGTAAATCTATCCCCGGCTATCGCTGGTGATAATCTCCATGTTAGCGTTGTATTAACAATGCTTAACGCCACGGAGATAAAAAAAAAACAGCGATAGCGGGTTTATCGCCGTTTTCAGTGGAATATCGCTGTTTTTCCAGCGATATTCCATTGAAAATGGCGATAACCTTGTTGATAGGGCAGGGTAAGCTTAGCCATGTAATCCACCTCCCATTGGATTACATGGCTAAATCAGGTCACAAGCAGGCGTTAGGAAAGTAGCGTTAACTGTGGTTGTTAGCGTGCAGCTTGATAATAGGAGAAATGTCACTTAGCTCTGGAACACACACTTTGCATCTCTTCAGATACAAAACTGGGCGTTGTTGAAAGGCTCGCTAAATCAGCAAAACACGCGATAGCGTGTCTTTGCTAATAAGGCGATGAAATTATCGCCGCTTTTCGGCCGATAATTTCCTATCGCCTCCTTGGTAGTATGCCCCCAAATTCTCAAAAGTCAAAATTTCTTGATAAATCATCGTCAAATGTTACATAGAGACTTTGTGTGCTAAGCAGAGATAAGTGCTGCATTTATTTTGTGAAGTATAAGTCAATAAATAAGAAACCCAAACACAGCCTATCCTCACAAATCAAGACATCCAACTAAGACCAAGCAACCGATGCAGGAAAGCAACGCGAGCCATAAAGAAGTAACTTAAAAGGAAAAATAGCAACCAGCATCAATCAATCAATCAATCAATCAATCAATCAATCAATCAATCAATCAGAACATTTATAAAGCGCACTACTCACCTATGAGGGTCTCAAGGCGCTGGGGGGTGGGGGTGCTGCTTCTGCTCGAATAGCTAGGTCTTGAGTAGCCTCCTGAAGGTTAGTAGGTCCTGGGTCTGCTGTAGGACGATGGGGAGGGTGTTCCAGGTTTTGGCGGCGAGGTGGGAGAACGATCTGCCACCGGTTGTTGCTCTTCCGATGCGGGGGACGGTGGCGAGAGCGAGTTCGGAGGAGCAGTGCTAGCGGTTCGGGGTGTAGAAAGTGAGTCGTCTGTTGAGGTATGCCGGTCCGGTGTTGGGAAGTACCTTGGGTGCGTGGGTGAGGAGCTTGAAGATGATCCTCTTGTTGACGGGAAGCCAGTGCAGGTCTCTCAGATGGGGTGTGATGTGGCTGTGGCGAGGGATGTCGAGGATCAGGCGTGCAGAGGTGTTCTGTAAGCGTTGTAGTCGTTTCAGGAGTTTGGCAGAGGGTCCTGCGTAGAGGGCGTTTCCGTAGTCCAGCCTGCTGCTGACGAGGGCCTGGGTGACAGTTCTTCTGGTTTCGGTGGGGATACACCTGTAGATCTTGCAGAGCATGCGGAGGGTGTTGAAGCAGGAGGAAGAGACGGCGTTGACCTGCTTGGTCATGGAGAGGGTTGAGTTGAAAATGAACCCCAGGTTGCGTGCATGGTTGGTGGGTGTTGGTGCTGCTCCCAGTGCGGCCGGCCACCAGGAGGCATCCCAGGCCGAGGGGATAGAGCCGAGGATGAGGACTTCCGTCTTGTCCAAGTTCAGCTTCAGACGGCTGTTACTTTTGGTAAGCGAGATCGCTACGCAAAGCAGGAGCTCGCTCTTAGCAAGTTCTTAAATGTACCACACATTTCATACCTTACTGCAATGTCTTATGGTACAACAGTGGCTTTGTGATTTTTAAGGATTTGGAAATGTGTTTCAAACCAAAAAAGGCCAAGCTCAGTGAACCAGGACTCCGTCACCAGTAGCGGGAAAAGAACTAACCTAATTCTCACATGAGCAGCTGGGTAAGGACTGATTTGCATATCGCTGCGCCCAAACTGGGGTGGGGAGGTGAGCAAAAAAACAATGGATTAAACCCAGATCTATGACTCGAGTGAATGTTTGAATTGTTCAGCATTAGTCCATCACCTGTTCTTTTTGCTTTTGTTGCCGTAAGTGGGATTCAAGCTAGCCTGGCTGATGAGTGGTGATACCCGGAAACCGGACCCAGGATGCTTGTTTTCAGTCCAGGGAGGACTTGGTTTGGCATTTTGGGCTAAAATGTTTCCATGAGAAGCAGGGTCAAGGCTAATTTGTAGTTGGTTGGTTCCAAACTGGGATGGTGTAGTGATAAAAAAAACAATGGATTAAACCCAGATTTGTGACTGGGGTGACTGTTTGCATTGTTCAGCATTCCGTCGGTCATCTGTTCTTTTTCCTAACTGTCACTGACAGCACATGATGGAATACTGGTGTACTGCTCTTTCTGAAGAGGGCAGTTTTATTTTTGATAGAAAGTTATGGCTGCAGACAATTTGGCTACATTGCCCTGCTTTTTTTTACTTTTCTCTTAATAGACGCTTGCGAAGTTGTTTTATAATAATTTTGAAGGCTACTGATTTTTATCATGGAAATGACTGGCTTATTTTTTGGGAGAATCATCTAAAAATTTGAAAATAAAAGCTGCACATAGGTTTTAAAATTTTCAATTTATTTTGCATTCTCAATATTGGCTGATTTGAGAATTCTTATTTTTTATGCATTTATATTTTAAGAGAGCTCTGGGATCTTGTGTGCGGACAGAACTATTCAGTGTTTGACTTATAATGGAGATCACATGCAACTAATATCCTCAGCAACGGAGGGAGGAAAGGAATGAGAGGGAGTGGCCACCAAGGAGTGCACCGTCCCAGGCTATTGTACCTGAAATCAAAACAATCCCAATACAAATATATATATAATACATCAATAATAATTACTAGACTAATGGTACAATATATTAAATCCAGTATGTGTCCCCAATATTTTTTGATCGTTCTAAACAACATAGTCGAATTTTTAAATTTCACACAGGAAACTGAAAAGAATTGTAATGCCTTAACCACGGCGGTTTTTCAATCAATCAATCAATCAATCACTATATTTGTAAAGCGCGCTATATACCCGCGAGGGTCTCAAGGCGCTGAGTGTGTGGGGGGGGGCTGCTACTGCTCGAAGAGCCAGGTCTTGAGGAGTCTTCTGAAGGTGAGGAGGTCCTGGGTCTGCCGTAGATGGGTGGGGAGGGTGTTCCAGGTCTTGGCGGCGAGGAAGGAGAATGATCTGCCGCCGGAGGTCGCCCGGTGGATGCGGGTGACTGTGGTGAGGGCGAGGTTGGCTGAGTGGAGCTGGCGGGTAGGGGTGTAGAAGCTGAGTCGGTCGTTGAGGTAAGCTGGTCCGGTGTTGTGGAGGGCTTTGTGTGCATGGGTGAGTAGTTTGAAGGTGATCCTCTTTTCGACGGGGAGCCAGTGAAGATCTCTTAGGTGGGGGTGATGTGGGTGTGGCGAGGGATTTTGATGATCAGTCGGGCGGAGGCGTTCTGGATGCGTTGCAGTCGTCGCAGGTGTTTGGCCAGGATGCCTGCGTAGAGTGCGTTGCCTCAGTCTAGCTTGCTGCTGAGGAGGGCCTGGGTCACAGTCCTTCTTGTTCCGGTGGGGATCCACTTGTAGATTCTGCGGAGCATGTGGAGTGTGTTGTAGCAGGAGGAGGAGACGGTGTTGACCTGCTTTGACAAGGTGAGGGAGGAGTCACGGATGATTCCCACGTTGTGTGCGTGGTCGGTGGGAGTAGGTGCTGTTCCTAGCTTGGTTGGCCACCAGGTGTCGCCCCAGGCTGAGGGTGTGGGGCCATGGATGAGGACCTCCGTCTTGTCCGAGTTCAGCTTCAGTCGGCTGTTCCTCATCCATTCGGCGACTGCTTTCAATCCCTCGTGGAGGTTGGTTTTGGCGGTGGTCGAGTCCTTGGTGAGGGAAAGGATCAGTTGGGTGTCATCTGCGTAGGAGATAATGTTGAGGTCGTGTTGGCGGACGACTTGTGCGAGGGGGGCCATGTAGATGTTGAACAGCGTCTGGCTGAGGGAAGATCCGTGGGGTACGCCGCAGATGATGGCGGTGGCTTCGGAGCGGAAGGGGGGGAGGCGCACGCTCTGTGTTCTGCCGGCAAGGAAGGATGTAATCCAGTCCAGGGCCTTTTCTTGGATACCTCCTTCTTGGAGGCGTGCTCTTAGTGTGCGGTGGCAGACTGTGTCGAAGGCGGCTGATAGGTCCAGGAGGATGAGGGCCGAAGTTTCTCTGTTGTCTAGTTGAATCCTGATGTCATCTGTGGCTGCGATGAGGGCTGTCTCGGTGCTGTGGTTTCTTCGGAATCCGGACTGGGATGGGTCAAGGCTGTTGTTCTCCTTGAGGTAGTGGGTCAGCTGCGCGTTGATGACTTTCTCGATGACTTTTTCCAGGAACGGGAGCAGGGAGATGGGCCAGAAGTTCTTGAGGTCCTTGGGATCCGCCTTGGGTTTCTTCAGGAGGGCGTTGATTTCGGCATGCTTCCAGCTCTCCGGGAAGGTGGCAGTCTCCAGGGAGATGTTGATAACATTCCGTAGTTGGGGGGGCGATGGCAGTGTGAGCTTTGTTGAAGATGTGGTGTGGGCAGGGGTCTGCTGGTGATCGTGAGTGGATGAAGTTCATGGTCGTGCGTGTTTCGTTGATGGTGACTTTGGTCCAGGAGGTCAAGCGGTTGCCGTTGGTTGTGTTCGCTGGTGCTTTGGAGTCCAGTGTGGTAGGGACGGTTGCGTTGTGGAAGCTGGCGTGGATGTCAGCAATTTTACGGTAGAAGAAGGTGGCTAGTGAGTCGCACAGTTCTTGAGAGGGCGGGATGTCGTTTGCGTTGGCGCTGGGGTTGGAGAGTTCGTTCACAATGCTGAAGAGCTCTTTACTGTTGTGTGCGTTGTTTTCTGGCGGCTTTTGAAGGACGCTCTCTTGGCTAGTCTGATGAGGTGGTGATGTCTGCGAGAGGCGTCCTTGTCGGCTGCCCGGTTGTCTGGTGTTTGTTCGTGTAGCCATTTCTTTTCCAGTTTACGACGTGTCCGTTTGGAGGTCTGGAGTTCTTCGGTGAACCAGGTGGCTTTCTTGCTGGTGCGGCTGTTGGGTGGTTTCTTGAGTGGGGCGAGGGTGTTGGCGCAGTTGTTGAACCATTGGCTGAGGTTGCGTGCGGCGGCGACTTGATCCGTGGTGTCGATGGGAGGGTTCTGGGCGAGGGAGGTGGACAGCTGGTCCTTGGTGACTTTGCTCCAGCACCGGCGGGGCAGCTGTTGGGTGCAGTGGTGCGTGGTGGGTTTCCTGAAGGTGAAATGGACGCATCGGTGGTCGGTCCAGTGGAGGTCGCTGGTGTGGTTGAAGGTGACGTGTGTAGGCTTGTGGAGAAGGTTGGGTCAAGCGTGTGGCCAGCGGCGTGCGTTGAAGCCATGACGAGTTGTCTGAGGCCGAAGTTGGTGAGGTTGTCAATCAGGGTGGTGGAATTGGTGTCATTGTTGTTCTCGAGGTGGAAGTTGAAGTCCCCGATGAGGATGTAGTCCATGGAGGCGAGTGCGTGGGTGCTGGCGAGGTCGGCGAGGGAGTCACTGAACTGAGGCCAGGGTCCAGGTGGTCTGTAGATGAGTGTTCCTCTGAAGGTGGTGTTTGGGTCGGTGTGGATCCGGAAGTGTTCGGCGGTACTGAGGGTGTTATCTGAGTGGGAGGAGACCTTGAGGGTGGACTTGTGGACGATGGCTATTCCTCCTCCAGACCTGTTGTTGCGGTTTCCGGGATGGCTGTGGCGATGTTGGGTGCCGTGGAGTTGTTCCACCAGGTCTCGGTCAGGAAGGCGACGTCTGGAGTGAGGGTGTCGAGCAGTTCCCAGAGCTCGACGGCGTGTTTACGTGCAGAGCGGGTGTTGAGGAGTATGCACCGGAGGTAGTTGGCACCTGTCCTGGTGGGTTTGGCAGCTCTGTTGCAGGAGAAGCTGCAAGTGCTGCAGGAGAAAGGTCTGTGGGTGCCTTTCAGGGCAGCCTGGTAGCAGCGGTGGTCTCGGCCGGTGTTGAGAGCGTGGAGGGCACTGGCATTGTTGCGGAGTCTGGTCCAACGGTTGCGGGGTCCAGGGTCCTGGTGCTGGGCGTGGTCCAGGCATGGACGGGCACAGACAGGCGTGCTCCGGCGTGCCAGTGGCGCGCCCGCTGCGCGGACGCGCAGTGGTCGTCATATGAGGCGAGAAGGGAGGGAGGAGCAGCTGGGAGGCGGGAGCGGGGGGGCCAATGGGCTGTCGAGGGGGCGTGCCGCAGGGGAGCAGCGGGGGGACAGGAGATAGCGGGCGACAAGAGGAAACAAAAGCGGAAAAAGGGCAACAGGAGGAATCAAAAGGGGCAGAAATGTGGCACAGAAAACCGAACAGTGGGCACAGTGCAAAACAGAAACCAGTGCAAGCGTGCAGGACGGGCAGCTCAGGGGGAACAAACTCTCGGCAGTAGCGTTCGGGAGGAGGGAGGGGCACGAGCACTCCGGGGGAGCTGTGCGGCGAGATGAGCGATCAGACCTCTGGCAAGGTCAGGAATCACCTAACGCGGTGCCGGCGTTCTAAAGAGTGGGCGGGGCTCCGTCGGCCATCGGCCGACGGCAGCACCCACAAGGTAGTGCTCCCGTTGGCCGGCGGGAGCACGGAAGGGGTTAAAAGCCTGATGTGCTTGATCCAGCTTAAAGATAAGATAGAGCAGTGGTTCTTAACCAATGGGCCAGCGATTGCTTAGAACATTAAAAAATATTAATAAAGGAGCAAAATGCACTAGTGAAAATTTTAAAACAATCTGTAAATGTGAAGGAATTTGAAATTGGTGGCTAAAAATTATGTTAGTATTCTCAGGTTGATTCGTTAGAACAGTGCAAATGCATCACAAAGAATATAGGGGTCAATTATCATGGCGGTAAGACCACCACCGACAGCCTGCCGGTGGCAGTCTCACCGACAGGCAGAAGTAAGCACATAACAAGAAAGCCAAACAATTATAAGTAATGGGCCGATCCAAAGCTTGTTCTAGGTACTGGTATTGAAAGAAGAGGTCTCAAAAATACACAGCTAAAAGCTGCTTGTAGACAGGACTTAAAAATTAGCAGCTGTTAGTCGCCTGCAACCTGGCCCCAAGTAAACATACACATACGCTCCTCCACAAAAACTACACTCAGTAGTACACTCCTCTAGTCACACCTACAGCTAAGTATGAAAATAGAGCTGTCCCTAAATTCTCTGTGGCACTCACCCACCTCTGGAACAAGCTGCCCAAAGAAATCTACCACTCCCAATTCATGCTGCAGTTCATATTATGAGGAAACACCAAACTGTGTAGTTTTTCCTCCTCCATTAGTTTAGCTGTTATACATTCCTCCTATTCACTGTGTAGTTATGAACATGTATATATCTATACATATATTCAATCAATCAATCAGGTGACTTGTAAAGTGCGATGTCATCAGTGGCGGCGAGGAGGGCGGTCTCTTGTGATGGCTGCTTTGGAAGCCAGATTGGGTAAGGTCCAGGATGTGGTTTGCTTCTATGAACTCGGGTAGTTGGGTGTTGATGTGGCCTTCTCGATGACAGTGGCTGGGAAGAGAAGCAGAGAGATAGGTCTGAAGTTCTTGAGGTCCTTCGGGTCAGCAGAGAGTTTCTTCGGCAAGGGGTTGATCTCTTTGTGTTTCCAGTCTTCTAGGCAGATGGCAGAGTTGATGGAGCAGTTGATGGTGCGGCAGCGTTTTGGGGCAAAGGAGGTGCCGGCTTTGTTGAAGTTGTGGTGCGGGCTGGAGTCCGAGGGTGCACCAGCGTGGATGCTCTTCATGCTTTTCAGAGTGCTGTCAGCAGTGAGGGAAGTCCAGCTGGTCAGGGTCTGCTGGGGTTTGTTGTCGTTGGGTGCGGAGGTTGCATGTGGGGTGAGAGAGTGTTGGGTGTCAAGACTGTTAAAGCTGTCGTAGATCTCTTTAATCTTGCAGTGGAGGAAGGTGATAAGGTTGTTGCAGAGGTCTTGGGAGAGTAGGGAAACATCCATTTCAACTCAGGCATTAAATCATAAAGCCTTTACAACGCATGCTATTACATCGGGAATTAGGTAACTACTATAAAATATTTTTTGTGTAGTTTTTAATTTTATTTATAGTAGTATTGAATTTACTATTACTATTGGTATTATTTCCAAAACGTTTACATGAATATTTTTGAGATGTAATTATCATCCTCTGACTTGGGATGCAGGGAATTAGGCGTTTGCATTGGGGAGTGTCTTAATACTCAGGTATAAATGTAAATGCCTGTGTATTAATGAATAATACATGTATTATGCATTTTTTTGTAATTTGATCATAATTAAAAATAATACTTATGAGGGTGTGATACCCTGTCTTTGGCACAGGATGCAGGGGTTTTAGAGGTTTTAGGTTGGGGAGTGTATTAATACCCAGGTATTAATTGTAATACATCTGTATTAATGAATACTAAAAGTAATATTATTTTTAATCCATTTAAAAATAAAAATAATATTTATGAGAGTGTGTCACCCTTTCTATGGCACAGGATGTGGGAGAATTGGGGGTTTTGGGCAGGGGAGTGTATTAATACTGTAGGAGAGTAGGGTCTGCTATCCTATGGTCACCCCAAATTTTTGCTTTTTGCTTCACTGGTTTTAGACTACTGAGGCTGTGGGCCTGCTAATCAGACCCCCAGCCTGCTGTTCTCTCTCTAAATTATTGATACATGTGCTATAGGTACATACCACAATTGGAAATGGACTCCTTGTCAGCCCCTGTACCATACAGGTGCTCAGGGCATAGGTGCCACCAAGGCCTACCAGGGGCTGCAGCATTTCTTTTGCCACCCCTGGCTGGTTCTTAAATTGACACAACTGGCTGATCACTCAGCTGGGGCAAGGTGGTGTAATCACCTCTTGCTTAGATATAGTATACCTATATCTAAACCCATATCTGGACACATATAAACCTGTGAGTCACTCCTATGGAAGGCCTTATCAATCCTGGAGGCAGAGTGCGTGGTTTAATGTGAGATGGAGCTCTAGCATGAGCTGATCCTGTCTGCAGCCGTCGGGAACAAATCCCTAAGCTGTTTCAGGATAATGCCATACCATATACTCTTAAGTGCATTATAATCCTCGCGGTTATATAGCAACTTTGGTTTGGCTTTATCAAAACATGTCGTGTAAGGTGTCATACGATTTGGAATACTATCCCCTCGCCAGTTCTGGCGACGGGGATAGCATTCCACCCCTCTAGAGGGGTAAGACATGTTACTTTACTTAAATGCGGTTAATTTCTAAAAGGGCCTCAGATCCACAAAATGGATGCTTCTGCCACAGACACAAGTCTGACCCCCTGAAGCTGACTGAAACTCAGCCCAAGGGGCCTGGACAAAGGGTTTCCTGTCGCAGGGCGGTGTTACAACCCCCCAGACAGGAGATAGTGGATTGTAGCAGGGAGGTTTGAAAGAAACCAGACACTGCCTGGGGAGCACAAGGCTGCCCCTTGCATAATCCGGCCAAACCGGTTCTGGGGCACTCCAGCCCTCGTGCCAGCGTGGCCTGGATCAAAGGAAGGGGGTGTATCCACCCACTTCCTGGGTCCCACCCATAGGAGGGGACCTAGCAGGTAATCCAGCCCCCTAGATTGGCATAAGAGTGGGAGCAGTGCCAATGCACTTTAGATTATCCTGATGAAACATAAGAAACGAAACTCTGGACCCTTCGACATCCTACTCGACGTAGAAGACTGAAGAATCTCCCTTGTGGTCAAGGAGTGACCACCCTGTGCAAACAGGCACCATCCAGCACCTCAACGTCTGCTTTGTTGCAGTTCCCGCCGGAACTCGAGCAACAGAGATCAACAAGATCAAGCTTGCCTGCTTTTTAACAGCCCGATCCACAGTCCCTGCAGAGCTGAGACCCGTGGAGGCGACCGGAAGCGCGGGGCACGTCATCTTGAAAAGACCACGAGACGCTGACCGTGCAGCCCACGAGTGACCCTCGAAGCTGTACAACGGGGTTTAAGAAGCCCCAACCCTGAGCCACTCTTGCACCGAAGTTCAGCCCCCCACACTTGACGAGTGCTGCGTGGGGCCCTTCTGCTTCTTTTGGCTCAACGCATTGGCCAGTCCCTTGCCAGCTGGCTTGTGGCCCCTGTGCCAATGAAACTTGAAATTCGACTTGTGATTCTGGTTGCTCCAGATTTGCACCAGCTCCCCTGAAAAGGAGCCCCCACTCTGACCCTCCTGGTCCGAGTGAGAAGCAATCTTCCAGTTCCGCGTGGATTGCTTTTGCCAAGTGTTGTTTGCTCCAATCTTGAAGCCGACAGCGCCGACGGCGAGAGCCTGTGTGGGACAGATTGTGACCTGCTCCTGGACTTCGTAGATGCCCCCGAGCCCACGTGACAGCGGAGAGAAGCTCCTCGACAACCACCTGATTGCGCCCGACATTGCCTGGTTCTGTCATGGTTCCACCCTGGTCACTGCTGAGTGACCCAGACTCTGTCCCCTCTGCTTTCAGGTACTTTTCGACTCGAGTCCACCCTTGGACTCCACCGGACACTTCTCCTTCACCTCGCCTGCAGCCCTTTCAGCTCCAAGCACCAAGAGCCTGCGTGACGAAACCCGACTCAACTTCGACCCTGTGCACCCACTTCCTGTGGGTGAGGTAACATTGCAACGCCGGTGTTCCCACACTGGTACACACCTCTAGGGTCTGTGTCTTACGTTTTGTTCCTCTAGGTTCAGCGGAAGTTTCCTTAAACTCTAACTTTGTAACTTTTACGCACCATTGGTTAACATTGATGCATGCATGCACTTTCTGCACTGCACACGAATCCCGCGGGCTTTTCCCGACTTCAGCATTGCTTGTCCCGACTGCTCCCAGCGATTCCCTAGGCCCTAGGCCTAACCACTGATCGAATGGTCTCTCTTATACCATTTTTTTAGTATATGGTTTGAGTGGCCCCTTGGCCTCATCCAAAATTGTGCAACTTTATATGTTATACTGTGCTTTTGATTTAACGCTTGTGCCCCTTTATTCATAAAGAATACTGGGGATTGTTTTTAGTAATAAATACATATATTTTTATAATATATACTTGTGTGGTGTCCTTTCATTTGATATTACAGGATTGTATGTGCTAAAACAGCTCGCTTAACACGACCTCTTAAGTTAAGCCTTTAGGCTGCTTAGTCCATGCTACCCCTAGGATAGCTTGTCTAATAAGGTTGACTTACAACCAGACACCATAAGGGTTGTTTGGACTGATACAAGGTTGTTCCAGAATTGGAAACATCATATATCAGGCCAACTTCTCACATTGGTGAGCAGCGGTGCGGATTTGAGCTTGCTGTTTGTTTTAACATTGCAATCTTTTAATCAAATTGAAAGATCACATCAAGTACCTTTAGGTACATATAAATCAAAAGCTTAGCATATTTAAGTTCTACTGAACTTAGTAGTTGTAGATTAAAGGGATTAGCACACCCTGACTACAACTCACCAGCAAGGTACAGTAGGGAAACACTTAGTGTAGGTAGGTGCATCACTTACACCACACTAGAGTCATGTCTGACACAGGGAAAGCCTCAGGGTCTGTTCCTGTGACAGTTGACCTTACCCAGGCAACTTCCAGCTATGACAAACTAACCCACAAAGACTTGGTTGCCTTGTGCATCTCAAGAGGGTTAAAAAGGGGCAGAAGTCCCACCAGTCCTTCCCTGATAGCCATTATAGAGCAGGATGACTTGGAAAAGGCAAATGCAGTTCCCTTAGAATCAGGAGATGGAGTGAACCCCACAGCCACTGAGACCACCCCAGAGGAGGAAGAGGAGGAGGTAGCCCTGGCTCAAGCTAGACTTGCCTTGGCAAGAGAGCAGAAATTTGTGCTTAGATGTCACTGGTGGCAGCAATATTCCTAGAGAAAAAGACAGGAGCTATGATAATAGAAACCTGACAAAAATTGTGGCCCCCTACAAGGAAGGGGATGACATCCACAAATGGATGACTGCTCTTGAGAGAGCCTGCATGGTACAGCAGGTTCCTCAGGATCAGTGGGCTGCAATTTTATGGTACTCCTTTTCAGAGAAAGGGAGGGACAGGCTCCTCGCAGTTAGACCTGAGGATGCCAAAAACTACTCTGTCTTGAAGAGTGCTCTTATTGAAGGGTTTTGCCTAACCACTGAGCAATACAGGTTGTTGTTCAGAGACACCCAAAAAGCACAGACTCAAGACTGGACTGATTTTGTAGATTGTGCCACTAAGGCTCTGGAGGGTTGGTTGCAGGGAAGTAAAGTTTCAGACTATACAGGATTGTACAATCTTATCATGAGAGAACAGATCCTTAATAACTGTACAAACCAGCTGTTGCATTAATACCTTATTGACTCTGATCTGACCTCTCCCCAAGAATTGGGAAAGAAGGCAGACAAATGGGTCAGAACAAGGATTAAGCAGAAACCCCAGAACCAAGGTGGTGACCAGAAGAAAACAGACCAGAAGGGTGGAAATCAGAAAGATAAAGAAAAGGACCAGAAGTCTTTAGGCCCCCAAAATAGTAATAAGGAGGGTGGTTCCCAAAATGGAAACAAGAAAAAGAAGAATAATGGCCCAAAGTAAGCATGGGCGGATCTAGCGGATCTCGCGTACGCGAATTTGCGGATTTACGGATTCGCAATCCGCGAAAATACGCGAACTCTCGCGGATTGGCGGATTTTCCCGGTTTTTGTGTTGGTGAGTGTTCGCGAGGATTTGTGGACAATTTCGCAATTGCGAACTTACTTTTCGGCTCGCAACGGCCGCGACTATGTTGTTTCTACGTCTGGTTTATCATCACAGGTTCACAGCACCCTCTGTTTCACCACTGCCACCCTCTGGGACACCCATGCCACCCTCTGGTACATCCTCACTGCCACCCATTAGGTTTGTTTATCACTGTAGATTATGGGGGTTGAAAAAAGCAAGCACACCTCCCCTACTTCAACTGCCATGAATTAATTTGGGGTTGATTAATGTGTCAGTTATTTTGAAAGTTCCAGTCTGGCTGGCACCTGCTTCCTTCCTTATCTGTAATTTGCTTTCTGTTGCAGTGCAATTTTTTTTCACAGGACCTTTATGATCTACTTGTAGCTATTCTATGAGCCTGCTGTTTGGGTCATAGCAGGGTCATAGAATAGTTGCAAACTCTGGAGGGGCCCCTCAGGAAGCACTAGAGTGAATGTTACTAATGTTAAGTTTGAACTTTTGCACCTGCTCATTGCTTTCAGTTTAGCAAAAATCGTTTTTTCGGCAATTTCGTGCGTTTTTTGGGGCGCAAATCCGTGCGAGATCGATTTCGGAAGCCGCGAATGCTTGCGAATACACTAATTTTTTTTTGCGGCGTGTATGTTCGCGTGATTTTGTGCGTGTTCGCAAGGCGCTTGTAGCTATACGTTTGCCAAGTTACCCTAGCGGTCGTACACGGGCGCGGCCATCTTGTTTGCGTGACGTAATTCCGTGTCCGGCCGCTATGTGTAATCTCGCAAAGTGTGCTGCTCGCTAGTACAATTTCGCGCGTGCTCGCGAGGAAAATCTCGCGCGAACTTACCCACGCGGTCGTAAACGGGCGCGGCCATCTTGTTTCTCATTCATTGCTATGCTTCTGGGCATGCTTTCTGTATCCTCTCTGAATCTCTGCCATCCTTTGCTTGTTTGAAGTTTATTTGATCTATTTTACTTATTATCTATCCCTCTATTTTTCTAGCTCTATATTTTTGTGTTTTCTGCTACTTTTAGTTACTTTTAAACTACTTTTTTAAACTCTTTTCTTTTCTTCTTCAATATTCTATTTCTTCTTTATCATTTAACTTTATTTCTGCCCAGACCATGGTAAAGGGAGCCGGGAAGCACCCTGAGAAGGGGAAGGGTCCCGCATCCCGTGCCCGGCTCCCGTGCGGGCGTTTGAGGGGGGAGCAAGTGGTGCCACGGGAGATCTTTAGCGCGGAGGAGGTGGGCGCACTAATCTTCTACGTCCAGCGCCGCCTCCCCAAGACCATCCTGGGAGGCGGCAAGATCGCAACCGGCTATGGCATCCGGGAGCGCCGGAAGCGGTGGGAGAAGGTGTGCCGGGCCATGTTTAAGCTCTCTGGGGTCCGGCGCACCTATAACCAGGCCACCCACCGCTGGACGGATGTCATGGACCGGGAACGGGACTTGCTGGACGCGCTCGGCGTAGAGGTCCCCGGGCTTGGTGAGTAGTAGTAGCTATTCATCACTACTCTGTTTTATCCGGCTCTGTTATTTGCAAATCTTTGTTCTTTACCAAGAGCAATAATGCTGCCGATTACATTGTAGGTAAATTATATTTCAAAATCTTCTATGCATTTCAGGTGCACTGCTCTCCTTCTCAGTAGCCTTGCTTGCTACTATGCTTATTTGTTTTGTATTTTGTGTTCATTTCATTGGCCTGAGAAATTATGTATGAGTGTAGTGTAAAGATAAGAACTGCGTAATGCTAGACACTAAGGGTCATATTTTCAATTACCGGCGCATCCCTGCAAAGTAGCAGGGATGCGGCAGTAATTGTGTGCCATGCCACCACCACCCATTGGCCCAAAAGGTCACAGAAGCCTTACGCATCTGTGCCGTAAAGGCGGCGCATTGCTGGAGTTGCGTGCCAACGATGGCGCAGCTCCAGCAATGCTCTGGGGTACCCTATCTCCCCAATGCTGCATCAAGCCGTACGTCGGCTTCAAGCAGGCGCAGGGTTTGAGTCATGCATCATTGTCCTAAAAGTGACTGATTGACATCTTGTAGATTTCCCTCAGCCACTTTTAGGATTCGTTCCTGCGCAGGAACGCCCTCCCTTGCGCCGGAACGCCCCCTGATGGCGCAGGGCTTTACAACGTGATGCATCTCCCATATGTGTTTTTTTTTAATATATACGCCGCACCAACACCATGGCGAGTCTTTTGTTCTGCCGCTGCGTCACAAAAGTCACGCAACAATGGAGGAAAATGAGCCGCAAGGGACTTCTAAATCAGCCCCAACAGACTGAAGTCCAGTCCTTCCTTTAGACACATGGCTATAAGAAGAAATAGTGGTGGTGGTGGGTGGATTGATAGTTTGAGTATTCACTGATCTGCAAGCAGGATGGACTTTGTCTGTCACTTCGCGTGCTGCGGACTGCTGCCTGCCAGGCCTAGGCAAACCTCTTTAGTAGTCTGTTTATTGAGTTACATAGGAACTTTCTAAGTCAACGGTCCGCAAATCAGGCAATACGAATAACGTAGTATACCACATGAGATAGATCCCGTGGAATAGTTGTCTATCTATTTGCTATTTCTCCAAAATATTTTGTTATTGTTCTTTTGAAATGTTTGATTTGGTTGACAAATCTCATCCATGTTTTCTGGTCTTTCTTTCTTTCATGTTGTACATCAGCTCCCCCCAAGGGCAATAGGACACAGGAGGAGGAGGGTGCTGTTCAGGAGGATGCAGGCCAGGATCGGGCAGGCGAGGGCTCCTTTGCTGGCCCCAGTAAGTTTTAATTTTAATAAAGAGTACCTATTTTTTCCTAGCGTTCCTCATTCGATTTTTTCTAAATCGTCTTTGATCTTCTTGTAGACTGGATCTAAATTCTTATCCTGCCTCGAATATGACTCCCTGTGGTATTACTAGATTATTCTTATTAGTCTGTCTGTGTAGCTAACTAAGATTGGACATTTGGCAATTCCATTGGACTCCCATTCTATTCAGCAATAGCTCTATGCACTGTCTCCTTACTGACTAGATAGTGTGGCAGAGTAATTTAGCTCCCGAAGTCACCGATGATTGATCCCCAATGATCATTAGATTATCCTACGCAGGACAAGGGTACGGAGTCACAGTCAAGAAGTGTCAGAGGCACTCATGCTTGCAAAAATTCCAAAACCTTTAGCTCATCCACTCTAGTCTGGAGGACCAAAAACCACAGAGTCTATTTAAGTTTAAAAGCTTTATTAAAAGTAAACACATTTATTAAAATCAACTTTGTCATAAAACTATTTAACTGAAAACGGAAAAGTGCTTAGTGCTGATGATTAATTGGACACATTTCTTGTGGTCGAGCCGAGCTCTCACCTGGTTTGAACTTGATCCTGCTCGTGTTCTTAGAAGTCAAGCTTCTGTCTGTTAGGAGAAAAAGTGGTGCGTGTTAAAAATAAAAACCAAGCATTCATCAGTTGTGCATAAAAGTGCAGCAAGACAACAGCCTTCCCTGGAAAAAGGGACATTTTTACTTTAGAGTAGACAGTCACAAATTATTACATTGTATTCTGTTTTTTTAACATTTCTTTATTACTCCTAGACCAAATATTATATAGTAGTGAGTGGTGTATTCTAACATTCTTAAATGTACTTTGTAGGTGGAACATCTGGTGGCGGGGCCAGCGCGGAGGTGGTGGTGTTGGGCGAGGAGGACTCTGGGGAGGATGCGGTGCAAGTGCCGGCGGACGGTCCTGTGAGGGTTCGCACGGTGGTGGCGGGAACAGGTAAGCTATATATTCCTTACTTATTGAGATTGAAGACTGCATAGTGTGCTTTCTGCACGGGTGTATTACAAATCAACCAGGTAGTAGCCTCCTCGAAATGTACTTCGACTTAGCTGTGAAGTTTTTGGTGAGAAGAATCCCAATAAGATCTTAGATGAACGTGATGGATGGGATGAACGAAAAGCGAAAGAAGGGTGTAAGTATGTGGGACGCGAAATTTTATGATGGCTGGCAAAGAAGAATGATATGTGTTTGCTTGGCCCCCGAGGTGGCTGGGAAGGAAAGAATATGGTATGGTGCATGGCTGGGTCAATGATGAAGCAAGGATGGGTGGAAGGACAGCAGCCTGGGTGGGTGAAACAGAAACTGTATGTGTGCGTATACTTTGAATGAATGGATGCCTGGAGCATGGTATTATCTGACTCTTAGATAGCACATGTGTATCTAGAGAGAGTAGATGGTCGCTGGATGAACTAAGTGTTACCTTGAAGAGCATGTACCACCGCACCCGCACGTCCGTTCCAGTGTAGGGAAGGCAAGGAAAAGAAATTGTAAATTTGTCCAATACTACCATGAATAGTAGCAGTACTTTGTATTGCAACTGCAAGCACAGCATATATCCCGTTATTACGGTGGACACTCCGTACCTCTCTTAATAACTTTAGTTTAGTTGTAGTACGTCATTCATGTGTGGGTGTATCACTGTTCACTCAATATTAAGCAAAGCACCTAAAGTCATCCCATATGTCATCAAATACGTCCCATGTGAAGTGATAGATAATCAAATTATTTAGCTTCTTCATTTTCCTTTTCTAGTACTCATTTGCACTGTAGGGTGAAAGGTAAATTAATTAAGCAGTAGCCCTTGTAACAGAGTATTCTCAGTGCCACCCGTAATAGAAAAGTAATAGCTTCACCACCTGCATGTACTGGACCGGTACAGTAACGCAAGTCTGTCTCACTCATCATGGTGTGCAACTGTTTTTCTCGGGTGCAAGTTCACTGTGCTGCCATTCTGCCGGCTTGCATAAGATAACGTACCAATTTTCCTAAACAAGAGAGAAGAAGAAGAATAAGACTGGTGTACTGTCATAGTCGACTGTAATGGAAGTCCATAGTGGTCGTAGAATTTGTTCATTAAACTACCACTAATGTTAGAGCAAGGATGCAGAAGTGGGAGGTTACATAGATACTGTCCTCAATAGTTATGTACTGTGCTTTCAATTTGCTACTTGTACTGTGACCCAACTTTCGGCTCAATCACTTTGTGTTATTAATGCTAAGGAGCATTGGTTACAGACTATGTCTTTCTTTCTTCATATAGTTGCTCCTTCCAAATTGACATCACGGAGGGAGCAGGCTCGAATGGCCCGGCAACGGAGGCTGGATGCCACTGTCGCCGAATATCGGCGGCTGGTGGCCCTGGAGGAGGAGGAGGACACGCAGTCGACCGGTGCAACCACAACAACCTCGACTGGGACAGCTGCATCCTCCTCCGTGACCCCACGGGCCGCCAGCATGCGCAGTGCTCCAGCGGTACGGAGCTGGGCTAACAAAGCCAACCGCCACCGCCAAGCAGCAGAAAGACCAGCTGCCCCCCACAGGAGCTGCAAGGCACGCCAACGCCGCCTAGGAGTCCGAATGTCCTACCTGGAGCAGGAGGTCCATAACTATAAGAACTTGGTGGAGGGCATCCGCTTCGAGCTTGCCACCCTCCGCAAGGAGTATGATGCCCATGCTGCAAAATGCACCAGCACCCTCCAGTAGTGGAGTGTCCCTTGCCCTTTTTTTAGAGACTTTTGGGGGGTGGGATTTGGGAGTTGGGTTCTTTTTGGGACTTTTCAAAGACAATCGTTGGGGTTAGGGAGGGTCTTGAGGGAGATTATTTTGTTAGGGCTACATAAATATACATTTTTAAACTTTATCTGACCATACCTGTTTTTACTGCTTTTCAGTCTGGTGGGTGGGGGACGGGGGTGTAACAGTAAGTTTGTTTTCCTGAACAGTCGTAGGACTTTAGTAGTACTACCGTCAATCTCTCGTCTAGTCCTAATACTCCATTATACTACCTCCCACCAAACGCTTATCTTACCTGTAATTTGTGTTAGAAATTAGGGCTAGGCCCAGGGCTGGCTCCACGTGAAATGGGGATTAACGTTGGCAATCCTGGGCGGGTGAAATTTCCTCATTGCGGTGGTACTAGTGGTGTGACACAGTGGCAGTTGCATGCCTATGGAAAAAAGAAAACGAAACCTGGTTTGTCCTTACTGTAGCATTACAACGGTTACGGTACGATCGAGAATATAGCAGGTGACAGTACACTAGAACAGTGCCACAATGTAGCCTAACAAATGGTAAAGTATTTGCTTGCAAGTATAACTAGTACTTGCGTTGAATTTATTTGACATTGGCTCCTACTACTAGAAGAAATAGTACTGAAGCTGAGTAAGTCTAGAAGATATCCTCGTATTCCTTCACCAGCCTGTTGCTATGACCTTATCCTCCCCAGCAAGTGTGTGGAATTATTGATGTCATTTTAGTCAGACATCAAGCAAAACAACACAGCCCGGGGGAAGAGGGTTAGGGTTTGGAAAATGGATGGGAATGGGGGTTTCTTTTTGGGTAGGTTTTGTTGAGAGAAGAAAAAAAAAGCACAGCCTGGACAAACAATAATTGAAGATAAAGAAATCTTTGGGTACAAACTAAAGCTAACCACATGCAGTCACACTCATAGAAGAAAACAATGGATACTGTATCTGTATTCTGTATGTTGTTGGAGTTGTCCTGTTGAATTTGGTAAGTAAGTTGCATGCAGCAAACAATTCCTCTTATTAGCGGCACTCCTCCATTCCAGCTGACGCTTCGTCCATCAATGTTGGTGACCACTGACAGAAGACACCCTGTCCACTGCCTGCCTGGCGGATGTTGACTGAAACCCGGCCTGTAATTATTGAACGGAAAACAGGAAGTGCTATTACAATACCACTGATAAATAAATATAAGGTATGTACGCTGTGTGGTGCAAAAAGTCACACTTTGATTTCCCTAATAGACAGTACAATATTTTTGAAATTGCGTGCTCTGTCTGAGTCACCTTTTTAAGGATAAATAAGTATGGCCAAAATATTATAGCGGATCTTTCCCCTCAAGGTAGGTGTACTGTAAACTGTGTTTTAGAACAAAATTTGACCTTCCCAGCAATGCTCCCACCAAGACCCTTACTAAAGCCAGTCGCAAAAATGTAGAAGACCCCCAATCAGATCTCCAAAAACGATGCCTAGCAGAAAAATGGTGACAAAACGTACTTTGAAAGTAACAGTAGGCCCAAATACACCCTTACCGACCGTGGATTGTATTCAAACCACTTGCAAGCAAGCAAAAGTATCCATAGCCAGCATCGCTCCAAGAGTGCTCTAAAACCCCAGAACTGCGTTGCAATAGAACACCCCGAAACACATGCAATCCTGCTGCTAGGGCTAACCCTAACGAACCCTAACTTACAAAAAGTGCCAAAAGGTTTTTCCTTATGGATTTTGTCCAAAACACTTCTATCCGGTATTAGACCTTCCCAGGAATGCCCGAAGACCCGCCAACCCACCCGCAAAAAAGCACGCGACAACACCCCCAAACAGCAAAAAAGCTAAATATCATACTTACAATATCTCTCGGCCTTCGGTCCAAACGCGCTGTGCAGCTAGGTCATCATCATAACTCCTGTTTTCCACCACGGATTTCCTGAAAAGCAAATGCAATCAAGATTAGACTGTCGCAGCAGTGCTTCGACAGAGACCCCGCAACCCACCCACGAACAGCAGGAAGCCCCCCAAAACGCTACATTGAGCAAGATGTCAGAAGAAATAGCAAAAAAAAGGCTTTTCCTTAAGGATTTTGTCCAAAACACTTCTATCCGGTATTAGACCTTCCCAGGAATGCCCGAAGACCCGCCAACCCACCCGCAAAAAAGCACGCGACAACACCCCCAAACAGCAAAAAAGCTAAATCTCATACTTACAATATCTCTCGGCCTTCGGTCCAAACGCGCTGTGCAGCTAGGTCATCATCATAACTCCTGTTTTCCACCACGGATTTTCTGAAAAGCAAATGCAATCAAGATTAGACTGTCGCAGCAGTGCTTCGACAGAGACCCCGCAACCCACCCACGAACAGCAGGAAGCCCCCCAAAACGCTACATTGAGCAAGATGTCAGAAGAAATAGCAAAAAAAAGGCTTTTCCTTAAGGATTTTGTCCAAAACACTTCTATCCGGTATTAGACCTTCCCAGGAATGCCCCAGCCAAGACCCGCCAACCCACCCGCAAAAAAGCATGCGACAACACCCCCAAACAGCGAAAAAGCTAAATCTCATACTTACAATATCTCTCGGCCTTCGGTCCAAACGCGCTGTGCAGCTAGGTCATCATCATAACTCCTGTTTTCCACCACGGATTTCCTGAAAAGCAAATGCAATCAAGATTAGACTGTCGCAGCAGTGCTCCCAGACCCCAAAACTCACCCACAAACACCCGGAACCCCGCCAAAGAGCACCTCAAAGGCAAGCAAGTCAGCAAAAACGGCAAGAAATTTCCACCTCATATTTGGTCCAAAACACTTTTATCCATTATTAGAGCTTCACAGCAATGGGCCCAAAGCCGTCAACTCACCCGCAAAGAAGTAGAACACCCCCACAAGTGCTGAGTCTTTCTTCATTGGGCGTAATCCAGCACTCTGCTTTGAGGGAAATCGCAGTCTGGAGGAGGAGGATAGAGGAGCATGTTCTTCAGAACTTGTGAACCTGAGGAATGTAGACTGCGGCACCTTCAAATCAATAAGCAAACAAGTGAAGACAGTTCTGCTGATGGTCTTGTTTTTGGGATTAGGTGATTAAAGTTTGAATTAAATTAACTGTGCAAAACAAAGAAAGACAGACACACAGGAATAAAAGTGAATAAGGACGAAAAAGAAACTTATTGATTCATTGTCTCATTTTCAGGGCTCGGTGTCAGGGAATAAGAAGAAGATTTCGTCATCATACTCTGCGAATTCAGGCAGGATGAGGTCAGTGCCACCGAACAGAGAACAAATCCCCTCATCTACGTTGCCGTCCTCCTCGTCTTCATGCGACGTGCTTTCTCATACTTTGTAATCTGGTGGTATGAGGTGCTGATTCATCTTGATCATTGTCAGCCGCTCCACATTTTTGGGCGAGAGGCGGCTCCGTTTGGGAGTTACAATGCCACCAGCAGCACTGAAAACACGTTCAGAAGACACACTTGCGAGTGGGCAAGACAAATAGTTTATAGCCAGGTTGGAGAGCTGTGGCCACAATTGTTTTTTGCCATGCCAATACTGCAATGGCTCATCATTAAGAAAGACCTCTGTTGAGTCATTCAGATAGTCCTGCACCATCGACTCAAGGTCATCAACGGTTCCTCCACTTTGCTTACTTTTTGCTGTGCCTGTGACATTTTTTCGAGAACCATACCCAAGCAAACTTAGCCAATCCTCCACAGCAGCCACTGTTACTGTTGTGTGTGGTGCAGATGATCCAGTTGCCGGTGTCTTTAACGGCTGAGAGGTCACTTGTGCCCCAGCCACAGGTGCAGAAGTGGATTCTTGTGACTGGGGATGGCCTGCTGATGCTGATGCTGATGTACTGCCTTCTCCTTCAATAACCTGCCGTTCTTTTTCAAACCTCTTGGCTGACCAGGCTAGCCAATGTTTGTACTTTTGAACATCTTCATCAGCAAAAGGAAAGAATGCTTCGCCTGCCAGCGCCTTTTTGTAGCGTGGATCCAGAATAGTAGCACAAATGTAATGCTGTTCTGACTTGATCTTTTGAAGACGTTCATCACCACGTAGGCGCTCTAATAATTTCTCAGACAAAATAAAAGGGTCTTTTTTTTTACATCTTTTTCAAACTCAGAAGACACCGCCATCAGTTGGTGCTCCAGCATGCACAACAATGGGATAGCTTTTCCCAAATTACAGTCCTCCTGGCTGACTGCACGCGTGAAGAACTCAAAAGGACGAAGCATGTCTGTCAGGCTTTTAACTATGTCCCATTGCGCCGCACCCATCCGCAGGTCCTCCTTCTGAGATGTACCCTCTGTTAAGAAATAGTGATCGAGTACCGTATACTGCTCATACAGACGCTCAAGCATGTAGAAGGTTGAGTTCCAACGTGTTGCCACCTCCTGGATGAGTGCTTTCACTGGTATTCGACTTTGAAGTAGCAGCCTCCTCAGATGCTTCCGGGCCTTAAAAGAATGGCTGAAATGGTTGCACATTTTGCGGCAGGTGGTCATTACCGCGAACGCTGCACTGTCTCTATCACTCAAGAATTTTTGAACTACCAGGTTGATACAGTGCGCCAAACACGGCACTCTGAAATAGCCACCCAGCACCATGGCCTTAACTACATTGGCGCCATTATCCGTGGAAACATAACCAATCTGGCGTTTTTTTGGGGATAGCATTTTCAAGACCTTTTTGTTAAACTCGTCCAAAATGTTTTGGGATGTGTGACTTTTCTCCAAGCCAAACATGGCTAGTGTTGCATGTTTCCGAGCAGCTTTAAAAACTTGGCCCGGGTCAACACCTGCGTTTAGCTTTGCTTTAACACCTGAAAAAGAGACCCAGTGTGCAGTGATGCACATGTAATCAGCGCCTGTGCCACTGGTCCACATGTCTGTTGTCAGATGTATTGTGTGAACAGCACTCTTCTGCAAAGCTGCCCCAATCGCCTCCAGCACATCTTCATGTAGTGCTGGAACCGCAACTCTGGCAAAATAGAACCGGCGAGGAACCTTCCATTTAGGGCAGAGCGTTGCCACTAATTCTAGAAAACCTACCGCTTCTACAAAAGAAAAAGGGAGAAGGTCCACAGCTAGCATTTTAGCCAGCTTAGTGTTATACAGACGCGTCAGTGGTGGTTGCGTTCATATGGCACGTCTGAAGAAAACATGGTTCTAATGTTGCCCTGGACCAAGCATTTACGGGATGATAATGACTTCGTTGAGCCAATTTTGCTCGCTGGTGAACTTTTGCGCGTTGGTGTCTCACTCGCTCCAACACTCTTAGTGTGCCTCACATTGGGTGTGCTGCTGACAGGGGTACTGGGTGTAAGGGAAGTGTTTGACACGTCTTCTTCCTCCTCGTCATCATCAGATGCAACATCAACGTTTTCTTGACTTCCAATTCGGGCTTCCTTGATCGCATCTAGGTGCGCAAACCATTTGACAGTGTGCTTTCTCTCAAGATGACCTCTCTGGCCTCCGGTACCATAGTTGGTACCTGACTTACCACGACTAACTGCAAGCTTACAAAGGGTACAAATGGCAAACTTTGGACTTTTTTGGCAAACAGTAAAGAAGTCCCAAACTGGGGACTTGAAGTGTCTGTGGGGCCTGGAGGAGGCGGCGATACTAGTGGTGGTGGTCATGATGCTAATGCCAGATGAAGTGGAGGATCTGATTGCCCAACTTTTGTACGTTGTGCACTTTCACCGCCACTAATTAAGGTCGAGGTGGATGGAGGTCCCTTCTTGCCAGAAAGAAATATGGAAGCGGTACGAGTTGATGTACTACTTAACTCCAATGATTGTGGTGGTGTTTCCACTGCCTCCTCGTCGACAACATCATCATCATCACGCTCAGCAGCTTTTCGGGCTAGGGTCAAAATGTCTGTTTGCTGCATGCCCGCTGGAGCTGCAGTGACCTTTATGATGACTGGGTCGTTGTTGTCAGAGTCTTCATCAGCAGCAGTATCCGCCACTTCTTGTTGAGCCTCATCATCACACTCCATAACTCTGAGACTTTGGACGAGCTTCCTTTTACGCTTAACTACCTTTGTCAGATCATGGTGTGCCTCACTCTCAGGCAGTGGTGCTGGTTCCCAATTTTGATCCGTATCATCAGAAGGAGGTGTGCTTGAAGAAGATGTAGACACCACCCTTGATCTCTTCCTTGCTAGGGGTGTGGAAGACAATGAATGATCATCAGGAGGAGTGTCTTCCTCAAATGATACCTCGCCTTGATTGTCGATTTCCTGATGTGCCCCTACTTCGGGAGGAACAACTATTGTGGGCACTTGTGACCCTCCATGCACCTCTGCTTACGCATCTCCTTGCGCTGCCTCTCCTTCCACATGTACTTGGGCTTGTACTTGCACATGTGATTGTTGTTGCGGCTGTGGTTGTTCAACACTCGTCAGATGAGCTACAACAACCTGTGTTGATTGAGGGACATTGCTGCTGCTTTCTTGCGATGAGCCAACATCACTGGTCGATGGTGATTGAACAACTATACTGGCTTCCTCTGCAGCACTCAAGGGCTTGGACTTAAGTTGGCGTGGTGGTGGTGGTGGCACTGAGCCCAATGGAGCGGGGGTGCTGCTGCCAGCTTGGTCCCCAGCAGATCCCGCTGCTGCTGCAGGCATACTTTTTTTTTTACTCCCAAAAAAAGGGGCGGGCGGCACACCAGTCTCCTTGGTAACTTGCTTCTTCAGCTCCTTACTGGCACCTTTCTTGCTAGAGGAGCTACGGGTAACTTTTTTTGGGGCCATCTTCTTCAGAGCAGGTCAGAACAGCAGGCAGCAGTTGCACGAGTTGCAGAGTTGTCTGTGTCCAGACGTGACGTCGCGTGACGTTATGCTGCACACACACACCGCTGCAGGACTTCTTCCTGGCACTGGTGGTTCTCTTGAGTCTTGTGCAGCTAAAAGCAATGGAAGACAGAGGAACATCAGTTCAGTATACACCCCAAAAAATCGACAAAACACAGAAAAATCAGCACAATCCCATGCCATCCATGATGTTTACATTGAAGACACCCCACAGAAAGACTAGGGCCATGCAAGTATGCAACACTCACTACCCCTGGGCATAATGGATGAAAAGTAGGCAAAATAAGTGCAGGCCTCAGACACTGCCTCTCTTCAAAATGGCCCCTTACACCCCAAGCCAGTCCACATCAACAGTACACCCCAAAAAAACAGAAAAACAGCCAAAAATCACCACAATCCAATGCCATCCAGGATGTTTACATTAAAGAGAGTGAGACCACACTACAGGCACACTCGGTCCATGCACCACTACCCCTGGGCAAAAGGCCACACCAGCAGCCCCAAAAAAACAACAAAAACAACAAAAAACAGCACAATCCCAGACCATCCATGGCCTCAATGGTGTTTAAATTCAAGAGGACACCCCACAGAAAGACTAGGCCCATGCAACACTCACCACCCCTGGGCAAAGGGCCCCACCAGCAGCCCCAAAAAAACGACAAAAAACAATAAAATCAGCACAATCCCAGCCCATCCATGGCCTCAATGGTGTTGAAATTCAAGAAGACACCCCTCAAAAACACTAGGCCCATGCAACACTCACTACCCCTGGGCATAATGGATGAAAGGTAGGCAAAATAAGTGCAGGCCTCAGACACTGCCTCTCTTCAAAATGGCCCCCTGCACCCCAAGCACATGTTGCCTGTACCAGCCAGCACTCAAGATGGCCACCACCACCACCCACATGGCCAGTCCACATCAACAGTACACCCCAAAAAAACAGAAAAACAGCCAAAAATCACCACAAACCAATGCCATCCAGGATGTTTACATTAAAGAGAGTGAGACCACACTACAGGCACACTCGGTCCATGCACCACTACCCCTTGGCAAAAGGCCACACCAGCAGCCCCAAAAAAACAACAAAAAACACAAAAACAGCACAATCCCAGCCCATCCATGGCCTCAATGGTGTTTAAATTCAAGAAGACACCCCACAGAAAGACTAGGCCTATGCAACACTCACTACCCCTGGGCATAATGGATGAAAAGTAGGCAAAATAGGTGCAGGCCTCAGACACTGCCTCTCTTCAAAATGGCCCCTTACACCCCAAGCCAGTCCACATCAACAGGACACCCCAAAAAAACAGAAAAACAGCCAAAAATCACCACAATCCAATGCCATCCAGGATGTTTACATTAAAGAGAGTGAGACCACACTACAGGCACACTCAGTCCATGCACCACTACCCCTGGGCAAAAGGCCACACCAGCAGCCCCAAAAAAACGACAAAAACAATAAAAAACAGCACAATCCCAGCCCATCCATGGCCTCAATGGTGTTTAAATTCAAGAGGACACCCCACAGAAAGACTAGGCCCATGCAACACTCACCACCCCTAGGCAAAGGGCCCCACCAGCAGCCCCAAAAAAACGACAAAAAACAATAAAATCAGCACAATCCCAGCCCATCCATGGCCTCAATGGTGTTTAAATTCAAGAAGACACCCCTCAGAAACACTAGGCCCATGCAACACTCACTACCCCTGGGCATAATGGATGAAAAGTAGGCAAAATAAGTGCAGGCCTCAGACACTGCCTCTCTTCAAAATGGCCCCTTACACCCCAAGCACATGTTGCCTGTACCAGCCAGCACTCAAGATGGCCACCACCACCACCCACATGGCCAGTCCACATCAACAGTACACCCCCAAAAAACAGAAAACCAGCCAGAAATCACCACGATCCAATGCCATCCATGATGTTTACATTAAAGAGAGTGAGACCACACCACAGGCACACTCAGTCCATGCACCACCACCCCTGGGCAAAAGGCCACACCAGCAGCCCCAAAAAAACGACAAAAAACAATAAAATAAGCACAATCCCAGCCCATCCATGGCCTCAATGATGTTTAAATTCAAGAAGACACCCCACAGAAAGACTAGGCCCATGCAACACTCACCACCCCTGGGCAAAGGGCCCCACCAGCAGGCCCAAAAAAACGACAAAAATCAGCACAATCCCAGCCCATCCATGGCCTCAATGGTGTTTAAATTCAACAAAACTGTTGTATCATGCACCCATAACCAACCCTGGTCCTACTGGATACTGTGGCTACCCACAATATAATTTATTTAATGTTCTGAAAAAGTTCCAAAATTGTAGTTGCAGCAACTGTAATGCCCCAAACAAACTTACTTGTGAAAGTTGATTTCTAATCCAAAAGTGATCCAAAGACAGTCAAAAAGGCCTCAAATCCAAATATCCAGCAGCACCCACAAAAAGTAATCCTTCCAGCTCCAGATCCAAATGAAAGTGACCAGGAGATGGACAAAGCACTGGGAGGAGCCTGCTGGACAGGAACAGGAAGTTGGAGACTGTGGGGCACTTCCTTCCTCCCCCCCCAAAAATGGACTCCTTGCAAAAAAAAAGGCCATGCAAATGTCAACCTGAGGAGTGATTCTGATAAAAATCATAATTTTCTGAAGGTTTATCCTGTTTGCTGGTGATTTTCTTGTGCAGAATTGCAAAATCTCTATTTCGCGAGTGCGAGATTGTTCCTTTCCGCCGCAACTACGTGTTCGCAATTGCGAACTCTCGCGAGGTGTGCTGTGCAAGGTGGCAAGCCGCGATTACGTATTCGCGGGCGCCAAACTCCCGCGGGATCACGCAGCAAGATCCAAAATGGCGCGGCACTCGCAAAATATGATCGAGAAAAACAACTCGGCAAACGCTTAATGACGGAAAGTGAACGCCGTGCACCACGCCGCGCGCCGCAACCAAGCAAAAAATCCGCCGCGAGCGGATTCACGGATTTTCGACAAATTCGCGAGAGTTCGCGGATTGCGAATTTGCCGAAAATCCGAAAAATCCGCGATCGGAGCGGATTTTACGCCCATGCTTAGCCCAAAGAAACCTTGGTGTAATACCTGCAAATCAGTTTCACACTGGGGCAGTGAATGCACCAAGACAAATCCAGTCCCCACCACTGCATCTCCTAAAGCACCTGCACCCCCTAGTTCAGTAAGCAGTGGTGGAACACAGCCAAAGGGTGTAGTAGGGTTAACCCTGGGTACTGAAGTAGGATCTGGCCTAGTCAGAATCCCTACTCAGGCAGTTCTCCTATATGATGTGGACTTAACTTTGTCCACTACAGTGAGTCCCAGTAACCTGGGCAAATATAGGCAGACACCTTTAATCAATGAGAAACTGGCTCAGGCCTACAGGGACACATGTGCCAGTGTCACAATGGTGACACCTGACTTTGTGGACCCTGGACAGATTGTACTAGGTGAAAGTTATCTTGTGGTAAATAAAATATTACCCTGGCATAATTTCTAGGCATTAACAATTAGCATGTATCAAATGAGAGGCAGAGAGTCCGTGGTGTCCAAGTTAAAAGGGCTTTATTCCAATAACTCGAGTTAAGGGAGAATCTGTTCCATCACCTCTAAGGTTCAGGAAGGGTCTTCTAACTTTATTTACAGAGAACAACACATATATACATTTTTCCTTGTACATAGGGAGGAGCGCTCCAGGCAGAGCATGAAAGAAAGAGATAAGAGCATGTGGGCGTGCATGAGGGTGTACACTTGATGAGTCACAGGTGGGTGATAGGTGGGTGGCTACATAGAGGAGGGGTTACATGGCAGCCTGGAACTTTGCCCTCCTTGTGCACGCAATTTGAGCATGACGTGCAATTGACGTGTAACTGGGAGGAGAGCTGACTTTCAGTCTAGTAGAGAGATCTTTAGTGTCAAGGCGACCAGCACGTCTGGTACTAACTGATATCTTAAGTCAGGGGATGTATTATCTGAAGCAAAGGTTGCTCATCGCTAAGAATCAGAAAAAGCATATATTTCTTCGTTCATTGCGTGGGGGCTGTGAGCTTTCTATGGATGCAAGCACTGTGATTTACTTCAATGGAGACAGAGAGGCTAGGCCCTATCTTCCGCGGACGGGTTCTGTTTACCTTCCTCACTGGGCAGGAATGTGACTCTGTACAACAGGCAGATAACTGTTATTCATAATACTATCTTGGCAACCCTTGCTGGGTCTCTTTCGGCTGAGCTAGAAGTATGCGAGGTCAGAGATACGTAACTGCAGCTTTCAGTGTGTCAGGAGTCATGAAAACCCTAATTCAGAAAGTGGCTCAGACTGAACCACAAAAAGGGTTCATTACGATATTTATTTAAAAGTGCACAATGCAAATACATGGACCTTCATGTTAGCTTAACGTTTGGGAAACTTGATGGCAGGCACCTTAATGCAGGACGTGATTGCAGAGGCCTTGTGATTCAGGCCACTGAGAGAAATATGCATGGGTGACATGCACATACATGTAACATAGGGTACACGTAGGGGGCATCTTGGTCAGGCAAAATTTCATTTTCCACATTCCCTCCTTGTCCCCTACTTAACCCTTCAGGATACATCTATATTCATGAGACCGTATAGTTGATCATACAGCATCATTTGTTCGTCCTTAACCCTTTGTATACTTGGATGTGGAACACATGCAGTTGCACACAGGCCGCAAATGGCCGGGCCACACTGCAGACAGAGACAGCAACCAAATATCATAAGTAGGACCATTCCTAGGAAGGACAACACTTTCCATCCCCAAGCAGATATCACACCCCAGAGCCAACTGGACCAAGTCCATGTGCCTGGGTCTTGATGTATGACATGAGCAATCTTGTGGAGCCTTGTTATTGCTGCATACACAGATGGCGCGTTATTTGGGATGAAAACGCAACAACTAGATCGGATCACGCTACAAGCTCCGCCCCTATCCGCCAAGATGACGTCTAGAACGAGGCGATTTTGAAGAACAACAAGTCTCATAGCAGACTGTTCCTGGGTCAAGTTCGCCAGGGCAGATGCAGTCACATTCACTACTGCCTCAAGAGTCCTTGTTAACTTGCGTATCAGTTTACTGTTTTGGACGGGACCTATGAAGAAGAAGAATCCTTTGTTGAAATCTGTATATTGCTCCCAAGCTGTTTCAGTCTGATCAATCCCTGAGGCATCTGTCTCTCTCTTTACTCTAACATGTTCTAGTCGTGAATCTCTATGATAATGGGATGGGGCCAAGAATACAGGTGGTAATAAGAATGCTATATAACAAGTCCCACCCCAGTCTAAGGGCAGATGTACATAGGCTGTCTGACCGCAAATGAAATAGGTATGGCGTGATGTTTTGAAAGAAGAAAGTCCTTTATCATTAAACTCTACTACAACTTTACACTCGCTGTGTCCCATATGTACTGAGCCTTTCTTATTAACACATAAATCACCTTTTGCTGGTAGAACTGAAATAAACGGTGGACCTGTATTTTGCTTGGGCTGAACATTTAACATTATAAAATTAACGGATGCATTTCCCTGCTCGTACTCTTCATTCTCTAGATCGGTTCCCTTCCTTTGGGGAAATCCGTCTTTGTCTGGAAAACATGCTTCATTCATTACTTTATTCTGGTTTCCATATATCCAGCCACCTTGATAAGCTATGTACTTTCTATCTATTGAGGTCATTAAGGCAAACCATGCTCCACATGAACCATTGTGTGAGAACGGCAGAGGATAGAAGGGCAGAACTCCCTTCGCCTTTTGATAAGGTGGCAGTTGGCCACATACCCAGCAATCAGTCGCATTGCTGGTCTGATGAGAATGGTGTAACATTCGAATAAAAGTATTATTACGCAATGCAAGTCGATATGACAATTCATGAGGTGGCAGTTCACTAAATGTATGCTCTATGGTGCTGTTACTGGAAGAGTGTATATGTGAGGAAATAGGAAAGAAAACATGTAGTAATAAACTGACACAGATTATAACAATGCACAGAATAAAAAGAATGATCAAAGTAACTATACATCTACTGCGTAATAGCTTGCAGTATTTTGCTTTCATGTTTTTTTCTTACTATTCTCGTATGTGATCTTCTACATGTCAGAAATCTAGTCTAACCGATTCACCACCGAGTGGACTTAGACAATTAAACTACGTCTGACTTACTAGATCTTAACTTAGATTTATACTCCTGCTGTGGAGTCTTTTCTAGTAAAGGCGGCGCAGGCGGCGCAAGCGGCGCAAAGTCTGTATTGTCTTTAATGTCTTTAGTGCCTGTATCTTTTACTAAAGTACCAGATTGTCCAAAGTGTCTTTTACAGTGCTGAGCGTGGATCCATCCTTTGCGTCCCTCCACCTTCAGCGCGGTCCTTGTTGTAAGAAGCACTAATTTCGGGGTCTTCCAGCGAGGCTCGAGGGGGCTTGAACGATCAAAATTCCGGACACAAATGTAATCCCCAGGGACAATGGCGTGTTCCTTGACCTGGGTGTTGTCAGGGAAGGCGGCAGCAACCTGTGAACGACAAGAAAGTAGTGCAGACATCAAGGAAGCCAGGTAATCTGTCAGCATGTTACTGTCGACATCAGTTATTCTTTTAGGCATAGGCGTACCCCACATATTTGGCGGTCTACCGAAGACTACTTCATACGGGGATAGGCCTGTTCTGGAATGAGCTACCATACGCATGTAAAAGAGGGCAACCGGTAAAGCTACCATCCAATCCACGCCTTTTTCTGTACATATCTTAGCAAGTTTTGTTTTGATTGTCTGACTATGTCTTTCTACAAGGCCTGCTGCTTCAGGGTGTCTTACACAATGGAATTTCCAAGTGTATCCTAACAGAAGAGACACTTGTTTCATTAATTCAGAGGAGAATGGCTGACCGTTATCGGAATATACGACCCGAGGCAATCCATACCTGGGGAAGTACTCGCGCACTAATTGCCTGGCTGTTGTCACAGCAGTATAATCTGGAACTGGATATGCTTCTGTCCATCTAGATAGTGCACACACAACTACCAAGACATACTTGTAACCTCTACATCTGTTCATTTGGATATAATCCATCTGGAGGACCTCAAAAGGGTGGTCAGGAGGATGAAATCCGCCTTGTTCCACCGGAATGCCTTTACCTGGATTGAACTGGCAACAGATCATACATGTTCGTACTTTCTGTTTCGCTGCTGCACGCATGTGCTTGTTAAACCAGATATTCTGTAAGCTGTCTATCATTGCCTTTTCTCCCAAGTGTGCTGGACTATGTGCTGTGTTTATGATTACTTGTACCATAGAATCTGGAAGAAACCATGTACCTTTTCCCTTAGTCATCCAACCTTGTTCAGTCTGGACCCCTCCTTGTTCAGTCCATTTCTTTATCTCATCTGCAGTGGCATGTGTCTGTATGTCGAGTACATCTTGAGTGGGATCCCTGACTGTCATACATGTTGTCAGTAATGGTACCTCTGTCCTTGTCGTGTCTGTTGGTGTCTGGGCTGTAAGTTTAGCTGTTCGGTCTGCCAGGTCATTACCCTGGGAAATGGTGTCTGTAACTTTGGTGTGAGCTTTGCACTTCAGGATAGAAATGGCTGTAGGTAAATGTATTGCTTCCAACAGGGCTTGAATGAGCTGGCCGTGCTGGATCTTGGTCCCATGGGAGGTCAAGAAACCTCTCTCCCTCCATAAGACCCCGAAATCATGAACAACGCCAAAAGCATATTGTGAGTCAGTATAAATGTTTACTTTCAAGTGCTTAGCTCTTATGCAGGCTTGTGTCAGGGCGATGAGCTCTGCTGCTTGTGCTGATAGTGTGTCTATTTTCTGTGTCTCTATGACTTTAGTAGCAGTGGTCACAGCATATGCTGCTACTAATTCTCCTGCACTCGTTCTCATGCATGATCCATCTACATAGAGCGTTAAGTCTGGGTCTGGAAGTGTAATATCTGTCAGGTCTTGTCTTGGTTTCGTCACTATATTCATTACTTCCACACAGTCGTGTGGCGGTGCATTTACTGTACTTGAGGGCAATAGTGTTGCAGGATTCAGAATATTACAACGTCTGATCTCTATGTGTGGTTGAAATAATGTCAGTTCATATCCTGTCAGTCTTGCTACAGTCAAATGTTGTGTCTGTGTCCTGTTTAAGAGAACCTCCACTGCATGTGGAACCTGTACTGTCAGAGGGTGACCCAACACTATCGAGTCACTTTGTCTTATGGCTAGGGCTGTTGCTGCAACTGATTTCAGGCACGCAGGCAGAGCCTGGGCCACTGGATCTAGTGTACTAGAAAAATAAGCGCAAGGCTTGTGTTTTCCTGCTTGATCTTGTGTGAGGACAGATAACGCTGTTCCATCTCGTTCAGTTATGAAAAGCATAAAAGGTTTACTGTAACATGGAGTCGCTAAAACTGGCGCTTGACATAATGCTCTTTTTAATTCCTCAAATGCCAAGGTATGTTCTTGTGTCCAAGGGAGGACAGTCGGAGTGGCGGCTGCCTCCTGTGTAGTTAACTGTATGAGTGGTTTGGCTAGATAGGCATACTGGGGAATCCATTGCCTACAGTATGAAGTGAGGCCAATAAATGCACGTACTTCTTTCTGTTTCTTGGGCTGTGAAAGGTTAGAAATGAGCTGTATGCGTTCTCGTGTTAGTTGTCTACCCTCCTTGGAAAGTAAGTGTCCAAGGTACACCACTTGCTTTTCACAGAATTGCAACTTGGAAGGGGACACCTTGTGCCCTTTGTCAGCCAGAAAATGTAAAACTGTTAGTGATGCATTTTCGCATTCTGGTTCTGATCGTGCTGTAATTAGGATGTCATCTACGTACTGGAGTAGCGCAGTGTTGGCAGGCATGTGAACACTGTCTAGTTGTCTTTTCAGTGCCTGACTGTAAATACTAGGGCTTTCTGTAAAGCCTTGTGGAGCTCTTGTAAATACAAAGCTACGACCTTTTAATGAAAATCCGAACAGGTACTGGCTGTCGGGATGGATGGGAACACTAAAGAAAGCGTTCTTCAAGTCGATAACAGTAAAGAAAGTAGCCTCAGAATCAATAGCAGTCAGTAATGAAGAAATGTCTGGCACCACTGGATATTGTGGTACTACACATTTGTTCAATTCTCGTAGGTCAATAATTAGTCGGTACACTGGCAGTACACTAGGGTCAGATCGTTTAAGGATAGGGATGACAGGCGAGTTACATACATTTGAGTCAGTCTCTACCACTACTCCTCGTGCAATAAGTTCGTCAACTAATTTCAATAAGGCTGTTTCGGCGTCAGGTGGTAACTTGTATTGTCTAATACGTGGAAGTACTACCCCTGCTTTGAGTGTGACATGGTGTGGTGTTATATTCATGTACCCTACGTCAGTTGGTCCTTGTGCCTATAGGTGATGTGGCACGTTCTGGAGTCTGTGGTCAAAATCAGTCAGCACATAATGTCCCTTAAAATCACGTAAGAACATGCGTACTCCTTCTGGAGAGCAGCAGATAACTGCTCCTAGGTCTTTTAATGTCTTCATACCAAGTAAGTTTTCTGGACATGATTTAGTAAGTAGCAAGTCTGTAGTTCGTGACAGTGGACCAACCCCGAGGGAAACTGGTTTCAATACTTCATTAACAATAGGCTTTCCTGAAAATCCCAGGGAAACATTCTGTGAGCCTGAGAGAGGTGCCCCTGGAACCTCGTCATGACTGATGGTAGTCCTGCTCGCCCCTGTGTCAATCAGAAATTTTCGGTCTTGTCCTAATACACGACTATGTACATACGGACCCTCTTGATCTACAGGAACCTCAATAAGGGGCAAGCCTACTTCCCTCTCAAGGCTGTTTCATGAGAACTGTTGATATTCTGGATAGTCTGACTGTGTGTACTGATACATTTGTGGTGTGGCATGAACAGGCGGTGGTGGAGGTGGAAAAGTCGTTACTGTCTGCTGTGTGTTCTGTTGCGTGCTATTCTGTCTAGGAGTGTACAGTCATTCTTTTGTCTTGCCTGTAGCTATATTGTGTTTCAGGACAGTACATTCATTTACATAGTGACCTGGTTGTTTGCAATAATTACAGTTCCCCTTAACATGTGTCATGTTATTTCTGTTCTTATTTGCTGGTACCGTCTGGGCAACCAGCACCTTCATTTTTGTCTCTTTCATGCGTTTCTTTTCCTGATCCTGCTCTTCTCTAATCCTGTTCTGATGATATTGTAGCATCTGTAACATTTGTGAAGGGCTGTTTGCTTGCCAAGTACTCTCAACCTTCAGTATTCTATTCTTGATCTGGGGTAAGGAGTTCTCTACTAATTTGTTCACAAAAAGGTGTGGAAATAACTCGCTACCTGGCTTAAGGCCACTATTAATAGTAAAGCATCTCTCAAATCTAGAATAGAAATCACTTGTGTCCTCTTCTTGCTTTTGTTTACAGGCTGAAATAGCATCCCAGTCTTCCTTTTCCGTAATCAATAATCTCGGTAAAACTTGTATCAGGAGTTCAGGCAGTTCTCTAGCTTTTTCCCCAAGACCAACCCCTGGGAGCCTACCTTTTTCTTCCGTTTCCAGTGCATCCCAGCTTAACTTTTTCTCGCCTACCTCCCAGTCTTTTTCCTTAAGCTTTTCATAAATACCAGCAGGCAACAGTACTTTCAGTAACTTCAGAATGTCATCGTACGTATAATCTCCTATGCGGAGGATGTCTTTTAATTCTCGGTGAAACCCCCCCGGGTCTTTATCATGGCAGGGCAGCATCTTTTTCATTTCTAGTATTTCTATTTTTGTTAAGGGGGTGTAAACATACACCCGTTGCAACACATTGTCCGCATCTTTGACGGGATGTACCTCTCGTAGGGGGTTCTGTCTGTCTACGTGTAAGTTATTTCTGCCGTGGTGTGAGGT
Organism: Lissotriton helveticus; assembly: GCF_964261635.1. NCBI lineage: Eukaryota > Metazoa > Chordata > Amphibia > Caudata > Salamandridae > Lissotriton > Lissotriton helveticus. Next base: position 596,135,224 of record NC_136065.1, on the reverse strand, counting down.
TGGAGGCATACATGTGGTCAGAGAATTTATGTACTTATGTCGTTGATCCAGAATAACATTAATTAATTTGGTACCTAAACCTGTCCATCTGTCTAGTAAAATGTCGTCTAGTAATTTATGCAAGTGACCAGGATCCGAATATTGACTCTCATACAACGTTATCAAGTGTTGGACCATGTAAATACCAGCCAAACGCTGTTCGTTCGGTGGAAGGCTTAAGAAAGTCTGAGCCACTATATCACTGCTATATATATTAGAATTAGACACCCACTGGGTGGCTGACCGGGCCAATTCAATTTCGTGTGAGGTGGGAGGTCTCTCACTCCCTATCTGCTTTTTCAGGGCTTGTTCAGTAGCTTGGAACAGATTTTCGAGGGAATACCTTTCTTTTATAGCTGGCCCTTGTTTACGGTAGTCAAGACATTTGGGTCTGTCAAACTGTCGCGCCTTTCCTACATAATTAATCTTGCCTTTCGGATCCTGATGATCCTCTACCTCTTCCGCTGATGACTCGCCCTTCTCGTCAGACTCTTTTCTGTGTCTTTCTATTATTTCCTTTCGTATTTTCTTGTACATGGCATCTATCTGTCCCTGTTTATCATGTCTACCGGCATCTATGTGCTCGCTCCATTCTATCAAACCTTGTTTTACATCTCCGTCTCCTTCGTCTTGTTCCCTGATCAGGCAGTTAATAATAAAACATAGGATATGGTTCTTAACCCCTACCTTTCTTTGTGCCATGGCTTGTGCTATACTATCTGGTCCCTCCCCCGTTCTAATGAAACGGTACATTTTATCTAGGTGTTCTTTCATGTCTGGTAATGTCTCTAGATCTGCAACGGCTTGTCTTAGCCTACGTGAAATCACGACCATTGAACCTTTTCCTGGTTCTGGATCATATACACAAAATGGAATGGCTACATCTACAGTAGGCACCCCTCCCACTGCCCCGGGACCTACGTCATCTTTTACTAGCTGCTGCTGAAGTTGCTGGAGCTGATCTGCTGGTGGGGGTGGAGGGAAACCTGCATTAACGTAGTCCGGAAGGGAATCATCTAGATACGAGGAAATGAACGCCTCTGATGCTGTCGGCTTTACTCTACGTTCTCTATATGGTACAGGTGGTGGCGTTCGCGACCTACTGGGTCTCTCTGAGGTGGTCACTCTAGCTAGTTCTTCAGCCAGGACAGGATAAATACCAGTAACGACGGCGTTTCTTTCTCTATCAATCTGTTCTCTTTTGACCCGTTCCCCCTCCTCCCGTAGTTCTTTTTCTTTGGCTTTTTCCTCTGCTTGTTTAGTTCTCTCTGCTTTATTGAATTCTTTCTCTGTTCTCCTGTGTGACTCTTTGCGCCACAATTCAATGGCATCTTTCTGAGAGGGTCTTGATTTCTTTTTCCATAGCGCTTCCTCTACTCTCATAATGCATTCTGAATCCCAAGTTCCTGAGATAGGCCATCTATACTTTTCCTCCAGGTCCTTTGTATAGTCTACCCATAAATCTAAAAACAAGATGGCGTCTAATCCATGCTTATTATACATATAATGACCAGGTGTGTCTCTAGGCGGGATGTTAACTGACTCTTCTAGTATACCTTTTCTGGTCCCTATCTGACGCAATTTTGAAAACAGTGGCATGTTGAAACCAACACAATGGAAATACAATACACAAAAATAGACTGAAACAATCAACAATCATTCACACTAAAACATCATAACATTAAAACAAACATGATCTAAACCAATACAGAGAACTAAACATGTACTTGAAAAACTATATGCACTGGAATACAGTACAACCATACCGGTCTCAAAAATGAGACACGTCTTTACCGTGCCCTCGTTTACCATGGACCCGTCTTGACCGTGCTTGTGTGAACGAACCCGTCTTTACCGTTTTCACGAATAACGTGAACCCGTCTTTACCGTGCCCACGTTTTACCGTGGACCCGTCTTGACCGTGTTCATATAAAATTAACCCGTCTTGAAACTTTATGCATTCCCCACAGTGGTACTCACCGGGAAGCAAAACTTGAAACTTGAAAGCCTCGGACTTCTACGCATCTACGTCTACGTCTACGCATGCGCCTCGGAACGGGTGGACCTCTGGAAACCTCGGACCTTGCTCTCTCACAAGTCGGGCTCTGGTTGAGACGATCCGCAATCCTCACCGCCTCGTATGGATGCCTGGTCACAGTCCGTCCTCCTCCTGGGCCTGAGGGAGTAGCGGGAAATCCCGATGGCGTGTACACTTTAAAGTCCGTCACGGCTGTAGAAGGGGGCAAAGCTGGACCTACAACTCCGGCGCGTGGGGAAGGGATAGGTCCCTGTAAGGGCGCCAAATTAATGTGGTAAATAAAATATTACCCTGGCATAATTTCTAGGCATTAACAATTAGCATGTATCAAATGAGAGGCAGAGAGTCCGTGGTGTCCAAGTTAAAAGGGCTTTATTCCAATAACTCGAGTTAAGGGAGAATCTGTTCCATCACCTCTAAGATTCAGGAAGGGTCTTCTAACTTTATTTACAGAGAACAACACATATATACATTTTTCCTTGTACATAGGGAGGAGCGCTCCAGGCAGAGCATGAAAGAAAGAGATAAGAGCATGTGGGCGTGCATGAGGGTGTACACTTGATGAGTCACAGGTGGGTGATAGGTGGGTGGCTACATAGAGGAGGGGTTACATGGCAGGCTGGAACTTTGCCCTCCTTGTGCATGCAATTTGAGCATGACGTGCAATTGACGTGTAACTGGGAGGAGAGCTGACTTTCAGTCTAGTAGAGAGATCTTTAGTGTCAAGGCGACCAGCACGTCTGGTACTAACTGATATCTTAAGTCAGGGGATGTATTATCATGGTCAGGCAAAATTTCATTTTCCACAACCTAGTGACCAATGCCAGCAACTCCACTACTTCCCATAGTGTGGCAGTTGTAAACTTCTCCTGGGGAGGGGTAGATGGCCTAAAGAAAGTTGTTGTGAGTGCAGACCTCCCAGTAGACTGTCTGTTAGGCAATGATCTTGAAAGCTCACTTTGGTCAGAAGTGGAGTACAGGACTCATGCAGAAATGCTAGGGATTTCAGCTCATGTCCTTGCAGTGACAAGGTCTCAGGCTAAGAAGTGCCTTCCTGAACCAGTGGTGGATCTTGAAACAATAGACCAACCACAACCCAAGAGAAGGAGCAAGAGAGGAAAGGCTGAGCCTTCCACCTTGCCCCAGGTTGAGGATCAGGTTTCACAGGAAACTGATTCTGCAGTCCAAGAGGAGACTGTCTCTGAGGAACTTGAACCTGACCAGGTTGAGTTTCTGGGGACAGGGGGACCCTCAAGGGCAGACCTGAGGCAGGCTCAATTAGATTGCCCTTCACTTGAGCCCCTGAGACAGCAGGCTGCTGCTGAGGCTGCTGGGGATGCCCAAGGTACCCATACTGTGTATTGGGATGATGGACTCCTTTACTCAGAGGCTAGAGACCCCAAGCCTGGTACAACCAGGAGGTTGGTCATACCTCTGAAGTTTAGGGGCTTCCTTCTTACCGTGGCCCATGATATTCCCCTTGCAGGACACTTAGGCCAGAACAAAACGTGGGACAGGCTTGTTTCACACTTTCACTGGCCTCACATGTCAGAAAATATCAAGGAGTTTTGTCGCTCCTGTGTCACTTGCCAAGCCAGTGGTAAGTCAGGTGGCACAACAAAGGCCCCCCTCATACCACTACCTGTGGTGGGGGTACCCTTTGAAAGAGTTGGAATAGATATTGTGGGTCCCATGGATCCTCAAACAGCATCTGGGAACAGATTTATACTGGTGGTAGTGAATCATGCCACCAGGTATCCAGAAGCTATTCCCCTGAGGACCACCACAGCCCCTGTGGTGGCAAAAGCCCTAATTGCAGTTTTCTCAAGAGTGGGCTTCCAAATGAGGTATTATCAGACAGAGGTACTAACTTCATGTCTAGCTTTTTGAAAGCAATGTGGAAGGAGTGTGGAGTACAGGTTTACCACACCCTATCACCCACAGTGCAATGGGCTTGTGGAGAGATTCAACAAGACCCTCAAGGGAATGATAAAAGGATTACCAGAGAAGCTTAGGCGGAAATGGGACATTCTTTTACCCTGCTTGCTCTTTGCTTACAGAGAGGTCCCACAGAAGGGGGTTGGCTACAGCCCTTTTGAACTTTTGTTTGGCCACCCTGTGAGGGGTCCACTATGTTTGGTGAAGGAAGGATGGGAGTTACCTCTCAAAAAGCCTAAGCTAGATGTAGTGGACTATGTACTTGGTCTCCGCTCCAGGATGGCTGAGTATATGGAAAGAGCATCCAAAAACCTGGAGGCCAGCCAAGAATTACAGAAAGCTTGGCATGACCAAAAGGCTGTTCTGGTTGAGTTCCAGCCAGGGCAGAAGGTGTGGGTGTTGGAGCCAGTGGCCCCAGCAGCACTCCAGGACAAATGGACTGGACCCTACCCTATCATTGAGAAAAAGGGAGAAGTCACCTACCTGGTTGACTTTGGAACCCCTAGGAGCCCCCACAGGGTGCTCCATGTGAATCGTTTGAAAGCATTTGTGGACAGGGAGGACATGAGCTTGCTCGTGGCCACAGATGGGGAACAGGAGGAAGAGAGTGACCCTCTCCCAGACCTGCTTTCCCAGAACCCTGATGATGGTTCAGTTGATGGAGTAGCCTTGGCAGGCAGCCTCACTGACCAGCAACAGATGGACTGCAGACAGGTTTTGCAAGCCCACAGACACTTGTTTTCACTCACACCCAGCCAGACAAACTGGTGCACCCATGAGGTGGACACTGGTGACAGTCTGTCTGTCAAGAATAAGATCTACAGGCAACCTGATCATGTCAGGGATTGTATCAAGGCTGAGGTGCAAAAGATGTTGGAGCTTGGAGTGATTGAGCCATCAGAGAGCCCATGGGCCAGCCCAGTAGTCCTTGTGCCAAAACCTCATACCCAAGATGGAAAGAGAGAAATGAGGTTTTGTGTGGACTACAGAGGTCTCAATGCTGTCACTAGGACAGATGCACATCCCATTCCAAGAGCAGATGAGCTCATTGACAGATTGGCTTCTGACAAGTTTCTGAGCACATTTGATTTGACAGCTGGCTACTGGCAAATCAGACTAGCTGAGGAGTCAAAAGCCAAGACAGCATTCTCTACCCCCAGTGGACATTATCAGTTTGTGGTGATGCCCTTTGGTTTGAAGAATGCACCTGCCACCTTCCAAAGGTTGGTGAATCAAGCCCTTGCTGGGTTGGATGACTTTTGTGCAGCATATCTAGATGATATTGCTGACTTTAGCTCCACCTGGGAGGATCACCTGATCCACCTGAAGAAGGTTCTGGAGGCCCTGCAAAAGGCAGGCCTGACTATCAAGGCTACCAAGTGCCAGATAGGGCAGAGTAAGGTTGTGTACCTGGGCCACCTAGTAGGTGGGGGTCAGGTTCAACCACTGGAGAGCAAAATCCAAACCATACAGGACTGGGCTCCTCCAGTTACCCAGACACAAGTCAGAGCCTTCTTGGGCCTGACTGGGTATTACAGAAAGTTTGTGAAAAACTATGGGTCCATTGTGACACCATTAAATGACTTGACATCCAAGAAGATGCCAAAAAAGGTTCAGTGGACAGTTAGCTGTCAGAAGGCATTTGATGACCTGAAGAAGGCCATGTGCTCTGCACCTATCCTGAAGAGTCCTGACTACTCCAAACAGTTCATTGTACAGACAGAAGCTTCTGAGTTGGGGGTGGGAGCTGTGCTCTCACAACTTAATCAAGATGGTCAAGACCAGCCCATTGCTTTTATTAGCAGAAGGCTGACCCCCAGGGAGAAATGTTGGTCAGCCATTGAGAGGGAGGCCTTTGCTGTGGTTTGGGCCCTGAAGAAGTTGAGGTCCTACTTGTTTAGAACTCACTTCCTAGTTCAGACAGACCATAAGCCCCTCTTGTGGCTCAATCAGATGAAGGGTGAAAATCCCAAACTGCTCAGGTGGTCCATTTCCCTACAGGGGATGGACTTTACAGTGGAGCACAGCCCAGGGACTGACCATGGTAATGCAGATGGTGTCTCCAGGTACTTCCACTTAGAACATGAAGACTTATCTGGTCAAGGTTAGTTTAATGTCCCTGCGTTTGGGGGGGGGGGGGTGTGTAGGAGAGTAGGGTCTGCTATCCTATGGTCACCCCAAATTTTTGCATTTTGCTTCACTGGTTTTAGACTACTGAGGCTGTGGGCCTGCTAATCAGACCCCCAGCCTGCTGTTCTCTCTCTAAATTATTGATACATGTGCTATAGGTACATACCACAATTGGAAATGGACTCCTTGTCAGCCCCTGTACCATGCACTGTAGGTGCTCAGGGCATAGGTGCCACCAAGGCCTACCAGGGGCTGCAGCATTTCTTTTGCCACCCCTGGCTGGTTCTTAAATTGACACAACTGGCTGATCACTCAGCTGGGGCAAGGTGGTGTAATCACCTCTTGCTTAGATATAGTATACCTATATCTAGACCCATATCTGGACACATATAAACCTGTGAGTCACTCCTATGGAAGGCCTTATCAATCCTGGAGGCAGAGTGCGTGGTTTAATGTGAGATGGAGCTCTAGCATGAGCTGAGCCTGTCTGCAGCCGTCGGGAACAAATCCCTAAGCTGTTTCAGGATAATGCCATACCATATACTCTTAAGTGCATTATAATCCTCGCGGTTATATAGCAACTTTGGTTTGGCTTTATCAAAACATGTCGTGTAAGGTGTCATACGATTTGGAATACTATCACCTCGCCAGTTCTGGCGACGGGGATAGCATTCCACCCCTCTAGAGGGGTAAGACATGTTACTTTACTTAAATGCGGTTAATTTCTAAAAGGGCCTCAGATCCACAAAATGGATGCTTCTGCCACAGACACAAGTCTGACCCCCTGAAGCTGACTGAAACTCAGCCCAAGGGGCCTGGACAAAGGGTTTCCTGTCGCAGGGCGGTGTTACAACCCCCCAGACAGGAGATTGTGGATTGTAGCAGGGAGGTTGAAAGAAACCAGACACTGCCTGGGGAGCACAAGGCTGCCCCTTGCAAAATCCGGCCAAACCGGTTCTGGGGCACTCCAGCCCTCGTGCCAGCGCGGCCTGGATCAAAGGAAGGGGGTGTATCCACCCACTTCCTGGGTCCCACCCATTGGAGGGGACCTAGCAGGTAATCCAGCCCCCTAGATTGGTATAAGAGTGGGAGCAGTGCCAAGGCACTTTAGACTATCCTGATGAAACATAAGAAACGAAACTCTGGACCCTTCGACATCCTACTCGACGTAGAAGACTGAAGAATCTCCCTTGTGGTCAAGGAGTGACCACCCTGTGCAAACAGGCACCATCCAGCACCTTGATGTCTGCTTTGTTGCAGTTCCCGCCAGAACTCGAGCGACAGAGATCGACGAGATTAAGCTTGCCTGCCTTCTAACAGCCCGATCCACAGTCCCTGCAGAGCTGAGACCCGTGGAGGCGACCGGAAGCGTGGGGCACGCCATCTTGAAAAGACCATGAGACGCTGACCGTGCAGCCCACGAGTGACCCTTGAAGCTGTACAACGGGGTTTAAGAAGCCCCAACCCTGAGCCACTCTTGCACCGAAGTTCAGCCCCCCACACTTGACGAGTGCTGCGTGGGGCCCTTCTGCTTCTTTTGGCTCAATGCGTTGGCCAGTCCCTTGCCAGCTGGCTTGTGGCCCCTGTGCCGATGAAACTTGAAATTCGACTTGTGATTCTGGTTGCTCCAGATTTGCACCAGCTCCCCTGAAAAGGAGCCCCCACTCTGACCCTCCTGGTCCGAGTGAGAAGCAATCTTCCAGTTCCGCGTGGATTGCTTTTGCCAAGTGTTGTTTGCTCCAATCTTGAAGCCGACAGTGCCGACGGCGAGAGCCTGTGTGGGACAGATTGTGACCTGCTCCTGGACTTCGTAGATGCCCCCGAGCCCACGTGACAGCGGAGAGAAGCTCCTCAACAACCACCTGATTGCGCCCGACATTGCCTGGTTCCGTCCTGGTTCCACCCTGGTCACTGCTGAGTGACCCAGACTCTGTCCCCTCTGCTTTCAGGTACTTTTCGACTCGAGTCCACCCTTGGACTCCACCGGACACTTCTCCTTCACCTCGCCTGCAGCCCTTTCAGCTCCAAGCACCAAGAGCCTGCGTGACGAAACCCGACTCAACTTCGACCCTGTGCACCCACTTCCTGTGGGTGAGGTAACATTGCAACGCCGGTGTTCCCACACTGGTACACACCTCTAGGGTCTGTGTCTTAAGTTTTGTTCCTCTAGGTTCAGCGGAAGTGTCCTTAAACTATAACTTTGTAACTTTTACGCACCATTGGTTAACTTTGATGCATGCGTGCACTTTCTGCACTGCACCCGAATCCCGCTGGCTTTTCCCGACTTCAGTATTGCTTGTCCTGACTGCTCCCAGCGATTCCCTAGGCCCTAGGCCTAACCACTGATCAAATGGTCTCTCTTATACCATTTTTTTAGTATATGGTTTGAGTGGCCCCTTGGCCTCATCCAAAATTGTGCAACTTTATATGTTATACTGTGCTTTTGATTTAACGCTTGTGCCCCTTTATTCATAAAGAATACTGGGGATTGTTTTTAGTAATAAATACATATATTTTTATATAATATACTTGTGTGGTGTCCTTTCATTTGATATTACAGGATTGTATGTGGTAAAACAGCTCGCTTAACACGACCTCTTAAGTTAAGCCTTTAGGCTGCTTAGTCCATGCTACCCCTAGGATAGCTTGTCTAATAAGGTTGACTTACAACCAGACACCATAAGGGTTGTTTGGACTGATACAAGGTGGTTCCAGAATTGGAAACATCATATATCAGGCCAACTTCTCACAAATACCCAGGTATTAATTTCAATATCTGGGTATTAATGAATATTAGATGTATTATTCATTTTTTAATTCTAATTTTAATACTTGTGCATTAATTTAATAATAATAATGATAATGTAATAACATTTCAAAGAATTTAAATAAAACATTATGAAGGTTTAACATTTAATCTGTCATGGGATGTAACAAAACAGATATTTGGTGTAGGGGGGTGTAGTATTTTTAAAACATTATTTGTAAATATGAGTTGATATACAATAAATTAATAAAACATTTAAAATAAGGTAAAAATGGTTATATGTGCACTCAGATAATTCTATAAAAAAAGACAGCATATAAGATAATAATAAAAAGGAATTTATTAATACTTTTTTTTAAAGGAAATAATTAAAAAGGACACAAAAAAGTATTTATTCATAAGATTTATTTAAAAAAATATAACAGTGAATAAAAAATTGTCATAAAAATAAATATAGACATGCTTAATTATATATTATTTTACAAAAATAAAAACTTTTGCAAAGGAGTACGTTAACATTTTGTTTAACATAGTTTTCAATTTTTCCGATGTTTTTTCTATTCTAGTCAATAGGTGAAATCGTCCTTTTTAAAAAACTTTTACAGATAATGTACGTGGTTGTGCATTTGCTTCTACTGTCAGTAGAGTGTCGCGGTGAAGATTGGAAGCAAGGAAGAGCTGCGGTTAGGTAAGACAAATTTTATTTATCAAATAGAGATTGTGGGTGGCATAGCTTATTGTAAGGAGAGAGGAGGAAGGTAGTTAGATAGATTTTCGTATTTTGATATATGTTTTGTGTTTTTTAGGTCTCGACTATTCTATCCCGCAGGGATAAATAGACGAGAGTATAGTAGTTGAAACAAACTCTTTGACCAAGCGGATCCCTCCCAATGCATGTGATCTATTGAAGAGTGATGCTTCGCCAGCGCGAGCTTGGCCTCACTCACACCCCATATGCTGGTTCCCTCCCACTCGCTCGCTCCCCTGCTCACCCGCCCCTCCACCCCATCCGCCTCGCACACCACCATGCTCCTTCCCTCCTACTCGTCACACCCCATATGCTGGTTCCCTCCCACTCGCTCGCTCTCTTGCTCCCCCACCCCCACCCCCATCCGCCTCGCACACCACCATGCTCCTTCCCTCTCACTCGCTCGCTCCCCCGACCCCCCGTCTCCCTCTCCCCCCAGTCTGTGCCTCGCATCAACGTGCTCTGCGGCATACTTACTTGTCATAAATGTTTGTGCCTGCACACTCTTTTTATTTCCCTTTGCTCGGGTTCACAAAGGCATTGATAATCCCTTCAGTCTGCCTGTTTGTGGCTTCCCCCTCCCTCCTCGTGCTCGGAGCCCACCCCCACCCTCCAAGCACACACACACAGCTGAGGGTTTCTCACATCAGAGATCTTGCATTGCGAATCCCCCCTCCAGCACCTACACTCCCCCCTGACTGCCTCTGTTTACTCCAGCAGCGGCGGCATGTGCAGTTGATTAACCCTTTCTTTCCTCCTTGTTTAAAGTCTTTGTTAATTAAGCGCGTGCGCGCCATTTCGCAGCTTGATAACGCAGATAACTCTGCTGATGTTCACAACATTGAGAGCCGTCAAAGACAATAAATACCAACATAAGAAGGAAAACACCGTTAAACTTTTGGAGTACACCTTTTTCTAAGTCACGACCTCTAAACTTAAAACAGACAGATGCACGCGCGAACCCAGTATTATTGATATGTACATACTTTGTACCAATTTGAGAACTTCTTCACCTTTTTTAAATATGATAGAACTAGGCGAAAAACATCAGCACATTCTAAAGGTTTCTAAGGGGCCAACTTACTTAACAAGTCACTATAGGTCTTGTAGGACACTGTTGCAAACTCCGAACTCCGCAACATAAACTTAGTTCTACCAACCTGTGCAGTGAAAGAGCCTTCTGTACAAAAGTGGCGTGGGAGTCTTTTCTCAATGTCACTCACTTTGGTAACTAACAACCAGCTGCCCAGGTGCACGTTCTGAAACACTAGACCAATCACTGTGAGGTATGGCAGTGGCCATCTTGGAATGTTAATACGTTCTATTGATGATAAGCTTAAATGGTTTAAATTCTTTTTGTATTTTCATTAAATTTATGTTTGCCAATGTATTGTCATTACACATTTTATGTTGTGTGGTGTCGGCTTACAATTTTACTTACTTGCCAATGAGTTTACTAATGATTCAATACCGCTTGCTTTTCAACTCTAATTATTGTATTCTGTCCTTATTCCGATCTCACTAGTGATATGTCAGTTGAAGCGTTTCCTAAGGTTTTACCCACAACCCTCACAGTTGGTAATAAGTAAAAGGTGAGCTCTTTGCGCACGTCTGTACTGCAGCCGTGGGCTCAATATAGCAGTTTAACGAGATGATACATTTTACTCCAAAATGGCCGTCGAATTTACCCACTTTAATACAGAATATTGCGCTTTTAGCGCTGCGCAACGAGACTTCTCGGTTGCCTGGTGACTAGGGGACTCTCCTTTTGATGGCCCGGAAGCTTCCGCAAGGGTTCAGCCTGCTGTGGATCTCTCTTTTTGTTGGTGTCTTAAACACACATGATTTTTTATCGTTGACAGCCGGATCAAACATGAGCAAAGTTGATGATTTCTGTCTGGCTTCCAATGGAGGGAAAGTTGTACTAGCCACGTCCAGCGACGAGAAACACCCTCCCGAGCTCACCCGCCCCGCTCCAGGCAATGCCGAGAGCTTGTTGTTACACTCACACTTCAAAGGAATTCTCACACTTCAAAGAAATCCGCTCCCCCGCCCCCCTCCGCGCAATGCCAAGAGCTTGTTGTTTACACACAACACCCCAGCTGCTTTTGATCCGGAATAAACGTAAAATCTGTAGTGTGAGCTAACAGGCCACTGATCTGTTTACACTTTGTTGCAAGCACATACTTTAAGATGTTTTCAGTGTATGGTAATGTGAAGACATATCCTCGAATTTTCTTGGTAAATTAAGGACGTGTAATGAATAAGTCATCTTAGATAAAGGACCTCCTTAACTCTTTCTACACTCCTCTCTCTACTCCCCTCTCTCTACACCCCCTCTCTCTCTACACCCTTCTCTCTCTACAACCCTCTCTCTCTACACCCCTCTCTCTCTACACCCCCTCTCTCTACCCCCCTCTCTACACCCCTCTCTCTACACCCCTCTCTCTCTACACCCCCACTCTACACCCCCTCTCTCTCTACACCTCTTTCTCTACACCCCCTCTCTACACCCCTCTCTCTCTACACCCCCCTCGCTCTCCACACCCCCTTGCTCTCTACACCCCACTCTCTCCACACCACTCTATTTCCACACCCCTCTCTCTCCACACCCCTCTCTCTCTACACCCCTTTGTCTCTACACCCCTCTCTCCCCATACCCCTCTCTCTCTACATCCCCTCTCTACACCCCCTCTCTCTACACCCCCTCTGCTCTACACCCCCTCTCTCTACACTCCCTCTCTCTACACCCCTCTCTCTCTACACCCCCTCTCTCTCTACACCCCCTCTCTCTCTACACCCCCTCTCTCTCTACACCCGCCTCGCTCTACACCCCCTCGCTCTCTGGCCCACTCTCTCTACACCCCCCTCGCTCTCGACACCCCTCTCGCTCTCTACACCCCTCTCACTCTCTACACCCCTCTCTCTCTACACCCCCTCTCTCTACCCCCTCTCTACACCCTTCTCCACACACCCCTCTCTACACTCCTCTCTCTCTACACCCCTCTCGCTCTCTACACCCCTCTCTCTACACCCCTCTCTCTCTCTACACCCCCACTCTACACTCCCTCTCTCTCTACACCCCTCTCTCTCTACACCTCCTCTCGACACCCCCTCTCTACACCCCTCTCTCTCTACACCCCTCTCTCTCTACACCCCCCTTGCTCTCTACACCCCCTTGCTCTCTACACCCCCCTCTCTCCACACCACTCTCTCTCCCTCCACACCCCTCTCTCTCCACACCCCTCTCTCTCCACACCCCTCTCTCCCCACACCCCTCTCTCTACACCCCCTCTCTCTATACCCCCTCTCTCTACACCCCCTCTCTCTACACCCCCTCTCTCTACACCCCCTCTCTCTACGCCCCTCTCTCTACACTCCTCTCTCTACACCACTCTCTCTCTCCCCACCCCCTCTATCTCTCCACCCCCCTCTCTCTCCACACCCCCTCGCTCTACACCCCCTTGCTCTCTAGCCCACTCTCTCTACACCCCCCTCGCTCTCTACACCCCTCTTGCTCGCTACACCCCTCTCTCTACACCCCTCTCTCTGCACCCCTCTCCCTACACCCCTCTCTCTCTCTACAGCCCTCTCTCTCTACCCCTCTCTCTCTACCCCTCTTTCTACATCCCCCTGTCTCTACACCCCCTCTCTCTACACACCCCCTCTCTACCCCCCTCTCTACACCCCCCTCTCTCTACACCCCTCACTCTACACCCCTCTTTGTACACCCCTCTCTCTACACCCCTCTCTCTACACCAGTCTCTCCCATCTCTCTACAACTCTCTCTTCACCCGTCTCTCTACACCCATCTCTCTACACCTGTCTCTCTACACCCGTCTCTCTACACCTGTCTCTCTACACAGTCTCTCTACACCGGTCTCTCTACACCCGTCTCTCTACACCTGTCTCTCTACACCTGTCTCTCTACACCCCCTCTCTACACCTCTCTCTCTACCCCTCTCTCTACACCCCTCTCTCTACAACCCTCTCTCTACACCCCTCTCTCTCTACACCCCTCTACACCCGTCTCTCTACACCCATCTCTCTACACCCATCTCTCTACACCCATCTCTCTACACCCCCTCTCTACACCCCTCTCTACACCCCTCTCTACACCCCCTATCTACACCTCTCTCTCTACTCCCCTCTCTCTACACCCCTCTCTCTACACCCCTCTCTCTCTATACCCCTCTCTCTCTACACCCCTCTCTCTCTACACCCCTCTCTCTCTACACCCCTCTCTCTCTACACCCCTCTCTCTCTACACCCCTCTCTCTACTCCCCTCTCTCTCTACACCCCTCTCTCTACACCCCTCTCTCTACACCCCTCTCTCTACACTAGTCTCTCCCATCTCTCTACAACTCTCTCTTCACCTGTCTCTCTACACCCGTCTCTCTACAACCCTCTCTCTACACCCCTCTGTCTCTACACTCTTCTACACCTGTCTCTCTACACCCATCTCTCTACACCCCCTCTCTCTACACCCCACTCCCTCTCTACTCCCCCTCTCTCTCTACACCCCCTTTCTCTCTACACCCCCTCTCTCTCTACACCCCTCTCTCTCTACACCCCCTTGCTCTCTATACCCCATTGCTCTCTACACCCCATTGCTCTCTACACCCCATTGCTCTCTACACCCCCCTTGCTCTCTACACCCCCTTGCTCTCTACACCCCCTTGCTCTCCACACCCCCTTGCTCTTTACCCCACTCTCTCTACACCCCTCTCTCTCTACACCCCTCTCTCTCTACACCCCTCTCTCTCTACACCCCCTCTCTCTACACCCCTCTCTTTACACCCCACTCTCTACACCCCTCTCTCTACACCCCTCTCTCTACACCCATCTCTCTACACCCATCTCTCTACACCCGTCTCTCTACACCCGTCTCTCTACACCCGTCTCTCTACACCTGTCTCTCTACACCTGTCTCTCAACACCCCCTCTCTACACCCCTCTCTACACCCCCTATCTACACCCCTCTCTCTACTCCCCTCTCTCTACACCCCTCTCTCTCTATACCCCTCTCTCTCTCTACACCCCTCTCTCTCTACACCCATCTCTCTCTACACCCCTCTCTCTACACCCCTCTCTCTACACCCCTCTCTCTACACCCCTCTCTCTACACTAGTCTCTTCCATCTCTCTACAACTCTCTCTTCACCTGTCTCTCTACACCCATCTCTCTACACCCCTCTGTCTCTACACTCTTTTACACCTGTCTCTCTACACCCATCTCTCTATACCCCCTCTCTCTACACCCCCTCCCTCTCTACTCCCCCTCTCTCTCTACACCCCCTTTCTCTCTACACCCCCTCTCTCTCTACACCCACTCTCTCTCTACACCCCCTCTCTCTCTACACCCCCCTTGCTCTCTACACCCCCTTGCTCTCTACACCCCCTTGCTCTCTACACCCCCTTGCTCTCTACACCCCCCTTGCTCTCTACACCCCCCTTGCTCTCTACACCCCCCTTGCTCTCTACACCCCTCTTGCTCTCTACACCCCTCTTGCTCTCTACACCCCCTTGCTCTCCACACCCCCTTGCTCTTTACCCCACTCTCTCTACACCCCTCTCTCTCTACACCCCCTCGCTCTCTAGCCCACTCTCTCTCTACACCCCTTTCTCTCTACACCCCCCTCTCTCTACACCCCACTCTCTCTACACCCCACTCTCTCTACACCCCCTCTCTTTATCCCCCTCTCTCTCTACACCCCCCTCTCTCTCTACACCCCCCTCTCTCTCTACACCCCCTCTCTATACAAGCCCCTCGCTCTACACCCCCCTCTCTCTACACCCACCTCTCTCTACACCCCCCTCACTCTACACCCCCCTCTCTCTACACCCCCCTCTCTCTACACCCCTCTCTCTCTACATCTCTCTCTACACCTCTATCTATCTATCTATCTATCTATCTATCTATCTATCTATCTATATATCTATCTATATATCTATCTATCTATCTATCTATCTATCTATCTATCTATCGCCTTCACTCTATCTATCGCCCTCACTCTATCTATCGCCCTCACTCTATCTATCGCCCTCACTTTATCTATCACCCTCACTCTATCTTTCGCCCTCACTCCATCACCCACACTCCATCGCCCTCACTCCATCGCCTTCACTCCATCGCCTTCACTCCATCGCCCTCACTCCATCACCCTCACTCTATCACCTTCACTCTATCTATCGCCCTCACTCTATCTATCGCCCTCACTCTATCTATCGCCCTCACTCTATCTATCGCCCTCACTCTATCTATCTATCGCCCTCACTCTATCTATCTATCGCCCTCACTCTATCTATCGCCCTCACTCTATCTATCGCCCTCACTCTATCTACCGCACTCACTCTATCGCATCACCACAGCATCACTCAGCAGCACCACAGCATCACTCAGGGGCACCACAACATCACTCAGGGGCACCACAACATCACTCAGGGGCACCACAACATCACTATGCGCTACCACCGCATCACTCGTCGCCACCAAAACATCACTCAGCGCCACCACAGCATCAATCTGTGCAACCATTCAACAACAACTGGTTCAAATATGTTCTCTCAATGTTTCAAGCTTTATTACAAATGTCACAATTGTTTTTTAATATTTCACTTCTGTTCTTGGATTTTCGTCACAATAAAATACACTGAACATAATCTTCACAAAAGTTATTTACAAAAGTTTAAGCTATTGCCATTATAAATTACAATAACTTTTATTTAAGTATTAATTATTTAAAAAAAATAAAAGCCATTGCTATTTGTAATGTCAATCCATCTAAGTCACGTAAATACAACACATATTGCATTACAAATGCTATAGGTGTCACATTTGCATAAGTTAAAACTATTGGAATTGTAAATGACAAAGCTATTAATTTAGCTATTTTCAAAACCAAAACATAAATACAAAATTTGTCATTTACAATACCAATAGCTCAAACTTTCCTAATACGAGACCTATTGCATTGCAAATGCTTGTTAATTACATTTTCTTTCCTATACAGGTAGATTGTATGCCCACGTTGGGTTGAATGCTTTTGTTTACACTTTTGGTTTAAAAAAACAAATTATGTTAAAATAATTATTAACATTTATTTTTAACCAATGTGTGAAGAAAGCAGATTTTTTTTTGTTGAAATTTTGAGTGCGTTGTGTTTTTCAAAAAAAGTATAGCGTATTCATGTGTGTTCGAGCATGTTTTAGTTTGGAGAAAACAGATGGCATGGACAGCCGAATGGATGTTTTGGACAATTTGGAAGTTTTTCAAATAGATTTTAAATTAATACAGGAGCTTAGCTGCATGTTAAAGTTTGGATTTTTGTTTTTTGTCAAACTTTTGACACAAAATTAATGGATTTAAATTGCCTGGAGAGTGGATTGCAACAATGGATATCTTGTTGCGTTTTTTTGCCAAACTTATTTCAGTTATCAGGATGCATTTTTTAAAAAAAGTTTTCACAGTATATTTTGCAGCAGTGTTTTGCTGTAAAATATGGCTATGCCAACCTGTGTCTCTTTTGAAAGTTTTACATGGGCTTTGGATTCAAGAGTTGATTATGGATTTGAAGAGTCAAAGACGGAAGACAACTGAAGGTAGGAAACCCGTTTTTCTTTTTTTTTTATTTGGAAAGTTGCCAAAAATGCCATTTTAATAAAAAAAAGAAATTTGCAAAACAGGTAAGTAAGATAGAATAGGTGTTAGTGATAGTTAGAAAGGCAGTATTTGTTTAATATTGTCTAGGTAGTCTGAAGCCACCATCAAAAATAACTGTTGAATTTGTCCCAATAGCTCTCTAACCTTTATTTTGTTCTTTTGGAAATTCGTGGGTTCAGACTACCAGTCAATGATTGCGCTATTCTCGTTTTTTAGAAACTTTGCTCCTTCTTCAAAATTTCCAAGAAATGATAAAAGTTTGGGTGAGGTTTTCCAATTGATTTATTGAAGGAATTATGCCATCCCTCTATGGCATTATTGGTCTTTGCTCAGGCTGCTAAGCAGGTCGTGTGACAGTTCCACCACTTCACAGGAAACCTTGGATTCCTCCTGCAACCCGACCTGATTAGATGAACAATCCATGTGTCCTCAAAGTAATTCAGTAAGGTGCCCAGTTTGTCTTCATTTGCAGTAATATTCAGTGATTAATGTGTAGTCATCTTCACTGTCAGGAGGAATAAAGCACAAGGCAGTTAGTTGTTTAACTCAAATTGCAGTTTACTGTCTGATATGTAATCCTCAACTAACAATGTTTTTTGAATTTTACTCCAATCCACCTGTGAAAAGTGAAAAAACGTCCTTGAATTTGGGTATCAGGATACAATTTGGTTATGGTATTAATCATTGATAAGTCAAAATCAACTATCACTTTTCTAGGACTTTTGTTTTTCAGATTTTACTACATTTTAAAAATTCAGTTTATGTTGAGGTTTGCATATCAGGGAGTAAACTGTACACTAAGGGAACTACAGAGTTATTATTGTAGGCGTGCTTGGTGTGTATTTGGGAGAATGAATAGGGTGTGGATTTAAATGTCCCATCCATCATCCAAATATCACTAGTCTCGAATTATACTTGATTACGGGGTGTGATAAAGATTAGTATTCCTTTCTGAGGTTTTTGTTGTCATGCTAAAGAAAGGGTTCATTAGTAACTGTAACAGTTAGTTCAGGAGTTAATATCGGAGTATGTTTGGGATGTTATACGCTTGTTTTTTTCTCTGTATAATTCTGCGTCACTGTGGGATTGTGGGCATACTATTTTCTACATGTATAGGAATGTGTTGGGATACCTCCCTTAAAACTGCACCCCAGGGTTCATTGGAGGTGGATGCAAGTTATTTCATTTGGTTTATGCTTTCTCTAAACTCGATCCCCATTGCAGAGGCAGAACGGTTATATTCTGTGGTCCTTTTAACAGTGTCACCAAGAGTAACTGCTCTGCCTGTGCATTGGGATAACTAATACTGCACGCACCTCCAATGCTCCTGGGCTCAGTTAATCTCTCCTTCCAGTAAAGGGAGCCACTGTGCTTTAATAGTCAATTTCCTCTTTGGAATTTCACATAGATGGCTTGTCTTCCTGATGCCATTAGGTATATGTCTGTAAACGAAGGGGGAACAATAGTTTTTGTGTTATAGTTTTTTAGATTAACGTTTAAGAAAATGTAGTTAATTTGACATGTTTGACAATGTATATTTCCGAATACAGTTTGGCTGTTATTATGTGATTTTCTAATTAAATTGTTTTTTTTACCACCTGCAGAAACAATGGTTAATAGTTCATTGGTTGTGTATTCAGTTCTCTAAGAACATGTTGTTTATTACATTTGATTTAGATTTTGCCAGATGTGATTTTCTAATATGGTTTGTTGTTGATTCCTATTAAAACATAAAGAGGCATTTTGTATAGTTGAATTAGTATGTCTCGCCTTAGTAAGGTTCCTTTGTGTGGTTGTTTGTACTTTTGCTGGTGTAGTTTGGTATCTTCAGCTGTTTTTGTTGATTTTATTTTCTCCCTTCATGGTAATGTTGGGTAGGTCTAAAAGGAAATGTTGATTTTTAATGATTGATATTTGCTTGCCTTTTTGCTTTCTAAAAAGAAATATTTTTATTAGTTTTTGTTGCAACATTACGTTTTTAACTATTTTACCTGTGAAAAGCCTTCTGATTGTTGAACAATTGCCTGATAGGATATTTTGTAGCCCAGTTGATGGATTTTATTTTATTGCTTTTAGATAGAGTTCATTCAAGCTGTGTAAAAAAAGGAAAATGATTGTATGCATTCTTTTTTTTGTTCCCATTTAATAAAGCAAGAATTGATCAGTACCTTTCAGGAGGCAAGCACTCAGTGGAGTTAGAATATTAATTATGCCCCCACCACTGATCAGCACCTTCTTTGAAGCATGCACCCTGTGGAGTTAGAATAGTAAGTTTGCCCCCTACCGCTGACCAGCACCTTCCCTGAGGCAAGCACTGAGCGGAGTTAGAATAGTATTTTTGTCTCCCACCACTGACCAGCCCTTTGCCTGAGGCAAGCACACAGTGGAGTTAGAATATTATTTTTGCACTCCACCACTGACCATCACCTTCCATGACGCAAGCGCACAGTGTAGGTAGTAAATAATTTTGCTCCTCCACTGACCTGCACTTTCACTGACGTAAGCACCCTGTGGACTTAGATTAGTAATTTTGCTCCCCAACACTGACCAGCACCTTCCCTGAGGCAAGTACCGTGCCTAGGGGCCCATTATGATCGCGGACGGACTTGAGTCCGTCCGCGATCACCGAGGAGGAGGGAACCTCCGCATGGGCATGCGGAGTTCCCTCCTGTGCAATTAGGATGTGACCGCCACCCTGGCGGTCACATCCTCTATTTGTAACATTGCGGCGGGTGTGGTTTCAAGCTGCACCCGCCGCAATGTTACAAATGCATACATTGCATTTGTATGCAGAAAGCGGCAGGCACCGCGCGGTGCCTGCCGATTTCTGCACACAAATGCAGGGGGGTACCATAGGTACCCCCATGTGCACCCCCCACCCCCCTTCACCCTTGGGGGCCCGCAACGGGCCCCCAAACAAAAGTCCATATGCCTTTCCACTGCGGAAATGCCGCCGTGGAAAGGCATAGTACTCCAGACATCCTAATATGCCTGACATGTTAGAGCTTTTCCGCCACGGTTGTAAGCCGACCGCGGTGGAAAAGCGGCGGACTGAAACCAAGACCCACCAGCCATCCTAATTTGGCGGTGGGTCCGCAGAGGATTTTCCGCATCCTCCGGGCCGGCGGTGGCTTCTGCCGGCCCGGAGCATGCGGAAAATCCTCCATCGTAATCAGCCCCCTAGTTAGAATAATAAGTTTGCGCCTGCTACTGACCAGCACCTTCCCTGAGGCAAGCACCCTGCTGAGTTAGAATAGTAAGTTTGCCCACCACAGTTTATAGCACCTTCCCTGAGGCAAGCACCTGGTTGAGTAAGAATACAAATTGTGTACCACACCACTGACCAGCACCTTCGCTGCGGCAAACATGTTGCAGAATTATAATAGACATTTTCCCCTCCACCACTGACCAGCACATTCCCTGATGCCAACACATGGTGGAGTTATAATAGTAATTTTGCCCCCCACAACTGACCAGCACCTTCCCTCAGGCCAACACCTGATGGAGTTATAATACAAATTTTGCTCCCTTACCACTGACCAGCAACTTTCTAGAGGTAAGCACCCTGCTGCGTTACAGTTGTAATTTTGCCTCAGACTACTGCCCAGCATTTTTCACAACATATATTTATTTATTTAAAAATCAAAGTTTCTTTTTTAGGTTATAAAAATACTTCGCATGAACTTACTGATGGATTTCTTCAGAGATATAAAGTAATTTTGTTACGTGTATGTCTCTCTTCAAAGTCAGTGAATGTATTCGAAACACAAAATTTAAATGTACTTTGAGCTTTTTTCCGCTTAAAACTAAATCTGATTTATGTTAAGCATTCACTTCCTTTATTCAGAAGATGAGTACTGTTTTGCTGTGTCTGTTTCTCCAAGATCTGTGAATTTACTATATTTGGAGGTTTAGCTTTATTAATTATTTGATGTCTATCTAAATGTGTTTTGTTTACAACTTTCACTTTCTTCAGTCAATAGATGGCAGTGTTTGAAGTTGAACTTCTCATAATTCTCCTGCTACTGTAGATGCATGTGGTCACCAGGGAAGTCAGTGTACCACTGAGCACAAAATGGTGGTCAGCTGAATTTACACATTTGTTTGGAGTTAACGAAAATGTAAAAGAAAATATGTATAGAATTCTATTTGTCCACGTGATTTAGAACCTGACAGAATGTTTAATGATTATTATGTTGTGTGTAAAATGTTCTTTATAACAATCCATTTCAGAATGGTCACCATTTTGAGTAGATGATGGCTGGGCTGTTGTAGTGGAAAATGTAGAGGGACTCATATTTTTAATGCTTTGTATGTAAATGCATGTTTTGTCAATAAAAGCGCTCTTTAAAAAAACGTAAAATGTGACTTATATCCTGGAAAATTATTTATTGTTTAAAATATTTTTGTGAAGTGTTGATCTTTGTTTTTTTAATGACTTTTTTTTGCTTATAACATCTGTCTACATTTTAACAGTTAAATTATTATGCGCTGTAATGGTATTTGTTGTATTGGCATACGTAGTAATATTATGCATTGTAATAGCATTTATTTGTGTCCTTATAGACATGCGCTGTAATGGTTCCCGTTGTAAAAACATGCATTGTAATGGTAATTGCGTTGTGAAATCCGTGCTGTAAAATAATGCGTTGTAACGTCATATATTCGGAAGGGTATAATGTTTGCTGTCTGTGTGTTGGGTTTGGCAAATTCTTTGACTACGGTGAAAAGTTCTTTGCTATCGTGTGCATTGTCATTGATCCTTTCTTGCGGGACTGCTTTCTTTGTTGTTCTAATAAGGTGGCGGTGTGCGGTGTGCTGTGACAGCGGTTTTGAAGGCTAAGTGGTCTCCTGGGTTCTTGCTACTCCTCCATCTCTTCTCGAGTTGTCTACAGGTGCGTCTGGACTCATGAAGAATGGGAGAGAACCAGCTGGCTTTTTTGGAGTTTTTCTTGCCTGGCGCTTTCCTGAGGGAATCCCTTGTGTCGGCGCAGTTGGAGATCCATCGGTGGAAGTTTGTGTGCAAAGGTAGTGGTGTCAGCAGAAGTCGGAGGTGGGGTTTAGCTGAGGCAGGGGGTCAATGACTTTGTTCCAACTTTTGCAAGTGTAGCGGTCGGCGTGGTGATGTATGGTGGGTAACTACAAAAAACATGGTTTAAAATTAGTTATGATTACATGGCATGCAAATCAGAATGCACCATAATTCACACCACCCGCCATGTTTTATTCTTGATAAGCAGCGTTTTCCCCCCTATGTTATTGGCAAAGTCGTATCCAGAGCCTGCAGACAGCTTGAGATATGGTGCACATTGTGTTTATTGTGCAGCAGGGCTTTTTCAGGTTTGTGTTCACTGAAACATATCTAACTTTTAACTGTGCTTTTTTTTTAATTGTAAGTCCCAGTAATTTTTCATGGTGCTCTTTATTCACTTACCACATGCCCATTCCTCATATGTATTGTACTGCACCGGTTGATCACAGGGCTCGGCTTGCCTCCAACCTGAAGCAGGGTTTGGTTTCATGACCTGCGGATAGGTTAGGCACTGCATCCAACCCACCACTGAAACTGTGCAAGGCCTTCCAATTAATAGAGGCACGCCCTTTGTTGGAGGGCCCTAAAAAAATATTTGAATGGGAGAAGTTTGGATTTTGTGTGTTTTTAAAATGTATTTTTACCAGGAAAATATTATTGATTTTAAGAACAGTTCACAGCTCAAAAATACAATGCACATGAACCTGCCCGTCAAGAATTTTGCATAGCATCATATAAAGTGTAGCAGAGATGTTAACAATTCTCAAAGCGCCTTGCACCTTGACTCAGGATATATTATGTATGGGAAAATGGATAAACTTTCCCCTCCCTCCCTTCCATGGGCCACCTCAATCTAAGTGCATATCTATGTACACACACCCATCCATACATCTTCTCAAAATAGTTAGGGTATCCTGTTGAGTTCCGTGGGTCTCCTCCACCGACCCAGCCGCCGCAGAGCCGCCCTGAGAGCCCCTTCCCGCCACTGACCCCCGCCGACTCCGCCCCCCCCTGCCCATTGGCAGCCCCGCTCCCGCCACCCAGCAGACCCGCCCTCCCGGCTCCTCTCTTATGACGCCCCCAGAGCGACCGCGCAGCGGAAGCGCGCAGCGGGAGCACCGATTGAGCGCCGAAGGTCCCCCCTGGCCCCCGCTGACCCCAGCCCACCCGCCGGACGTACGACGCCGCCACCCTCAACGCACTCAACGCCAGCCGAATCCCGGGATGCTACCGAGCCACCCCAAGACGCACCCACGGACCCTTCTGCTGCAACTCCTGCAAGTTCACCTGCATCCGAACCTGCACCACTCCAGCAGGGCCCAAGACCTCGACGAGCAACAGCAGCAGCCACCTGAAGTGCATCCTGCTCAACACCCGCTCCATCCACAGACACGCCGTCGAGCTCTGGAACCTGCTCGACACCACAGCCCCAGACGTCGCCTTCCTCACGGAAACCTGGATGAACGCCTCCTCAGCGCCCGACATCGCCATCGCCATCCCAGACGGCTACAAGATCATCCGGAGGGACCGCGTCAACCAGACAAGGGGTGGCATCGCCATCATCCACAGGAACTCCATCCGCATCACAACCAACACCAACGACACCCTCGCACCCGCCGAGCACCTGCACTTCCAGATCCACATCAACCCCAAGACCACCCCTCAGAGGCACCCTCATCTATAGACCCCCGGGACCACGCACACAATTCAGCGAGGACATCGCCGACTTCGTCAGCCCGCACGCCCTCCCCTCCGCTGACTACATCCTCCTCGGGGACCTCAACTTCCACCTGGAGAACAACAACGACCGCAACACCACCACCCTACTGGACAACCTCGCCAACCTCGGACTCAAGCAACTGGTGACCACCCCCACCCACGACGCCGGACACACACTCGACCCCGTCTTCTCTTCCAGCAAGGACATCGCCTTCAGCCACGCCACCGCACTCCACTGGACGGACCACAGCTGCGTCCACTTCAGCTTCAAAAGGACCACGATCCACCTCCAACAGCAACAGGTTGCACGCAGAAGCTGGAACAAGATCACTGCCGACCAGCTCGCGACCTCCCTGAGCAAGAACCCACCCACCAGCGCAACGAACCCCAGCCAAGCGGCCACCAACCTCACGAAGTGGATCAGCGACTGCGCAGACTACCTCGCCCCTCTGAGGACCCCGCCTAGCAGACCCGGCAGCAAGAAAGCCCCATGGTTCACCGACGAACTCAAGAGCTCCAAGAGGAACTGCAGAGCCCTTGAGAAAGCCTGGCGCAGAGACCCAACTCCGGACAACATGACTGCCCTCAAGCTCGCCACCCGAAAACACCACCAACGGATCCACACCACCAAGAAAACTGCATTCAAGGAACGACTGGACAACAACGCACACAACAGCAAGGAACTCTTCAACATCGTTAAAGAGCTCTCCAACCCCAACGCCGGAAACAACGACATCACCCCTTCGCAAGACCTCTGCAACTCCCTCGCCTCCTACTTCCACAACAAGATCGCGGACATACACAACAGCTTCAGCACCCAACCGACGCACGCCACGTCCGAACCACCGCCCCCCACCACCACCCTCCGCGCCTGGACCCCGATCAGCATCGAAGACACCGTCCGCACAATGAACTCCATCCACTCCGGATCTCCGACCGACCCCTGCCCTCACCACGTCTTCAACAAGGCCGACGCTGTCATCGCACCCCACCTGCGGAACATCATCAACACCTCCTTCGACACCGCTACCTTCCCGGAGAGTTGGAAGCACGCCGAACTCAGCGCCCTACTAAAGAAGCCATCAGCCGACCTCACCGACCTCAAGAACTACCGACCCATCTCGCTGCTCCCGTTTCCCGCAAAAGTCATCGAGAAGACCGTCAACAAGCAGCTGGCCGCCTTCCTCGAGACGAACGGATCCCTCGACCTCTCGCAGTCTGGCTTCCGGGCCAACCACAGCACCGAGACCGCCCTGATCGCAGCAACCGATGACATCAGAGCCCTGCTCGACAACGGAGAAACAGCGGCCCTCATCCTCCTAGACCTCTCCGCGGCCTTCGACACTGTCTGCCACCGTACCCTAGTACAGCGCCTCAGCAACGTCGGAGTCCAGGAAAAGGCACTGGAGTGGATCATCTCCTTCCTCGCCGGAAGGACACAGAGAGTCCACCTTCCCCCGTTCAGATCAGAAGCTACCGAAGTCATCTGCGGCGTTCCTCAAGGCTCCTCGCTCAGCCCAACCCTCTTCAACGTCTACATGAGTCACCTCGCAGCCATCGCACGCCAGCACAACCTCAACATCATCTCCTACGCCGACGACACCCAGCTGATCCTCTCCCTCACCAACGACCCCGCCACCGCCAGAGCCCACCTACATGAAGGGATGAAAGAGGTAGCCGAATGGATGAAGGACAGCCGCCTGAAACTGAACCCGGACAAGACGGAAGTCCTCATCCTGGGATCCTCACCCTCCGCCTGGGACAACTCCTGGTGGCCCCCAGCTCTAGGCAGCGCACCCAAACCAACAGACCACGCACGTAACCTGGGCTTCATCCTGGACTCCTCCCTCTCCATGACCAGACAAGTCAACGCCGTCTCCTCGTCGTGCTTCAACATCCTACGCATGCTATGAAAGATCTTCCGATGGATCCCCACCGAGACCAGGAAGACGGTCACCCAGGCCCTCGTCACCAGCCGACTGGACTATGGCAACTCCCTCTACGCCGGAACCACCGCCAAACTCCAGAAGAGACTCCAGCGGATCCAGAACGCCTCAGCACGACTCATCCTGGACATCCCCCGCCACAACCACATCTCCGGACACCTGAGAGACCTGCACTGGCTCCCGGTCAACAAGAGAATCACCTTCCGCCTCCTCACCCATGCACACAAAGCCCTGCACAACCAAGGCCCAGGATACCTCAACAACCGCCTCAACTTCTACGCTCCCAAACGCCAGCTTCGATAGACCGGCCACGCCCTCGCCGCCGTCCCCCGCATCCGAAGAGCCACTACAGGGGGAAGATCCTTCTCCTACCTCGCCGCCAAGACTTGGAACTCCCTCCCGACCCACCTCCGCCTGACCCAGGACCACCTCGCCTTCAGGAAGTAGCTCAAGACCTGGCTGTTCTAACAGTAGCAGACCCCCCTCCCCAGCGCCTTGAGACCCTCCGGGTGAGTAGTGCGCTATACAAATGCTTTGATTGATTGATTGATTGAGTTCCAGCTAGATTCAAATCTTACTAGTTACCCTGAAGCGAATAGGTTAGCAAGGGCAACTTGCTATCCATGCACTCCCCTCTAATTCTGTAGAGTATAAACATATTCAAGGCTTTCAGTCTCGCTGGGTAAGCAAAAGATGGGGTCCCTTTGGATAGATACGATGACAAAGGACCCTACACGGATTCCAAGAACAACCTCTCCTCTGTCCCACTATTACACAGCTTCCCCGTGATATGACGGGAGTATAGCATTCTTCCAATGAGATGCTATTGTAACTTTTGTTGCTCGTAGACAGCTCCAAAGAATTGTCTTATCTTATTTAGTCTGGTACCTCAAAGCGGAAGTCCTCACCACCAAAAGTACTGTGGAGAAGTTTTGTGGGATCGGGGCATGAAAGATAGTTCTAAGTGACTCCATAATCACAGACCAAAACGGTGAGATGCACGGGCAGTCCCACCAGCAATGCCTCGCATCGCCAACTGATTCAAAGCACCTCCAACATTTCGGATGAAAATGAGAGAAGACCATTTTGATGCAGATCCCTCCAGATATTGAGCCAATGGTTCCATGTATGTTGTCCTTGCAATGGTCTGACATTTATGATTGTGTACGGTCAAACCTAAGAGGATAGTATAGATCTTTGAGATTACGTTCTTCTACTCTATTGCCTGTACAGATGTTTCGACAGGAGCCAAGTCTCTGGTGGCGGCTTCTTTCCACTCCAGCTGCAGTCCCCATAGCAGAAGTAGGATATAATTAAACCTTTATCTTTCCTCTATAAGAAAATCTTTCTTGCACTCTTCAAATGATTTGATGCCACCATTGTTAAATAGAGCCAAGATGAATAGGCAGTTCCGATGCTCCAGGCAGCAAGGGGCAGATGTAAATGTCAGGTTAAAATAATATGGTCTGTGCGGGGAAGGATAAGTAGTTCAGAGGAGTTGTCTTTCTAAGGTGTGCAGAGCTGTAATGTTGTGGATGTGGGCATTCCAACATAGGAATTTGTTGGGTGATCCCATATTGGTTTCCATATCAAATCCCACAGAGAAGGCTCTCTCTATCTCTGTTCATTTGCACCCATATCTTTCCAGATGCCTTCACACACCACTCCTCAATGGGCCTTAGCTGAGGCAAAGACATACCTCCTCCTGTTTTTAGGTTGGCCCTTTGTTTTATAAGGGACTCTTGGTTATCCCCCTCCCCAAATAAATGTCAGTAACGCTCTTTTGAAGTCAGTCAAGAAGGTCCTCAGGAAAACTATAGGGAGAGCTTGAAAAAGCTATAAAATATTAGGTAATTAGGTCATTATGGTAGCATTTACTCTACCTATCCATGAGACAAGGTTTGCTAGACATTGTTTTAGTTCCCGTTTTAGTTCAGCGATAATAGGGAGGACGTTTGCTTTGAGGTGGTCCACAAAGTCAGGAGTAACAGTGACTCAAATATGTTTAATGGACCTTGAAAATCAGAGGAATTGTATTCAATACCGATGGGCTTCCACTTCTGACTGTGATAGGGTGAGATGTATTATTTTGGACTTGTTTATTTTGAATTTTATTATCACATCATGCTTCTTTAGGCCCTGTAGGTAAGGGGTGTGGTGCCTCGATTTGAAAGTGTTAATAAAATGTTGTCTGCAAATAACATCAGTCGATGCATGCACTGGCAGAATTGTAGCCCCTGCAATGCCCGGTTTCCTCTAATTCTTCTTTTCAGTGGCTCTATAGTGAAAGCAAAGAAAAGAGGAGACAGCAAGCATCCATGTGGTGTCCCTCTGCTTGCGGGTAGGGGGTGCTAAACTCTTACATTCAATGTTATTGTAGCTGTTGGCGCATGCTTTCCAGCTAGGATCGTTGCAATACATTTAGAGTCATTGCCTGATTTACACTGAATCTGACTCATGACATTCCAGCTGATGCAATTCAAAGCTTGCCCTCTCGTTTTGCCTCTTTCTTTGCTTTTTTCTATCTTGGGGGCCATCCTACCCAAAAGTAAAATGACCAAAAAAAGGACAGAATGCTGAACAATGTCAAATATTCACCCCCAGTACAGAGATGAAGGCCTAAATCCATCGCTTTTTGCCCACCATGCCATTCCAGTTTAAACCCAGCCATATGCAAATCAGTATTGACCCTGCTACCCATGGGGACAGTTCAGCCTGAACTGCCATGCCAGGTCCTCCCTGGTCGGGAAACAAGCATACTGGGACCGATTTCAGGCTCAATAAAGTCTTGTGTCAACCTGTATGGTGTGTGGAAGTAAACAAAGACCTGTGTTCCACTATACATTACCGACAATCTTCTGTTAACACAAGACATGTAAACGAGGGGCGAGAGAAAGTTTACTAAAAAGGCAGGGGAAGAAAGGACAGGAGAAGTCACCAGCTGAAACTGGAACAATATAAAAGAAAACACTAGGAGGCAGGTTTGCGTGGTTAAAGCGGACACTAAAATAGATGGAGAGAAGTTAGAGAAAATACTAAAGACTGAATACTAGTTTAGAGGCAAAAAATATTCTGCAAGTTTACCAGCAGGAATTGCAGAGGTTCAGGCTGCTTCAGTCCTGTGGGGCAAGTTGGTGTTGGCGGTGGTGGACTGCCTGAAACAAAGAAAAAAATTAGAAGGTACTCTTAAAAGGGGAGGTGGGATTTTAGTGGCCAGCAAATCTAGTGCCTGACTAAGCAATCCTTTACTTCTGTTCAACCCTAAACATAAAATTGTAAATTGTGCCTCCATCCTTGCCTCATACAGTTTTGAGATGTTGACACACTGAAAGCGATGGGCAAAGTCAGTCTCCCTTCATGTACAGCCTCTCACAGAGATTTGCATGCTTGTTAACTTGTTTCAGCCGTATTTAGTAGCCCTTCACAGTGTCCAGAGAGGCTCGCTGCTGCGGCGGTCTCACCTTGACAAATGTATGGCTATAGGGAGACTCTCCGACTCACACACCAATATGAGCGATTGAACATTTGAAACTTGGAAATACTGCAATGTGATTACACAATCTAAACCAGAATTGGTCAGATCTCACTCTACCAACTAAGGGGCCGATTAGGATGGCGGACGGATCGCCATGCAGGCGGTGGCGATCCGTCCGCCATCTGTGCCCGTCCGCCACCAATTTCCCCCCGCCATATTACAATGGCGGGGGGACCGAAGCGGACAGAAACACGTCCGCCGCTCTTCCGCCCCAGTCGCCTTGCGGCCGGGGCAGAAAAGGGTTCATATGGCTGGCGGTGTCTTCCAGACACCCATATTACGATGGCCGGATGCAGATGCCTTTCCGTGGCGGCAATGCCGCCATGGAAAGGCATACAGGCTTTGCTTTGGGGGCCCGTTGCGGGCCCCCAGGGTGAAGGGGGGGTGCACATGGGGGGTACCTATGGTACCCCCCTGCGTTTCACAGTACAACATGGCAGGCACCGCGCGGTGCCTGTCATGTTGTGCTGTTAAACGCACAACATGCATTTTTGACATTGCAGCGAATGGTGCTTTCAGCACCGTCAGCCGCAATGTTAAAAATGCGGGATGCACCCGCCACTGTGGCGGGTGCATCCTAATTCGGGGCCCTGCACCTCCGACCTTGTGGCGGACGGTCCCTGCCCCAGACGTCCGCCATCCTAATCGACCCCTAAGTAAGGTAGGAGAGTAGGGGTTACACTGGATCTATAGTCCTGAAGAAAACTGGAAAACCCTTTTTGGGCTACTAAATACGGCTGA
Source organism: Lissotriton helveticus (assembly GCF_964261635.1). Taxonomy (NCBI): domain Eukaryota; kingdom Metazoa; phylum Chordata; class Amphibia; order Caudata; family Salamandridae; genus Lissotriton; species Lissotriton helveticus. The sequence continues at coordinate 596,104,928 of NC_136065.1, read as the reverse complement.
AACATATAGACAAGCATGTAGATAGGAGGGGTGTAGGGCTAATAATTCTCCCCATCGCCGTCATCCTATAATATATATATTTTAATCCTGACCAGGAAATAAATGAATAAAATATAGGGAGGATATTCCTGAGCCATTTTTAATCCTGATTCCTGCACATTTTGATCCTAATATTATTTGTTTGTATTGTCTTAAGTAAGTAATATTTTTCTAAAGCGCGTGAATGCTAAGGCGTCTTAGCGCTAATGAGTGCTCTCACTGACTGAGAGAGAGACATACTTTAGACACTAAAGACAAAGAGCCAGGTCTTCAAAGATTTTCTAAAGACCAACCTGCTTCTTTGAGATTTCAATGAGAATGGTGTGGAATTCCACAGCTTACAGGCCAAGTGAAAAAAACTTCAGCCTCCCCCCAGTTTGCCTTCCTTACCTTGGGGCTAACCACCAACTGGGCAGTCGATGATCTTAAGTCACGTTGAGGGACATGCTACGCAAGGGATTGGTGAAAGATGGAAGGGCCTTATGTACAATACATAAGGCCTTACATTTTACCCTAACCTGGACAGGCAGCCAGTTTACATCCCTAATGATCTTTGATATGGAACTACATTTTGGAATTTTTAGTAGTAAGCGGGCTGCTGCATTCGGCAAAGACTGAAGCTTCGTCTGCAAATGCTTCTTTGCTACCAAATAGAGAGTGTTACAGTAGTCTTATCTTTGATACAAGGCAACTATTACGGTTTTTCGTAAGCCTTTTTTAAAACCTTCAAGATATCAAAACATGAGGATGTTATATGATTGATCTATTCTGAGAAACAAAGTTGACTGTCGAACATGACTCACAGATCTTTTTACTTTTTGATCTGGAGATGGGCACTGCCCTTAGACGACCGGTCACCAAGAATTGTTCCAGAAAGTGGTGTTGTTTCCACAGAGTATAACCTTTGTTTTCTCAGTATTCAACTTGAAACAGTTTTCCTGCATCCATCTATTGATGTGTGCCAAAGAGTTGTTAAATTCTTTGGCCACACAGTGTCTAACTCAGAGGAAATTGATACCACTATCTGTGTATCATATGCATATGATATTGCAGATTAACCATTTGATCGAATGAGTTGTGCCAATAGGGTGACATAGATGTTAAATATTGTTGGAGAAAATGATGATCCATGAGGCACAACACAGGGAAGAGCGAAAGAGTTTGATGCATGCCCTCCAAACACCACAGTCTTTTCTCTGTTTGACAAAAAAGAACTGAGTAGGCTCAGAACTGTAACCCTGATCCCAGATTCTGCAGTCGGTTGACAAGTACTTGATGGTTAATTGTGTCAAACTGTGCCGTCCCCACCCTTATGCTCCATCCCAGGTGATCGTATGCACAGGGATGTTATTAGCAAGCCCAATGATGAAGCATGCCACAATTTGTGGGTGAGGGCATTTTTAATAACAAGTGTGAGTGCCAAATTCACCTTTTGGGATCTTCTCTCGCCCCCTACACCCTTTCGTGTGGTTGGATGTTTGGTTTGGAAGATGGTGTTGGAGAGATACTCTTTTTTATGTGATATAGCATTCAAGTATTCTACAGTCGGAATAACCAATCCTCTACCCCCTTCAAATTCCTCCCTAAATCAGTTCTCTGTTGTACACATTATTTGCTTCCTACAATTATATTGCTACTCCGCTCAACTTCACACAATTTTTCCATTGATGGGCAAATTCAGTCTTCCTTCACCTACTGCACCTCAAGGAGATAGGAGATGGAAACTGTATAAGCAACATAAAGTCACAGACGATGCCAACCAACACCCCTGATATCAGGCTATCCTTGTTACTAACTTCCCTTAGCACAATCACGCACCTGACTCACACTGAAACACAATCTGGTGTCACTTGATGTCCACTCCACATCCCTTACGATCCTTCAGTCCTACACCCACCGTATCTGTCAGACACAGTAGCAACATGCCCCACTACTCTGCAAACCACATGGACAGTTCACAATTTACATCCAAACATGTACAGAGAAACCATGCTCACTCCTTTGAAATAAAGACAGTGGACTCAGGCATGCTCTGGTGCAAAAAATGAATTTATTTTTGAGAGTGCCCAGAAATAAACCTGTGAAGAACAACCAGGGTTTGGACTCTTAATCAGTAAGGCAGAGCGACACAATAAGAACAAAACAATAAGGAGCCAATATTGATAGTTACTTGAAATTAATTTTTCATAAAGTCACCTAGACCTAAACAGACATGACATAAGTTTTTTTTTATTCCTTACTTTTTATTTTGCAAAAAATGTTTAAACCATAATTTTGTTTAATTAAATTTTTCAACATTTAACATAATTACACAATACAAAACTATACAATTCACTATAATTGTCACAATCTACCAATTTCATAAAAATGCAAACACACTCTCACACTCGTATTCACATACTGTGAAATTCAAAACCACTCATTCATCCCAATACACGCAATGCCACATTTACAATTTAAGTTTTGACATGAATCATTTCCAAAAAATCATAAGCCCTAAGGTGCATAATTTACATAAATCTTGTACAATTCAAAAAACAGTTGCACAACACTCAGTAGGTCAAAAAAGGCAGGTCGACGCGTTTCGAACAACTTCAATTAAATGGTGTTCTCCTAAGGACCTACAAAAGCTCATTTTAATTCAAAGATAGATCAGCCGATCTATTTCACTAATGTGGGCTTTATACAGGGTTTGTAGCCGCTTTAATCATGCACAAATACCGGAACACCTTTTGTTTGTAATATTTTAAAGTAGACCACTTAGTGCCTTCGCTCAAGCCATACGCGATTGAAGAAGAACGCTGCTCCGTTGGCTGCAGAGCCAAAACATCGTGATTGAGGCCTGAGCTTTCACAAGGGAACAGCGTCTTCACACAAAGGCACTAAGTGGTCTACTTTTAAATTTTACAAACAAAAGGTGTTCCGTGATTAGGGATGAACTGAGACATAGGGAGAGAGCAGGAATGTACTATATCTAGTAGGATATGACACAAATGGCTACATTTACAAACATTTTGCACTGGGTTTGCGTCACAAAAGCATACATGCCAACATTTCAGAAGAGCAAAGAGGGAGATTTAAAAAAAAAAATATTGGGAGAATGGGGCCTTGAATCGGGTTACTGGCATGTATGGGCTTTGGAAGTGTGCTGCTGCAGGATTGGACATTTGAAACACAAATGCACGTTTTTTTTTACCTTTCAGAAGCATGGAGCGCAATGTTAGGCAGAGAGAGGGTGATGCAAGCGTTGTGCACTGGCCTGGCAGGTTGGTTGCTGGCAATGCATGCTCCCCCCCCTCCCCCCCCCTCTCTCCCCCCCCTGTGTGACAGCCCAGGCTGAAACAGCTTTCTGTGCACACAGCCGCCCCCCTTCACCCTCCCCCTCCCAGTACTTCACAGGTCTTTAAAAGACCATTCCCTTGTTAATGACGCTTTGTTGGTTTCCCACCTCTTCTACAACCCCTGCATGGCCACTCTGACTATTGCTGGAAGAATTGGCACTTTACACAATACCAAGCCCTGTCAGCTGAAACCCCGAGGAATCGGGTTTTTGATTGCAGGAGGCGGGAGACTAACCTTCAAATCGGTAGTCTCACGCCTGAATCGGGAGGGTTGGCATGTCTGCAAAAGTGATGCTAACCAGCACACAATGTTTTCTTCCTCATTTACTTTCCAGTGCTGGAAAGTACCCTGAAAGTAACGCACAGCAGCATGAATCGCTGCTCTGCATTACGTAGTGCTAAGGGAGTTTTACAAGGGTGGGACATGGGCATTCCCTTGCTAGCATCCATGCTTTTTGACACAAAAATCTATCTACAAACAATAGTAGGCAGGGTTTAGTGCCTAAAGTTAACACTATTTGAAATTAGACATTAAGAAGAGAAATGTTTGCATATTTCTCCTTTCTTTTCTGACTTTGCATGCGTTCTGTACTGTGCAGCACACATACAAAGTAGGTAATGATCTAAAGTGTGTCGAAGCATACTATTTTGTACAGTAAGGGTACCCTTCCTGTACAAAACCTATGTTAGACACAGGCACGCACCCTAGCGCTATCCCGTATGGTTAGCGCACAGCAGCTTAAATCCACTCCGGGGCTAGGGAGAGGGGAGGAGAGGAGAGAGCCATATTTCTGTAGATATGGCGCTCTCCTCCTCCCTGCTGCTTAGCTGATTTCCGTGCCTTGTTTGAAAGTCTGGGCAAAATATGTTACTGCTCTCTCCCTGCGCTGACGCACTGACTGCGGCTTAGCACCAATGCAGGTACCCTTGTGCCATGGTGCAAGCGTGCCTGCTTTACAAGCACAATTGCTTTTGTGCAGGAAGGGACACCTATGTGCACAAAAACAATTCCTTGAGCCATTTTCCTCTTTCTATGCATTTTGAGGAATTCCACTCTAAAGCAAATGACTCCATTCCACTCCACTGTACACCACTCCACTGTACACCACTCCACTCTACGTTATCCTCTCTACGCCACTCCATACTATGCTATTCCACTCCATGCCACTACACTCTACCCCGCTATAGTCCATTCTTTGCCACTCCACTCTATGCTATTTCATTTTAGGCACTTCCTTCTATGCTACTCTACGCCACTCCATTCTAAGTAATTCCACCCTACGCCGCTCCACTCTTAGGCACTCCCATCTACACTATTCCGCTCTAAGCCACTCGACTGTACGCAACTCTACACTTCCGCACTCTAAGCAATTCCACTCTATACCATTCCTCTCTACACTGGTCTACTCAATGCCACCCCCGTGTACACCACTCAAATCTAAGCCACTCCACTCTATGCTATTCCTCTCTATGATATTCCACTCTATGCCACTTCACTCTACGCCACTCCACGCCACTGTATTCTATGCCACTGCACTTCAGCTATTCCACTGAACGCCAGTCCATTGTATGCCACTCCACTCTACACTATTGTACTCTACACCACACTCTATTCTACTGTACGCCACTCAACTCTATACCACTCCACTCTACCCAAATCCACTCTACACCACTCCACTGTATGCCATTTCACTCAATGCCATTCTACTGTATACCGCTCCACTGTAAACTACTCCACTATATGCTGCTCCACTGTACACCACTCCACTTTATGCCCCTCCACTCTATGCTACTTGACTCTATGCCACTCTGTGCCTCTCCACTCTATGCTGTTCTACTCTAGGACACTCCACTTACCTGCACTGTACTGTACACCACTCCATGTGACTCCATCTATGCTATTCTTCTTGTCATATACTTCCTGTGAATCAAGTAGGACTGTGTAGCCAGACAACATAACGGCCAGAATATGGGGACTGAGACCATACATATCATCAGAGTATGTTGGCCTAATTCCAAGCAATCTTGCAGTGTGCCATCTGGACCCCTAAACTTCCAGGGTACAAGATGGTATCTGCAACTTCAGAACATAACCACTCTAGTTATAGTTACTTATTTATATAGCGCTGAATCACCCATTAGGGTATCTCGGCGCTTAGGCTGTGGAACCCTTCCTGGCTCTCCCTGTCATTCAAGGAAACAAATCTTCCCTTTCGTTGTTGCTTAGGCATGCCCAGAGAGAGACACAAGAAAGATACAAATTGTCTTTCCAAACATTTATTGAGTGCCACTAACGTGACGTCGGTCTGCGTCCGGAGGCTCTGAAAGGGGGCCAGGGCTTCCGGCAGCGTGGAAGCCCATTGTTTGCTGTTGATGCTTATTGTTGGGGAGGACTCCAACCCCAAGCATTCCTGCGGCCCGAGTGCTGCCAATATGACATCTGCCCACGCCCAGAGGACCTGAAAGGTGGCCAGGGCTTCCTGCAGCGTGGGACGCTCGCAGGCTTGCCCAGGCCATGCCCAGGCGAAGCCAGGGCCAATGGTAGGCCCGTCTGCGCCCATCAGCGGCAGGAGGAGGCAGGGCTGGGCCCCTCACTTGGCTGTGCATCCTGTCAAGTAACTTCCAGCATTCCTGTCCCTTAACGATGAGCCTGGTACTGGTACTGTAAATTTGAATAACCTACTGTTTCTTGTCTTTTTGGCAGTATTTACGTTGTCCTGTTGTTTTCCCATGTATACTTTGGATCCAAGCAGTGGTGCATTGTATGAAAATGGAGAAAAGTAGACATCTGAGCTCTGCACTACCACAGTTCCCACAGTTCCCACCGAAATCACAGCAGTCCATTATGAATTATATAACAGGGGCAATGGGGGCTATTGAGAAGCAAATTTGAAGTGTGGAGGAAACTTTAACCATATGTTCTGAGAGTTGCCTTGAACCACCAAATTTGTGTACAACCTCCTCAAATGCAGTCCAACCGATCGAACTGCAGATTACGAGAACCGATTCAGCGAATAAAGATAAAGATGAGAATATCCATAATCTCACTTCACCAGAAGTCTGCAGCGAACCCCAAACCCCCAGAGCTGTCAACAAATAATTGCTCTCTGCATCCCTGGACTGTTCTCCATTGGTGACAGCTGTTCAATCCCTGACAGAACTTATTAAGACCTCTGTTTGTAGTCTCACGGACTGACTTAAAGCCATTGAATGTGCTGTGTTAACCTGTGTAGAACGATTGGGTTCGGTTAATTCCCACCTTGGGAATGGTAGGGAAGGGCCAAATGATCACGTTAATATTGATGGTTTAACCTCTAGAGCCTCTGTAACTCCCCCACAACAACCTGTTCCAGGGAATCCCAAGTTACCCAATTGACCATTGTTAAATTCAGAGCCTCAGTCACATCAAGTACTAGTCACGTATGTAAACAGGTTTCAAAATAAAGGGGCACCACCAGTCTCTCTGTCCAATACTTCCTATGGGAGAACTGCTCCTACACACCCTCCGCCTGTCATGGATCTATTAGATCTTCCCCCTGCTGCTACCCCATACGTGGTCATTTTGGCCAACGTTCTGACCCTAGGTGCTCCTCTCCAACAAACATGGGACTCGTTGAGAAATACATTTCTTAACTGGTTAAACTTTAAAGTTGGGATGGGTGAGCGCTTTTTGCAGATTTTGTGCTTCTAAATCAAAATGAAATTTCAGTTTTGCCGTTAGGTTTCTTTTACAAGCACCCCCCTACAATTGCCGAGTCAGCTGAATGTTGCGATTTAACAATTCCCTCAATCACAACCAACATATCAACTACCAATTTCAAACCAAACTACGAACGTCTCCTTATGTATCCTATTTCAACGTCGAACAGGTTTGATTGTCTTTCTAGTCTTACTGGGGTGGATTGACTGAATGTCAACACAATGGATGGTAGCTGTTCCTCAAAAAGGCAAACACTCTACAACTATTTTAGTTGAGATATAGTGTGTCAAGAGATAGAGTAGGTGGGATAGAAAGAAATAGGGGGTAAATTCCTCCTTTTGAAATTAGTGCTCTCACACACTCTTGCGGTTGTCGTGCTTCATCATTGGGCGTAGCTCCTCATGGGGGTGGCGCTGCAGTCCCCCACGGGCAACGCAAGAGGGCTCTTTATCGGAGATCTTTTGTAGGAGGTGCTGCAGTTGTTCATCAACGTGTGGGGGCCTAGTGAAAACGTGTGGATTGACTGAAGGCTGAATCATTGGTAGGAACTACTTTGCATATACCTGTTCCCATAACCTTAACCCTTATCAATAATACACAGGCATAGGAGGTCCTATTAAATGTCCAATTAACTGCGGAGCAGTCCCCATTGAGAAATGAGATTAATATGGATCTTACAACACCAGATATAAGTACTACCACATTTTTATGGTGGAATCTAGCAGGGCTTCGTAGTAAGCACAGTTTACCAGAATGGTTAGATTTTACGACAGGTTTTAATATTATTTGCCTACAAGAAACATGGGTCATTGAACCAACACATCAGAATGGTTTTAAAACACTCAACTCTCCAGCCATTCCATCAAGATATGGTAGACCCAAGGGTGGTCTTTGTATTTATGTGTCAAACTATCATCCTCTATTATAAATATAAAGTTTCCGAATACCTTTTATCAAATTGTCTCTGTCGAGCTCTCAGCATCCTCCCAATAGATTTTAGTCAATTTCTACAATAATCCTTGTAACTCAGATGTACTGGCTTCTCTAGGCCAACTTGATATTGATCTGGAATCTCTAATTACTAAGGGGAATGGAGAAGAAAATACTGGTATGGGGCGATTTTAATATCCAACCCTGCAAATTGCCATCTAACAATATCTGTGGTATGGCTGCGCTCACAAATGACGATGGCACCCATTTTTTACATTCAGAATACGGTGAGAAACTCATTAAGCTTATTTTTAAATATGATCTAGGTTTCAGCAGTTTATTTTGGGACAGACCAGTCGAGGTATTTTGTACATTTGATAGTAGTGTGGGCAAAAGCATTATTGACTTTCTGCTTTCCCCAACCGTTACTCAGCCTTAGTTACCAACTTTACATATACTGCTACCTAATACTACATACACTATCAAGAGCATAGTGGGAGTACCCTCTGCCAGATCCCTTGGGAAAACCCAACCCCCATTCCTGTGAGTGATGCATCAGTAGGCCAACCGTCCTGTGCAGGTTAGAGATTAGAATCAACAGTGCTGCATCTCAGGCACAGCATGTCAGGATAATCTGAAGTGCTCCTCTGCCGGGTTTGACTAAGAGGCGGTTTATATAATAAAAGCACTGTTTTAATCACACTGTGTCAGAGGTGCAATGCTGATGTGATTGTTTGTCTTGGGACTCAGTGCTGTCTCCAACTGGACAATCAAATACAAGGGCATCGCTTAGAGTGTTCCTTAGCCTTGGACAGAGCATATGAACTACATGAGAAAATGCTTACTAAGAAATATGCTGCAAGCAGAAGAGTTTCCAACTATGTTATCATGTATGTACAAGGCATGTAACGGCCACTGTTTAGAAAAAAATGTAAACTTTAAATGTGTAACTAAAAGGGAGACTTGTGCGCAGGCCCTTTTGAACCTTACCACTCAATCTACACCATTCGACTTATGGATTCTACATCACTCTATCTATTAAATTTCAATCTATGCCACTGCTCTCTATGCCACTCGATACCCCCTCCAAGTTATTCTGAAGGCCAGTTTAGGTGACAATGCTAAGAGTGAATGAGTATTGGGATACTTGCCCTACAAATGTTCACACTAACTGGTTGTGTAAATTTAAAACTAGAAAACAAGTCTGGTGACCCGATGGTTTGCTTTCTCCACTTACACGAGCACGCACTTGTCTGCCAATAGTTATTTTACTTAGTTTTATTAGTTTATTATTTGGTCCCAAACCCCCTTCTCTTGGGGGCATCAGTTGGATAACGGTAATTCAGTATTCGCTGGCTGCCAAATGTTCTCGGGGACTTGCAGGTCCATGGTGCCTCTGAGACCGAACGCAGAGCAAAGAATGCGTTCCACCTAGGCCTGTTCCTGCCAGCAATATGTGGGGTACTTAGCAGGGCAAGGGCGTAAGTTATAGCTACCTTATGGCATGCGTTATCATTACTTAAGATGACTATAACTGGTGAATTTCTGTGGTTTGTAGAGTTTAAAAAGTGAAGTTTTAACTAAAAATGTCACCTAACCATAACCTTACTATAACCTTTGTTTCGTTCAGTAAATTTCTAGTTTTTTTTTTAACATAAAGTAATATTTTGTTACCATAAGTAAAGCCAACCCCCCCACCCAGCTTTCATCCCCTTGCAGGCAGCCAACCCCATGCTGTGCACGATCAAAGGCTTTGCGCAGCAGGGGGTTGGCCAGAGGGCATGGTCTTCATCCAGGACAGTGGTGTCATGAACCCCCTGCTTCACCAGCTTAAGAAGGGTTGGGAGACCTGAGGGTGATACTGGACCCTCAGAGCACAGGTCGATGCACTAACTGGAGCTTATTCGGAGTACAGTAGCAACTCGGTTTGTTTGTTACAGTAACTCATGTTCATGAGGGTTGTAGTCCGCACAGCTATTTCTCAGGCCTCTACAGGCTTCTTCAACTCCTATGAGGAACATTGATGGAGAGACCTACCTTTCGAAACCAGTTCCACAGCCACGGCCTGTGGAGGGAGTTTCGGTGGGGCGGAGAGGCGGGGCGGGGGAGGGGCAGGGTGGGGGGTGCTAAAAACTGGAGTATGGATAATTGAAGGTAAGTAAACAATTTAATAAATAAAACGAATTTCGTAGCGCACCCTGCATTGCATTATGCGATGCCGGGGTGCGCTACGAAATTCGTTTTATTAATTAAATTGTTTACTTACCTTCAATTATCCATACTCCAGTTTTTAGCACCCCCCGCCCTGCCCCTCCCCCGCCCCGCCTCTCCGCCCCACCGAAACTCCCTCCACAGGCCGTGGCTGCAGTTCCATGGCTGGTAAGACGTTTGTTTTCTGTTTAGACAAAAGCTGTGTTTAGGGGAGCAAGTCCTCAATTACTTTTCTCTACCCATGCTTCTTTAATAAGCTGCTACTGCTGGAGGGTTTTGTCTATGTTGGAAGGCTGCTAAAGCTGTATTTCCTACATGTTGATAAATCTTTATTCCAAGTTGAAAGTATCGTGCAGTAAGTCGAAAATAAGTACTGTAAACTAAAAATGAAGACTATGTTCTCTATCAAACTTAGAAGACTGCAGAAAAGAATAATAATGTTTTATAAACTAGAATGTATTTTACTCAACATAGAAAGTGTTGGAACAGGATTTCTAGGTGTCAAATTTAATGTGTTTTTCACGTTTTGCGATTCCCAGTTGGTCACAAATAGACCTCTCTAATTAATATTTATGAGGTAGGTAGCACTTTGCAACCCACTGGGAATTGCTCAAATCAAAGGAATGGTGGCCTGCTGGGTTCAGCAGACCACCATGGCTGTGATTGCTTTTAAATAAAGCAATATATATATTTTTTTTTAAATGCATCCCGTTTTCCTTAGAGGAAAATGGGATGCATTTCAAAAACAAAAATAAAAAGTCTTCTTTTCATTTTTTAAGAGGAGACAGTGGTTTGCCGCCTACCTACCTGTAGTAATAAGAAAAATGTGGATGGTTTGAGACTGCATTTCGGTAGCAAAACATTCACACCTACCACTGAGATTTGCGATTAGGAAGTAATACTCTTAACTCGCCCTTTCCTTATACCTAAATCTCAACCCATTTTGCGATTTGGAAATGGGTTACCGTATCACAAAATTGGGTTTTGCACATCCAAAAAGGCCTTTTTGCAATCGCAAACAGACCAATTCTGAGAATTTGGCCATTTGTGAGCTCAAAAAAGCAACGTATATCTAGCACTTAGTGTTTGCTCCCATTTGATGGGAGATTTTAAAATGCTCCTATCAGAAGGGAGAAAACATATGTATCCCTGTCTGCGCTAGTGCGTGCAGGGAAACTACTGTGTCCAGCGGTGAGCTCCCCAGGGTGCGGTCACCGAGCCTGCCCCAGGGGATGGGGTCCCTGCAGCCTTTTTAAGGCTCTTGGAGGTGGGCTGCACAGCCCCCTCCCTTTATGCACATTTTAGCCCTGGGGGATAGGGTCTCTGGTGCCTACGTAGGCTCAAGAAGTGGGGGGCCACGTTCCCCCTTCCATCATTAGTTACTTGTCCCCAGTGGATATGTCCCCGAGCATTTTTAGGCATAGGGATAGGGGTCGCGCCCTCTCTTTTCAAAGGTTTTTGGACCCGGGATATGGGCTCCCTGGGGCCTTATTAGGCCTGGGAAGGAGGGGGCATGCCCCCTTCTGTTTATCAAAATGGCTGCCCCGGGAGATGAGGGAACCTGAGGAATTATTTGGCCTCAGGCTGGGTCCCTCTGGGATCCCACCATCAAGCCCTGGGGAAGTCAGGGTATGCCTACCCTACTCCCTATTTCTTATTATGCGTTTTTTAAAGATTCAGGACTCAGTCCTGAGTCCTAAGGTGGCTGCCACCACTTCCTGGTTGATGTAGTGGCAGCCAAACAGATCTCTACAGGAGATCTGCCAGCTCCATGGAATCCTCCGCAGCATGAAACATGCAAAATCTTGAGCACTAATTGCTCTAAAACTACTGAATGAATTACCCCAAAATCACAAAAATCACTCTTTCTGAAACAAGATCCAGCATTCTACCTAATTTGGTGTAAGTCTCTTCAGTGGTGTAGGATGTAGCTGTGCCTAAAGTTCCTATAGAAAAATAATGGTGAAACTTCCCATGCACAAACTAGTCAAAAAGTATATATTTTTGTTAAGTTTTGTGGAGATTAGTCAAATGCACCAAAGTTATTAGCAACACAAATAAGGCATTTCCTATTGAAACACAATACTAATTCTAACTACCCAGGGGTGACCTCCACTGGGGAAAATGTAATAGCATGAGGAGGAGGTGGTGCTGAGCATATAAAACTAGCGCTGCCCTCTCCGCCTCACTAAACATGTGGCGGGGCATCACCCGCTCATTCCATCGTTGCCACAGGGTGCGCGGCACGCAGCAGTGCTGCCTGCCTCTGCCATAGAAAATGGTTGGGTGGCTTGGGTACAAAATATAGACTAACTATTGGGGAAAAAAAGTAAAATAAACACATACGGGAGAAGGAATGTAATGAAAAAGTGAAAAAATACAAAAAAAGTGTGACTGGTGGCACAGAATGGGGTGGATTAGGTAGTTTGGGGCTTAGAGAGCAGGAAACACAAGGGTATGGCTAGGCAGGTGCAGACATTAAAGCACAAAATGTCTGCACCCTTATGCAGCATGAAATGCTGTTCATGCTGTTTATTAACCCCTTCGACGCTGATGACGAGCTGGGCTCGTCATGAGGTAGCCTCCTCGCACGCTCATGACGAGCCCAGCTCGTCACGTAAAGTGCGCTTTTAAAAAAGTCAGCGTACGAGCGGAATTCCGCCCGCACGCATGCGGTTAAAGCAAACAGCATAACTGATAGAGCCGAACTTTCCCATGAGCGAGCTGGGGTCAGGGTGCCTGTCTGCATTAAGGTTATGCCAACAGCAGCGCCCTTCTGACCTTGCCCCATCCTGATCCCTGCCTGTTTGTTTCTTTCTGATTTGCCAGTTTAAAGTGGCGTTAGTCCCTAATTATCATATGGCTGGTGATTTTGTTAATACCCCATTGCCCCCTTCCTTGCCCTGCATTTGCCCCTTGACCCTTGCTGGCACACATCAACAAATCCACATCTATGTGAGGCAGCTAAGCTAGCAGCAATTTAGGTGATCTGGGGGTGGTCGAGATGCTTGTGTTCAGGGGCCAGTCCCTGCTCATCCAGATACTGACCAGTGAACACAAAAGAGACCCCCTGATGCCTCATTTATTTCACTACTATCCGAAAGGGCACTAAATTTCTCTCCGTCAAAATGCACAGGGCGCTATTTTAGCAAAGGCCGGCTCTAGTCCCCAACGTCATCTTTCTGACGTGACCTGCGCGAGATGTATCTCACATAATTAAGCGTAATCTCACAGAATTCGTGGGTCATTTCGCATGATTACAGCAGGCAGGAATTACGCGAGTTACGCCCACCGCTACAGATAATGCTGATGCTCCTACACCCATCCAGATTATCGATTGACTGCTCCTCCATTGTTAATCACATTGCTACTAGAAACTGGCAGGATAACTCAATCCATCGCTCAGCAACATTCTAATAATGTCTCAAAATACAGCTAACTCAATCCAACAGACACTTCTCTGTACCCACTGAAAGCAATTCAATCAATTCAATGCAAGTTTATTTAGTCCAATGGTCCTCAAACGTTTTTAAAAACTACATTAATACAACTTCTAAAATCATGGTTCTTAATTTAAACATCATAAAAATTCATATAATACACTCGGATTTCCTTTCAACATTTCATATAACATATCAATCAATCAATCACAGAATTTGTATAGCGCGCTACTCACCCGTAAGGGTCTCAAGGCGCTGAGGCGGGGGGGGTCGCTACTGCTCGAACAGCCAGGTCTTGAGTAGTTTCCTGAAGGAGAGGTGATCCTGGGTCTGCCGTAGGTGAGTGGCCACGTAAAACAATAAAATAAACATTTCAGATCTAATCACGTTTAAGAAATTCTTTAACTTTTTGGATAAACTTCACCATGGCACAAGCTATGTCTAAAGTATTAATTTCTGTTAAAAGGTTTACTGCTTGAACCCTGTTTTTAATATCATACTTTAAAAAAATCGGGCGTAAAATCTCTATTTGTATATCTAAAACCTTCTGACAATCCAATAATATATGTAAAATGTCACATGTTGTTCCCAAAGTGCAGGTGCATTTTCCCTTGCACTGAAAGCACCTGTACCCAACTATTCATCTGAAAATACATTTATTAGGGGGTGTAACACCCACAACACTCCCCCTGAAGCTACGCCGCTGTATTCATTTGTTGAAGAACCGATCCTACAATTTCTTGCAGCTTTTCAAACAAACTCTTCCCCGCTAAACACTTCCTGTGACTACTAATCAATTAATCATTCCACAAAGCAGAAATCCATTTTCCAGGTTGCACTCAGAGTACTTATCTGATCGTGAGCACCAATAAAAGAAGGAAGACGGATGCATTTCTGTACTTTTAAAGCGTTTGGAACGTTGGTAAGGTTCTAGAATGTTATTCAGTGTTCGATGCTGTATCAGAACAATAAAAGGGGATGGGATGTTATTGGCCTCGGTAACTTCGAATATAAAATGCTCATTCTCAGGTGCCCTCGTCGTGTGTATGCATGGCGGCTGAAGAGACAGCAAGCTAGCTGCAAGAGAGACGACCCTCTGCGGTCCGTCTCGAAAGAAGAAGAACGGAAAGTAGCAGTGGCGTAACAAAACTTGAGGGGGCCCCCCTGCAAAGTACATGGAGGGGGCCCCTTCCCCAACACCTACCACTTTTGCTTAGAGGGGCCCCTGGAGCTCTGCACCCCCACACTGCAGGGACTTATGTTACATCACTGCTGAAGAAAAATAATCACTGAAGTATTGCCTAATATACATACAAATGTTGCAGAAAAAAGAAAGAGGGGCATGCACAATTTACTCTGAATGTGTGGATGCGAAGCACAATTGGGTATTTTCAGGACAATGAATAAGTTAAATTGCCATATTAACAGAACACCACTCCTCCAGACGAAGCATGGGGTTGAAGACATTTGGGTCTTGACGTTTGTTCACATTCATAGTTCCCAGCAGGCTGTAATAGAGAATGGCTGTTGAAAAAGCCTGTCAAGTTTTTCATGTGCCATACCCCATCTGGAGAACCGGGACCCTCCAATAAAGAAGCACCAATAAATCAAATACCCTTGCAGGGCTGCAAGATGACATCTGCAAAATTTCGCAAAAGTAAGGCTTATTTTATGATGGGTGTATGGCTCATGGTGGCTAGAGTCTCGCAAATAGCATGCAAGCAAATCCGGGGCCCAGGTCCCTGAATAAAAGCAGCCCCCACTGCAGAGAATTGAAGACAGAACATAACTGAAATCAACCAGTGGTCGAAGTGGGGGAAAAAACTAGGGGACCTGTGGGCGGAGAATCAGAGGGCAGGAATAACCCGAGGATTGGATCAGTTGGCGGAGTCAGAGGTGTGGCCAGAAAAAGTAGGACATCCCAATTTCTAGTATTTGTTTAGCATTTCACTGATCAGTTACAGCTTATTACATTATTTAATCCAACCAATGGATGCACATGTTTTTAAAGGCTTAATATGAGTTATTGACATTAAAATACATTCACAAAGTGGGATACATTTCCAATAACAGAATGCCCCACATACACTCAAAACTGGAATCACAAACTATCTGTCACCGAGCCATGCAGTTTCTGTCATCAGAACTTCTCTTTCCCTTTTCCCCAAGAGCAGTTCAAACATGGATGGCGAGATATCCTACTGTGCAAATGTATTCCACATAATTATGGCTCTGCTATATTTGTCACATAATACATCATCTGCTGCATAATTTGACGATTAGAACTAATAAATTGTTTGTAGCTCAAACGGATCAAAGGTTACTAAAAATTGTGACTTGTGTTACTGCAAAGTGGAGGGCCCCCTGCAAAGGTTGACTGGTCACCTTTCTCACTGCTTCATTTGTATGTTACACTGGTACTAATGAGGCCAAATCTTTGCAAAGACAGTTAGCATGTGTAAAAAGTCAAAATAATAAAGTATCAGAAACTATACTGCATTACACTGCAGCCATTGTTTTGCTGCATAATTAAGTAAACACTGTGGCATAATTTTGTCCCCCATAGCTGTATAATTCCAGTGCCCCCAAAGCAAGCAGCACATGTTAAAAGTGCTCGTGCATGAAGCAGAGAGACAGTGACGTTTGCAAACTTAGTTTGGTGTGTGTGCAAATCATGCATTGCCGATCCCTGGTGATTTGCACTACTACTGCTGTAACAAGGCCAATGGAGGTATCAATGGGTGAGGCGGACTGGTTTCAAGTGTCCTGTGACCTCAGTGACAGTGTCACTGTTGCTCTAGGGTGTGCTGTTTCGTAGGCCTGCCCGCAAGAGTGAAGGTGAACTTCAGTATGGATTGCGTGGGACAGGCCTTCAAAGTTAACGCACACTTGTCAGCACTAGGGTCGACCTGCTGGTGCTATGACACCAGGGCTTCTAAGGTCTAGCGGGCCTTTTAAGGTCTAGCACGGGAATGTGCTCCCTCAAAAGAGTGGTCTGCTGGGCTGGTCATGAAGGCTAAACCTGGTTCGCCAGGGCCATAATCGCCGGTTGTGGCCATAGTCCCACATCCGCTCCCCCATTGAACACCAGACTGCTCCACTGAGAGAAAGTTGCGCTGCTTTCAGCTACAACAAAATTGTGCCGTGCTATAAACACCTGGATGCAACTCAATTCAAATAATGCACGAGACAAGAGTAATATGCTGCCTGGAAAAAAAAAAGTAACAACATCCTGGAAAAAGCAAACACTCATAGGAAACGCAAGATTAAGTAAAGCATGTGAAATGTAAGCAGGAGCAACTTGGTTTCCTTAACGCTTTTACACTCATTATTCAGAAATAAATGAGTGTTTTTGCTTGAAAAGTTAAGGAAATGACTACAGGGCCTAGAAGTGAACAGTTTCAATGTCCATTGCTTATATCCTTACAAACCTTAAGCAGTTTGGTTTATAAAGTCCACATCCCTGGACGCAGATAAACTAAAATAAGGAAAACAGCGGATAATGAACACATTAAACGTATTCCACTCAACACATTAACTTGGTATTCCAGTCCCTTCAGGATTGCTGCACTTGCCGAACTAAGGAAAACAATGCTGTTCAAAGAAAGATGAGAAAACGATAGTATCGCTTCACTGGTAAACTTTTTAAAGTGACGCTAAAGTGTGTGACTGTGAATAAAACCAATCTGGCCACTTTGCGACCACTATGTCTTGCTTTATTTAGCTATTTATTTGTTGTGTTTTTAACCTTTTTTTCTCTCCATTCGAGCCCGTTTTCCTTTCCTGCCCGCCCGTCACCAAGGGCCATGAACGCCGAACCTTATATATGGGCCTTGGCTATTTATGGCGTCCTGGGAAGCATTTTTTAAATAAAAAAGTAGGGGAGTCATGGATCGCATTAAATTAAAGAAGTAGAGGCACGCCGTGCCCTGCGGATTCCGCCCACTTCGACCACTGAACTCAACACAATGTATCGTGAGTGTCTGGACTAGTAGTACTACTACCAGTTGTCGCGTCATCTCACTCTCTCACCGACTCACCTGGGACTTGTCTTGCAGCTTTGGTGGCAGGCACAGGCTCGCAATTTAAATTTTGGTCACTGCCCACCGCCCCCGCACGTACAGTTTACACTGACTGCGCATGACAATTTAGTCAGCCCACCCCTGCCCACACCTGATGCCCCACCCTGAGGCTTAAGACCACACAGCTGCGCCGTGCGCAGGGCCCAGCTGTCAATTCTCAGGTCCCCCGGAGGCTTTGCACTTGTTGGTTGTGAGGTCTGCATGGGTCCAGGAGTGGATAAATCCTTTCTCTCAGGACAACCTCAAGTGGGGCCTTTTCTAGGCTAATAAGGAAAGGTTATTGAGCCTTTGCATTCAAGAGTCAGGGTGCTTAAAATATGATTTGTGGACTGATAAGCGTGGCCCAAATCCACCTGAGTGACTTACCTCACTCTCCTATAGTTACCCAAAATAAGTCAGCCGGACAGTGGAGAAGAATAAACAATACAAGTTTATTAGGCCACAAACTCCCATATGAGAGGGCCCTATATCGACCTCACCCCTAAGAGTGTGCCGAGAAGGACTAACTCACATCATCATGGTGATACATTATATTACGAGAAAACAGAGTAAAACACGCCCATAATGGAAAAGTACTGGTCCACCAGAGGTGTGGACAATGGCCTCATACAAGAGGCATCTGCACCTGCAATAGCAACACTTGTTATCATCTCCCAAGGACACAGAGCCAGGCCGCTACATCCCCAGCGCATGAGAACGGCCTGATAAGGAGTTTCGCTAGCAGGAGTTTCAGTTACAGTAAACCAAGAAATGCATATATGCTGACACGAGGAATTACTCCTATTCCTACGGGAGGGGGAATGAGCAAGTACACTTCGCACGTAAAGAGAATAATCCAAAATGGTGGCACACATGCTAAGCTAAGAACACTGCAAACAATATCACACGCATAAGTGAATAACTGCATAATGAGAACATGAACGTAAATGCGTAAGTGTAAGTAATTAGTTAGACACATTCCGCTAACTTCATAAGCATAATGTATGCAGGGGGCGGGGCTTGGGATTGACGTCTATCAGACCCTCCTTTTAGCGGACTGTGGCTAACACGTTTGTTTCCATTTATTAACCAAAAGGAGGGCCTTTACAGCAAAATCTATGGGCAGGGGAACTTAAACCATAACATCATCATGAATCAGTATTAGCCAATTCGCATCAGTAAGCTCAACAGCAGGGTATTGTTTCAATCGTTTCGTAGACTTCTTCAAATTGCTGGCACACATGGAGCAACAGGGAGGAAGGCAATAAACGCAGAGGCAGCATGACAGTAGAAAACCTACAACACCTATAATGACCATGAATATTTTCCAACCCCAGGAAGAGAAAAGACCCCACAACCATGTCTGTAAGGACCAGGTACCATTATCTTGATGGAGTTCAGCAGCCAACCTATGAAGTTTCTGCACAGCCAAGTTAACAGTCGGGGCGGAGTCAGGAATATATACGCAACAAGACGTCCCGATGACGCGGCAAGCTCCACCCCTATCTGCCAGGATGACGTCAAGAACCATTCTATTCTGAATCGTAAATAATCTCATAGCCTGCATCTCTAGTGACATGTTAGCTGCGATATCAGCTTCAGTGTTCACTACCTTTTCCATAACCCGTGAAAGGCGTCTAATGGATCTACTATTAAAAATAGGGCCCCAGAATGGCAACAGACCTTTAGAAAAGTCATTAAACTGCTGCCCAGCGGTGTCTGTCTGATCGACGTCATCAACTTGAAGATCCCTCCTTTTTCGCTGTTCTTGCCCCGCGTCAAACCTCCTATGTGTCTTGTGATAATCTGAAGGTGCTACATAAACAGGAGGAAGTAAATACGCCAGGTAGCATGTCCCACCCCAACCCTCAGGCAACCACAGGTACCCGTTATCACCGCACACAAAGTAGACATTAGGGGGAGTGACAAGCGAAGGGCTAAGGGTCAACCTAATCGAGGTGGTCACATTACAAACACTATCACCCACCTTTATCGGACCTCTACCCTGTATACAGAAATAAGGTGAGGGTCCCACCACTGCTAGGGGCACTAAAGAATGACCACTACTGTTCGTAGTGGGAGGGTGTCGGTATGCTAGAGAGGAGTTTAACTGTAGAAAACTCTCTCGTACTTTATCAGTATCATTAGGTACCAGAAACTTGTCCAACTTGTTCGAGCAAGTCTTTAGGAATGTTTGATCAAAACGTCCATCAGTAAATAACCGTCCAAGGGATGAGGGAGGCAAAGGGCGAACGCGCATCGTCAATGTAGACCTACTGTCAGGGAGTCGTGGTGTAAGAGAGTCCGGCTGCTGAAAAAACTTTACCCTACCAATTAAAGTGTACCAGCCCACGCAGCTATTCACAGGGGTCAGTTGCAGTGCCAGTAACCTGTCCTTCTTATACGCTGCAGAAGGAAGCAACCCACATACCCAACAATCTGTCACATTGTATACCGCGTGTGCATGATGTAACGTTTTTATGAAGACATTATCACGGTAACCTTTTCTCATACATTGTTCACCATAATCAACAGTAATCATATTATGCTCTGGTAAGGGAGAAGGGGTAGGAACCATCTTGTGGACTGGGTAAGCTTTGTCTAGGAAAAACAGTATTCCAAGCATGATCAGGAAGACAATAATGAGCACCACAATAACCACAATTTTACTTTTTCGTGATAGAGCACGCCATGGTGAATCTTGTTCCGGCCTGCGGGGAGCAGCAAAAGGCTGTTCCTCATCGGGTATTGGACGACCAAAAGGGTACATTTCTGCTAAAGAACGGGGCAAGGGATATCCTAAAAGTTCCGAAAACTAAGGACACTACTAAAAGTTCAGACACTCCAAAACCGGCCAGAGGGGTTCTTCACCCTTCGATGGGCTGTTCTCCCTATGTCCGTTAAAGCCTCATAGGCAGGCTTTCAGCTTCGCGAACCCTATTCCCTCGACGGAGTCACACAACTGTAATGACTCAGGAGCACTAAACTTGGGCCCACGTTTGACTCTAATGTTCCATCCAACAATGTCTTCAGAAGTGCACCAGGGCTCCTTTCAGCAGTCCATCCCTATTGCTACACTAACCTATCGACTTCAGTCCACTCCTGCCCCTATCTCAGCCCTTCTTCCAGTGCTCAATTCGTTTGCCTCTCTTTCCTGGGCCGCAAGTTATAGCGAGTGCTCCCTCGCACTTCGTGATCTGAAAACAGAATTGGTGGATCAATCGGACAGGAGGTGGCTTCGGTCACCGGAGCACCGTGACCGATGGAAGCCTTGCTACTCGTACTCAGGGCTGGCTTTCGTGCTTTGTCGTCGTGCTCCTCCCCAATCAACACAGCATCAGAGAAAGGGAGATACTTAGGCAACGATTCTGTTTCGTGATCTGCAATGCCACCTCTTACCCAGGCATCATAGGGTAAAGGCAGTGGAACCTTTTTCACATGAGAGGCATGCGTCCACGCCTTACGTCCGTCCACTCGAAGTGCGGTGCGGGTGGTGAGCAGCACCAACCTCGGCTCAGACCACCTGGGCTCCAAACAGGACTTCCGCTGGTACTTCTTGACGACAACCCAGTCCCCTGGGTTGATGCCGTGACCGGGCCCCTCAGGCAGCGGTTTCAGTGTGTCTGCTACCTGCTGGTGAACAGAATGAAGATCTTTAGTCAAGGCATACAAGTAGTCTGTCAACATAGGATATTCTATCTCTGAGAAACATTTAGGTCTAGGAACTCCCCACACATTTGCTGGCCTGCCGAATACAACTTCATGGGGAGAAACACCCGTCTTGGAATTTACTGTAACTCGTGTGGAGAGTAGAGCAAGGGGAAGAGCGTCTGGCCAACGCAACCCAGTACTTTCCTGTATCTTGGCCATTTTCAGTTTCAATGTACCATTAAATCTTTCAACTAAACCCGCCGCCTGTGGGTGTAAGGCTGCGTGGAATTTTTGAGAGATTTGCAATCCCTTACATATATTTTTCATCAGTTCTGCATTGAAGGAGGTACCGTTATCACTCCAGATCACCCTAGGTAATCCGAACCTGCTGAAGTATTCCTTGATCAACATTTTAGCTGTCGACATGGCTGTACAGTCTTTTGTTGGAAAGGCTTCCACCCATCTACTGAATGCGCACACCACCACAAGTACATATTTAAGATTATTCACTCTTTCCATTTCAATGTAATCCATTTGTATTACCTCAAAGGGGTATGTTGGAGGTGCAAAGTTACCCACAGGGACAGGTGTTCCCTTCCCAGGATTGTGTCTTAGACAAATCATGCACTGTTGTACCATGCGTGTGGCCACCCTGGAAATGTTCTTATTACTCCATACGGGGTCTAATAATTTACATATTCCTTTAGCGCTTATGTGAGCTGGTCCGTGGGCCATCGTCACCACTGGAAGGACATATGCATTTGGGAGCAACCATCGTCTTTTGTCAGTCACATCCGTCCAACACTCATCCGAATCCAGCTGTCCCTTTCCATTCTTCCATTCCCTCAGCTCCTCCTCAGTCACTTTCTCCTGTATGTTTCGCACACTCTGTACAGTATCTGAAAACATATTAATGTCTGGTACAGATCTAGCCGGTCCAGCCACAAACATTCGCGGGAGTCTGTTCCTGGCAGTTTCTTTGGCCGTCTGATCTGCAAACGCATTTCCTTGCCCCACATCATCAACCACTGCTTTGTGTGCGCTACACTTTATGACTGCCAACCTTCTGGGAAGCGTTAGAGCCGTCAGCAAGCGCAATATCAATGGGCCGTGTTGGATGCGCTGTCCGTGTGATGTTAAAAATCCCCTCTCTGCCCACAGTCTTCCATAACTATGAGCTACGCCAAAGGCGTATTGGCTGTCAGTATAAATGTTCACATCCAATCCTTCACTCAGTTCACATGCACGCATCAACGCTATTATCTCTGCGGCCTGAGCTGAGTTATACGGGACTCTAGAAGTCTCCACCACTGTGTGTAATGTTGTCACTGCATATGCTGCTGTTGTGGTGCCGTCCGTTAGTTTAAAACAGGACCCATCAACGTACAACTCTCCGTCAGGGTTATCTAGGGGTTTGTCCGTCAAATCTACTCTCCCTTTTGTTTCCTCCTCCGTTCGGAACAGGCAGTCATGTACTTCACCAGTTTCCTCATCCGAAGGGAGGGGCAACAGTGTTGCTGGGTTCAGGGTAGCACATCTTTTTATCGTCACATGTGGGGCAAATAATGTCATCTCATATCCTGTCAGACGAGCGCTAGTTAAATGCTGCGTCTGTGTTCTGTTTAGTAAAATGTCCACTGCATGTGGTACCATTACCGTAAGAGCTGAACCCAGTACGAGCCCTGCCGACTGTCTTATCGAAACTGCAGCAGCCGCTGTAGCCCTTAGACAGCTCGGAAGCGCTCTTGCCACATTGTCGAGCATTGCAGAGAAGTAAGCACATGGTCTCTGCTTCCCTCCAAAATCTTGTGTTAAGACAGACAACGCGCAACCTTCCGCCTCGTGCACATAGAGTACAAAAGGCTTCTGGTAATTGGGTGTTCCCAAAACGGGTGCAGAACATAAAGCAGTTTTCAACAACTCAAACGCTTCCTGGCATGCAGGTGTCCAAGGTAGGGGCTCACACACTTCTTTCGTGGTCAGATACAGCAGGGGTTTCGTTAGTAAAGCATAATTAGGTATCCACTGACGACAGTACGATGTTATTCCCAAGAATGCGCGCACCTCTCGCTGCGTGTTAGGTACTGCCCTGTTAGTTATTGCCCTGATGCGTTCTGGTGTCAGCCTTCTCCCGTCCTTCGATAGGAGGTGACCGAGATAAGTAACCTCCTGTCGACAATATTGGAATTTAGGGAGAGACACCTTGTGTCCCTTCTGAGCCAAATGGTATAACAATTTAACTGTCGACTCTCGGCATCCCTCCTCATTGTCGGAGGCGATGAGAATATCGTCCACATATTGCAACAAGACATTGCCCTGTGGGAGCTCCAAATCATCTAACTGTGCTTTTAATGCTTGACTATAAATACTGGGGCTTTCTGTATAACCTTGAGGAATTCTCGTAAATCTAAAACTGCGTCCGGCCAATGAGAATCTGAAGAGGTACCTGCTATCTGGGTGTACGGGTATACTGAAGAACGCATTCTTAAGGTCCAATACTGAAAAATATTTTGCTGACGGAGGTATCATAGTCAAAATGGTAGTAATGTCAGAAACCACTGGGTACTGAGGCTCAACCACTTTATTAACATGGCGTAAATCAATCACAAAACGATAGACATCAGGTGTATTCTCACCCTCGGCACCTGAGGACCTTTTCAGTATCGGGAGTATCGGGCTATTACAAATGTTAGAGTCTGTCTCCTCAACCACCCCTGATCCGATCAAATCCTGTATAATCTGCAACAGAGCCCTCTCTCCATCTCTAGAAATCTTATATTGAGGTATGCGAGGCAGCTTCGCTCCCACCTTAACATTTATGGACACCGGTGCAATGTCCATCTTACCCACATCAGTATCGCTACAGGCCCACAAGCTCGGAGGGACATCCCTGAATTCAACTGGGAGGGGTTCATCCTTTGAAAAACATTGCTGCGCATGCGCGACCGAAGGACCCATTGTAAGGTACACACCATCCGGAGAGCAGTAAATTGTAGCATGCAATCTTTTTAACAGATCCAAACCCAGCAAATTCTCACCACAATTCGAAGTCAAAAGAAAAGGGGAGTCAACAGTAAAGGGGCCAATCGTAAGTGTCAATGGCTTAGAGATGGGGCTAATCACCGGGGTACCAGAAAACCCCACTGAAACATTAGTCTTGCCAGACAGAGCTGCCCCTGGAACCTGAGAACGTGCTACAGAACTTTTCGTAGCGCCTGTATCCAATAAAAATTTCTGATGAGATCCCGACAAGTCTGCCGTTACATAAGGCCCACGTTGATCAACATCCACAGAAACAGGTCCCTCACTCTGCCCTACGCTGTCCTAGTTATAAGAAAATCCAGTGAAATCATCCTCGGCGTACGCATCGTTGTAAAACTGTCTATCCCTTCCTTCAACATGCTGCCTATCCCTTCCTCCGTCAAAATAATTTCCTCCAGGCCTCCTACCCTCCTCAGACTGCCTATTGTCTCTAGGCGCTTCTCCCCGACCTCGTCCCCTACCAGGTCCAGCCTGGGACCGCAGTAGTGGACAATCCTTCCACCAGTGCCCTTCCTGTTTGCAGTTAGCGCACTGGTTGGGTCCCAAACGCTCTCTTCTCTCTCCCCTCCCGAAACTACTTCCTCGACCACCTGACGCGGGCGGGGCTCCCCGTCCTCTGCCCTTCGCTACTTGCGTTTTCAAATCTTTCGCCTTCTTTTCCTGCCTGTCTTTATTCTCATTCTCTCTATGCTCATAATACTGGGCCATGCTTAAGATGCCTGAGGGGGTAGATGTTGTCCATGTACTTTCAGACGCTTGCAGTCGGGCTGATATTTCTGGCAGTAGATTCGTAACAAATCTATTGACAAAGAGACGCAACCCGCCATCTTGAGAGATATCCTGCCCGCTAAAATCCATAAACGTGTCCTCAAAGCGAGTAAAGAAATCTGAAACTGCCTCATCCTTTTTCTGTTTGCAAGCTGTTAACTTATCCCAATCTACCTTTTTAGGAGGAATGAGTGAATGCATATATTTAATTATGCGCCCGGGTAATGCTAGTATCTCAGGTTTCGGTTTTTCGCCTGGCTTACGTTCCTTATCCCAATCAGTAAATTCTGCCCAAGTCCCGCCTAACTCCTCTCTATGTTCCGAACCCTTCACCTGTCTCCACACATCCACGGGGACCAATAATCCGAAAAACAGTTCAATATCTGCTAACGTCATTACCGTTGAGGATGCTGCCTCTGTTAATTCCTTGTAATAAGCCGTTGGGTTCTTTCTAGAGTCGGGTAACTGCGCCTTCAGAGCTAATACCTCGCTCCTTTTCCAGGGCGTATACACCCATTGTTCTTGGAAATGAGCATCTACACGTGGTCTCGTTACTGCCAAGGTGGTCGGGTCTATTATTTCAGATACCTCAGGGTGAAATATAGGGTGTACCTCACGCATTGGATGTATCCCCGGGAAGTGAGTCTCACCTGTTACCGTTAGCTCATTCCTGTATTCCAACAAATACCTCAGACTACGGAGCACTTCCCCCGCACCAGTATTAGCCCTGTAAGCATGAGCCTTAATATCGCGAAGAATCGCCGGTGCCTCACCGCCATACCCCTGCTCCCATAACGTTATCAGGGTCGTTGACATGTGCCACAAAGCGTGCTGCTGCATTAAAGGCTCAAAATCCTTCATAGTAGACCAAATATCTTCTAATGAATAAATGTTATTCCTGGCCCATTGACAAGCTTGATTAGCTACCATTGTTTTCTCGTCTAGGGGTACAGTAGCGCGTGTGAGTAACTTTCGTACCTGATGGAGTAGACCTCCCTCCGCTCCTCTAGCAGGTGTTCGCAACGCGCTCTGAGGGGTGGCGCTGGCAGAAACAGTGGGGATAGCAGGGCCAGCAGAGAGCACCGGGGATAGCGCAGCAGACGCAGGGCTCGCCGCCGAGAAAGGGAGCAAGGGTGCCGTGGTAGAAGGGGAAGTAAGTCCCCCTGCAGAGGAAGCAGGTGTACCGGACAAGGGAGGGGCACCGACTTGGGGAACTGAAACCACCGCCTGTGGGGCGAAATCCCCAAGCACGGGGTACAGTGACTGTGGTGCATATGGGGGAGGAGGTCGAGCGCTCAAAATATCTTCCATCTCGTCTACGTCCTCTTCCTTTACCACATAGCACTTATTTTCCAACAACCGAAAACGCCTATCTGCGCGCTCAATCCGCAGTTCATTCTCTTTCTTAGTGTGTTCTCTCGCCTTTTGCGCCATAGTCTGAGCCGATCTTTTCTGAGCAACCTTCTCTTCCCTTATCTGCCGTTCCCGTACCTCCTTCTGCCACATTCGCAAAGAATCAAACATACTCTGGCGGCTGCGTCTAGCAAATAACTTGTCTTGTAAATAGTCTAATTTTTCTGCATCGAAAGAACCCAATAGGGGCCACTGCAAATCCACATTATCCATTGTATACTTATGCCATAAAGAGGAAAACAAAATAGGAGGCAAGCCGTGTTTGACGTACATGTCGAAATTTGGAGAACCTTCCTGAGGGGCAGGTTGGCTCTTAGCCAATCTCACATCTGAAACCTCATCACAACACCCGAAACACCGCAATTTACTAAAGCACGGCATTTTGTAATCCTACAACACACAATAACACAGGGAAAAATTCACAATATCATATGCATATATTAATCAAACATAGTCCGTACTAAAACACGTGTTACCAAATGGGACAAGGCCCGTCGACCAAGTCCTGGGAAACCTGGACACTACCGCAGACTGAACAGCCTACACTCGCTGTTCCGAGACTGGGAAACCAATCCGTTTCCCGGGCAGCACTACAAATCGGCAGGTGCCACACCACGCGGGACCCGGCGCTCTCCCGTAAATCACCACATTAGGTGTTCGGGCGAGCCCAAAATCCTCGCGCAGCAAGCCACTCACCAACCCGCAGTACTATCCAGTCGGATTTTTCACAAACCCTCGTTCCCCAATCTCCATCAAGTCTGTCAGAGCGTTATCCACGCCCTGAGTTTCCCGGAGCACACTAGCCCCAGAAGCACACCGGCTCCTCCAATCACCAGAGACACACCGGTCTCACGGAGCACTCCGGCCCCTCAATCACCAGTCGGACCACTTACCTTCCGTGCGCGGTCCCGACTTCTACCGTTCTCCACTTCCGGCTGGCTGGACCAACACGGTCAGCTCCAAGGTTCCGCCTTCCGGACTCCGGCGTAGGATCACGGACCAAGACCTCCTCCAATCAGCAGGGTGGGGCAGCGCTGCGAGAACCAAGCTCGGCATCAAAGTGGGTACCCGGACCCACCGTGCCGACCAGGGGGTCTCTGGCCTTCTGCTACCCACTTACGGGTGAGAAAGATCCTAATCGCGGAGTCCCTGTTCGGGCGCCATCTGATAAGCGTGGCCCAAATCCACCTGAGTGACTTACCTCACTCTCCTATAGTTACCCAAAATAAGTCAGCCGGACAGTGGAGAAGAATAAACAATACAAGTTTATTAGGCCACAAACTCCCATATGAGAGGGCCCTATATCGACCTCACCCCTAAGAGTGTGCCGAGAAGGACTAACTCACATCATCATGGTGATACATTATATTACGAGAAAACAGAGTAAAACACGCCCATAATGGAAAAGTACTGGTCCACCAGAGGTGTGGACAATGGCCTCATACAAGAGGCATCTGCACCTGCAATAGCAACACTTGTTATCATCTCCCAAGGACACAGAGCCAGGCCGCTACATCCCCAGCGCATGAGAACGGCCTGATAAGGAGTTTCGCTAGCAGGAGTTTCAGTTACAGTAAACCAAGAAATGCATATATGCTGACACGAGGAATTACTCCTATTCCTACGGGAGGGGGAATGAGCAAGTACACTTCGCACGTAAAGAGAATAATCCAAAATGGTGGCACACATGCTAAGCTAAGAACACTGCAAACAATATCACACGCATAAGTGAATAACTGCATAATGAGAACATGAACGTAAATGCGTAAGTGTAAGTAATTAGTTAGACACATTCCGCTAACTTCATAAGCATAATGTATGCAGGGGGCGGGGCTTGGGATTGACGTCTATCAGGACCAAAGTCCTAGATGGAAAACTACTGAAATCTTTTCAAAGGAGGGCGGCGATTGACTTCCATCTATGCAATGAAAGTAAAGCTTGTATAATCTTCATTAATTATATGACGAATTGTGTGGATATATATGATAAGCTGTTGTAAAACGTACCAACCAATCCTCGTGCACCGAATCTGACAGCATCTGCTGGGATCTTCAGCGTGTGATCTCTGCCTCCTCGTTGTTATTATGAAGGGTCACATTGATGATGTCATTGATCATTCGAACTGTACTGATAAGACACAGAATTGTCCCTTAGCACAGCAATGGGGCTTATTAATCGTCACTGCGAGGATAAGAAACCGAGAGAGCCCTACCATGACTCCAAGTTATATGCATCATTTACACCAGGTGCTCAAACCTCCGAGCGATTTTACCTGCCATGAAAAACGTGTACAATGAGAAGAGCAGAGTTGTAAGCTCAGGAATTCCAGTCTAAATTCGGAGGAAGTGTTTTCTGAAGTCATGGGCCTGTAAACGTCACAGAGATTCCATGGACTAAATGATGCATTGCAATAAGCAGTCTTTTTCTAATACACTTGTTATATTGATAATGGGTTGCTTGAACCCATGTAGTGATGAGCTATTCTACTTTGGAAGCTTTCTTTTCACTATTTGTATAGCTCCTTTCTGATTTTCCCCAAGTTCTCCTGTTTGGTAAACTCCTTTACGTGTCTGGTGAAATACAGTAATAATAGTTCCCAAACAATGAGCAGCAGTGGATGTGTGCAGTGGTGGTAGTACCTTCCTAAGGTTACTCGAAAATAAAAGAGAGTGCCTAGAAGCCGTCGAATTATAGATTACGTGCTTCATAAACAACATTAATGTGAACCGTTATAGCCAAAATCACCTTAAAGGAAGGCTTAGGTTCAAACGTAAAATATGCATATATTCAATATTCTAAAAGTCACTTGAATTATAAAGCTGAAGCAGACTGATGCATGCGGCAGAGAAACACAAATTAGACACACCTCTGTCCATTAAGAACAGCTCTGTGGAAAAATAGTTTATTTACATCTTTAGATAAAGCTGTTTAACTAGAATGTACTTTAGGATTTATGACATGTTACCTTAAAAAGGGAGGTTTGTGATTTTATTCAAGCTTGAACTAACTACACTTTTGAAATAATTTCTGTGATGAGAATATGCATTTGCATTAATAGTGACATAAAAAAATATTGAGGAAGAAGCAATCCTGGTAACCGTCCTGCTTGAGTTAAACTGACATTTTAAGGTTCTTGTTTCCTGATACAGACACACGTATTTCCCTTTCGAACTAGTGTGGTTGTTTACACTCACTGGGTGACACCTGTCTTCTTGTTCAGCGGCTAATTAAAGCAGCTGGTGACCACTGTTGTAAAGTTCCTTTTGTGCCAATGTACTTACTCGTGCAATGTGGTAGTTTAATAATTTTTGATCCGTTTCAAGTAGAAACTTTTTTTGTTAAAGTCTGCGAATTATGCAGCGCCGAGTTAACTTTGGGGCCCATTGGGGGAGGGGGGGAGCAAAGCACCGACCAGAGACTCAGAATTTTGGTGGGATAAAGGCCGCTTTATTGGAAGCAGGTGCACCTTAACAATGAAAACCCTTGGCCTGCGCCGTACAATACTAGGCCTCACTAAATATGTAATTTCCTGACAACCCCCACCCCCTCCCCTAAACTGGTTCCCCCAATCCACAAGCAGTAAACAATTAGCAACAACGTCAATTTTCCTCTCCACCTGGCTAAATACTTTATTGTGCTTGACCTACCCCCCGATATCCAAAACATATCTCCTGCACTTCCCCCATATAGGAAGAACCGCCCCCACAGGCAGAAACACATCCGCACCTGCTCCAGCGACACCACAACCCCCCAACCATCAAACAGATCCCAATGCACCTGCCCCCAAGAAAACCCCTTCCAAAAAACCCCACCCAATCCCCAAAAAACCTTACTCCATCCTGAAAAATGGAAATCAACCCACCCATGCTTCCCCAGGTTAAAAACTCGAAACCCCCCTTGAAACAGGATAAAACCCAGGGAGGGAGGGAGGGAAAACATTTTATCCGCCACCACCCCGCCCGGCTGCTGTGCCCAGGTCATCGAAATGGTGGCCTATTACCCAAAATGGCCGGTTTTAAAGGCAACCAGCCCAAGCGGCCCAAATATCCCAACCTCAGCCCAAGGCTACCAGAGCAGCCCAAAACCAGCCCACGTACGGTGCTGGCTCTACCCCCCCTTCCCCGGCCCCAAAACCTCCCGGGGGTGACAGGCCTCCCGCTGGTCGGCCGCCCCCCCCAAAGCCCTATTGGGGCCCATTGGGGGAGGAGGGGGAGCAAAGCACCGACCAGAGACTCAGAATTTTGGTGTGATAAAGGCCGCTTTATTGGAAGCAGGTGCACCTTAACAATGAAAACCCTTGGCCTGCGCCGTACAAAACTAGGCCTCACTAAATATGTAATTTCCTGACAACCCCCACCCCCTCCCCTAAACTGGTTCCCCCAATCCACAAGCAGTAAACAATTAGCAACAACGTCAATTTTCCTCTCCACCTGGCTAAATACTTCATTGTGCTTGACCTACCCCCCGATATCCAAAACATATCTCCTGCACTTCCCCCATATATTAGGAAGAACCGCCACTCGAAAGACGTGCTAACGGCTTTCGACCCCCCCACAGGACTCCTGCACTTTCGTGTATCTGCACCCACCAATGGACCGATCCAAAGCCTCCTGCAAGTGTACCACATACAACTCCATTCCGTACTGCCAGGTGTACCCCTCCTCCCTGAAAACCACCGCCCCGGGCCTAATCTCCGGGCGCTCCATCCTTTCACACCCCTCTTTCTCCTCAAAAGCCTTCAGTTTCCAATAAGTAACCTCCGGGCCTAACTATGGCCGCTGGCCTCTCAACCCCCCTCCAAACCCGCCGGTGACCTAAAATCCGACCACTTGTCAAGACCCCCGCCTACCTGCGCCGACTCGCAACAGGACCCTCCTTACGTGTTTAACCAACGCTAACCCTTTGCATGTTACCAAGGCCACGTCCGGCACAGTCTCCCCTTTTCCCCCCCACACCAAGCCGGCAATGAAGCATGCCCGCGCCGGCCCCTCTTCCTTACCACTGACCATGAACAACCTGCCCTCCAATGCCAACTTCCGAGTCCGGCGCTTGACCCAGTCCCCCTTTCTGCTTGCTTTATAAAGGAGTGTCCACCAAATAGCTCTCCGGCGCCTCCGCAGTTGGCCCCGCCCCTGAAAAGACACACCCGAGGGAGGCGGGAAATGTTTCTTTCCTGTCCTAGCGTCACTCCCCTCCCCCCGCTGCCTGACAGACGCCCGCTCACAGACCGACCTCCAGGGCCCAAGGCCTTCCCTACCCTGACGCGCAGCCTTCATTGCCGCCCCACTACGAACGAATGCCACTGTAACGCCATCAGGTCCTCACCCATACACCATAGGGCGTGCCGCAGGACCCCCCAACCCCCCTGCCGCATACACTCTGTCACCTCCTCCTCACCAAAACCCCTGCCCCCTGTCCAACAGCACCGTCCTTCAGACCCCCGCCGACGGTGAATCGTCACCCCCCAACACAAAACCCCGTCCATCAATTCAACCCGAACCGCACTACCTGCTCCTGCTGAAGCCACCGGTCACCTGCCTCTCTGCTCTCTACCGCCGCAACTCCTCCTCTGTCAAGTCATAGGCACCATGGAAAATGCCCCAAGAACACATGTCCCAACAGCTCCCCCTTTTGCCCCGCCGACAACCGTAGTCAATGATGCGGCAGCGTCAAACCGGACAGCGTCAGACCCAAACGACGCCGCTGCCATCCTCTTGTCTTCCGGCAGGCGTGCTTCCATGCCACGGAGTCAAGCTCTCCCAAGTTATGACCGCACCGAACTGGGACCGTGCATCCTCTCTGGCGCCCAGGGCACCCCCAGGTAAACCACAAGGCCCGTAAACCGTCCAGCTCCGCTGGCAGTCCGTCGCAACCCGGCCGTCCCACCAGAAAGAAGTCATCCAGATAGTGCGGTCAAACCCAGAGCCGGTCCGCCCGGAAAAAGCCTACTGCAAAAGAACTGAATGTCTCCCACATCGCACATGAAAGCGAACATCCCATGGGCCGTGCTTTCGCCCACCATGCCAACATTGCAGCCCCCCCCGTCCTCCGGCAGGCGAGCTTCCATGGCCCTGAATCAAGCTCTATACCACGCAAGGACAGCACCGTCTGGGACCGTACCCTTCTCTGGTGCCATGGGCACCCCCAGGCAACCCACGAGGCCCTTTAAACAGACCAGCTGCCGCCGGCAGTCTGTCGAACCCGGCCGTCCCACCAGAAGGAAGTCAACCAGATAGTGCGTCACCGCCAGCGCCTGTCTGCCAGGAAAAAACCCCCACTGCCAACAGAAATGAATGGTACACACAGCGCATACGACCTCGTACATCCCCTGGGCACTGTCGCCCCCCATGCCAACCTTGATGCCCTCTCCTCCCATGGCAGGCGTGCTTCCCTGCCCCGGAGTCGAGCTATATACCAAGCCAGGACAGCATCGCCTGGGACCGTACGTCTTCTCTGGCGCCAGGGGCACCCTCCATGCAAACACGAGGCCCGTACAACTGACCAGCTGCCGCTGGCAGTCCGTCGAACCTGGCCGTCCCACCAGAAAGAAGTCCTCCAGATCGTGTGTCACCGTCCCAGAGCCTGTCCGCCAGGAAAAAGCCCAATGCAACAAAACTAAATCGCCCAATCCGCACACGTGAGATCCAACCTTCCAGGACAATGCCTTGAACACCTTTCCAACACCTCAGTACCGACCCCTGCCCCTCACCTTCTCTCCTCACTGGTTGATCCACATCAACGCGCTTGTCCCCCCCATTCATCAATGCTTTCCCAGTGACACCTTTCCAGCCACCCACCCACCTGATATGTGCCCCTTTCTACTACCCTGTCCCCCCACCCCAGGCTTCCCTTTTTCTGAGCCAGCTGACTGTGCACCGCACCCAGGAGAATGCGTTGCATAGCTAAACAACTGCAAGGTCCCAAAGGTGAGGCCTATTGGCTGTGACAATACTTGTTAATGTACAATCCATGAACCAGCAAGGCTTGCCCCGTTATTGACCTGCCTTTTAAGCGGCATTTTTGATCTTCCTTGAGTCATGTGCAACTTTCAGCTTTAACCCCTGTTACGGCCAGCTCGGCCTCCGCCGATGTTCAAGAATACATTGAAACTGGCACAAAACCTGTCTAACAGTAATCAAAAGTAGTAATAATGGGCTTGTGTTGTAAGAAAAAAGAAGCCATATGTGACCACGTCCTCAGGCCCCGCTCCCTCGAACCCTCATCACCCCACTCGATTTTGGTACCTGTCAACTGCGGTCATTGCATGAATGCTATTACTGCTCTAGTGTTACTGTATAAGCCTTCTGCTGAAGGAGCCCTCCTACCCCTGTTGTCATAGACTCGAATCCTGGTGTGCCCAAGCAGCCTTACTCTGACGAGGACAAAAGGAGAATACGAAATCAATAGCCATACCCTTCTGTTAAACGGAGAAGAGATCGAGTAAAATATGTCATGATAGTAACTGACATGTTCCATCCCGATATTCCCGGTGGGCCCGTCATACTCGGCGCTCCCCGCCGTGGGCATACCTGAAGCAACACCAACACCGCTACTCTGCTGCCCCCCCACCCCCCCTGTCCGCCTCTCCCCCTCTTCCTGCACATCCTCACATAGTCCAATGGCCTCACGGCCTCCTGCCCAGCACCGGGCCCCTCCGTCCACTCATCCCCTCGTCCTGCCCCTTTACACTATCTCACAAAGAAACCACAACTCTCTGTAGGCTCTGGCACTTGACCACATGCGGAAAACGACAGCATGGAACCCCCACCTGCAAGAAGGACTGGCCGACGGCTCCCCTTTCCGGACAATGCAATTAGTAACTGGAACTCCCTTCCGCCTCCGCTTTGAACCACCAGTTCCTCACCCACTATAACCTGCGGGCAGACCTTTTGGCAAACCAAACGTTCATTCTATGTGACCATGTCAGTGTTGTCCCCACGTGTACGTGTGGTCCGTTAGGCTGCCATAAATGCGCTAACACCCTCTCACCTGTGCTTGGCACTCCCAGTAACAAGCACACGTCACCAAGTCCCAGGTACACACTGTTCGCTACCCCCACGTAACCTGTGCCCTTTTGTTCAAGTGTCCTCCATCGATTGCAGTATCATGCCACCATTTGCTGATTGCCCCTGTTGTAACCTGCAAACATGTTCCTTCCCTCCTGTAATGCATAGTCTGCCACCTCTAGCAGTTTGTTTGCACCTGATTGTCACTGTTGCCTCATGTACCATAACGTTGCTTTCGCCAGTCGTTCACTTTGTACTGCACCCGTATCAGGTCCGTCCCTATCTTGAAGCGCTCCGACACCTTCAGTAAAGTCTGCGCCATTCAAACTCAAAGTAATGAATAATACTCAGCATCTGATCGTTCAAGTGTCCTGCATTGCTCATAAAGAAATAAATAATACTCAGCATCCGATCAACCGCTTCCAATCGCCAGCCCCAACCCCCGGCGGCCGTGCAGACCCTTTGGGGGGGGGAGGGCTGGGGGTGCGCACCGCCCCGCTCCCCCTCGCGCTTCCAAGAACAGTCCCTCGTGGGAGCGCGACTGCCCATACCAGGCAGAGCCGGCCCATCCCCTCGGTCGAGTGGGGCTGCATGCTGCCCTCCCGAGCGCCAATCTCCGCGTCCCTGTCCAGAACAAGAGGCGTGGTCCAGCAAGCCGGGGGATAACCAAACCCCCCCGCCCCCGAAAGCCCCCCCCTCCACACCCGACATGCCCCCCCCGCGCCTGCGGTGCCTCCCACCCCCCCCCACCTGCAACAGTTCCCCCCCAGCCCCGCCCTCCCCCAGGCTCCCATCGGCCGCCCCCCCCCCGCACCCCCCAGCCTGCCCCCCCTTATCGTCATCTACCGAATACCAGGCCCGGAGTGGAAACATATACTCCCCCCCCCCAGTATCCTCATTACCGCGCACTTAGGGAAGTGCAGACGTGAGCCC
Organism: Lissotriton helveticus; assembly: GCF_964261635.1. Taxonomy (NCBI): domain Eukaryota; kingdom Metazoa; phylum Chordata; class Amphibia; order Caudata; family Salamandridae; genus Lissotriton; species Lissotriton helveticus. The sequence goes on along the minus strand of NC_136065.1, from coordinate 596,069,393 downwards.
ACCTTTTAAGAGCCTGGCAGATTTGGGCCAAAAACGTGCCTGGCAGCAAGTAAACTCTGTTAATCTAAGCGATAGCTCCGCTGTCGCTGCCTGTACCGACATGCCTGCTATCGGATCCTTGAAAGCACATGATGCACTAATTCGCTGTCTACCGCACCGGGACAGACCCAACGTACTATAGGTTGGCGCGCGTGCGGAGCTACCTGCCGCTTAGGCGCAGCCGCCGCCACCCGCGACGGGCTCTCCCCTTCGCACATGCCCCGCACCCCGGCCGTGTCCCTACCGCACCGCCCTCTCGCCAGGCCCTGCGATGCCCCCACCCACCCCCCTCCTACCTGGGATATACACGCAGCGGCACCACCGCTAATCCGGCCACCGCAGCATCGCCAGTGGTGCGCCGCAGCGGCGTCACCACCGGCCCTCCAGGTCCGCGGTTCAGAGTTGCGCGCCATCTGCCTCCGCTCCTCACGCCACCGCCAACCACGACTCCCAGCACCAAACAGGCCCCGTGGACAACCAAAGGGCGACCCTGCCCCCCCACGCGACGCGACCACCAGTACATCAAATTTATAAAAAACCCAGGGAGGGAGGGAGGGAAAACATTTTATCCGCCACCACCCCGCCCGGCTGCTGTGACCAGGTCATCAAAATGGTGGCCTATTACCCAAAATGGCCGGTTTTAAAGGCAACCAGCCCAAGCAGCCCAAATATAGCCCAACCCCAGCCCAAGGCTACCAGAGCAGCCCAAAACCAGCCCACGTACGGTGCTGGCTCTACCCCCCCTTCCCCGGCCCCCAAAACCTCCCGGGGGTGACAGGCTTCCCGCTGGTCACCCCCCCCCCCAAAGCCCTATTATCACTAGGTCCCAGAGTTCAGACGGACCCTGTCTGTGAGTATAATTGTACAGTGAGCTTAGGGGGGCCCTGGAGCTCGAGGGCCCCCCCCCCCGCACCCCGGGGGCTGCAGGGGCCTTTGTTACGCCCCTGGAAAGTAGCAGTTCGCTTACCCTGCATCTTTTAAATAAATATGCTGTTCAAGAGTCCTGAACAATCATATTGAGGACAAGTATTACCCGTCCCGAGCCCTCCCCGCGCCACTGAACGTGATACCTAGGAAAGGTAAATAAGCTGTTAGACAAATTGACTGGTTGACAAAGGGGCCCTGTTAGACCTGGTACCATTGGCGTGAGTCTCCCTTCCATTTTTCACTGTTGTCTCCTCTGTTTTTGATATGTTTTTGCTGGTTACATGCTTTGAGCACTGTGCCACTGCTATTCAGTGCCACAGTGCAAGAGCTCTCTATTGTAAATTGTTGTAATGGATTAGTGATGCCATGATTGGCTTAATTGATTTACTTGTCTGACCCTAGTGCAGTGCACCATGTGTGCCCAGGGCCTGTAGATCAAATGCTGCTAGTGGGCTTGCAGCACTGATTGTGCCACCCACAGAAGCAGCTTGTAAAGTGTGTTTCAGGCCTGCCATTGCAGAGCCTGTGTGCAATCTAGTACTGCCATGTCAACTTGGTAAATGCACCCACTTACCAGTCTGTAGTAATTTACATTTGCACTAACCTATGCTTGTTGCATGGTTAGATGCCTAGAACCTAATACTGAGTGTGTTCCACAATGAGGTGTTGTTCTATTATAAAGTTCTGTTGAAGACAGTTGATCCTTGGCAGCTCAAGATGTTGTGTATCTGCTTGGTAGTCCGGTTTTGATACGGATTAAACTAAGTTTAAAACCTACCTGATGTCAGTCTTGATTACAACATCTTTTTGGCGACGGGAGCTGGACTACCTACATGAACCCATGAGCGTCTGCTGAAGATATTTTTCCATTAAAGGAAAGGAAATGTCCACTGAAGTAAATATCGCCAAGAAACAGCAACTCTTCAAAGGAAAAATTTTGGCAATGTGCAGCAAGGATACAGCCACAATACCGATGACACAGAGGGATGTCGGAATGCTGTGATTTCGGGTCCTGATGAAGTCGGAAGCTGTACGAGGCTGTACGAGGGTGAATCTCATCTGCTTTTCATCCATGGTTGCTGTGTGGACCGCGTCGGGGCAGTTTTGGTGGGCAGAACACAACGGTAAAATAAGGTCAGTGGCACTGGAACACACAACATGGACATGCGTTCCAGCAACAGAAAAAACTGGTGGCTTGTGGTTACGTGCTACCCTGGGTACAAGCACGTTTGCGTTTCAATAGTGAAACGCAGAAACCATTGTCAAAAGTACTTACGTCACGGAGACGTTTCATGAAGCAGATTACCATGACGACAGCGTCATAAAGGAAATTGTTGTAAGACTCTCAACAAAGGATTTTTATGTATTTCTTGAACTGTCAACATCACAGAGATGATTATAAGAAAATGCTGACCATGCACCCACTTACCAGCCCCTAAACCTTCCCTTTTCAACATGTTAGCTACCCCTAAGACAGGCCCAAGGGCAAGGTGCATTGTAAGTGAAAGGTAGGAGATGCCCTGGTGTGTGTGGCTTGTCCTGATAGTAAATTACAGCCAATTTAGTTTTTCACTATTGCAAGGCTACCTGTCCCCATAGGCCAGAATGGGCAGTTTGATTATAACATTTTATAATCCTAACTGACCCAGGGAACATGGTAGAAAAACGAATTTAGTATGCCTGAACTCTGAATGTTATTTTTTTTGTGATGGTGATTTTTACATTCTGTGTTTGAAAATACCACTTTTAGAAAGTAGGTATTTTCTTACCTAACCATCCAGCCTGCCTATGCTAGGTTGTTTATTGCATGTCTGGTTTGTGAGCGGCAGGAGGGCTTGGGCTCAAGCAGTCTGATGAGTCAGGGCTGGGCTGAATTGGACCTTGGGTGAATAGAGAGTAGGGGGCAGAGATTTCCTTTCACTACCCGAAGCCCTCATAGATTAGAGAGTAGGGGGAGGAGATTTCCTTTCAGCTACATAGGCCAGGTGTGCTTTTCAACAATGCTGTCTCCGCCTCCTGACAGGAAGCTGCACCGGGGAGGACAGAACTGGTTTTGGCCAGGTACAGACACTCTCTGCCTTCAGAGAACAAATACATTACTGGTATAAATATTGGGGCCCAGACCCCAAGACTTGAGATCACTTCTGGGAATCAAGACAAACCTTTGCCAAGGAGAGGAACCAAAAGAAGCTGAAGGATTTGACTGCCCCTGTGCCAGTGTGCTATTTTCTGGGGTTGGGCTGAAGTGGTTACTTATTTGCCAAGGAAACAAGAAATAACTTTTAATGAACTTTGAGCATCTTGAAGAAGAATCTCCAAGGGCTTGAATTGTGCTTGCCTCCTGCTGAAGTCTCAGGGATACAAGACTTCACCACCAGCTCCCCCTTGAATTTCCTTGCTGGGAATTCACTCTGCAGAAGCCTGCATATTGTTGGGAGCTAGAAGCGCGACGCAACGAGAAGAAGCTCGTCGCCGCCGCAGCTGTTGCCGTCGCATCACCGGAGAAGCGTGTTGCTGCAGCAGAGGTCACGTCGCACCCCTAGAGAAGCGTGTCTCCGTCGCAGCTGTTTGTCGTCGCATCACAGAAGAATCGTGTCACCACCACAAGGGGAGCCGTCGCATTTCCAGAGAAGCGTGTCGCAGGGCCTGTCACGGCTCAGAATTTCCAGAGTCGCCGCACGGCCATCGGGGATGCATGCATCGCCTTCACATCGTCGCATCGCATCAAAGAAGCCATCTTATAGCATCGCACCGGATCGTCGCATTGCGTCACCATCTTTTCGCATCGCAACCTGAACGCCACTATGAGATCGACGCATCACCTCCTCTCCGGTAAGGAACTGACGCATCACATACTTTGCAAAAGCACTGAGGAGCAGACGCATCGTCTCCCCCGAAGCAAGGAACCGGTGCATCGCTCTCCCTGCGAACATTTTGTTTATCTCGCGTTACGCAACCAAAGGTACTTTGTGATAAACGTGTCGCATTTACCATCATCATTGAACTAAGCTATATTTACCATCTAAAAGTCATCTTTTTAATACTGTATTGTGGATTTTTGTTGTTTGGGTCTTGTGTTAAGTCTATATAAAGAATACTTATTTTTATAAAAACCTGTATGGTGTCCATCTGTAGTGTTTTCACTGTATTACTGTATGTGTTCACAAATGCTTTACACACTGCCTCTGAGATAAGTCTTCCAGCTCGTGCCAAGCAGGGGTTATTTTAGGAGTGTAGCCCCCTTACCCTGACTAGAAGCAAGGGTCCCTATTTGGACAAAGGTGCAAACCATTGCCAACTGGAGGCCCCCGGTTCTAACAGGCCCTAAAACATGGAGATCTGTCTTCGACCCTAAAAAGCAGCGTGCCGGAAGGCATTACATGATTTGTTAGCATAATGAAGTATAATAAAAACGAATTCAACCATGTAATTAAAAGGCTGATTACAACCACATTAGGCAAAATCAGTAAAATAGTGATGTGTTATAAACTATAATTGGGCCATTTTTGACTATTGCCTTAATTTGCATAATTATTGCTGAGTTGTTTATAACATTTAAAATAATTTAATGGACTTGATTTATTAATAAAGTGCAGAATAAATAATCATATAGTGAAATATCAAGTGTGTGTGTGTGTGGGTGCGCGTGTGTGCGTTATGAGTGTGTGCGAGCGCGTGCACATCTGCATATATGTATGCACTGATTTTGGGGGTACAAAACATGTGTGACTGAGAGATTATCCGACAGGCTTGTCTGACTGTAAACACTCCTTTCCGCTTGAGCTTAACTCAGTTTAGATAGAATGAGATACCTCCCAGTTCTCCTTCTATCCAAAAAAGTTGGAATTACCTTTTGTTGCTTAGAGGATCTGCCAGTGACCCCAATCCATTGGGACTGATACAACAGTAGTTTTTCTTTTGCAGGGAATGTTTTCTCTATACTGGTATTCAAGGTTGATTCAAGGAACTGCATTCATAGCGAATAATTAAAATGATTTTCTTTGAATAAGAGACAGGCACAGTTTTTTGAAAGACATGGCTTCGCAGTTAGGGCTGGACTGTTCCCATGAGGCACAGGGTCAGACTGATTTGCATATGGCCATGTCTGAACTGGGGTGGCGGAGTGAGCTAAAGAATGATGATGGATTAAACCCAGATCAGTTGACTGGGGGTGAGTGCTTGCAATGTTCAACACTCCGTCCCTCATCACCTTTGGTTTTGCTTTGTTCGCCCTTAGTTGGCAGGGTATGACCAGACATGGGTCCCTTGCTCACTTTGCCAGTGGGTTCAAGCTAGCCTGGCTGATGACGGCTGATTAGCCAGTAACCGGTCCCAGGATGCTTGTTTCCAGTCCAGGGAAGACAAGGCTTGGCAGTTCGGGCTGGACTGTACCCATGAGGCACAGGGTCAGACTGATTTGCATATGGCCATGTCTGAACTGGGGTGGCGGAGTGAGCTAAAGAATGATGATGGATTAAACCCAGATCAGTTGACTGGGGGTGAGTGCTTGCAATGTTCAACACTCCGTCCGTCATCCCCTTTGGTTTTGCACAGTATTTTGAAGATCAGCAAATGTTACTTTGATGCACATAAACCATAACATAACTTGTATTTGTTAAGCATGTTTACTCGGAGGTATCTTGGTGCTAAATAACAGATGTTTATTGTTACCCAACACAACGGTACTCATTTTATTGACCTCAGATGGATGAAAGGTTGAGAGGACCTGCCGGGATTTGAACCTGTGACCATGAGGTCACACAGGCCCCTGCAGAGGACGCATTAGTCCATTGAGCCACCAGATCCAGAAATGAATCTCATTTTATGAAACAGTCACCAAAGGATTTTCGCATAATGACAGTGGTGCAATCGTAACAGAATATCTAACATGACACTATCATGGCTATTTTAATCAAAGAAGCCCATAACATATGTTTAGGGATATTATCAAAAGCGGATTTCAGACTTGGCAACTGTCTCTCTGGAGTTGAGCTGTCACCAGTGCCATGCATTTTGTAAAGACTCTTGGGGCCGATTTTAAGCTCAATGTGAGTACTTTGAAGTGATATCAGCAGGTAACTACTTTTAAAAGTAGATACTTTTTAGGTCTCATGTGGCGTTGCAGGGCAGATCCCTGCTCCGCCTCAGCGAGAGATTTTGTAGGAGAGGATCTTCAGAAGAGAGCTTTAAGCCCGCCCCTCATTTCCATTGGCTGGTGTCACCGTTTATGCTAAACGGTGGCCAGTCATTGGAAATAAGCTATGTATGTTGCCTCCCTTTGGCTTTTTGTGCTCTTTGTGCCGGCACACTTGGACTGGCTTGCCTGCTTTCCTTCTGTCGTAAGCAAAAACTGCCCATGTGTTCACCCACTTTAAATAGTGTGGGTGGACCCATGGCAAAAACTCCTATGGCCCTTACTCTGTCAGGCCATCTGAGGTATATATAGGCGGCAGAGACGGAGTAGTTTCTGCCATCTACATACTGAAGTTCCGTCCTACTCTAAATGAGGCAGTGAAACTACACTTTGGAGGAGAGAGCGACAGGGTAACCTCTCTGCCAAAGTCTAAATCAGGCCCTTAATCCCTTCTGGTGAGACATAGCGTCCAGCAAGGACGTATCATCACTCATAATCTTATTAGTGTCTGGCACACCGTTGGGAATAGAACACTGACTTGATAGATATTCGTTTTTTGTCATCAGCTATGATTAATAATTAAACTGTGTAAAACAGCATTTATGACATTTAACCCACCTAGAACATCTAAAAATAATCTATATCTGGACAATTGTTTTCTTGAGCGGGTGCTCGAATTTGATTATTTGGGCATTAACCAGAGCTCGGAGATAATTTAAATAAAAAGCTGACAAAAACTATTTACATTCTGACACAACAGGCGGTGCTACCATTCAATTTACTAAAACCCTGTACAGGTAAGTGTTATTAACCTCAATAGAGGTCTATAGGGGTGCAGCTCTGTTAGAAATGGAGTTTCTAGTTGGCAGAAGTAGGTACCCTGTCCAAGTAGGAACCACCGCTCTAGTCAGGGTAAGTCAGATACACAACCTAAATTAACCTGTGCTCACCCTCTGGCACAAAGCAGTCAAGCATAACTTAAAAGGCAATGTGTAAAGAATGTGTGCACACTTTAATTAAAGTAACTCAATGAATACACCACAAAAAGACTCCACACCAGTTTTGAAAAATAGAGAATATTTATCTGATTAAAACAAGACGAAATTGACAAAAATCCACTAAGCAAATTGGAGCTATGAATTTTTAAAGAATACATTTGAAAACAGTGCTAATCCCCCGTCATTTAACCAATGGCTTATAAGAATGTTATCAATATATACATTGGAGAAATCATAGTATGAAAAAAAAGGTCGTAAAGTGATGCAATTAGGTAAACGGATCTTAGCACCGGTAACGCATTGGAAATTCAGAATAGAGGAGTAATCTATTCTACAATATTAGTCTATAACATTATAATAATTCTTACTTTTCGTTTTTTGTTTTCATGAATTTCAGCTCATTTGTGTAAAGACTTACATGACCTGTGAAATTTTTTTTTTCTTGTTTACAATGATGCATATCTGCTAAATGAAATGTATATTTGGAATGAAATAATTGATTGTAATCACGTGGAACTGTATTTCCTGATGATGAATAATAAAAATAAAAAAACCAGTGCTTAGAAGTCACTAGTGGTCAAAGGGTTACTTGAGGTTGTGAGGAACCAGTACAAATAGAAAGTTCAGGGTGGATGGAGGGCAGGCTCGCAACAGAACCCACGCAAAGTCTGCTGAAAAAGTACCTTGTATGGAGCAAAGCGTTGACGTCGAGAACACAATGCGTCATTTCCAATTCACACAGTCGGATCACTGTGTCGTGTTGAGCCTTGCAGAAGGTGTTGAAGGATTGGTGCTGCGTTGTCGTCAAGCTGTGCAGGATTGGCTCCTGCGTCGTCATTGAGCCCTGCAGTTGGGACCCACGTCGTTGTCGTTTCCGCACTGCATCGGGGTCGAAGAGTGATGCGTCAATTTTTCTCACACAGTCGGGTTGATGCTCCAGTTTTTGCAGGAAAACAGATGCACAAGCCACTTCTGAGGCCCAGGATGAGAGGGGGCACCACAGGCAAGGGTAGGACTCACATATTTCAGAGTGCTGCAGCACCGTGAGAGTTGCAGGAAGTCTTTTGTGATCCTGTGACTTCTTGGAAACAGGAGGCAAGCCAGCAAGCCCTTTGAGAATCTTGGGTTCATGGATGTAGAAAGGATGTCCAGTTCCTCTCACTCCCTGTAAGAGGCAGCTGGCCAGCACGGCAGAGCAAGTGGCAAAGTGGCAGTCCCTCCTGTGCACAGCAATCAGCAGGCCAGCACAGCAGAGACAGTAGCAAAGTAGCAGAACCTCTTTCAGCACATCAGCTCTTCTTCCAGGCGGAATGTCCTTGGTTCGAGTAGAGTTCTGATTTGGTGGTGTCGGGGGTTCAGTACTTATACCCAAATGTGCCTTTAAAGTGAGGGAGACATTAAAGAGGTGCCATTGAAGATTGCAAGGTCTCTGCCTCTCATGCCCTGGCTCCAGACACACTACAGGGGGGTATGCAATTCTTTCTGTGGGGGCAGGCATAGCCCTACTCATGTGCAAGAGTCAGCTCCTCCCTCCCAGCCTATCTCAGGAAGGCCCATCAGCCTGGTGATGGGCGCTCAGGATGCAAATGTAATACCTCATAGCTTCCTTTGTGTGACTGTCTAGAGGGAATGCACAAAGCCCAGTTGTAACCCTAACCTAGGTGTGTATTCAGAGACAGGCAGCGGCACAGAATGGTTGAAGTAAGAAAATGCCAATTTTCTAAAAGTGCCATTTTCAGACCTGCAATTTAAGAACCAATTTCACTAAAATATGTGCTTTTAAATTGCAACTCCAGAGACACCAAACTCCAATTATATAGCTGCTTCCAATGGGAAATTACACTTAAAAGATGTTTTAAGGCAATCCCCATGTTAACCTAAGGTAGAGATGGGCATTGCAGTAGTGAAACGTGAATTTAGCAGTTTTCACTTCCAGGATATTTATAACTCAAAAGTACGTGTCTCACCTTTTAAATACACTGCACAGCCCTTGGGGCTACCTAGGGCCTACCTTAGGGGAAACCTAAATGTAATAAAAAAGGAAGATTTGGGCCTGCCAAGTTGTTTAACCTGCCAGGTTGAAATGGCAGTTTAAAACTGCACACACTGCTGTGCAATGGCAGGCCTGAGCCATGTTTAAAGGGCCGAGTGGATGGCACAATTAGGGCTGCAGGTCCAATAGTAGCATTTAATTTACAGGCCATGGGCGCATATAGTTCACTTTACTAGGGACTTACAAGTCAATTAAATATGGAAATTGTGGATGGGCCAATGTTACCATGTTTAGAGTATGGAGCATATGCATTTTAGCACTGGTTAGCAGTAGTAAAGTGCCCAGAATTCTAAAGTCAGCAACAATGAAGGCAGCAAAAAAAGGAGGTCAGAAAACAAAAAGTCGGGGGACACCACACCAAGGATGTCAGGTCTAACAAACTCAACCTGCAGTGTGCTACAATCATGAGATTTGGGTATTCGTTGATGTCTCTCCTTTGATTAAATCAGAGAATTTGCTTCTTTGGGTTCGCATTACGAACCCAGTCAATACAGATTTGCCCTCTAAGATGTTTTTCCCCAGTAGGTACCAGAAATCTGGGATGGTTTACTTTTATTCAAGATTCTCCTTGAGACATCCATCTCATGAATGTTTGGTCTTCTCCGGAGAATATAAGCAACAATGCTTATAGGTTAGTAAAGTCAACCTACATATTTCCGTAGGCTATTCTATACTCTGCCATGGAGGAGGACACTGTTATTAGTACTTAGCTTAGAAGGGCGGCAGACTTTGTAGCCCCCATTACAGCCTGTAAAAAGAATACTACCGCCCATTCAGCACGCTTGTTTTCACAGGAGTTAGCCCAGAAAAGAGTTGCGTGCAAGAACCTCGAAAGAGCCTAATGGCATCAATACTTAGAATCAGATAAGGTTCTCTATAGAACAACCCTGAAAAACTACCATAAGAATCTCAAGAGGTCCTGTGGCACCTTTTTTTACGCAATCTATTAAGGAAGCAGAAAATGATGGGCAGGAGATTTCTTAAATTGAGACCAATTTTACGGACTCTAAATGTTCTTCCCCTTTGCTGGAACCTACCCAGTCAGTATGTGACCATCTTAATGATTTTTTTGAGGATAAAACCTCAAATTCCAGTCCAATTTTGGGGTGAATCATTCCCCCGGAGGATCTGTAATAACTGATGGAGCTGATTCTATTCCAAAATCTAAATTGGGGCCCTTCCAAGCTCTGTCTGTTGAGGAATTGTCAACCTCCTTCAGGAACTGTAAGTCTGGATCTTCAATGGATCTAATTCCTCCTCAAAATCTAAGGTCAATCTCAGATATTATTGCCCCAATTTATCAGGAGCTTTTTGACATCTCTCTCCACTCAGGGATCATTCCAGAGGATTGGAAAGGAGCTAATGGTGTTCCTCTGTTGAAAAAGGTTAACACAGACCCTGAATCTTTGGCACATTTTAGACCAGTCTCTCTGATCCCAGCAGCTTCAAATATCTTGGAAAGGTGGGTGAATAAACAACTTACCAACTTTCTGACTGAGAACAACCTGCTCTATCCCTCCCAATCAGGGTTTAGAGTTTGCCACAGCACCGAGACCATATCATTAGAGGTCTTTGAGTCTATTTAAGCCAGCTTCGACTCTGCCCTTAAAGTGGCCTTGGTGCTGTTGGACCTGTCAGCCATGTTTGATACAGTAAATCATAACATCCTGCTGTACAGATTGAAACATCTGGGGGTGACAGGATCTACCTTAAGTTGGCTGGGTTCCTTCCTTGAGAGATGTGAGCAGGTGGTTTAGATGAAACCGTATGCCTTGGGAGCAAAAAAGTTGAAGTGGGAGGTGCTGCAAGGCTCCTCCATGAGTCCTACGCACTTCAACATTTATATGTCTTCTCTGGCCCATTTGGTTGAATTATTTACCATCAAGGTCATCTCATATGCGGATGATACCCAACTCCTTCTCACATATACAGTATAGTATATATAATGATGAAGGAAGCATTTGCTTGCTGTATAGTACCTTGCTTGACTGGCTGAGACCAAAAAAAAAATTACAATGTAACCCCGATAAAACAGAAATTCTATTGTTTGAGGGGAATCCCTTCCCAGAATGGGTTGGAGCTTGGCCTGACAGTTATCAACAGTTGTGAAAACGTGTTTCCAGACTTTTTTTGCGTGCTGAAAAAATTTCTTTATCCGCTTCCACACAATGCTCAAGTCACAGTGGCTAGGTCATTAATCATTTCACGACTGGACTATGCTAATACATTATACTTGGGCCTCCTGGCATATCTGATTCAGCAGTTACAAGTTGTGCAGACAATGGGGGTCCGCCTACTGTACAAAATACCAAAATATACATCAATATCACTATTTCAGGAGAGACTTCACTAGTTGCCAGTTAGGAAATGTATAGTATACAAAGCACTGACCCTGACGCACCAAGCCTTTTACAATAAAGGGCCTGCCTACCTGAATGAAAGAATTTAGGAATATAGCCCCGGAAGACCATTGTGTTTTAGCAATGCTGGTCTAATTGTGGTCCCCCGCTATAAAAGGCAATGGAGGGGAGGTCCTTCCTTCACTGTTAGGGCAGCCAGAATGTGGAATTGACTGCCTGAACAAACAAGGGCTATCCCAGATGAAGTAAAATGTAAACATAAATGTAAATGGAGCTACCTGGTTTAGCTATAGGGGAGATGAGCCGTGGATTCCCTCCTTGGTCGTCACCTACCCAGTCGGTCTTTAGACAGACTTCCTTTCATCTCTACCGATGTCTCTTCCCTTATCCTCACTCTCTCTCCTCCCCTACCCCCCACTACTTTCTCTCTCCTTTCTCTCCTCCCCTAATGTACTGCTGACTGTTTGATTTAATGTTTACTTGTTGTTCTTTTTCTGGTATTGTTGAACCACATTGTTGCACTTCCTTTCGTCTCTCCTGTCGTCTCCTACCGCATCCTCCCTCTATTTATGTCTCTCCTTCCCTCCTCTCTCAATGTATTGAGACTGAACTATTTTGTCTGATGCTCGATGGAGCTACCTGGTTTAACTATAGGGGAGATGGGTCGTGGATTCCCTCCTTGGTCGTCACCTACCCAGTCGGTCTTTAAACAGACTTCCTTTTGTCTCTACAGTTGTCTCTTCCCTTATCCTCACTCCCTCTCCTCGCCTACCCCCCACTACTTTCTCTCTCCTTTCTCTCCTCCTTTAATGTACTGCTGACTGTTTGATTTAATGTTTACTTGTTGTTCTTTTTCTGGTATTGTTGAACCACATTGTTGCACTTCCTTTCGTCTCTCCTGTCGTCTCCTACTGCATCCTCCCTCTATTTATGTCTCTCCCTCCCTCCTCTCTCAATGTATTGACACTGAACTATTTTGTCTGATGCCCGATGGAGCTACTTGGTTTAGCTATAGGGGAGATGGGACGTGGATTCCCTCCTTGGTCGTCACCCACCCAGTCGGTCTTTAGGCAGACTTCTTTTCGTCTCTCCTTATTGTCTCTTCCCTAGCTCCTATCCTCTCTTCCCTGAATCTCTCCCCTTGCCTGCTACTCTGTCTACCCCCTGTCCTTTGTGCCCTTTGACTAAGCACTCCTTCTCCCCTTGTTGGGGAAAGATCCAATATTTATACTTTGGAGTCTCAGCGAACCCGCTGAGTGAGTCCACTGCGCCAAGGGAGCCACTCACACTTGAGGTATGTATGGCACCCCTTGCCAAAGCACTCCCTCTCCCCTTTTTGGGGAAGGATCCAGTATGTAGGCCTTGGAGTCTCAGAGACCCCTCTGAGAGAGTCCACTGCGTAAAGGGAGCCTCTCGCAATAGAGATAGGGAAGGGATACCACTTCCCCTGGGATCACAGCTTACTGGACTTTGGACGTTGCCTTGACTCGTCTACCGGTTTGTGTCCACGTCACCCTTCCCCTCCTCTCCCCTTGCTGTGTCTCTCACCCTCCCCTCCTCTTTCCCGCCTTCATTATCTATCTACTTCCCCTGCTCCAACCCCCCTCCCCTGAATCTCTCACCTTGCCTGCTTTTCCCCTTACGTATTTGTGCTTATTGTTTATCTCGACCTTACAAGTTGTTACATTGTTATTTCACCGCCGCTTGTGCGGGTCCGGTTCTGGGGTGGGGTCCGTTTTGGTATTGGCCGCCATCTTGGAGTGGTGTGGTGGTGGTGTGTTCAGGGACTACTACCGGCGAGCGCTCTAGTGCGCAGGAGTTACTGAGGGACAGGTATTTAAAGCTCCCCGCCTAGTGCAGCGGTAACGCGCAGCGGTGGCGCCCTCGCGTAGCCTGAGTCGTGCCAGAGTCCTGCCCGTCTGCGCCCGTCCGCGCTTGGTCGCGCGGGTCCGGCGGGGACTCTGCTTCTTGCCACCTATGCACGATGCTCTCCTACACTAGGGAAGCTCTTATGTCTGTCTGCCACCGTTTGCCGTCTTGTGACAGAGCCCGCGTGGACCCCTTATGTGGCCCTCATCAGTGTGCATGCGGCAGGTGGCTGCTTGAAGCTCCCTCCTTATTAGGGGCTATTGGAGCAAAGTTCGCTACTTGCAGTAGCAGCCCTCGGGACCATATTACCATCTGGAATTTGAATGTAAGATCGTTAGTAAAACATCATCAGGACATAGCGGACCTTATGGGTAACGAACCTCCTGACATATTTTGTCTGACAGAGACTTGGCTTCAGGACTCTGACCCAGCTGTCCTGAATTTGGCTTTTTCCTCCGAGTATTCTACCTACTCGCTGAATCGCTCCTCCAGGGGCGGTGGAGTAGCGCTTGCTGTAAAATCTCGCTACCCTTGTACCTGGAAAGTTCAGAACATTGCGGGCTGTGAAAGCGCCCTGTTTAAGGTGGCGGTTACATCTCACTTCACCTTCTCAGGGCTGCTTATTTACCGTCCGCCAGGCAGCGATGTGGCATTCCGAGAGGCTCTTCCTGAGGCTGTTAGTTCACTGGCAGTAGGGTGTGCCAACTTCTCAATCATTGGAGACTTGAATCTTCACTTTGACATCATGACCCTACCCTCAGTGAGCAGGTTGGGGGCTGATCTCGAGGCCCTTCAACTGGTCCAATTGGTCCCAGATTCCACCCATGTTGGGGGACATACTCTGGACCCCTTCTTTTCAAATCTAGCGGGGGTAAAGGTGGCCCCCTCCCTTCCCATGCCTTGGACAGACCACTCGTTGGTGACGATTCACTGCCCTCTGTCAGAGGCTCCTTTTAAGCCCTTGTTGCGAGTTATGCCTAGGCGGCGTTGGAGCAAATTAAAGTTGGAAGACTTTTACCGCATTCTTACGGAAGATCCGTTGGGCCCAGTGGAGGATGTGGAATCTGGTTATGACCATTTCTGCGAATGGGTAACCAGAGCCCTTGACTCCCTTATCCCGATGATACAGAGTAAATGCGGACCTCGTGATCCCAGCCCCTGGTATAATGGCACTCTGCGTGTACTGAAAAGCGCCTGCAGGCGTGCAGAGAGAGACTGGCGGAGAGCGTATGATCAGAGTAAAAAAATCATCTATATGGCTACTGTTAAGGCTTATCATCGGCTGTTTGCAGAGCCCGGGCTGCATTTTATGCACTGGAATTTCGCAACAGCTCTAACCCGGTAAAAACCATCTTTAAGGCTCTTAAGGACCTCGTAGCAAAGAAGCCCGCTGCTGACACCATTAGCTCAAACGCTCATTGTGAAACGCTGGCGGCCTTTTTTCTGGAGAAGGTTCAATCCATCTATAGAGCCTTCCCTACTGCTGCGCAGGCTGGCGCCGGGTTGCCTACTGTGCCTGGACAGTTGATATTAGATTCTTTTCCCTGTCTTACTCCGGAGACTTTTAACATTTTGGCTCTTCGAGTCAAATCTGGATCTCCGGCAGATCCGCTCAAGCCAGTAATGTTCAGAGATGCGACACTCTCTCACCCAGTCTGAGACTTGATCAACATCTCGCTTACATCCGGCCGGGTGCCTTCGAGGTGGAAGCAGGCAGTAGTAATGCCCATCTTGAAAAAGCCATCTCTTGACCCTAGTAAATCGGAGAGCTATCGACCCATCTCACTTCTCCCGTGGCCAGCCAAACTCGCGGAGGTGCATGTTAACACCGCCCTCACTGACCATCTGTCGCGTACCAACGTTCTGGATGCTACTGTGGTAAATAAATAATTAATTACCGGTCTATTTTTCAGGATACTCTAATAACAGATAGCTCAATAAATAAGAGACAAGATTCGAGGTATCTTGAGTCACAGGCTTTAATAAGGCATAAAGGACTGGAACAGGACAGCCTGCATGGGAATAGGATGGCAGCTGCCGGGGGCAGGGTCTGGAATGGCTAGCCAACGTTTAATAACAGTACACAATATATATATACTAAAACAATTGCATTACATTCAATACAGTAGGCGTAGCAGTAGGCGTGGTTCGTAACAGTCGCGAAAGATAAGGCAGAAAGTGGGTGTAACAAGAGGCGTGTACATAGACATGTGGTATGAATGTCACAGAAGTGTCATGAATGGGGCGGAAACATGGAGGGGGCTACCTGAGCAGCTGGGACCTCTAACCTAGTGGTGCGCGCAAACGGACAATGACGTGTTACCAGGGAGAACTGGGGGCTATGACTTCTGCGCTAGAAGAGGAGACTAAAGTCTGCGGAGTCAGAGCGACATGTACCTAAAACATATCTGATATCTGGTGTTTGGAGAACATGTTGATAGAATCCAAAAGTTATCAGGGCAAAGGCTACTTGACTCTAAGGCTGGTGCATGCATTATTCTACATGTATTGCGGGTGCAAGGAATATTCTATGAATATAATACAGTATTTCTCTTACATGGAGACAGAAAGGCTAGACCATGACGGAAACTATTGATGCGATTCAGTAGCTTAGGAATGCAGAGAAGGAGGGCTGAACTGATAACTAGAAGCATAACATACTCTTGGCAGACTGGGAGGCAGAGCCAGACCGAGCCGGGCACTGTGAGGCAGGAAGTAAGTGAAGGGTCAGGGATACAGGTGGGGGCTGCATCGCTCCTCGGAGAGGGTTCAGGAAACAGGAGCTGAATCTGAGTCCGGGCCCTTTTGAGGCCTAGAAACGGGGACTTTTACTGAATTAACGTGCACACTGTAAAATGTGGCAACGTAGGTTTACATAGGCCTAATATTCGTAGCTTTCACGAGAACTGGAAACTGGCATACTAGAGTTGGACACAACTGTAATCGCGTCTTTAATCGATCATAGGGAATACATATGCATATTGATCATGCACATATAACTTAGGATGGGGAACACGTAGGCACATACAACATGGCAAAATTTACTTTTCCACATTCCCTCCTTGTGCCCTACGTTTCCATCAGGAAACATCAATATTCATGATACCATCTATCATTTCATATAGCATCATTTGTTCGTCTCGAATTGTCTTGGAACGGGACTTAGGACTAGGAATACAAGAGGTAGCACAAATGCCGCAAATCGCAGGGCCACATTGAAGCCAACCGGACCATGTCCAGGTGCCTGGATTCTGGTGTAACTGATGGGCAATTTTATGTAGTCTGGTTATAGCTGAATAAACAGACGGCGCGTTATTAGGAATGAAAATGCAGCAACTAGATCCGATGACTCTACATGCTCCTCCTCTATCGGCCAGTATGACGTCAAGAACGAGACGATTTTGGAGCACGACAAATCTCATAGCAGATTGCTCTTCGATTAAGTTACCTAGAGCGGAAGTAGTCTCATTCACTACTGCTTCAAGGGTTCTGGTTAACCTACGTATTAACTTACTATTCTGGACAGGGCCTATAAAGAAGAATAAACCTTTATTGAAATCTTGATATTGTTCTAGAGTAGTTTCAGTTTGATCGACAATTGGGGACTCGATCTCCCTTCTATGTCTAATGTGTACTAGATGTGTGTTTCTGTGATAATCAGATGGGGCTAGAAAAACTGGTGGCAGTAGGAAGGCAATGTAACAGGTTCCATCCCAATCGAGGGGCAGACGAACATATGCGGTCTGACCACAAATAAAATAAGAATGACGTGAGGCTTTGAAAATAGATTTCCCACTGTCACTATACTTGACAATAGTAGTACAATCACTATGTCCTATATGTGCGGAACCATTCTTTCTGACACATAATTCGCCTTTGACTGGTAGTACTGAAATAGCGGGCAGATCTGGAGTAGTATCGGACTGAACATTCAGGACCATGAAATTCGAGGAATAATTACCTAAATCATATACTTCATTTTCTAGATCTAACCCTGTTCTATGGGAAAGACCTTGTTTGTCTGGGAAACATGTGCTATTCAGAAGGGACATATCAGTTGAGGATGACGTTAACGTGGACCATGCTCCACACGAACCATTATGTGAAAACGGATAAGGAAAGAGTGGCAGAACTCCCTTCGGTGTCTGGAAAGGGGGGAGTCGACCACACACCCAACAATTAGTGGCATTGCTGGTCTGGTGTGAATAGTGTAACATTCTGATAAATGTATTATTTCGCATAGCAAGACGATAGGATAGCTCGTGAGGAGGCAGATCACTAAATGTGTGCTCTACTGTAGCATTAGAAACATATTTACATGTGAAATTGGAAAACATAAATGTAAAGCATAACTTGTGCAGGTAACCATAAGACTCAAGAGTAACAAAAAACTTAGAACAATAATACATTTGATAGAGTTTTGACTAACTCTCTCACTATGTGGGTCTATCTCATACATGTCAGAAACCTGTCTAACCGTTTCACCCGAGAGGGACTTAGACAATTAAACTGGCTGACTTATTTTACTAGACCTGAGTTTCTTTTTATACTCCTGTTGCGGAGTTTCCTCTAACAGGGGAGGCTTGAGTTCAGAGTTTGTTTTTAGGCAGTCTTTAGGAGGAAGGTAGTCCTTAGCAAATGTTTTTACACGCACTCCATGGAACTTCTTTATGTGGGACAGGTGGACCCATCCTTTTCTCCCCTCTAGTTTGGCCGCAGTCCTTGTTGTAAGTAAGACCATACGAGGCTCCTTCCAACGGGGCTCCAGCGGACTTGAACGATCAAAATTTCGGACCAATACGAGGTTTCCTGGAACGATTTCATGCGGTTTCACCTCGGTATTGTCTGGAAATGCAGCGGCAACCTGTGAACGACAAGAGTGTAGGGCAGACATCAAGGAAGCTAGGTAATCTGTCAGCATATTACTGGAAACGTCTGTAATACTTCGGGGTCTAGGTGTACCCCACATATTTGGGGGGCGGCCGAATACGACCTCATACGGGGACAGACCTGATCTGGAATGTGCGACCATGCGCATATAAAATAGAGCAACTGGCAGGGCTACGAGCCAGTCTACACCTTTCTCCTTACATATTTTTGCAATTCGGATTTTCAGAGTCTGGTTATGTCTCTCTACGAGACCGGCTGCCTCAGGATGGCGCACACAATGGAACTTCCACTGGTACCCTAACAAAAGGGAAACATGTTTCATAAGCTCAGATTAGAATGGCTGGCCGTTATCTGAATACACAACCCTAGGGAGTCCATAACGAGGAAAGAATTCACGATCAAACTGCTTGGCAGTGGTCGCAGCTGTATAATCTGGAACTGGATATGCTTCTGTCCACCTGGACAAAGCGCATACAACTACGAGGACATACTTGAAACCTCGACATCGCTCCATCTGAATATAATCCATCTGGAGGACTTCAAAAGGGTGGTCAGGAGGTTGGAAACCACCTTGTTCCACCGGGACACTTTTACCTGGATTGAACTGGCAACATATCATACAGGTACGGACTTTCTGCTTGGCTGCAGCTCGTAAATGCTTGTTGAACCAAATGTTCTGGATACTGTCTAACATGGCTTTTTCTCCTAGATGTGCTGGACTATGTGCGGTATTAATGATGACTTGAACCATTGAATCGGGGAGAAACCATGTGACTTTTCCCTTTGTCACCCATCCTTGATCTGTCTGGACCCCTCCTTGTTCGGACCATTTCTTGATTTCATCGGGAGTAGCATGTAACTGGATATCTATGACATCTTGTGTAGGGTCCTTAACTGTCATACAAGTAGTCTGATCTGGAGTGAGTGTCAGTGTCTTGCTAACTGGAATGTCTGGAGTCTGAGCTGTAAGCTTGGCTGTTCGATCTGCTAGATCGTTACCTTGGGAAATGATGTCAGTGACTTTCGTATGTGCCTTGCACTTCATGATAGCGATAGCTGTCGGTAAATGTATTGCATCTAACAGAGCTTGAATGAGGAGACCATGCTGAATCTTGGTTCCATGAGAAGTCATAAAACCTCTTTCTTGCCAGAGCACTCCAAAGTCGTGTACGACTCCGAATGCATAACGTGAATCTGTGTATATGTTAACTTTCAGGTTCTTGGCACGTATGCAGGCTTGGGTCAGAGCGACTAGCTCTGCTGCTTGAGCGGACAGGGTATCAATACGGTGTGTCTCTATAACTTCGGTTTCAGTAGTCACTGCATACGCGGCTACTAGTTCTCCTGTACTTGTTCTCATACATGAACCATCCACATAAAGTGTCAGGTCGGGATCAGGTAATGCAATATCTGTCAGGTCTTGTCTTGGCTTAGTCATAGTGTTAACAACTTCCACGCAGTCATGTGTGGCAGGATTTGAAGTAACTAACGGTAACAGTGTAGCAGGATTTAGAATGTTGCAGCGTCTGATTTCTATGTGTGACTGGAACAGTGTCAATTCATAACCTGTTAATCGTGCAATAGTCAAGTGCTGGGTCTGTGTTCTGTTTAAAAGAACTTCCACGGAGTGTGGAACTTGTACTGTCAGGGAATGTCCTAACACTATGGAATCACTTTGTCTGATAGCTAGAGCTGTGGCTGCAACTGACTTGAGGCACACAGGCAGAGCCTGGGCTACTGGATCTAATGTGCTAGAAAAATAAGCACAAGGCTTGTATTGTCCTGCTTGATCTTGTGTGAGAACAGATAATGCTGTACCTTCACGTTCTGTGACAAAAAGTGTAAAAGGCTTACTGTAGTTCGGTGTTGCTAGAACAGGTGCTTGGCATAAAGCTTTCTTTAACTCATTAAAAGCGAGTGTATGTTCAGATGTCCAAGGGAGGACAGTCGATGCGGCTGCCTCCTGTGTCGTTAACTGTATCAGCGGCTTGGCTAGAAATGCATACTGAGGAATCCATTGTCTACAATAAGAAGTGAGGCCGATAAAAGCTCGTACCTCCTTCTGAGTCTTGGGCTGCGGAAGACATGCTATTAACTGGATACGGTCTGGTGTCAACTGCCTACCCCTCTTGGACAGTAAGTGTCCTAAGTAGACCACTTGCTGGACACAGAATTGAAGCTTCGAAGGGGACACCTTGTGCCCCATCTCGGCCAGGAAATACAGAACTGTAAGTGACGCACGCTCGCAGTCACGTTCAGAACGGGCTGTGATCAGTAGATCATCGACATACTGGAGCAGGGCAGTGTCAGTTGGCATATGAATATTGTCTAGTTGTCTCTTGAGTGCTTGACTGTAAATGCTAGGACTTTCTGTGAAACCTTGAGGAGCTCGTGTGAATTTATAGCTCCTTCCATTTAAACAGAATCCGAAAAGGTACTGGCTGTCTGGATGAATGGGGACACTGAAAAATGCGTTCTTGAGATCGATAACTGTGAAGAATGTAGCTTCAGAATCAATGGCTGTCAATAGGGAAGAAATATCTGGAACTACTGGGTACTGGGGAATAATACATTTATTAAGTTCTCGAAGGTCAATCACTAATCGATATACTGGAGGTGCATTTGGATCAGTACGTTTCATGACTGGAATGATAGGAGAATTACATACATTGGAGTCAGTTTCTACAACTACTCCTTGAGCAATGAGCTCGTCAATAATTTTGGATAAGGCTGCTACAGCCTCAGGTGGCAATCTGTACTGTCTGATTCGTGGCAAAACTATACCTTGCTTGAGAGTCACACGATGGGGTGTGATGTGCATACAACCAACATCAGTTGGACCTTGTGCCCATAGATGCTGCGGTACATTCAATAATCTTGGATCAAAATCACGTAATACATAGTGACCTTTAAAGTCACGTAAAAACAAACGAACCCCCTCTGGGGAACAACATATAACTGCACCTAATTCTTTTAATGTCTTGATGCCTAACAAATTTTCTGGACACGCTTTCGTGAGTAACAAATCAGTAGTTCGGGACAAGGGACCAACTTCTAGAGTAACTGGTTTTGAAATATCATTAACAATGGGCTTTCCTGAAAATCCAAGGGAAACATTTCTAGAGCCTGAGAGCGGAGCCCCTGGAACCTCGTCATGACTGATAGTAGTCCTACTTGCCCCTGTATCAATCAGTAACTTTCTGTCTTTCCCTAATACTTGACTGTGTACATAGGGACCCTCTTGATCTACAGGTATCTCGATAAGAGGCAAGCCTACCTCCCTCTCTAGGCTGTTTCATGAATACTGTTGATACTCTGGATACTCGGACTGTGCGTACTGGTACATCTGCTGTGTAACATGCTGTGTTGCAGCGATAGGCTGCGGTACTGTAACTGTCTATTGTGCATTCTGTGGTGACTGAGAAGTCTGTAAAACTTGTTCTTGTCTAGGCGGACGTGGTCTTTCTTTAGTCTTACCAGTAGCTATGTTGTGTTTCAGAACTGCACACTCGTTTATAAAATGACCTGGCTGTTTACAATAATTGCAGGTCCCTTTAACGGGAGCTGCAGGATGACTGGCTTGATTCGGACCCCTCTTCTGACTGTCTTGGGGAACAAATTGTGCAACTAATACTTTCATTTTCGTGTCTTTCATACGTCTCCTTTCGTGTTCTTGCTCTTCCCTGATTCTGTTCTGGTGATACTGGAGCATCTGTAACATTTGGGACGGAGTATTAGCTTGCCAGGTACTTTCGACTTTCAGAACTCGGTTTTTAACTTGTGGACTTGAATTCTCGACTAGTTTGGTAACAAAAAGATGAGGGTATGACTCGCTACCTGTCTTCAGACCACTGTTGATAATAAAACATTTTTCAAATCTAGAATAAAAATCACTAGTATCTTCGTCTTGTTTCTGTTTACAGGCTGAGATTGCATCCCAGTCTTCCTTTTTCGTGGCTAGTAATCTTGGCAAAACTTGTATCAATAGTTCGGGCAATTCCTTACATTTATCCCCAAGACCGGTACCTGGTACTCGTGAATTGTCTTCAGCTTCTAGAGCTGTCCAATCTATCTTTTTCTCTCCCACCTCCCATTCTTTTTCCTTGAGTTTTTCATATACCCCCGCAGGCAACAGGACCTTTAACATTTTAATGATATCTGGATACGTGTATTCTCCCATACGGAGCATGTCTTTTAATTCACGGTGGAACCCTGCTGGATCTTTATCATGACAGGGAATTAACTTTTTCATCTCTAAGAGTTCCATCTTTGTAATAGGGGTGTAAACAAATACTCGTTCTAATTCACCACCCGCTGTCCTAACTGGGTGTACTTCTCGTAACGGATGCTGTCTATCTATGTAAAAGGATTTATTTTCTGGAGGTGGGACATGAACAAAATGCGGATTCAGAAACGTTCTATATTTGTGGCGCTGTTCTAGAATGATACTAATTAAATCGGTACCTAGACCTCTCCATCTATACTGGAGTAACTCGTTCAGAACATCATGTAACGGACCTGGATCAGAATGCTGTCCCTCATACAGTGTAATGAGGTGCTGGATCATATACATACCCACCAGTCGTTGCTCGGCTGGGGGCAATTTCAGAAACATTTGTGCCACTATTTCGTCTGGAAAAGTGGTAGAATCAGTAGTCCATCGGACCGCTGATCGGGCTAGTTCTTGTTCATACATAGTACTGAGTTCACCATAACCGATTCGTGATTTCAGAATGTGATCGGTAGCTTGAAATACTTGTTCGAGAGAACCTTGTTCTGGTACTGGAGAAAGGGAAACTTTCTTGTGTTCTAGGCGTGAATGTCGGTCGGGAAGTCTAGTTCTACCTACATACGCTATTCTGGTGGGATTCTCGTCGTCTACCTCTTCAGTATCAGAGGCGTCTTCTTTCTCGGTTGCTTGTAATGCTTCTCGTTTCTCGTGTAACTTTACTATTTCCCTACGGATTTTCTTGTACATACTCTCTATACAGTTCTGGGTCTTGTGTCTTCCCTCGGCTATATGGTCACTCCACCTGGTCAGGACTTTCATTTCTTCTGGATCTTTTCCTGGATAATCTTGTTCTCGTATTAAACAATTAATTAGAAACTTTAATAGCATGAGCTGAATCTCGACTTTTCTTTGAGTCATGGCCTCGCCAATACTTCCTGGGTCTGCTCCTGTACGGATGAAACAATATATTCTGTCTAGATAACCTTTCATATTCGGCAGGGTGTCCAAATACTCGGTCACCCGTCTTACACGCAGTGAATATATAACCATATTATCATCGCCTGGGACTGGATCATAACGGCATTCGGTAAGGGCTCGCTTGATATCGGCAACTGACTGATGCTTGGGCGAACGTTGTAACGCTCGGGCATGTAGCTCGATTAATGTCACACGCTTATGTTGAGGCGGGGTTCCAGGAGGACTTCCCCCCGAGGCCCCTTGACTAGAATCGTCGATGGGTATCGTACGTGCTGGGAGAGTGACTGATGTAGCGGGCACATGTACTGTAGGCTGGACCGGGGGCACCGTAACAGGTGCTGTAACGGTTGCCCCGGTGGCTGGAGGTACAGGAATTACATTATTTACGGGAGCAGGCGGAGCAGGATTTGCATATTCTGGGACTGTGTCGTCCAAATAGGACGAGAGGAAAATATCAGCTGCGGTCGGTTTATGACGTAGCTTAGTCGGAACTAGTGATGGCGGGAAATTACTGGATGCCTCCGGGGTTGCTTTTGGCAAGCCCTCGGCAATAAGAGGATACATACCCTTAACAAGGGCATTTCTCTGTCTGTCGGACTGTTCGCTTTTAACTCGTTCACCTATTTCGATTAATTCCCTTTCTTGGGCTTTCTCTGAGGATTCTCTACTTAATTCTGTTTTTCTGATTTCTTTTTCGGTTCTTTTATGAGATTCTTTGCGCCATAACTCGATGGCATCTTTCTGTGACTGTCTGGCTTTCTTTTTCCATAATGCTTCTTCTACTCGCATGATGCACTCGGCATCCCATGTGCCTGATACAGGCCATCTATACTTCTCTTCGAGATGTCTGGGATAATCAGACCATAAGTCTAGGTATATTATGGCACTTAAGCCATGCTTGTGATACATAAAATGTCCTGGACTGTCCCTAGGAGGGACAGGGACTGCTTCCTCTAACAATCCTTTTCTAGTTTTTAACTGACGTAATTTCGAGAATAGAGGCATGATTTAGGCTGGAATCTAGACACAATACAATACACAATGGACACGATGATAACTTGAATAACAAATCACTCATACCACGACATAAAAATACATGAATAACATTACAGAATATTACCTGGAATACTTTAGAACAGATCACATGAATTTCTCGAGAACAGAACTTACTAGAATTACTAGATGTACTGCTAAAACAGCACGAAACTTACCGGTCTCATAAATGTATGTATGTAAATGTATAGGCATTTATATAGCGCACTACTTACCCGTAGGGTCCCAAGGCGCTTCGACCGCTGCGAAACCCTTCCTGGCTTCCCTGAGAGATGGTCCCTTAATGGGTATCTCCAGGGTGAGACCAGGCATCCCCGGCGGTCTGGTGGGGCCGTTAGTGAAGATGAGGCAAGCTAATGCCCAGAGTTGCCGAGTGTGAACGCTGATCAGAGTGGGCACCGAGGCGAGAGAATTATCGAGTCCGCTGACCCTGGTCCAGAAACCTGCCGCGCCGGGAATCGAACCCTGGTCCCGGGCCGTCCTCTGCTCTCGGGTCTGCCGCCTCTAACCAGTGAGCCACACTACTTAAAGAGACACGTCAGGACCCGCGTCCACCTAGGTGAACACTTCGTGTTGGATTTGCGTACCCAAACCCACGACAAATTAATTGACCCTGTCTAGATACTACCCCAGCAACGGTACTCACCGGGCAGCAAGAACGGAAGGCCTCGGACTGGACTGGACTGCTACGACGACGGACGACGAACTTCGGACTTCAGTTACAGGTGGGCCTCCGGATACCTCGGACCTTGGACTCTCGGCTTGGGCTCTGGTCGGGACTCGCCGCGTTCCTCCACCGCCTCGTCTGGATGCTGGACCGCAACCTCCGTCTCCTCCGTGGACCTGAGGGATACTTGAAGCAGAAATATCTGCCGGTGCGCAGGATGGTTCCGTCACGGCTGCAGAGGGTCAGGGGGCTTGCGTGGCTTCGCCGGCGCGTGGGGAAAGGGCAAGTCCCTATTCGGGCGCCATTACGTTCAGAGTTGGTTTTCGTGCTGGTCACAGTACGGAGACAGCCCTCCTATTTATGGTCGAGCATTTGAGGGCAGTGCTTGACGCAGGTCAAACGGCGGCGCTTGTTTTGTTAGATCTGAGCGCCGCCTTTGACACTGTCTCGCATGTGATCCTCCTGCAGCGCCTCGAGGATGCAGGCGTGGCCGGCATTGCACTCCAGTGGTTTCGTTCGTTTCTAGCGGATCGGTCCTTCTGTGTGGCTGCCCCGCCCTACCAGTCCAAATTTCATCCTCTGTCTCTTGGGGTCCCGCAGGGTTCCTCGCTGAGTCCCACGTTGTTCAATCTCTACGCGAGGCCGCTGGCTGAGGTCATGAAGCTCTGCGGTTTGACCATGGTGTCATACGCAGATGACACTCAGCTAGTGGTCACGATCAGCGGGGACCCCGAGGTTGAGGCCCCAAGATTCAGGGACGGACTTCGGGCGGTGGCCAGTTGGATGACGTCCAACTGTCTCCAACTGAATGCCAAAAAAACAGAGGTGATGGTCTTTGGCAAGCGGACGGATCTCTGGGGAGATTCTTGGTGGCCTTCGGAGCTGGGTCCCACCCCCACTCCGGTTTCGGAGACAAAAAATCTGGGGGTGTGGTTGGACCCCTCACTCAGTTTTGTCGGCCATACCAAAAAGATGGCGGCTTCCTGCTTTGGCATTTTGCGCAACCTAAGACCTGCACTCAAATATTTTGATGCAGCAACGCGCCAACTCGTGATCCAGGCGACGATATTGGCTCGGCTAGACTACGCCAGCTCCCTTTTTATAGGGTTAAATCAGGCCGAGCTGACGCGTCTCCAGCGAGTGCAAAATGCAGCTGCCAGAGCAGTTGTAGGCCTTCCTAGGTTCTGCTCGGTCTCCGGCACCTTGCGTGCTCTACACTGGCTGCCTGTCAGGCAACGGATACATTTCAAAGTGCTTTGTCTGGCCTTCAAGATCTTAAAGGGCCCCTCTGCTCCAATACTGCATCACCTTTTGCGTCCCTATATCCCTGGCCGTTCCCTTCGCTCCTCAGACCAAGAATTGGCACTAGCCTCACGTTTCAATCGTAGTCGAGCTGGGGGGCGTTCCTTTAAAGTGCGGGCAGCCGCTCTGTGGAACGCCTTGCCTCGGGAAATCCGGACCCTTGTTGACCTGCTTTCTTTTCGCAGGGCCGTTAAGACTCTTTTGTTTCCATAGCCTGCTGTAACTCTAATTTTTTAATAATACTCTGCCCTTCGTTATGTTGTGTGGCTACCTTGTCGGGCGCCGGGACGCTCCTTCGCTGGAGCAGCTGAGCGCATTACAAATGCCAGTAACATAACATAACATAACAAGTAACTATGTTGCCATGCTCTAAGAACTGTGCAACCTTTGTAATGATGTAACCTGTAACTATGATCTGATGCTCATGTAAAGCTCTCTGATACCTCCGGGTCTAGCCAGCGCTTCATAAAACTTAAAAAAAATTAAATAAAAAAAAACTCTCTTATTTAGACCTTAGGATAACAAGAGATAAGTGGTTCACGCCTTCTTTTCTGCTTTGAGTCACCCAATCAGCGCCGGGACACTGTTTCCGAGTAGCCATGCGCTATAGAAGTACTTGTCATTCATTCATGGTCACAAGCGTCAACACCGATTATTCCTGGCCTGGGCAAACTGAAGGAGGCCTTTCTAATGTTCAAATGCATCCCGAATTTGAAAAACTTTCTAAATCATGTCAGACGCATCATGGCCAAGCGATAATATATCGGAATCCCTCTTGGCACCTTCCTTTAGTCACATTCACGCCCTCACGGATATCAGCTCAAGGTCATGCTAGAAAACATTTTTATTTTTTAAATTCAGATGAAATGGAGGCTAATTTTCTGGGGGGTTTCTTTTTGCTCTTTATGTCGAAAGTCACATAAGAGGAGGATTCTGCAGCACCAACAAAACCTAGGTTTCTCAGAGCATTTAGTCACCCACCGTGGAGGAGTGTGGCTCACTGATTAGAGCGGCAGACCCTGATGCAGAGTTCTGGCCCGGGACCAGGGTTCAATTCCCGTCGCGGCAGGGTCTTGAGCTCAAATGTCCGCGGACCCGATCATTCTCGGCACGGTGCCTACTCTAATCATGGGGTCCCACGCTGCAACTCTGGGCAATAGCTTGCTTAGTCTCCACACCGGCCCTAATCGCTAAGGATGCCTGGCTTCACCAGGGGGGTGCCCAGGAGTTGGGTGCCTCACAGGAACAGGCCAGGACTGGTTCCTCAGCAGTTTATTCAGCGCGGGGACACACTGGTAAGTGTAACCATGCGCTTTATAAGCTTCAGAATTACAATTATGAGCATGTAAATTAGAAACGTCTGAAAATACGATGTATGGGACCTCCAGAACTTCATTATTTGCTTGGAAGATCAGGGCAAGTTTTTCTGAAATTGGCCAGTTTCAACACTTTATTATCGTGTCCATTTGTGACAGGTTGTGGGGCAATTCAGCATTGTGGCTCTTTATAAGCTCAGCAATAATTAACTCAGGGGAAAACTGTGAAGCTTTTTTTTCATTTTTCAATGGAAAAATCTTAGAAATCGAAAAAGAAATTGTAACTGACAAAGAAAGGCTAAGAGCCACTATAGACAATGATCACCATTCAGATGTTGTATCTCCATACCCAATGAAGGAACTGACTAGGACTCACCCATTAAAGACAAAAAAATCAAACTATCTGGAATTAATTCAAAACACTAGCCAAGGAGAAGGAAGACCTTATTATCCATGGAACCAACTTCACATTTCAACAACCCTATCCCCTCCACAATACTAAAGGAACTCAGTCACCACCTCACACCCATACTGACAAGGATTGTACATCTATTGCTAAAACAAGTCTGCGTGAAGGCTGAGCAAGTGACACCCCCTCCTGAAAAAAGCAGGAGCAAACCCTACAGCCCTGAGCAACTTTTGCCTGGTATCGAAAATTCCCTTTCTGGCTAAATTGTTGGAAAAATATGTTCAAAAATAATTGAGTCACCATATTGATCAATTTGATCTACTCCAAATGTTTCAATCAGGATTTAGACCAGGGCACAGCACAGAATCGGCCATTGTTAACAAAATGGATGACACCCTTAAGATGCTAGACAACGAAGACTCCTGCCTACTCAACCTACTAGACCTCTCATCGGCATTTGACATGGTCAGTCACAGCATCCTACTAAAATGACTAGAAAACCGAATAGGGCAGTCTGGGAAAGTGTTCTCCTGGTTCGCATCCGTCATGCATAACTGCTCACAACGAATCAAACTACGCAACTCATTCTCAGGTACCGCCCCAGTGAGATGCGGAGTCCCCCAAGGGTTGACTATTTCCCCCACACTCTTAAACCTACATATTGAGCCACTAATGGAAATCTTCAAACAATTGAACGCTGGATACCACATGTACGCAGATGACACACAACTATAATTAAAGATACCCCCTCAACTAAGTAACACTCAAGTCAAAACTCAGTCCCGGATAGCTCAAAACAACCTCAAGCTGAGCTCCTACTTTTCTCCACTCATAACAGCTCTACACACATCCAGTCACAAAGATGCCCTCAACTGCAAACCTACCATTATTGATTCCACTAAATCCCTTGGAATAACACTAGACAAGAACATGAACATGCTAGCACATGTCAGTACAACCACATGCAGTGCATCTTTCCAACTCAAACTACTAAAGAAAGTGAAACCATTTCTGCCAGCTCCAGACTTCAAACAAACAGTACAATCATTAGTGTTCTCAAGCCTAGAATATGGTTCTGCAACACTCTCAGATGGTTCTGCAACACTCTCAGGTCTTCACAAATCGAGTACTACTCAACTCAAAGTGTGTTTCAATGCAGCAGCTAGCCTCCCTATTAAGGCCAGACCTCAACTGAAAAGTGCTTGCCTCACACATAAAGCCTTACCTTGTGACAAACCAAGGTAGGAAATATTCCAGTCTCAGGGGGCATCCCCTCCCTCAGAAGTGCAAACTCTCTTAGGCTAGAACCCCCAGATTCAGAAAATAAAAATCCTTCACATGCTGCTTTCCTGGATCGGCTCCAAGAATTTGAAACCCCCTACCACCCAAGATTTGGTCTATCCCATCGACCACATCTTGAAAAATGAGGTATAAAAGTTCCTAATACACATATTACTTTCATAAAGGCACAGTGAGCCTGTCTCCTGGGTACATTGGCCTTTACAAAGACAGTAATCCCAGTACAGGGCAGAAGCACATCAATCCCAGTAGGACACTCACAAACATTGTCCCCGAGTACCTGGAACTAAACCAACGCTAAGCAGATTCATGAAAAACCATACCAGAGAATCTATCCCAATGACTTTTAAATGAATAGCGGTAGTTTAATAACAACTCTGCTACAACATACCATATCTTACTCAATATTTTAAAACGTTGCTCTACGATTTTTTTAGATGTTTCTTTTTTATGTATCAGCTCTTTGGTTATGTTTATCATTCATATGTGCAGGGCTCTGATACCCTTGGGTCATGTTAGCGCTTTATAATACACCAAAAATAAATAAAATAAATGTTTAACTCTTTGTTCGTCGCCTCTCTTCTTTTCATTATAACTGAGTTTATGTAATTTAGTTAATGCTTATCAGCCTAAGTTTTGAATGTGAATTATATAATGTAATTACACATATTAGATGGAAGCAAGTAAGATAATGTGATTTGTACAAATTTTATATTTTGCATGTTTTTGTGATGTTCTGTACATTTAAGCACATTTTTTATATTTTTTATACTTTATATCTTGCACTTGTGCTTGTTTTAATAGAGTGATCCAGTAACAGAGTAATAATCAAGGAAATGTTCATCATAAGATGAATACAACAGATATCTGCGCCTAATAAACTCCACAGTCACTGTCTACTTGTGACTGAGTTTCCATTGATTTTAGTGTGTATATTATGGTCTGATGCCTTTTGGGGTCCTCTTACAGAAGACTGTACTGTGTTTGTTGGTAGGCTGGTTTTCGATTCTGTGCTTGGAAGCCCAAGAATCTGTCATACAAACAAGCAATGGCTCATGGTGAACTTGAGAATCCTGGTTTCATCTGCCTTGTTAGGTTTGTACACTGGCGTACTGGGTACCTGTTCTGTATGCTGGATAGACTAAGCATGGGACTAAAATTCATCTTCATGACTAGATGGTTATATCAAAGCAATCAGCGCTAGTGAACTTCAGTGGTTTCCATCTAAAATAATGGAAATTGCTTAAGTCACTAGGACACTCTGTCACCCTTACTTTTCTTACTAGCTGGAACCACTGG
Source organism: Lissotriton helveticus (assembly GCF_964261635.1). Lineage (NCBI taxonomy): Eukaryota > Metazoa > Chordata > Amphibia > Caudata > Salamandridae > Lissotriton > Lissotriton helveticus. Next base: position 596,038,569 of record NC_136065.1, on the reverse strand, counting down.
ACATAGTAATTTGATGCTCTGCTGAAATCAAAGACAATGGACATCTGATCGCAGCCTCAAATCGATGCTACATGCCGATGATATCCTGATGGAAGTGGCCTTCTCCAGTACTTCTGTACCGGACATGATGGAGGTTATCTCCAAATTGTCTCTATTCTCCAGGTACTAAATAAACAGGAGGAAAGGTTAGGCCCTGCCAATAGCTCAGTATCAAAAGGCAGGCTCTCTACAAAGCCAACCATTTAGGTGGGTAGCCAGCAAAATGCAATATGGTAAGTGGCAATACTCATAGTATAGTGCAGGACAATTTGAGGTTTGTGGTGGACCAGAACAAGTTTATTAAGTGGAACAAGCTACAATAATCACTCTGGGGCTAGAATACAAACATTAAAAATGACAGTTGCACGAGGTTCAATTATTTCTTCAGCATGTTACCAGTTCGAGCATCTCATATTCAGTCATAAATGATCACCATCTTATTAAGGAATATACCTGGGGCGGGGACACACAGAGGCTGGTTATGTCCAAATTCTGCACCTCTACGTCTTCAGTGGTTCTACAACTGCTTAATAAGGAAGTTTATCATACATCGCAACATCTGTGCAAAGGGCATACCACTGTATTCGGCATCTGGAAACTGACTGGGCAATATTGGAGAATCACTTGGGAAAGGGCTCTAAGGAACTGCTTATCAGCAACTAGAGGAAAAGTCAATCCAATCTTAGTGAGTTCTATGAAACTTTGGTCCTCCAACCACAAAGCACTGGACTAAAATGGCTTAGTTCACCTACAAATATCTATATAGATCAACACAGAATGATGCAACAAAGGCCAAATATTTTGCGGCCAAACACGGGCAGGACAAGTTTAGGAAATCCGCCATTTCTGCGCAGTCACATCAATTTCTCCGTTTTTGATGGAATCTATATTTTTTCTGGCATTAGACCATTGTTCACTTTAAACCTGCTGATCAGTGGTAAAGCAATGGTGCTCCCCATTTAAACATGGTAGAATTGGCATATTTCTAATTGGTCCACTTAACTTACCTACTTGCAGCACATTTCAAATATTTCAAACAAAGCTCTGAACAAAACTGGCCCTGCTTATCTGAACAGCTGCATTCACTTCCATCAACCTGCCAGATATCTCTGCTATGCTGGTCTCTAACTAGCACATACCCCAATCATACACATAAGCAGAGCAGGAGACCAAGTCTTCTTGTACCTGGCCCCATAGCATGGGACGACCTCCCACAACACAGGTAAGCCTCCTCCTCTTTTCTTGACTTTTGCAGGAAGCTGAAGACCTGGCTTTTTGAGTAAGTCCCAAGGGATGGCCTCACATACTTGCTACGGAGCGCATGGATACCCTCGCAGGTGATTAGCATGCTATAAACACACAGATAACATAACATTACATAACACAACCCAGAAGTACCTAGTACATGGGATAAAATGCACCCGGGCCTGTAAGTTAAAAGCTGTTAGTGAACTGCAGTACCTATTACTTCATCTACTGGAGTGACAGTGTAAAACATAGCTTCAGGCCTACCATTTTGAAGTCTGACTGAAGCAGTGTAAAAACTGCAATCCCTCCTGTCACAATTAACCCTTTTAACAGGATTACACCTCCTTTTTAAATATTAATAAGTCATCTCATGTAGGCCTTGTAGCCCACAAGGCAAAGTGCATTTTATTTGAGGAATGGCATGTAAAAACTTAATGTTAATATAGCCTTCCGGTGACTAGCATCAAAAAGCTATTCACTTTGGCAGGCCGAGCTGTCCTATGTAGAAACCCAGAGTGCAGATTAAAACCCTAATACTGTATCTTGGGAAGGGGACTAGATAAAATAATAATTAAACAACTATTTTTAATAGTTATTAAAAATCCAATTACTTTGAGAATTTGGATTTTTAATAAAATTTAGAAAGAAACTTTTAGAAAGTTACCTTTTCCCTCCCTGAAGTTACTGTAGTATAGTGTGCATATGGTCTCAAAATACTCCCACCCAGAGATTCGTTTTTAAAGAGGTATAAAAAAGAGGTGAAATTCTTCCCAGGAAAAATCTAGGGGTGGGCAGGACTCGTGGAATTTGACTCTACGGAATTCCTTGGAGTTACATAAAAACTCAGCTAGATTCCGCAGAGTTCTTCCAAATAGGCACTTTGGGTTGTTCGCCCTGTGATTTAGCACTGGTATCACGTTACACACTGACAAATCGTTACACACTGACAAATCAACTTAAACGGCACCACACAGTGAACAAGAGGGTGTGGAGGTACTCGAGTTGAATTTGCTGCCGCTTGAGTAGATTTTTTTACTCGAGCGGAAGCCTTCTGATCACGAACATTCGCCACTGCCTGCATTAGAAAAATCTGGTCAGGTGTTTTCCTAGTGACCGCAAACCGCGCTAAGGGCCGCCTAATCTCGCTTGCGCTCATCAACTTACCGTTCTGAAGCCTCGCATGAGAAAAATTCACCATGCGGCAATCGGTGGAATTTGGCCATAACTCTGCGCCACAAGAGTAACGAAGATTCGCCAAATTTCTCTAATTCCACTGGCGGAATGGAATATTCTGTCTACCCTTAAAGGAAGCTATAGGCTGAATTGAATGAGCAGAGATGAGTCCCTTGAACATCACGGAATGTGCAGGGTGTAGTCTGTGAGCGTCCTTTTTGACAATACAGTTCCAAATCCGGCTTCAGTATTAAAACCTGCTTGACAGGTCTTCTGAGTTAAAATATAACACTCCGGGGCATGCTTAAATGGCAGAGAACAGGAGGGCAAGACATTTCTTGTGTAGCCACTGTCTGGTTGGTGATGAACCATGCTTTGTCCAACTAGGCATCTGTTTCTGGGTTTTACACAGGACAACCGGAGTGCTCTTGAAAAGAAGGAGAACAGGATGCCAAGACAATTCTTGTGTATCTATTGTCTGTTTCCTACTTTTGTGCTGCCAGATTTAAGTCACTGGGCTTATTATCAGTATAGTGGCTGCATCAAACTGATTTTATTTTTAGATGTGGACACCATAGTACAACCCCCCCCCTACACACACACATATCCCCAGTCTTCAGAGGTCAACTTGAGTGTGGTCAAAGACTTTTGCCATCCTGAAAATGCTTAAAGTATGCAGGGTTGGCCCTGGGAACTTTTACCCCATAGGTTAGGATTGCCTAGGAGATATTTCCACCAGGCACAGCCTGTCCTTAAGGGTGGAGGGGCCAAGTCCCCAACTTTTTTGCACACATAAACAGTGTTTGTTAGGCTGAGTAAAGCTCAGCCCGACAAGCACTCTTTATTTTCAACCCTGCAAGGTTAAGCTCAGGCAGTCATGCACCTGCACATATAGCGCATGTATACGGTTGCCTGAGCGGAACGTTTCAGAGCTAAGGATTTCACAGTCCTATGGGTGCAACCTCCTCAGCCCTGCAAAGTGCCTCAAGGTCCTCACCACTCATGACGAGTGGGCACGTCACTGATAGACTCAGTCATGGTGGCCTCAGTTTTAAGCCCTGAAGTTGAAGAAATCAAAAATCCTTTTCAGGGGCCTAACTGATACTTAGTCCTTTTTAAACCAACAAAGAAGAAATTCTATAGAAGCTGAAATTTAAAAGTACATTTTTATTAACCTTAAATGAGGTGAGACTACGTCACACAGAAGCCTTAGCAACTGAATGAGGCAGTCTGCTAGAATGGTCTTGCCTCACGTCTTATATACTCTTTATCCTGCCCCAGGCATGTAAGGGAGTTGTACCAATTACATACCTAAACAAATGGAAAATCTGGAGGGTCAGCAGGTGAGTAGCCTTTGAGGTTTTAGCAGGATATGGGCAAAACATTATAATTACATAGTTCACAAAGGTTAATCTGATTTAGATGGCACTGCAGGGCATAGCATGATTACATGTCAAACAAAGGTTAATCTGATAAGCACAGGTAACGGCGAGGACAATAAACATGTGGGAAACTCCATGTAGCATGGGGTGGTCAATCAGTGTCAGGCCAAAGAATGAACAGAGTGTCCGTGCAGGAATGCAACAGGTCAAAAGTTTGAGCTCCAAAGTGTTCGTGATACAGAGAAAAAGTCAGTCACAAGGACACAGCACAAACAATGGCTGACTGAAATGGCAAGACAATAAACGCACTTTTCCACAGACCATCCTTTTGCCATAAGCGAAACAATTTTCAGTAAATTACAATGTTCATCACGCTTGTGCAACTGTGCTCAAAGTTCGTTCTAAGCCTCTTTGGTAGGCTTCTATCGTCCATCCATTGTTTTCTTCCACGTTGGGCCTCTCGATCTGGGCCTTTCCACGAAAATAGTGCTTCTTAGTATCTGTTGGAGTGCCCTCCTGGCAAACACTCACAGCTCACTCGAAAGTCTCAATGTCTCAAGGCAGGGCACCAGTGTCTCTCCTCTGCGGCAGGCACTACAGATATCGTGCTCTTCGTTGGTCATGGGCGCTGATCATATCATGCAGACCCAAGTACTGTAAATCGGGAAAGAGCAACAGACGTTTACGTTGAGCAACATCCTCAGGCTCCAACACATGTTATTCAGTGTCAGAGGACACTCGAGCTGCTCTTTCATTCTAATTTTCCTTTCAAAAGTCAAAAAGATTTTTATTTGTTTTGGTACTCAACTGAGGACCACAAATTTAAAAACAGTTTACATGAGGATAAATCAACAAAAGTTAGTATAATGTTAAAGAAGACTTTAGAAATTTGTAAAAATTCTATCAAACCCATTCACTGGTGGTTGTTTGCCCACTAGTAACAAATTTTTTACTGTAGTAATTTTACATTTGCGATATATCGGGTCGAGATATCTTGCCCGTGCTGAAACTATATTTGGATGAGGACATACGAATAAAATATGCTCAATGTCCTGATCACCTCCTTGACAGAGTTTACATATCGGGGAACCAGCTAGTGACCATCTAGAGGTAAAGGTTGACACGGGTAAAATACCTAAGCGCAACATTGTTATAGCCCTTCTTGCACCATGCGTAAGGGAAAACCTTAAATGTGGCTGTATTTGCTTATATTCCAATGTCTCAGTATAGAGTTTATATGTGGATAACTTACTACAATATGCAAGATCAAGATCAAAGCTCAGTCTAGGTGTAAAGCATTTTAGAAAATGTTTCAATTGGGAATTTGACCAGGTGAGCAATATGTCTTTAGTAAGTTTAGCAATTTCAAATGCAGCTGACATATTCCTGTAAAAGTTGAGTTTTGATGCGTTTAATTCAAATTTCTCGGTCTTTAGCAAGGATCGCAATGATCCTTCCTTTGCGTGCAGAATATTATAAGCCCATCTGATGACGTTGGCAACAGCTGTAGCATAAGAGCTTGTTAATGAAAATTCCAGTCTTAGGGCTTGAATAGGTGTTGATTTAGAAACCTTTAAGATTTTTTTCAAAATTTTCCCTTCGGTTAGGTCCATATAGGACCATTGCTTTATTGGTATGTGCTCAGTAGCATAAGATAAAACCGGAGGAATTTTTGCTCTATACACTTTTAACAATGAAGAGAAGTGCCTATTTCCTGTAGCAGAGTACAATCTGGAAAGAGCCCCGGCGTGTAATTCTGATTTTCTCTTTAAATTGTTCATCTGTTTTGTATTTTGCAAGTTCTTTGAGAATATCCTTCCGAGGTAAGTATATTCATCAACTTCTTCAACTCTAACCCCGTCAAGTTTCCAACAGTATTTTACACTTTGTTTCCTACCAGAAAAAGCTACCACTTTGGTTTTTGTTAAGTTTGGAGTTAAAAAATGGTCCTTTGAGTAATCATTTAAAGTATCCAGTAGCTTTTGCAAACCAAAGGGTGTAAGGTCCAACATTACAATGTCATCTGCGTATAGCAGTGCGTGAACAGTATGTGAAGCAATCTTTGGGGGCAAACTAGAGCATTGTTGCAAGTGGTGCGGTAAATCACTAAGATATAGTGAAAATAATATTGGTGCTAAAAGGCACCCTTGTTTGAGGCCGTTAGCGGTTTTAATCGATTTAGTTAGTCCTTTTTCATTCCCCATTTGCACCTGGGACCAAGTGTTGGTATGAAGATTAATTATGATCTGTAGTAGATATTCCGGAATTCCCAGTCTCCTTAACTTTTTCCACAGTGTAGGTCTATCTACGCGATCGAAAGCTGTGGAATAGTCAATAAACGCAGCGTACACTGGTTGTAATTTCTGTATGATGTATTTATCTAAAATAGTCTGGAGAATTTATATGTTGTCAGTAACTGAATGGTTAGGTCGAAAGCCTGCTTGGTACTTAGGTATTAAACCCTGCGAGAAGGCCCAGTCTTTTAGTCTATCCAAAACCTCTGCAGCGAAGATTTTTCCAGTAGCGTCCATCAACGCTATTTGGCGGTAGTTGCCAGCGATATTTTTACTCCCCTTTTTATAAATTGGAATTATAATACTTCCCTGCCACGACTTTGGTAGTCTCCCAGTGTTGAAGATATAGTCGAAGAGCGGTAGTAACATCTGACTCCATTCTTTAGGATATGACTGCAAAACCTTAATGGGTATTTGATCAGGACCTGACGTGGCGGTGCTTCTTGCTTTTCTGATATGCATCTCTATGGAAAATGCTGTAGTTTTTGCTATCATAATAGATTTATTTTCCAAAATAATGTCAGTGTCTTTTCTGTCTGATTTTATTAAATTTTCCTTGTATAGGTCGGTTAGATAGATTTCCCATTCCTGCGGTGGAACTGGTGTAGCATGTAGTTTCTTTTTTGTTCCTGTCATTTTGGCAATTAGGGACCAATATTTTCTTTGATTGTATTTTTTAGCCGCTACTTGGATATCAACCCAATTGTTATCCTGCAACATTCTTTTTTGGCTATTCTTCTCTCTTCTTAATTTATTTTTTAGTTTGTTAATTTCTTGTTGAATTACAGGTGAAGATTTCAAGTATTGACCTCGAATAAGTTTGTTGAGCATCTTCGAGGTCAAAGTTCTCCTGGTTGTGTTTTTGTTGTTCTTCTTTTGATTTCTATTTTTATCTTGTTTTATCTTATCTAAGAGAGCTCTTTTAAGATTGTTGATAATACTTTCAAAGTTTGTTATTTGGTCGCTAGAATGTATACTAGTTAAAAGTTCATTATGTGAAATCATTTCAGTGATATGGTCCAAGGTCGCCGAGTTCCAAAAGATCCGTCTCTGGTTGTTGTTAATTTCAATATTACTTTTATGGAACATGATTCGGTTTGTCGAGGAGGGGATAACCGACCAACCAGTGATTAAGTGTAATAGAGCATGGTCACTATCATCTGAAAAGTTGATGTTCAAATATGAAGCTGTATCCACTAGCTCCATGCCACATATTATATAGTCAATAATTGTTAGAGATCCTTTCCCTCATCTTGTAAAAGACGCTGGTATGTCTCCGTCCACGTTGCCATTTAGAATTGTCCCGTTTAGGTTTGGTAAACATGCTAATATCAGTTTTCCTCTCTTGTCTGAAGCTTTCCCTTTAGGAAATATTGGGATAGATAGTTCCAGCGATTCTTCTTCGTAGAGTTTTGCCCATTTTCCAATCTCGACATTAGAAATTTTTCCATTCAGGTCGCCCATGATTAAATAAGACAAATTTGCTCGGTCTTCGATTATTTGTGCAATTGCATCCAAGGTTTCCACAAAAGTGACGTCCTGGTTGGTGCCGGGGGGGAAATACATATTAAAGAGTAGAAAGGCCTTTTTTTGGTCTAGATTATGAGTCTTCAGCGAAACCTTAATACATTGGAAGTTATCAGAGTTAGACTCAACAACTTCTTGGGACCATGAATGATCCTCACTCAACAAAATTGCCAATCCGCCCTTTGCGTGGCCTCGGTTTGTAGCTTTAGCTGGAACATCGCCAGTCTGGTGGAAAGATTTTGTTGCCCAGGTTTCCTGCAAAGCCAGGATATCAGGATGATTTTTGAGAGCTTCATTCATTTTATTATTTGTTTTTCCGGCTATGTTCCATGAAGTGATCTCTAAACCATTGTTAAACAGTAAGATGTTGATGGTAAAGTAATTTATTACTGTTTAATGTCTCCGAGACCCAAGCCCAAGACTTTGTTGATTTTTTGTCCTCTGTTGCTTCTAGGTCTAGGCTCCAGACTTTTCTTTCGCCATTATTCACATGAATTTTCAAAATTTCCTTTCTTGCGCAAGTTGATCCTAAATCATCTTGGTTAGAGTTATTAGAATAACAATTCACAATTGGGGTATTCAAATTAGTGCCTAGGAGGCCAATAGTCCTGTTCTTAATTTTAATTTCCTTAGGAAGAAATCTTTCAATAACATCATAACCACATTTGTGTAATGTTTCTTTTTCCTTTATAATAATCCCGGGAATTACTGATGACCAGAACGCTACTTCCGCTATTTTACAATTTTCTTTTATGGTGAAGGTCACCAGATCTATTTCTTTGCTGGTTATAGATTGTAAAGGATGTATTTTCTGTAGAAGATTAATTATCCTTCCCCGATTTAATGGTAAATTATCGATTGGAAAGAGTTCTTCAAATTGTAAATAGTTAGTCAAAATTTGTTCGCCGCCTAGAGGCATCTTATTATTATTTTCACTTGTTTCCTTGTGTGTATGTCCTGCTCTTTCAGTAAATTTGGAAGGTATATATTCATTGGCTCTATAGTTCAGTAACTTTATTGATTGTGTATTTTTTCTAACACTAGTTGTCTCTACTAAAGGAAAGTTAGATATTATTTTATCATTTTGTCCCTCTTGATTTTTTTGAGGAGTGATTGTATTTTTGAATTTTAGCTTTCGGGATTTCTTTTTATTAATTCTTCTTAGCGGTTTCCTTCTTCTGTTTTTTCCCTTTTTTTCTTGGTTGAGTTTTGTTTGGGAGATCTTGTCATCTCCGACTTCATCAGGTGTAAGTTTAGTGGAGGTTCCTTGTTCTTCCTTATCGGACCCTGACTTTTGCAAGTTTAGTTTATTGGAAACCAAAAAAATAGAGTACTCTTTAACAGTGGGTAAAGGCTCTTCTCTAAAAAGTTTCTTCAAGGAGTATGTTTTGACATCCTTAAGATTTTTCCGGATCTTCTTATTTGGCTTTTCTAGTATTTTTACATCAAGTGTTTGGGTACTAATGTCACATTTAATTTGTGGCTCAGGGCTTATGATGATATTAGAAGAAATGTTGTAGTTGTCCTGCTTCGCATCAGTTATCTGTTTGTTATTTGTTGCATCAGCGAATTCTTTTTTCCTTTTTTCTTCTACTAAGAATTTTAATATGCCAATTTGGACATCTAAAGTTTGATCAGAGTTTTCCAAGATATTACTGTTGTATAGCTCCTATATATCCTTATATCGTGTTAAGTTAGCATAGGTACATTTGAGATTTAAACGCCATTTTTCCTTTCTTGCAACTTCTGCACACGACCCTTAATTGTTGACTTAGCTTTCAACCTAGTGGTTTGCCGTGGTGTATGTGAGAATAATATGTTATTGCTCTGATATCAGTTTTGTTTAATAAACCATGTCTGCACGGAGAGTGCTGAAGTTTCAGGAGCAACACGATATGGAATTGTTATGAGGTCTGATCTCCACGCCTTCATAGTCATAACACAAGTGCAGCCTTTGCCAACTTGGGCTTGAGGCGGGATTGATATTGCTTTGCACGAGAATTGTTAACACACTTGATGCGGTGCACATGCAGAGAGAGCTGGTGTATGCTGATGTGATTCCTTCATGCTAGGACACTAAGGTATGGGCCCGCCCTAAAACAACCCAAAGAGACCTTCTTAGCTAATAATATAATATATGTGTTAGGGAGGGTGAGATATAAGTGTTGTTAACTCTTATTCATTACAGCATGTTAACATGCTGTCACCATTCGCTTTTTATGTCTTAGTAACTATGCTGATAATTTTGCTACTGATAATAATTATACTTGTATTATCTAAGATACTGCGCCTGAGAAGACGGCATTAGTAAATAAACATTTCAAATGCACATGTGTCTTCTTTACTCCATGTTCTGGTTTGTAATGATAAAATAACGAAAGAGTGTTCATGAGTCCCACGTACCCTGAGGTACTGTAAGTTCATGTTCTGGTTTGTCTAAACATTGGGTGTTTGATATGTCCAATGAGACACTGTAGCTAGCTCGGTAAGGGGTGAGTTGGTTGCTAAGGTAAGTTTTGGGACACCCTAATTTGCCGAGGTTCCACTCCTCTGTGCACAGTTCTGTGTGAGTACAGAAACCCTGCAACATTACCTAAAAAAGAAAGAACCGATTCCAGTATTTCCTGTAAAGTGTAAAGAGCTTTTGATATAGGTGTTGTAGTATTAATTGAATTAATGTTTTTAAGGAGAAATGGGTCCAATGAAGAATCAAGGACAATTTCGTGATCTAATGATTTTTCCTGGGACTTGTGGAGTGAATTATCTTGAATTGTCTGAAGATCTAAGATATTTTCCAACGACTTCATCTCGTTTTGAAGAAGATCCTCAGTACCAGAAAGGCTGCCTATTCGTTTTATAGGTGTTAGAGATGTAGAGTGTAAGGACTCGTGATTCGGAATTTGTGATTCCTGTGTTGAGAATAATATCTTTTGGTTGGATTCAAGACACGAAACGCTAGAATTTTGAATAATTTGATGGTCCGGGAAGGGCAACTCTGTTACCTCATTGATTTTTGATGTTTCAATATTTGTTGGAATTTCCCATACATTAGTAGGAGCTAGCTTTTTTGGTGATAAGGCTGTGAAATAGTTACTAATTGCCGGTTTTCTAGTTATCTGGCCGTGTTTTATTGCTTTGTCAGAAGATTTTCTAACTGCTTCCTCAGTGCCCATTCGCTTCATGAATATAGTGCGAGATCTAAGCTTTTTAAAAGCCATATAGCTTTCCTCGAAGGAATTAGTGAGGTATAGGTGATATTTCCTTCTCTGTTGTTGATTGATGGGCCAACAGCTCAGAGAGTCGTCTCCCCGATGGTAGAGTCAAGAAGATAGGTGTTACACCTACCGCGCTGATGCTGGTTATTACTCGACCCTAGGACCCTAGGGTACCAGGATCTAATAGGTCGCAGTTGAATGGTAAAAGTAAAAATGAAATGGAAATAAGGTGGCCCGTCCCGTCCTGGTACGTCCCCGGACGGCCACAGACGGCCCGCCCTTTGCCCGGGCTTCGCCCCGTGCTCCGACCCGCGCGCGTCCCGCGATGCGCGTTACAGGGTTTAATAAGTAGTGTATTGGGTTGTAGGGGCGTGGCGCTGGGAGGGGGCGCGGCTCACGCGGGAAGAGGACCCAGCTGAAGGTGTTGTATGCTGGTCCTCGCAGTCCCGGGGCCGGCGCCTCTCCCTCCTCTGCGGCCACGAAGGTGATTGTAGGCTTTCTGCCAAGTCCAGCAGCAGATACGACACCTTGTTAGCTACTCCAGTAGCGAGGGGAAAACAAACACAGCAGCAGCAGCGTCTCTTACACGAGCAGGTCCCGCGAAGCGGGGGCCGCGAGTAGTTATCGGCACTTGGCTGAGGGCGTGGCACTGGGAGGGGGCGCAGCTCACGCGGGAAGAGGACCCAGCTGAAGGTGTTGTATGCTGGTCCTCGCAGTCCCGGGACCGGCGCCTCTCCCTCCTCTGCGGCCACGAAGGTGATTGTAGGCTTTCTGCCAAGTCCAGCAGCAGATACGACACCTTGTTAGCTACTCCAGTAGCTAGGGGAAAACAAACACAGCAGCAGCAGCGTCTCTTACACAAGCGGCCTTTCAACATAAGCATCACAAGTGTAGTGCCTTTTGCCAATATTGGATCCTGCGGTGCACTGCCCTTCCGTTGGAGCAAAGAAAAAAGGGGAATGGCCAAAACTTGGTCCTTTTTAATCCAACTAAGAAGAAATTCCATAGAAGCTGAAATTTAAAAGTACATTTTTATTAACCTTAAATGAGGTGAGACTACGTCACACAGAAGCCTTAGCAACTGAATGAGGCAGTCTGCTAGAATGGTCTTACCTCACGTCTTATATACTCTTTATCCTGCCCCAGGCATGTAAGGGAGTTGTACCAATTACATTCCTAAACAAATGGAAAATCTGGAGGGTCAGCAGGTGAGTAGCCTTTGAGGTTTTAGCAGGATATGGGCAAAACATTATAATGACATAGTTCACAAAGCTTTTTTTTGATTAAAGACTTTTATTAGTCAAAGTACAAGAACACAGCCATAGGCCTACAACCCAGACGCGGGCTGGCCGCAAAGTACTTCTGTCTTCCAACACCTACAAAATGATATAATCTCCGTACATAGTAGGTATACAAATAAAAGCAGGTGACAATACAGAAGCTGAATCTTGTAAGGATTTTAACTCAATTAGCAAGCAGTCTTGTTTCATAAGCAACCCAACAGTACTTAACCATGTAACATCCCCCCCATCTAACATCCCAGGTTTCAGATCAGACTCCAGCAAATGCCGTATTCAAGTGTGCTTCCAGTGAGGTACATAGAACGACACAAAGGTCGTGTCTCAATATCACACCGTGATGACGGTAAAGCTATGAACCGTCCGTGTTACTCCATCAACAATCTTTGCAAGGGTAAACCACTCCCATGTCGCACTCATTCATCTGAGGCCATCCTCCACACCAGCCTTGATCTAGGGGCTCCCCTCCACCGCCGTCCTGGACAACATGTACATTGTATACGGACCCCACACATCCCTAGGTCTTGAGGCTTCTGGCAATTCCTCATAGTAGCAGGTCAGTTGATCACGACAATACGCCATGTCTTGCAACCATAGCTTGACAGCAGGTGCTCGCCGCCCGCCCCACGTCACAGCCACTCTGCGCTTGGCTACTTGCAATGCCAACACTATCAGACGCCTAGCTCCAACAGGCAATCCAGAAGCAATACCCAACAAGCACAACCGCGGTTCAGCAGTCACCTCTATGGAAGTCATCTCAGTCAGTGCCTTCGTCACCGCAATCCAGAACTCGTATACCTTAGCACAGCCCCACGCCAAGTGTATGAAGTCAGCATTTTCTGCGCCACATCTCACACATCTAGAGTGATCCCGCAGTCCATATCTCAACAGTTGTGCAGGTGTGTAATACCGTTGCTGTAAATATTTATAGTGAATGAGACGGAAATTCCCATTGGCCGCAAACCCACCCGTCCCAGAACAGCATTCAGTCCATTCCTCATCAGTCAGAGGAAACATGCGTCCCATCTCGCTTTCGCCAATACCCCACCCCCGCCCTCATCCTCCTGCGAGGCACGATATAAGCGCGAAACCAGTTTCACACGATTCGTAGAGGAATACAGTAACTGTAAGGCACCTAACACTGGGGGTTCATCCGGGAAGGAGGGATACAAGTCCCGCAGCGCGTAGCCTAACATAAAGGAACGTGGCCATAGTGGGATTAGTCGTGCTATCCAACAGAGTCTGCAGTGGAATGAACTAGGCATTAGGAAACACATGCCCCATGTTATGTATGCCAGCCCCTTGGAAAAGCTGGAGCGCTCCCACTTCGCTGGTGACCGAGATCTCGGCGTGATATAGCAGCGGCATATCCGGGGCATACAACGGCAATCTATCCGACCTTTTGCCCAATTCTTGCCAAGCACATTGTGTGCTGCGTACCGTGTCCACCTCCCCCCTCTCAAACACAGAGTACCGATTTACTAACATGGCCTTCAGTGGTCGCGGAGTGACTGCACTAGCTTCGAGTGCTACATGTGGTGTATATGGCGGTGCCGACATCCAATAAGAAGCAAAGTGAGCCTGCGCACAGAGATAGTACAGTTTCATATCCGGTACTGCAAAACCCCCAAGTTCGTACGGCTTCGTTAGAACATCCCATCTCACCCGCGCCTTCTTACCGGCCCAGGCCAGCGTGATGAGTAACGATTGCAGTTGTGCAAAAAAGTGTGACGTCAGGATGATGGGCACATTGACAAAATAGTACAGAAATTTAGGTAGCACCACCATTTTGATGATGGATACCCTATCCGCAAATGATAGCGGCAGCCTAATCCATCTGTGCACCTGGTCTTCCAATTTTGAGACCGCCACTCCGCAATTGGTCCGGAGGACTTCAGTACAATCCCTGTGCACCCAGATTCCCAGATAGCGCACCGGTTCTACTGCCCATTCCAATGGAAATTCTAACGGGAAGGGCATGGTGGCGTCAGTAAGGGGCAGCAGAATAGATTTATTCCAATTTATCGAGAGACCAGAAAAAAGTTCAAACCGTATGAACTCCCTCAATACTCTCTCTAGATGCTGAGCTGGGTATCTGATATACAGCACCATGTCATCCGCATACATGGATACTGCAAATGACCTTAGCGGAAACCTTAACGCTGCGGCAGCATACCTTTGCCGCAAAATGCAGGCCAGTGGTTCCAGCATAAGGGCAAAAAGCAGGGGCGAAAGAGGACACCCCTGCCGAGTTCCCCTTTGAATACCGAACGTCGCCGACACGTGACCATTAATCCGCACCCGCGCCATCGGTTTTGTGTACAACAAAGTTATTAAGGACGTGAAAAAGTACGGCACACCCATCCGGTGCAGCACCGCTAGCATATATCTCCAAGCCACAGAGTCGAATGCCTTGGCTGCATCCAGTAGTACCGCCACCGCTGGAAGTTCCGGTTTGAGAAGGTGCAGAATCGCGAACAAAGCCCTTAGGTTGTGAGCAGTGGAGCGGAGGGGAACAAAACCAGACTGGTCAGGCAGGACCATCACCGGTAGAATAAGTCTCAGACGTGTCGCCAGCACTTTAGCTATGATCTTGACGTCTGTGTTGATTAGAGACAATGGTCTATATGATTCGCATAGGTTAGGCGGCTTGCCTGGCTTCGGCAGTGCCACCAATAGCGCCTCCCTCATTGTGGCCGGTAGCTGACCCCGTTCCAACGAGTCCTCCAGGACAGCCGCCAGTCGCGGCAACAACAAATCTGCGTATTCTTTATAAAATTCTGACGGTAAACCGTCTGTGCCAGCCGCTTTGCCATTGGGCAGAGCAGAAATCGCATCCCGAAACTCCTCTTCCGTGATATGATGCATTAAAAAATCTTGCTGCCCCTTGGACAGCCAAACTAGAGCGATATCGTCCAAGTATTGTGCCAATTCCTCCTCGTCAGCCGTGTTCCTGAAACTATACATCTGCTCATAGTACTGCGCAAAGCAATCTAGGATACCCGCAGCACTGGTGACAGTGTCGCCCTCATGTATTATTTCCTGAACTCCGCAATGCCTCGCCCATGGTTCTCTAATTCTATCAGCTAGCCCCCGTCCCGCGCGCCCCCCTTCACTGTAGTAACGCGCCTTGGAACGCTTGGACAGAAAGTTAATCTCTTGGTCAGCTAGCTCGTTATAAGCAGTGACTTTCTCTCGAATCTCTGCTAGCCTAGCATCTGTAGAAAATTGTTCCTGCTGTCGTTCCAATGTCAATAGTTCTTCCTCCAGTTTACTCATAGAGTTCCTCAACGATTTAAGCACCCCAGATTGCATACCGATACACGCACCTCTAATCGTAACTTTGAACGCCTCCCATACTGTGCCCATACTCTCCACGGATCCCACATTCCTATAAAAAAATTCTTCAATACAGGTTCTTAAGTCCTCCCGCAGCACCAGATCGGGGCAGCATCCCCAGGTTTAAGCGCCATGAAAATGGTGCCGGAGTGTGTGACGGCCAGTCCACGTCCATTAGCACTGGAGCATGATCTGATAGGGTCCTGGGTAAATGGTCGCTGCACTTGACCCATCCACTGATATCTCGGGTAACCAGCCAATAATCCAATCTCGACCAAGTGTCATGGGCAGATGTATAGCAAGTGCCCTCTCGCACGCCCGGATGTACCAACCGCCACACATCCACCAATCCAAAGTCACGCATTCCATCACACACCACATCTGCCGCTTTCCTATGTACAGTCGGCCTCTCATCCTTTTTATCCAGCATCTCGTCTAATGTCACATT
Organism: Lissotriton helveticus; assembly: GCF_964261635.1. NCBI lineage: Eukaryota > Metazoa > Chordata > Amphibia > Caudata > Salamandridae > Lissotriton > Lissotriton helveticus. The sequence goes on along the minus strand of NC_136065.1, from coordinate 596,022,606 downwards.
CCAATCACCTCCACATACAATAGCCGACGGCGGAAGGGCATACACCTTGTTCCACAGATCAACATAGAAATCTGGATCGTCCACATTCGGACCATAGATATTCACCAACGTTATTAATGTGCCATACAGTTTCCCCTGTAGAATAATGTATCTGCCCTCTTTATCAACCTCTTTATACATCAAATCAAACTGCACATTTTTCTTGATTAAAATCATGACCCCTCGCGCATAAGATGAGTAGTCCGTTGCCACTCGCACTCCCGCCCATTGCTTAGCCACGGCTTCAATTGCTTTCCCCCGGAGGTGTGTCTCCTGAAGAAAGACCACCTGCGCCCCATGTTTAGAAAGAAAGGACAGCATTTGTCTAGATTTCTGCGGTCTGTTCAGACCTCGCACATTCCATGTTATCCAACAGATCTGCCCACTCCTAGCCATAAAGTCCGTACATGTCAGATTCCATCAGCCTGCACACATAGCCCACCCCCAACGGTAAATGTCAATCCAGGAGCAACACAGCAAACAGTGAATTATATTCATCATCCAGAGAGTATCACGTAGCATCTATCCTTATTACGAAATCACAGCCCTCCCCGTCGCACATACCCACACATAGCAACGTATCCATCTGAAACCTTTGAACTTCCCCCATCCTCCCCCCACCCACTTCAGCTCCCCCAACCTGCCAAAGCCGTCCCCGACCCCCCAACCTCCCAACCAAAACCCCTATTCGGAGCATATCTTGGGGAACTCCCATAAGCGGGGGCGTAGAGGTGCCCAACTTCCACTACCAAGTGTAGTAGAAGAGGAATAGACAGTCAACCCTCCGCCCCAGTGGACCAAGCCCCACGGCCCATAATACAAAATGGAAGACAACCGCTGTAAATCCGGTAATAGTCCCTGGAGTCAATCGCAGCCACCCAGCAGTAATCATAACTTCGCAATGTTAGACAGTGACCTTACCCACATTCCATCCCTCCGACAAAGGAGCCAGAATGACGAACACCCAGTCTTATTCCAGCGGGTGAACATCATGAAGCACCATAAACAAATACAATGACAGGTCACTCAAACGTCATATCCCCTTAACCAGTGTACAAAGAACCATCCCAGTACGCTCTTCCAGTCCGGGCTTCGCCTGCAAACAGCAATCACGCAGGTCTCAACATCCAAACTCAAGAACAGTGTTCATCTATGTGGTCATCTCCACCGCAGTATACTAGACAACGGGCAATGTCCGTGCCGTCCAGAGACATCCGATCACTCAGCCTCTTCCAGAATGTCTTCTTCCCTTTTCTGCGCCGCATTTGCGTCTCTTTTTCTTTTCTTTTGCTTTTTCGCATAATCCATAGCTGCCTTGGACGAGGTGAAGATTTTATTATCGGACGGTGGACCAATCCGAAGTCTGGCGGGATAGAGCATTGCGTACGGGACGTCCTCGGCCCTGAGAAGTTGCTTCACAGCCTGAAATTCTTTTCTCGCCGTTTGCACCGCCACAGTAAAATCGGGATAGAACTCCAGTTTACTGCCTTGCCAGTCTATGGTGCCCTTCTCTCGCGCCATCCGAAGGATCACGTCCCTGTCCTTATAATTCAATATTCGGGCAATAACTGGTCGCGGTGCCGCCCCAAACACCGGTCTCTTAGCAAGAGAACGTTGCGCTCATTCCACTATGAACACACGAGATAGTTGTTCAGCACCAAAAATGTCAGTGATCAGCCGTTCCATGAAGTCTTCCATGCGACCCACATTTGTGGACTCGGGCAGGCCCGTGACGCGGATGTTGTTGCGTCTGGACCTCCCTTCCAACTCCTCGTTCTTGGCCTGTATTACTTCCAGGACACGCTCCATGTTAAACACTTTCGTAGTGACTGTGGTCAAGCCGTCCTCCGTAGCAGACACCCTCTGTTCCACCTCCCCATCCGCTCATTCTGTCTATCAAATTGGGTGGCCATGTGGTCCAGTCTATGATTAACTGCCTCCATAGTGCCTTCAATGGACTGCAGTGTCTTCTGCATAGCCACAAGGACCCCCTCCAAATTCGGCGTGCCGCCCGTTGCTCCAGCAGCGTCGGAGACCGGTGGATCCTGCGCAGTAGACATGGGGGCCTTTTTCGCCTCAAACACCAACTTAGGCTGATTTCTTTCAGTTCTACCCATGTCTCGGCTCACACAGCAGTGTCCTCTACAGTGGCAGCACAAATTTATACGGTACCCCGGAGTCCAAAGCAGAGAGTGTGTTTAGAGTCGTCTCGATCGTGTACCCTACTGCAAACTGCAGACACCGCAGGCCCAGTCCGTTCCTCTAAGGCGCCAACCGTGTATCTCCAGGCCGCTGTGTTCTGGTCTCACCTATTTCCATAGCGGGCGCGAGTCGCCCCAGTCACTTCAATCATAAAACATGGCCCACTCAGTCTCAGCTTGATCCCTTATGGCCGCTTGTAAGTAGTAGTGATCGCTATTTGCACCACAGCCCCTCAGCTCACATCTAGCAGTGCAGAAGCGATTTCCAAATAGTGTGTCACAGATAGCACCCTGCCAGGGATGGCCGCAGACACTCCGTGATTCAGCGCTTCCCTCGCCGGCCCTCTCCGACCCGCCCCGCCCACACCAGCCACAGTTTGCACGGCGCGGCCTAGCACGGCCCAGCGCCACCTCCGCAGCCGCGGGCTTTCCCAGGCCGCCACCCCACTCACCACAACCGGCGGAAGTCGGACCGAGCCCTGCCGTCACGCTGTCTCCACCGCTGACCGGCCGCTCTTCTCCGGCAGTCCCAGTCCCAATCACCGAGGCAACGTTCAGTCAGCAAGAAGCCACCGCAGTCTCAATATCCAAGGTCCCGCTCCGTCGCAATCCTCGGAAACAGCCTCCGCTCCTGGTCTCCACAATGGCGGATTTCCAGCCGGCAGCTCACTCGCCGCTTTCAGCCCCAGGGACAGTCCAGCAGTTAAATTACCAGCGCCGTTCTAGCACCCAGCAGTACTCCGCTATTTGCCACAGCACTGGGCACTTCACCGAGGCGAATTAACAGGATAAGTGTAGGATGTCGATCCGATCCGGCGGAGCCTCACATATGTGCGGCCATCTTGCCTGGCGCCCTCTAGCGCCCCTCATAGTTCACAAAGGTTAATCTGATTTAGATGGCACTGCAGGGCATAGCATGATTACATGTCAAACAAAGGTTAATCTGATAAGCACAGGTAATGGCGAGGACGATAAACATCTGGGAAACTCCATGTAGCATGGGGTGGTCAATCAGTGTCAGGCCAAAGCATGAACAGAGTGTCCGTGCAGGAATGCAACAGGTCAAAAGTTTGAGCTCCAGAGTGTTCGTGATACAGAGAAAAAGTCAGTCACAAGGACACAGCACAAAAAATGGCTGAGTGAAATGGCAAGACAATAAACGCACTTTTCCACAGACCATCCTTTTGCCATAAGCGAAACCATTTTCAGTAAATTACAATGTTCATCACGATTGTGCAACTGTGCCCAAAGTCCGTTCTAAGCCTCTTTGGTAGGCTTCTATCGCCCATCCATTGTCTTCTTCCACGTTGGGCCTCTCGATCTGGGCCTTTCCATGAAAATAGTGCTTCTTAGTATCTGTTGGAGTGCCCTCCTGGCAAACACTCACAGCTCACTCGAAAGTCTCAATGTCTCAAGGCAGGGCACCAGTGTCTCTCCTCTGCGGCAGGCACTACAGATATCATGCTCTTCGTTGGTCGTGGGCGCTGATCATATCATGCAGACCCAAGTACTGTAAATCGGGAAAGAGCAACAGACGTTTACGTTGAGCAACATCCTCAGGCTCCAACACTTGTTATTCAGTGTCAGAGGACACTCGGGCTGCTCTTTCATTTTAATTTTCCTTTCAACATAAGAATCACAAGTGTAGTGCCTTTTGCCAATCTTGGATCCTGCGGTGCACTGCCCTTCCGTTGGAGCAAAGAAAAAAGGGGAATGGCCAAAACTCAGTCCAAGGGGCTCAAGGGACTGCACACTGTCAGAGGTTACCAGCACATGACAGGTAGAAAACTCAAGCCTGAAACTAATCCTGCCATCAACAGCAGGGATCCTTCTCTTTCGCTCTTTTGCACTGAACCAGCTCCTCCTTCTTTTCTGATGTTCAACGCCTTCTGATGAAGCAAGCACAATACTTTGGAGATACCATTGATGGCGCGCTGACGATTGCTGTCCAGCCTTGCTACTGTCTGGGTGCTGGGACTGTAGAGCCAAGATGTCCGGCCCTCATTTGTAGCTGTCACTGATGGGAATTAGTCTTAAATCAGCGTTCTGCAGGTTATTATGACTTGATACCGCAGAACCTAGTGACGTAGGAAATGTGACACAGTTGTTAGTTTCCTTCAATTTAGTACAAAAACAGTTCATTGTATTTAACAAGGGGACTGCAAGCAGGTGGCCTGTAATCTTCAAAGGAGTGGCCATACGACATGGGACTATTGTGATCTAAAATACACTGTCATTCTCATAGAATACAAAGACAAAGGCAGTAGGCAAAACAGTACCTCTAGCCTCTTCAATTGGGTTCTCTTCATTATTCTCTGCATCTAAGGGTAGATAGCTACTTGGGAATTCTATCTGAATGGATGTCCTCCCACATAGTGGCATTGCCTAATGGGGTAAACACATTTTTTTTCTCTCAATGATTACGTGTAGGTGTTCCTAAATTCCTTATCTAGAACACCTCAAAAGAGAAATCACATAATACAGATTATCAGGGACATGTAGATACCTCCCTTTAATAACTGTGCATCAGGCGCACTATGCAATACACAGGCTAATGATCAAATATGGAAACAAAAGACAAGAACTAGAGTCCTGGTATTTCCATGATTAGAACACATCTGATCCCACAAAAAATTAAAGCAGCAGGAACAAAAGGGTAAAAAACCAAAGTAAAATAAAAATTGAAAATTCGTCATGTTCAAAGAATAAACGTAAGATATCTCCTATTAAGGTGGAAAACTTGTCTTGCTATAGTATTGAGTCAGTTAACCAGTCCATCACTATCCTGACAGTCAGACTATAAAAAAGACATCCAAGTGAGCATGAAGTAAAATTCTTGAAAAACCCATCTGGTCATACAAAAGGGAATTATACATAATATGGGGGTCCCTGGTACATCACTGCAGTCTAGAAGTGTGAACCTGAACAATACACCAACAATAATAAATGGGCTAACTGGTGAAAGGAATATGGAAAAGGGAAATGGAACTAGGACACAGCTAAAATCCCCAATAACTAGGCACGATGCGACATCGGTCAGGGGAGAAGCGACAAAAGAAAAATCTATAGGAAGAACAAGAAATTACTTGGGTGATAGTCAGGCATGTGACACAACACCAAGAGTACGGGTGATACACAAAAATCAAAATAGTTCACAAAATAGCTCTACCGCTGGCCGCTACACCATATACGGTAATCTCAGCTAATGTTCCAGTTCCTTTTTCAGGGTAAAATGAAACCTGGTTTCCTTTGAGGAACAAAGCCATACACTACTTAGGACGCAGACTAATGCAATATAGAAATTAGGTCACCTTGTACAAGAGTCACAGATCTATAATTTCATCCTTAGGTCCAATCAAGGAAACATAAATCTAGGGCTGCCTGTTTCTTAAGGGAAGGGGCAGTAACGTGACTAACTGCAGGTGACACACTTTGATCCTGTATATCTCTTTTATTTTTCTTCAATATCATTATAGCCAAATAGACATGCACTAGTGAAGTGTTGTCTGTGTCGTTCACAGCATGAAAATATCATATCTGTGAAATTTAGTATCAGAGCAAATCCACCCAAATGTTGTGCAGCGATATGCATTGTCATGAAGATCCCTTCACAACACAGGGGAACTAGTAATAGTATCAAAAGCAGCAACATATAACAAAAACATACATAAAATAAAAATGCACATGTCAAGCCATCAGATATACTTGCTGTATACCAAGCTCAAAAAGCATAGACAAATTACAGTAGCACATGTAAATGAGCGGTGACGCACAACACCATGTCATACACTTCATGCACGCACTGTGAACCTATAGCCCAAAACCCAATATTCGGGCCTGCTTAATTTGTCAGGCTTAAAATTAAAATTACACTTTCTTTTACTTTACACACCCTCCTTTTAACAGCAGATCACCAGTTAGTGGAGATCGGCTTTCAAATACAACTTACTGTGTCGCTTCTGACACACAGGACCAACAGTTACAATTCATAGGACAAAATGCAAAAACGTGAAAAACACACAAACATTTCTTTTCAAAGGAGTCATACAAAAACCACATCTTGCTTCAACATACTGCTGACACTTCACATAACACACAAAATATCAACTGTAACCAACCATCTTCTAAAACTAATGCAGCATTTTTTTTTCTGTTAAATGAAAGCAACTTACATGGACATTATTTTTAAAAAATAGAAATACAAATGTATCACCCCCTTTGAGGCCCTGCTTTGAGCGAGGCCGCTCAGGAATGCACTTCTCGGAGTCAAGGCCCTGATTTAATAGGCTGCACATGTCAACATACATGAAAGCCTAGCACAGTCCTCCAAGAGCTAAGAATAACACCTCAGCAGAACATCTGTTTATACTCACTCCTAACCCCCACCTGACAGACTTTAAGGTCAAAATCTACCTCGCGCACTCCGCGGCTCCTCACTCTGAAGCTGTCAAAGACAAAAAGCCTTCCCAACTCTTTCCAACCTGCAATAACCAACCCTATCCAAAACCACATACCATATATATTACTCCCTTTAGGGGCCACAATCCACTCCTATTCCCAGACTCAAAAACATCTACTGTGAATAATTCGCAGAACACAACAACACAACATGCCAGCTTTAGAACAAATGCTTGTTACCACCCTATGCAATGGTGCTCATTTCATCAACCTTAAATGGATGAACGTCTCAGTAGGGCCAGCTAGAGTAAGAACATTCAACCCTGATATGAAACTCAAACCTCTGCACCGGGCACATTGGCTCACTGAGCCATTAAAAGCAACCCCAAATGAGAACAACCTGCAAATTTGTATTATACCTAAATGTATGCATTTACTGAAGCCTAGGGCACTTTAAAAGCTACTCTAAATGAAAGAAAATGCTGCCTAAATAGTGCCCTCACCCAATTTCGACTTTGATATTTGGGGCACTTAAAAATAAATATCCTATAATTGTGCTACATATTAACCATCCTCCGAATGTTCTTTACAGATTGCAGAGATTGGACATTAGACATCTCATGTAAATCCTTATAAAAATGAGTTTTTTTACGCCTGCGCCAAGTGAAATTCCATATGCAAATGTTCTCATTTTTGCGGTTCAACACAACTTAAATTGAATTTTAATGCTAGGAGGTCATAGTATGAGTATTAAGCTTTATAAATATTAAAAAACGATTTTAAAAGCACTTATTTTTTTTCGTGATTAATAATAATTTCTTCTTCTTCAATGAAACCAATCATTTTTGATAATTCCACATGAAAAGCAAGCTGCATGCCTTGCCTATCATATTTACACGCATTCATTCACAAGCCTAAGCACAGAAGCCTAACTTGAAACATGACAAATTTTTGCGCCACTTTTTTTTAAAAGGACAATTATTTTAACATTAGAATCAAGAATATGCTTACAAAAATGCTTAAAGAGAGGAAACCCTTAATTGAAATGTTTTCCTGTAATACAAAATAATGAACCTTATTTTTGTAACCTTTTTAAAACACTATTCTGAAATGCAAAGGGTCACCCGTGTTTAACTGGGAAAGTCCTGACTGAGTAAACATTCCTGTCTATTCGTGATTGCTTCGTGTTGCTTGCTTAGCGGCAGCAACAGCTGTTTCTTAGTGTTGAAAACGTGGGCACGGTGGCTGTCTATTAAAACTAAAACTAAGACATTTCAAGTTTCAAAATGTGTGTGCAATACAACAAAATCCAATGTATTCAGATGATGTGTTTGCCTATTAATATCTAATACAATGTATCTAAGGAAAATGCTTTAAGTTTATTTTTTTCCAAAACACACAATTTCGTTTTTGAGGGCTTTTTTATTCCTAGTAAATGTGAATTTTAATTTTATCTTTTAAGCATTGTACATGTGCATAATTGCTTACTCTATAAATTAAATAGCAACATATAGCTATTTTAGCATATCACGTGGCTCATTTCTGGATTTTTCTTTTATTTCTGATTAATATTAATCAACTAACATTTTGCACAACAGACTGAAGACAACAAGAAAGACCACCAACACATATTGAGCACATTTCAGACATATACAGAAAGGGGTGAAACACTCAGGACACACAATACAGCGCGCTTAATAACCATTATTTCATAAATAGCGCTATCGCTATTCACTTACAAAAGTTGCTAATGGGAAAACCCACAAATCACATAGACATTTAAACACACACTTAACCCACAGATCAACACTTAGAACAGAAACAAAGGACAGCCCACAGACTGTACTTAAACCAAACCATTTGTAAATACTAGTTGTAAGTCATATTTACAAGAAACGCTTCTCAATAGTGTTCCAAAAAACTGCAAAAACAGCCCCACAGACCTTTATTTCCAAGAAGCCAAGATACACTCAATTCACTAGCTTTGGCTGGCAGAACACCCAAAAAAAATCGCTCTGCATATCTCCATTCATAAAATTGCACAAAACAAAGGATCCTTGTTTGTATTTTGTCATATTTTAATTCCCTGGGGATACAGAATCACCAAGGAAGAAATATGTTTTTATACCTAAACCTATTTAGGCATTCCCTCTGGGGGAGCCGGCTAATTTACTTCACATCACAATATGGCACCTTCCAAAAAGCAACACATTCTCTGATGTGAGCTTGAAAACAGGCATGCCAAAATACTGCAGAATATGCAAATATTATAATCAAAATAGTGCTGAAGGTACTCTCCGTACGTTGCACCGTTCAAATTTATACAAAGTAGAGAAAAGTCGCCTCATTACCTGCCTACACGAATTGCAATTAGCGTATCAATCCCATACAAATTCAAAGTTGACCAACACAAATTCATATATTTCCAAAGCCATAGTAAGCGTTACTAAACTGACTTACCAATCACAGGCATCGAAACCCACAGCAAGCGCCGCAGAACGACTCTTACCAATCAAAAGGTTGTCCAAATTCTAACTGCCAAGTTCTGAATGACCTAACGGTCTTTTTTAGAATACTCATGCCAAAAAGGTTCTCAGTCAGGAGTGACATCATGTGGAGGATCAAAATCAGGAAAATCAGAAATATACTGGGCTGCAGAGACAGAGAATCCCCCAAATCTCTGTGCACAGAGTACCTCCTTAGTAGATTTCTGTCTCCTGACAAGATCACTCCCTCAGATAGCCACTTCTCTGATGAGGCCCGCGTTGGAGCGCCAACTGAAGAAATCAAAAATCCTTCTCAGGGGCCTAACTGATACTTGGTCCTTTTTAAACCAACAAAGAAGAAATTCCATAGCAGCCGAAATTTACAAGGACATTTTTATTAACCTTAAATGAGGTGAGACTACGTCACACAGAAGCCTTAGCAACTGAATGAGGCAGTCTGCTAGAATGGTCTTACTTCACGTCTTATATACTCTCTATCCTGTCCCAGGCATGTAAGGGAGTTGTACCAATTACATTCCTAAACAAATGGAAAATCTGGAGGGTCAGCAGGTGAGTAGCCTTTGGGGTTTTAGCAGGATATGGGCAAAACATTATAATTACATAGTTCACAAAGGTTAATCTGATTTAGATGGCACTGCAGGGCATAGCATGATTACATGTCAAACAAAGGTTAATCTGATAAGCACAGGTAACGGCGAGGACGATAAACATCTGGGAAACTCCATGTAGCATGGGCTGGTCAATCAGTGTTAGGCCAAAGCATGAACAGAGTGTCCGTGCAGGAATGCAACAGGTCAAAAGTTTGAGCTCCAGAGTGTTCGTGATACAGAGAAAAAGTCAGTCACAAGGACACAGCACAAAAAATGGCTGAGTGAAATGGCAAGACAATAAACGCACTTTTCCACAAAGTGCCCCTGTGCTAGGGTCCATTAGTGGTGCTTGTCCCAGAGCGGGTCAGGTCAGCAACTCTCACTGATGCCATCCCACTTTGTGACGAGTAAGGGACTGATGCCTTCTCTCATTAGCTGACCTAATATCAGCCAATGAGAGGAGGTAGCATTCCCAACCCTCCAGGAATCTTAGAGGCTTTCCTTCCGCCAATCCAGATTGCCACTGCAGCACGGTAAGTTTGTCTATATTTTTTAATGTTTATTGCGTATGTGCATTCACATATGTGTAAATGTGTGTGTATCAGTGCCTGCATCTGTGAATGTGTGTCTGTGTATGTGCTTGTGAATGATGTTCATACGTGTGCATGCCTATGAATGTCTGGGTGTGAGTGAGCGTGAATTTAGATGAGTGAGTGTGAGTATGTATGATTTTGCATGTGTGGCCCACCTGTCCCCCACCTGCATAAATCACTAGCCGCCACTGATTTTCACCCACTAGATCATGGGGAATCATAAAACATTTTCCAGGGCGAAAAAAAGTTTGGTCTTTGGTGTGACAGAGGGCTGCACTGATGCCATCGGTGAGTGTCAAGTGGGTGTAGGTGGAGCAAAGCATGAATATTTAGTGGCTGAACTGAATTAAGCAATGTGAAACCATAAAACCTGGGATGAATCCTGGCTTCTCAACTTGACCAAATTGTGCGACCCTGGGCAATTGTTTTATTTCAATGTCCCTCCTTTTTCTTCACTATCTCATATGAGAGGAACTCGAAATACATGACTTCAGGATGCGTGGTGTTCAAAACCATCTCCTGTGCTTGGATGTATTCACTAATGGCATTGTTGTCAGGGTAGGGGGGAAGCATGAAAGTTTCTAAATTCATGTTTGAAAAACATCCCTTTAAGAAAAATACTTCTGAATGCACTGCTATAATTTGATTTACTAAGGTGAAATGGTTCTACAGGTCAATGAAATACACGTTTTTAATTTTGAAAAGACTATAGAGATTTTTTTGCAAATTTGCTGTCTTTAAAAATAAAGGTAATGGCTTTCTTTCCCCAACTGCAATTAACCTTTAAATATGTGCTTGATGTATATTTAACAGTTTTTTCATGTTAGTGCTGAGTCGAGTAAACAGCAGCCCAGTGTGATGCTGCCAGGGGGCTGCATGTAAAGGTCAGGAGGGCCGCATGCGGCCCCGGGCCGTACTTTGAGTATCACTGCTGTTGGAATAAAAATGTTTTAGCTATCTGTTCATGCATTGTACGTGTTAAGTTAGCAATTGCGGCAACATTTTAGGTTCAGCCGCCATTTTGAATCATGTCGCTAGCTTTGTATTCCCTGACTCGAGAGGCAGGCTGTGGACATTTTGATTTCTCCAAGGTTAGGCCTTGCTCTGCTAACTAATATACTGTTCCTATTGATGCATTCCTTTCCCCATAGATAAAGGCTTTCTCGCATTAGCCTAGCTTGAGACATGAACAGAATAACCTTGGCAAGTAGATACCCTGTGCCCGGTCCCAGAGTCGAAACTCATCTTACTGTACTCCTTTGTTTTAGCTGCACTTGCTAGTAGATTTCCATTAGGGGCGGGACATTCTTGGTTCAGAAAGTGTGCATATTGTATTTCTGTTTGCTGAAGTCAGTCCCTCTGCAGCAATCCAAGGAGGCTGGTCAGACCGGACTCCACTCGAGTTTACCTGAATAAAATATACTTGGTTTGTATTCTCTACTGTCTGACCGACTCTTCATTTGTGTGTAAGGCTGAGAGGTGGTTGTGAGTGACCCGGGTGACCCGTATCGGGTCACTTCCTTCACTGCTTTAGATCATGCCAGGCATAAATATGTCATCTCTAGGCACCAACCTTCAAACACTCCTGGACCTAAGGAAGAACAGAAGAGGACGGAATCTGCTGTCTGTGACCTGAGAGGAGACCTGAAGGACTGGACCTTCTCCCACTTGTACCCAGGGAAAAAAGAGGACTCCAATTGTCAGCTGACTGACCACCTGTGTTGCTACAAGTATACAATAAGCTACAATAAGCCTTTCCTACAACTGCCCAGCCGACCACTGGCACCTAGACCTGAACTAGAGCCCGCTGCCTGCCTGACACTCTGTGAGTCTCTAAGTGCCTCCCCTAAGGTCCTAGGGGGCTTTAGAAGTGTACCCCGCTGGTGTGAATTGGGACCTAAAAGACTAAGGGCTTGATTTATATATTGCCAGAGAGGGTACTCCCCACCAATATAGTGTTCCACCTGCCAAATTTAATTGCGGGTGAACATTAGGTTTGGCCACGGTGGACACTACTCTGTCTCTGCCGAGGCCAAATGTCTCCAATGGCCCTGGGCAGTAGGAGCCATTGTAGAAATGGCCGCCCACCCAATTTAGATGAGCGAACATGTTGTTATTTTTTACATTTATTACTACCAGGTTTTACCTGGCAGTAAGGAACAGGAAAAACGTTCTAATGCTCCCCTCACCAAGGGAGAAGCCTCCTATAGCTAACAAAGCATTACTTTGTTTCTTTAAAAAAAACGAGTTTCTGGATTTTTTTTTTAAAAAGAAAAAAGAATACTGTTTGCTGCAGTGCTGTGTCCTTCTAATGCAGCCCTGCAGCAAACAGTAAAATGTATTGACAGGAACTGCTGTAAAGGCGGTTTCTGCCAATGCCTTTCTAAATGACCCCAAGCTAGGCGGTCATTTATAAATCTGCTGGGCTGAATAGTCTTGGCCTGGCAGAAGTACATTTCTACACCAGGCCAAGAGAGAATACTCCATCCGCCAGTAATTAAATTGGGCCCTTATTCAGTAGGTGAAGTATTTGACCAGGATGAACCGGATTGGTGCATCTGACCTGAGCTCCATCGCGGTTGAATCAATTTTTGCATAGGTACTGGTTTACCTTGACTATTGATTATCGTTGGCACTTAGTGCTTCTGAGTGCTATTGCTGCTTAAAACTTTAAAAATTAATATCTCTGGTTCCCCTTATCAGACTTTTGTCATTTTGGTGTCATTTTGTTTATTTAATTATAGTTTATTTTCCAGTTCCTTTTGGTTAGTCATCCACCTCCAATTAATAATTCAATTTCTTACAAAACATAATGTGACCCTCATCCACCTGATATCAGTGTTCCCTAAAATCAGTTGCATAATAGCACAAAGAATTCCACCATTGACCAAAGCATTGCTGACAGCTCTTGCAGCTGAAACATTGTGTAGTGCAAATATTAGGAAAACAACAATTTAACCTACTACAACCTTGTACAACTATCTAGTAAGATTGAGTGGCTACATAAAATTAGTCTCGGGAGAATATGAAACCCTGATCGGAGAAATATTCTGCAAGCCTACTGCATGTGTTTCCTTTTGAATAATGACGGACTTGCATTTAGAAAAGTCCAGGCGCGGTGCGTCCATTGGGGCGTGGGGGCGTAGCCCCCCCGCCCGCAGCTCCCTCGGCTTCTTTGAACTTAAGTAAACTGATTCAGTTTACTTAAGTTCAAAGAGGCCGAGGGAGAACTGACAATCATGTCAGTCAGCATGACGTCGGACCGCCCACCCCCTTCAGAGACTAAAGGGGGTGGGCGGTCTGGCGTCATGTTGACTGACATGATTGTCAGACCAGTGGGGGGCAACAGGCAGCAGCACAACACAGGTGCGCATGAGTGGGGACGGAGGGCGAATTTTGCACCGTGCCCACTCATGCGCACTTGAGTTTTGACTTGTTTGCGCATGCCCATTAGGAGCCCTTTGTTCTCCTAATGGGCATGCGGCGGGCGAAGAATAGCCGTGCCCTGGCGCTGCTGGATTGGCTGAGAGGGGCTGTAGGCTGTAGGCGCCAAGGGACGGACTCGGGCAGCGCGGACCTGCTCAGGACCTCTAAGGTAGGATAAGGATTTTGAAAATTAATTTTAATACCCCCCTTACCCCCCCCGCACGACCCTCCCCCCCCCGCACGACCATCCCCCCCGCACGACCCCCCTCCCGCGCGATTGCAGTGCATCTGCACGCACAATGTTGCTGCTGACTGTATTCAGGGGCGGCGCTGGGGTCGGGTCATGTCAGTGCATGTGTGTGTTAGGTTTTGACACCGTGAGCACACGACAGCGTGTCTATCAAAGAGTCACGAGAGTGCACAGGGCTGTTAAAGAGGCTGTGACAGTGAATGTCACTGTAGTGCATGACAGTGTCTGTGGCAGCGTGCTGCAGACAGGATCGTATTAACTTTTGACAACGTAGTGCTTAATTTGTCCCGGTGTTTGCAACCGGAGGGCATCGACGCTGAGTTTTGAGGGCCCAAACTTACTTTTCATCATCAAAGGTTGACCCAGAGCAACAGGAAGAAAAGGGAGAAAAATGAGGAAAAGAAGGATAGGAAGCAGGGATGGAATAAGAATGCAATCGTGAGACAACGTGTAGGGTAGAAATCAAAACTAGGCAACTTCTGCACTTGTATATATTTTTTTTTTTTACAGATTAGGTTTTTGTGAGATTGTAATTGCATTTAAATAGGATTCACTACCCTTGATGTGGAGTTGAAGCACATTACACCGTACTGCTCCCGAACTCAAGGTTATGGATTAGTCCCGTATTATTGGTTACTGTTAGTTATTGATTGGGATTAGTCTTGTCCGCTCAGCAAACCATTTCATTTTCTTGGTGATTATATCAATAAAAGTTAGGGTTGATCATTAGTTGGGGGTGGGAGTATGTGCGCTCATGCAGATGGTCGGTGGGATTAACAGGTTGGATTGAGTAAACCTTACATTACAGGGATATGACTGTCAACAAAGGAGAGGATGTAGTCTTTGTTATGAGTTGTGGGCAGTTTTCAGAAATGCAATCCTAGAGGTTAAGGAAACGTGCATGTGACTTTGGGAAAGTTGTGCTCAGAGAGAGGGTGGAGGCGTGCACAGGATGGAAGAGAAGGGGAGGGCCAGTTGAAAGAAAAAGGAGAGGAGACAATCGGAAGTAAAGGTCGCTTTCCATGCCGGATTTAGAAATGCTGTGAACACCCTTGGTGGGGGTACTTAGACGTCCTCAGCATCACAAACTTTTATTTCAACAGGTACTGATGCATGATTATGTTAATATTAACTGCTTAAGGACACAGCACTGGTACAGTTCCCTAATCATCTCTGAATTGTGAAATGTGCAGTGAAGCAAAATGTGAGAACATGTATTACTACATATATAGCTGCAGTGCCCTATTGAATTAGAACATGCAAAATTGGACAATTGAAACCTACAGCTGTGATGCAAAAGATGAATGTGACATACAACTAAATTCCCACAATACTGGGGGAAGACCAGAAAGAGAGGATCTACCGTTAGAGCTAAGGTACACACTTGAGTCACTGACGCTGGTTTGTGGTGTGCGACCAGACTACATGGTTTTGGCATCAAATACTTTGGGGCAGATTTACAAGCCCCTTGCACCTCTTTTACACTGCCATTGCGTCACTTTTGTGCCGCAGCGGCCGTGCAAAAGATGCGCCATGGTGCGGGGTATTTACAACGTGACGCATCTGGGAGATGCGTCACGTTGTAAAGCCCTGCGCCAGAAGGAGGTGTTCCTGCGCAGGGGGGGGGCGTTCTGGCGCAGGAACGCCTCCTGAAAGTGGCTGAGTGAAATCTACAAGATTTCACTCAGTCACTTTGGGGCCTATGCTGCGTCAAAACCCTGCGCCTGCTTGAAGCAGACGTAAGGATTGACGCAGAATTTGAAGGATAGGGCACCCTAGAGCCTTGCTGGAGCAACTCCAGCAATGCGCCACTTTTACAGCACAGATGCGTGACGCATCTGTGCTGTTTTTGCCTCATGGTCCACCGCATTGTAAGTTCGGCGTATCCATTGTGGCGGAGGCATGGCGCACAATAAGTGGCGCATGCCTGCTGATATGCAGGGATGCGCCACTTATTGTAAATATGCCCCTTTGTATCTTTGTTCTGCTGCAGGTCTGCGTTGTTGGGTGCACACCTAGGGTGGGTGGTGTTTGGTGTAGAGTAGTTGGTAAGAAAGGTGGGTGCACAGTGAATGGTGTGGTGTAGAGCAGTCTTTTTTGGCAGGTGTTTAGTGTAGAGCAAGCTGGGTGCACAGTGGGGGAGGGGGACTGGTATCTGGTGTAGTGCTGCCTGTATGAGAGGCTGGGTACACAACTGGTGTGGGTGTCTGGTGTAGTGCTGGGTGCATAGCTGGTGTGTGTGTGGGTGTCTGGTGTAGTGCTGGGTAATGGATGCAGGGCCACCATTCGGTGTGAGCTAGAACTGGAAATCAAAAAGATGCAGTGTGATTCAGTAGTGTGAGGTCGAAGTGCAATTAGGAGTGCAGTACCATACTTCTGTAGAAGATAGTAATGGAAATAGGATGCAGTATGTCTCAAATGTTTGAAGTTGAGTGCAAGTAGAAGGGATGAAGCACCACTCTTCTGCGTGTGGTACAAATGACGGAAGAAGGAATAAAGCATCCTTGTGTTGTGTGTGGTGGAAGTGTAATTAGAAGGTATGCTCCGCTCGCTCGCTACATGCCACTCATCCTGAACTTTTACGCCTCACCACTTTCAAATGTCACCAGCCGCCCTACACTGAAGTAGAATGGTCTGAAATATTCGCCACCCATGACAAAGGTCTAAGCAAAACCTAGAAGAAATGTAGCTTCTTGAACCTCAGGAATGGCATTGATCACCGTATAAACTCCACAGAACAAAGTTTGCTCTGTCCTCCAGATAATAGCGATGCGGCTAACTAGGAGGGGATATGGTTCACATTCTATGGTCCTGTCTGACATTGAACAAGTACTGATATTATGTACGGCAGAATCTGAAAAATATGATTTCTTTGCAGATTGTCCCATCCTTGGAACTTGAAGTCCTTCTTGACACATGAGGTAATAGACATAAACAACCTTGCAAAGAGATGGAGAGTCTCAGCTCTAGCAGTAGCCAAATTGTGCACTTTTCCCAGTCAGGAAATCAAGCATACCCTTGATGTAAGGTAACTGGACACAATCGAAGATGACAATGGCAACAATGTTTTATACATTGAATGATCAGTTACAGTTGTTTTAACAAATCTAGGGCTCTTTCATAAGGGATTGAATAGAGTAAACAGACTCTAATTTTAAACATTCCAGAAAATATGTTAAGTGTGTTGTCTAGCTTGAGAATAATCTAAATTATTGTATTTAGGTGCATTCTGAATGTTTAGCAAACTTCAATGATGTTCTTTACCTCTTCAGCCTAATGCTAATCGAGTAGTAATGAGGTAAAATTGAATGCGCGTAATCTAAAAAATATCTAGAATACGCTTCTTGTGAAACAGTGTGAAATTGTATCCGTGTCTAAAGAAACCTAATAAAGACAATTAAGCAAAACATTGGATCATAAAGCAGTCTCTACTTACAGATTTGTTTTGAGTTTCTTCAAGCAATCTTTTCAGCTGCTGTATAATCAACTCTTATGACTTCTCAAGTTGGGGTGTGTTATGTACTTCATGTTCCCTAGTGGTCTGTTTCTATCAACAATGATGCAAAAGCTGATGTCGATGGGTAGCTGTAGCCATGAACCAATGAAGAAACCTGCCACATCCACCTGAACTGATTTATATTCAGTGTGCCACACAAATTGCAATGTCCAGTTGAAACAGACAAGTTACTTACCTTTGGTAATTACTTTTGTGGTAGAAACTCTATCTAACTGCAGATTCCTCACCTTCTGAAAGCCCTCAGGTTCCAGACTGCATCCAGTGATGCATTTCTTTGAGGGGATGGTTGTCTGGTCGCCAAGATGACACCGAGCACCTCGGGAGGGAAATAAAAAACTATAAACTTCAGCGCTGAATCTCCACGAATAGAGGTGTAAATTGTGCAGTCTCCCATTTATGACTTGGACCTGCTGCTGTGACAGGAGCTCCCAGGAGTCCCAAAGGGGCAACCTGATTGGAGGACAAATGCCCAGAATTCTGGGTACTACACTTTACTCACCCGGCCTAGGATGACTTAGGCTCAGTCTTTGTTGATCTTGTTCAGTACTTTAGGAAGGAGAGGCAGGGGGGAAAGTAATACAGGAGTCCCAAGCCCAAGTTGAGACAGAAGGCATCTCTGAAGAAGTACTGACTTGTGAACCCCAATGGGCAAAGGTTTGGACACTGAGCTTTCTCTGTGGTAGCTAATGGATCAAGCCAGGGTTCGCCCCATTGCTGGAAGATTCCCTGCACCACCTCAGTGCGTGACTGCCATTTGTGCATCTACCCTGGCTGTTAAAGAGCCTACCAGGTGCTGGGCAATCAGTTAAATGCCCTGAGCATTAAAGCACTTCCAGAGACACAGAGCCTCCTAGCACAGGACCTCCAACACCATTCTGCCCTGTCTGTTGCAAATGCACATGGTGGTTGTGTTGTCCTTGAGAACCTGTACCTATTACCACAGTGATGGTCGGAAGCAAGCCTTCAATGCTGAGTGAATCAATCACAACTCTAGCAAAATGAATGTAAAGGCAAGCTTACCCTACAGACCAGAGTCCTCTGTTCTCCACCCCTATTAAGTAGGCTCCTCAACCCTGCAACGGTGCATCTGTCATGGCCATTAGCTCTGGGTGGGATAGGTAGAGGGGTCTGCAGCTGGTCCAATTGCAGTCAAGCAGCCACCACTGCATGTCCTTCTCAGTCTTCTCGAATATACTCTCAAAGGTCCCCTTGGTGCTGAGTCCATGTGCACTAATCTCTGTTACCCTATTTACAGTAGCTAGCATGCTCATGACAACAATGGGCAATGCATCAGGCCATATGAGATCAGTATCTGCACAGATCTTTACAAGTTTATTTTTAAGCACCCAATTATTTCGCTCTACCTTCCGAGCTGACTGAGGGTGATAGGCAAAGTGAAATTTCTACTGTATTTGGAGGACCTTGCAAATGTCATGCAGTATTTGGGCAGTGAAGTGAGTTCCATTTTAACTGTTTATGGATAGTAAAATGCCAAAGCAAGGAATAAAGTCCTTCAGCAGTATTTTGTTACTGTCTTCGTATCAGCTTCAATAAAGGGGTAAATAACACACGATGGACAGAATGTAGAACAAATGACACATTTACCCTAAGTCACAGATCTGTGTTAAATCCATCAATTGTTTGCTCATGATGGATTTAGGCTTAGATGTCTGTACTGGGGTGAGTGTTTGACATTGTTCAGCATTCTGTCCATCAATTGTTCTTTTTACATTTGTCACCCTGAGTGAGACGGGTATGCATAGACGTGGGTCCCGTGCTCGCCATGCCACTGGAGTCAAGCTAGTCTGGCTAATGAGGGTGGAATCCCCGAAACCGGTCCCAGGGTGCTTGTTTCCAGTCCAGGGAGGATCTGGCCTGGCAGTTATGGCTGGACTGTTCCCATGGGACCAGGGTCAAGACTGATTTTTATATGGCTATGGCTGGGTCCAAATTGGAATTGCATGGTGAGCAAAAAAATGATGGATTTAGGCCCAGATCTCTGTACGGGGGTGAATGTTTGATATTGTTCACCATTCTGTCCTTCAAATGTTCTTTTTGAATTAATACAAGGGTAGGCCTCTACCCACTCTGAAAACATACAACAATAAAAGTACAAATTCATAATTAGACATTTAGATATGTTTATGATACCCACTAAAATATTTACAAATGGGCCCCATGGTGATGGGTGGGTGGTCTGTGTAGTTCTGGCTGCTTTCCCTACATTGTGGGCTTGAACAATGGTGCAGGTGTAACAATACTGCAGTGGCATTGTGGGAAAATACGGGGCAAACCAACCTTTTTCCACAGCAGCAATCATTCCCCTTGCTGACATGCATCATTTTATGATGCACACGAGCAAGATGTGGGGCAAGGATACTTGATGCTACCAACTTGATGCTACCATGCAGCCGTCTCGGTAACGACATAAGTGGTTCAAATGTAACCTACAACCCTCCCACTTCCACTGCTGTTTCTGCTCCTTCTGATATGTTATTGTTGTAAATAAAGGTAGCGTAGTCCTTGTAGTTCCTTGTAAGTAGTTTATTTCAGGTAAGCTGGTAAAGTAAGAAGAAGAGGATAAAGCCCCACCAGGAGCAGCCTCCTGCTGCTCAGCCCTTCATCCAACAGGCAGTCTTACACACTCAACATTCCAACAAGCTCTCACACCAACATTCTAGGCTGAGCAGCAGGAATAAGTACAACACATCTCCCTTCTTTAATAGAAGAACAATAAATAGAAACAAAATTGGGGAGATCAAGTCAAATCCCGCAACTTCAGAAATTAACATGAAATCAGGTAAGATCAGCAATTAACATTCACTCAAGCAAATCACGCAAACCAGCAAATTACATTCACCACCACCTTCTCCCTATCTCAAACAAAAAGACATTACTCCCAAATCGAAATAACCAACACACCACCACGCCAACACACAACATACAAAACCCAAGAAACCAAACAAACCGACTGGCAAGAGGCAAAAGGGTCCCAACTCAGCGTGACAGGGAAAAAATTCAACCAATTCTAGACACATTATACAAAACATACAAATGTGACAACAGTCACGTCACTTGGGTCACGCGCCCATGCGTTCAGGTCACGGGCTCACATACTCATCTACAAAAAAATGTTTTTAAAAATAAAATAAAACATCAGGTGACCTGTTCACACACTGCCATACCACAGCAGTCATTCCAAAAGCAAACCAAAATGGTAATGAGTGGCTTAAATTTGACGGCCATCTCATGCGCAACATAAAACTCTCATACACCATGCAAGCAATGAGTGACTTAAACAACTTTTCAGACATCTCATGAACAGTAGAAAACATGAGTGACTTAACACATAACAGGAATCTCATGTACAACCATAAAAATAATGAGTGACTCAGAAACTTAGCTCCCAAAACCTCTTAGACTAGGTAGAACTGGAGCACACAGTTCCCACACCCTCCATGTAATAGGGAAGACACCTCCCTATGATGGGGCACTTAGCTACACAACCCCACCACCTCCCCGTAAGAGGACATACCTAACACAACCTGGACAGAAAACAAGCTAACAAAATAGTTGAGGATGCACACTAAAACGACATGCACACTATGATGATACCTAACAATCCTAGTCACAGTAATAGTAAATTATGAAAAGACTAAATAAATGCTATGTACACCTTGATTACTCTTAATGTTGATCAGTAACAGAGCTAGATCATTCACTTTAAAAGGCACATCAACTCAATACATTGTCAAAGAGTTCAATAGTTGTTAAAAAAACTAACTAAAACAAAAGAAGTAGTTACCGTTGACGTCATGAAGGGTTCATACGAACAAAATTAGTACCATTTAAAAGTCTGAAGAAAGGTACGGTCGTATCTCTCACTCCACGCTCTACAATCCGGTCATAACTCTCACTCCACGTTCTGTTAACTCTGCTCACTGAGAGTGCTATTGAATGCTTGCTGCCTTCCAGAAATGCGCTGCAAATCGTATCAGCTGCGCAATGCAGCCGTGCTCCACAGTGTATCAGATAACTGCACAAGACTCGATGAGATGCGTCAATCAGAAAATGGCGGAAACGTAGTTCATGTTGTACCGGGTGGCTACCGGCACATCAAGTCAGCAGAGCGTCGGTAAGCAGCACAGGATTCCAGAGCTGCTTCGCGTGGGATAAGATGTCACATTAAGAACACGCAGGAAAGGTAAGGTGTGCGCGTGTAGAAACGAACTTTCGCAGAGGTTTAAACATCGCACACTTCAACGGCTGAAAAATCATCCAGATGCCATGCGATCACATTTGCCAAAATATATACTTTTTTTTTTTTTTTGCGTAAGACCTTTATTAACATAAAGCAAAGTACACAGCATGAGCCTACAACCCTGGGGCCGGCTCGCCACGTGATGTTGATAATCCAATAAACAGTAATTTAGTAACGAAAATCAGAGTAAAAATCTTCTGGCTGAGCTGCCGTACATAACCTCCGTAGGGCTCTGAGCAGACAATCGAAATGAGTCTCACATTTTGTCTTTTTGGAAAACGGAAAATTCAACATACCCCAACTTAAGACCTTACATTGCCCTTATACACAACCTATACAGTGTGTGAAGCAGTAGACCGGCATGTCCTTAGTGCAACCCCCAACTGACCCCCATTCACCCCCCACTTATCCCTCCCGATAGTATAACCAGAGGTCGAGCTAATCCTCCTCATCATCCTGCAATGAGGTTAGGTAGTCTGATAAGAAGCACCATACGTCCTTCGGTTTTGATTTCGCCGGTAAGTTCTCCTCATATGTTTGCAATTTGTCCCGGCAGATGGACATGTCATGTAGCCATATTTTTGCAGTCGGTACCCTACGGCTGTGCCAACACTGCGCCACCTGTCTTTTTGCTAACAACAGGGCTATTGCACAGAATTTGCGTTTCAACGCTCGGAATTGGGGTATAATACCTAGTAAACAGACCTGTGGCGTGCATTGCACCTCATCCTCTAACATGACCGTGAGTGTGGCCGTAATCTCTGCCCAATAACCCGCTACCTTCTCGCAAGTCCAGGCCAGATGGACAAAGTCCGCACCCTCCCTACCACAGCGCTTGCATTTGTCTTCCTCTTGTAACCCAAATTTGCGCAGTGTAGTGGGTGTGTAGTAGGTCTGGTGGATGAACTTGAAATGAATGATTCTTAGATTTCCGTTCGGTGTCAGTATCTGTGTTAGCGCGCATGAGCTGTGCCATTCCTCCTCTGTTAGTGGAGTATCTAGCAGCGCATCCCACCGCCCTTTAGCTTTAAGTGTGTGGCCCGCTATTTCTGATTGTGCAGCAGAGTACAGTCTGGACACTAAGTGTGATAGATCCCTTGTAGTGATCAGCATTTGCAGAGGTGTTAGGCTTTCTGGTTCCGCAGGGAAGGATGGGTAATGTTCCCTCAATGCCCTCGTTAGCCTATAGTATGTGAATCGGAACATAGGAGTCTGGTTGCGAATATAACTCAACTGGTCAATGCCCATAAATGTGCCTCCCTGGAATACATCGCTCATCTTGTCGATACCCGCTCTAGTCAGCAAGGACATCCCCACCTTTTCGTTAGTGACTGACAGTGCCTGATGATACTGCAATGGCATGTTCGGTGCGTATAACGGGGTTTTGTGAGCCAACTGCCCTAATTTGTTCCATGCTTTAATCGTGGTGTCTACAGTGTTGATATCGTTTGCGTGTAGTGGTGGCCTGGTGTGCGTCAGTATCGCTGATAGGGGGACAGGATGGGCATCTCCCTCCTCAATGGCCGTATGAGTGAGATAGGGGACCTCATGGTACCAGTATGCTGCATATTGTGCCTGGGCACAAAGGTAGTATAGGAGAAAATCAGGGACTCCGAATCCGCCCTGTGTAATCGGGAGTGTCAGTGTCTGCAGATCAATACGAGCTTGTTTACCCGCCCAGATCAGGGTTAGTACCAGGGACTTTATACGGCGGAAGACTTCTTGAGTTGGCGTGATGGGTATGTTATTAAAGAGATATAATAACTTGGGCAAAATGTTCATTTTGACGATCGCTATGCGATCTGCTAGTGAGAGAGGTAAGTGGATCCACCGGCGGATCTTTTCGTCCAGTTTGGAGAGTACCACCCCATAGTTTGCTCGCATGACTTCGTCCGGATCTCTGTGGAACATGACCCCTAGGTAGCGAGTCGGATCTTGCTGCCACTCTAGCGGGTAATCAACCGCAAATGAATTTGTGGTGTCGGTGAGAGGTATAAGTGAGGATTTGGACCAATTAATCGCTAACCCCGAGTGCCCCCCAAATCGGATATATTCTCTAAGGAGCGGGTTTAGATGTACCTCTGGGTCGCGAACGTATAGCAACATATCGTCAGCATAGAGTGATATGTGCAGTGGCCTAGCCGCAAACTGCAACGCCGAGTCTTTGTAGTTTTGCCGTACTATGCACGCTAGGGGCTCTAACGCTAGTGCGAATAGCAGGGGTGACAGGGGGCAGCCCTGCCTAGTACCCCGCCCAATTTCAAACGGAGCTGAAACATAGCCATTGATCCGGACCCTTGCACATGGTTGAGTATATAGCAGGGAAATCCACTGGACGAACCTTTTAGGGAAACCCATCCTATTGAGGACCGTTAGCATATAACGCCATTCGATAGAATCGAAAGCTTTTGCGGCGTCTAGCATGACGGCCACCGCCTTAACCGAGGGTTCCAGGTAGTGCGCCAGCGCAAACAGGGATCTGGTGTTATGCGAGGCGGATCTGGTGGGAACAAACCCCGCTTGGTCTGGAAGGACCAGTCGAGTCATCAAAGGGGACAACCTAACAGCTAGCAATTTAGCAAGTATCTTCGAATCTACGTTTATCAGGGACAAGGGCCTGTAGGAGTCGCAGTGTTCCGGATCCTTGGACGGTTTTAGGAGTGCAATGACCATTGCTTCACGCAATGTGGGGGGTAGCAACGCTTTCTCAAAGGAGGCCCCATACATATCTACCAGGTAGGGGGCGATGATATCTACAAACTTCTTATAGAATTCGGATGTGTACCCGTCCGGGCCCGGTGCCTTTCCATTGGGAAGTGAAGTGATCACCTCCGTGACCTCCTCCACCGTTATTGGCCGAGCTAAATATTCCCTTTCGGCGTCCGACAACCAGCCAATTGCCACGTCATGCAAGTAATCATATGTTTCGTCCGCTGTCGCTGTTGGTTGAGATTGATATAATGTGCTATAGGAGTCCACAAAGCTTTTCAATATGTCCGTCGAATGTGTTTGCAATATCCCCTCCCCTGATTTGACTCGGAGTATTGCTGATTGCCCCCGTCCTTCACATATTTTCCGCGCCAGTACACTCCCCGGTCTGCCCCCCTCTCCAAAGGCCCTGGCCACATGTTTGCGATCCAAGTATTTAAGTTCTGAAGTTAAGCAATCCGCATGTTCGGTGTGCAAATCGCGTAATTTGGGTAACAGTGATACGTCCTGCGTCGCTTCATATTGCAATTCCAAGTCCCTCATTTGACTTTCACAGCGACAAATCCGGCCCCTGATGTCCTTGAGTACTCCTATGGTAGTGCCAATGCATACACCTCTGATCGTGGCCTTAAAGGCTTCCCAGAGGAGACATGGGTCCTCAGTGGTTTGGGAGTTATTAGCAAAATAGTCCTTGATCGCCTTTGTCAGAGTGTCTATGTATATTGGGTCTGTGAGGGCTTGGGAGTTAAATCGCCATTGGAATGGGGGGGGGTTCGTAATGTGGAATGTCTATCTGCAACAGGACCGGGTTGTGGTCCGATAATGTGCGCGGTAGTACTTGTATGTTACGAACCCACAGTGCCACGTCTTTGGAGCCCAACCAGTAGTCCAGCCTGGACCAACTGTTGTGAGATGCGGTGATGTGTGTGGCGCCTGGTGCGTCAGTGTGTCGTAGTCTCCAGAGATCTGCTAAAGCTAGATCTCCCATCATGTGACCCACCATTAGTCTCGATTGTTTGTGTTGTTCTACGGATTGTGAGGAGCGATCCAGTCCATCCCGTAATGTCACGTTCCAATCCCCCCCACATAACATGTGTGTGTTAGTATGTTTCTGCATGTGTCCCCATACATCCCGATAAAATTCGGGTGCGTCCGTATTTGGGCCATAGACATTAAGGAGTGTCATATGTTGGCCTCTCAGTGTACCTGTCACCAGCACATATCTGCCAGCAGGGTCCTGTGTCACTTGCTTCTCCTCAAAGTTGATCCCTTTCTTAATCAATATAAGCACCCCCCGAGAGTAAGAGGAATATGACGCCCTGTAAGATGCCCCCGCCCACTTTGATCCCAATGTAGCGTGTGTGTGTGGTGCGAGGTGTGATTCCTGTAGGAATGCTATATCAACGTTCCATCTGGTAAGGCTAGCAAATACCTGTCTAATTTTCTGAGGACGGGCGAACCCCCGTATGTTCCAAGTAACCACGTTCAGACCAATTCTGCTTCTATTCCTAGAACCTGTCGTACATCAAAAGCGCAAAGTAACTAATCTCTACACCCTCAGGCGCTACACCCGAATCTCGTCCACCCGCAGCCCACTGTACAGAAGTTACAATGACAGACTCTCTCCATTGAGCATCCAATAAAGTGTACATTAGCAATGTCTTCGGTCTCAGTAAACAGTTAAATATCCCCCCTTCCCAATACCCACCCACTCCAGCATCCCCAACCTGCCGAAGCCATACCCCTTCAGAGCACAACTCTCCCAAACACATAACTATCAACTTAGTGCTCATTTTAAGAACTTGTGTTGGGTATTACCCTCATGGAGGACCGCCAGGAGCACAACCCTCACCCGGTGAAAGGGTGCAGGCGATTCTAGAAAACATGAACATATTCGCAAAATACGTGACCATTGATCCGCTCTCCCCACCTCCCCATCGCCACTCCCATTATGGGTGAAAGCAGTGGCGCTGTCATAGAGGAAATGCATCTCCCCCCCATATCGATCAAATGTACATGGCAGGAAATAGGCCCAACTCATCTAATTTTCAGTCTGTCCTGCACAAAGCCAACACCCGGACCCAAGTAGTTAGGTAAACAGAGGCAGGCAGTGCCAATCTTATCTCGGTTAGTCTATACCTTGCAGCATGATATGCATCGCAGTGTCCAGTGGTTCGTTGTCTCTATCTCTATCTCTCTGCACATCATAGGGTCTGTGAGTACAGTTACTTGAAAAAGGTCTGACCCATCGCTCGCAGCATCAGTAACAGTTACAGTTTAGCGTGGCTGCGGGACTAGTCATCCAGTGGGGGAGATCGCTGTGGCAAGTGTTAGTCACGGGTATCAGCTGCACTCCAGGACATGAGTGCGGTGCAGCCCTTGTTACAGCCCCTGTCATCTCCACCTGTCCCCACCTTTATAGTACCAAGTTTCGCAGTAGAGCGCTATTATCTCACCTCTATGAGTCTCGCATCGGTCAGTTCTGCTCAGTGCGGCTGAGGATGGCCATACAGCAGTCCATCGTAGCCATCCGCGCAATAGCACTCACCGCTGGACCACGATGAACATCACCAGTGTCTTCATTCCGAGTCTCTGTTCTGATCGCTCTGGGACTCTGACCTCGTTTCCCGCTGTATTTTCTTGACTAATTCAAGTGCCGCTTTAGGTGTCGCTAATACTATCGCCTGTTCCTTCCACACCACTCGAAGTCGGGCAGGGTATAACATAGAATAGGCGATATTCAAATCTCGCAGCTTAGCCTTCACCGCGGTGTATTCCTTACGCGCCTGCTGAACAGCAACCGTGTGATCAGGATAAAACTCCAGAGTGTTACCTTGATGAGTGATTTTACCCTTCTCTCTCGCGAGCCTGAGGATCATGTCCCAATCGCGGTAGTTGAGAATCCGCGCCACAATCGGCCTGGGCGTAGCGCCGGGTGGCGGCTTGGGGCCTAATGACCTGTGGGCTCTTTCCACAATGAAGATCTGCGACAGGGCCTCCGCACCAAAGATATCCTTACATAGACCCTCGATGTAATGCTCCATACGCCCTGTGTTAGTCGATTCTGGCAGGCCCGCGATTCGCACGTTATTGCGCCTCGAACGCGCTTCCAAATCCTCCTCCTTTGCTTTTATTACCGCCAGAATTCGCTCCATTCCGGCGCATTTAGTGGTGGACGCACGTGCTTCATCTTCAACGGCTGAGATTCTTGTTTCCGCTTCATCCAGGCGCTCGCCATGCTTTTCTTGCCGAGCAGCCATGCCATCCATCCTGCACGTCAGATTGTCCAGCTTACCGTTTATATCTTGCAAATTCGACTGAATTGCCATCAGAATCTTCTCTATGTTGCTATTTAGTGGTGATTCTGACGAACCGCCGGCCTCCGCCAAATCTTCTGCAGGCTTCGTTGCTTTCCTGTTGTCAAAAGAGAGTTTCGGTTGCTGCTTATCTGGCTTCCCCATTGTGGCGGCCGGTGTATGTACTTTCCGCAATGTGGGTCCAGACGCCCTCGTTATTCTGTTCGCCGTCGCCGTGTTTCCTCGGCAGTGGTAGCCAGCCGCTTCTCGTGGTTAAACTCCGTGTTTGAGATGGTCACCGTCAGTAGGTTCCCGCCAGGGTGTATGCGTTATAGGTGGGATGTATATCGTGTATGCCAACAGCGTCTAGTAGCAAGGCGGAGGTACAGGACCGTTTC
This sequence comes from Lissotriton helveticus, assembly GCF_964261635.1. NCBI lineage: Eukaryota > Metazoa > Chordata > Amphibia > Caudata > Salamandridae > Lissotriton > Lissotriton helveticus. The sequence goes on along the minus strand of NC_136065.1, from coordinate 595,994,421 downwards.
CACAGGGGGTCCCTCCGCAACTAGTTAGGTAAGCTGAGCGCTACTCCTTCGTGGGGTTTCCCGCTTTTGTTCTGCAGCCTGTGATTACCCTACCCGGTTAGTATGTGCGTTCGGCGCCAAGTTGCCGGCGGCAGGCCGCCTCCAGTCTCATATGCCCCACAATGGTGTTTTCAGCTCCCACACTCGCCGATCCGGCGGCCAGCCAGCCCAACGTAGCCGAGTCCCAGTCACCGGCGCTGGTCCGAAGTTCCCACTGCCTCCTCAACCGGCGCCGCCATTTTGTCAGGCACCCGGTCAAGGGTGCCTACAGACTCAGCCGTCACCGCTCGGGGGTGAAAGCAGCGCAATTCTGCCACACTGTGCCTGGCAGTAGGAACTCACCCCCGGACCTTGTGTGTTGTGTTATCCGGCAGTCCTACGCCGAGTTCGCCGTGGTTGTGCAATGTCTGTTATTCGCCGCCGGCCATCTTGTCAGGCAGTCCGATGCTTGCTGCGGTCATCTCGGCATTTCTCAGCTTAGCGGGGTTAGAGACCTCTACAGTGTAGGAGCGCCCATGCCCCACATCTTCCCCCACCCGGAAATGGTCGCGAAAAGAGGGTTGGTGGGGATCCAGGGACAACGGATCACATCGTGTGTGATCGCCCGGCGGAGCTGCGGTTCAGGCAGCCATTCCGCTTTGCGCCCCCTAGCGCCTCCCGCCAAAATATATACCTAAAATAAAACTGTGCCCAAACTGTGCTCAAAGGTTTACGCTCAATGAAAGCAGGTCCGTAAGTTTTTCCAAAAAGCGATGAAAATCGGCATGGCTCAAAATAACTAACAGTCCTTCAATCACGCTTTGCTCCGTGTTACCTGCTGCCAAAACAAACAAACACGGAGTGAATTGCCCATATAAATATATGTATATATTAACATATATATATATATATATATATATATATATATATATATATATATATATATATATATATATATATATATATAAATATATATATATATATATATATATATATATTATGACACACAGCTGTTAAGCTGTAAAACATTTTGTTATGACAGGTCTCTTATAAATATATATATATATATATATTCACTGAAAAAACCATAGGTTATAGACCATATATAGTTAGGAATTAGCATTTACAAAACCTTGAAAATTCACTGAAAAAAACCATAGGTTATAGACCATATATAGTTAGGAATTAGCATTTACAAAACCTTATTTTACTCACACAAAACCATTGAAATTCCATATATAGTTAGTTGCACTAACTATATATCGCGCACCCGCAATCCACTGCTGATGATGTCACATATTACATCATTCATGACATGGTCAGTGACATCACTGATGACATCACTGATGACATCTCAAATGACATCACTGATGACATCACTGATGACAACATCCAGTGACTGTATGTTTCTGTAAAGTTAAAATATGTCTTACATATTGAATAATGAGTGGATGTATAAGTGTCTGGATTAAGGATTTAGTAGGTGCATGACTGACTGTATAAGTGAGTGATTAAATGTGTCTCACTGAGTGCATGGGTTAGTGACTAAACTGTTTTAAATTGTGCATCATTGTGTCTGTTGTTTTGTAATCTGATGCATGTGTTGATCATTAGCTATATGACTAACTATATGGGTTATTGATTAGTTGGCCAAGTATTTGTATGGGAGACTGAGTGTGAGTGTGGGTGTCTGGGAGGTGTATGACTCTGTGCATAGATGTGTGAGCAGTTGATTCACTAGATGTATGGGTTCAAAAGTGCATGTGGAAACAGCTGTTTGGGCGGTTGACTGTGTGCATGAGTGTATTGGTGAGTGAATGGATATCTCAGTGCTACATGTCAAAGTAAGTACATATGTAAAACACAGTACATGTGATAGTTGACATATATAAATAACTGTGCATAAGAGCCAGTGAATGTGTGAGTGGCTGTATGGATTATTGTGAACTTGTATCAGGGATTGTATAACGGAGTAAATATGTGTTATTATATGTTTCAATAAGTAAGGTGTGTATAACTATATAGTTGAGGAAATGGAGGTGTGATTGATTCTTTGCAAGACTGACTAGGTGTGTGAGTAACTCCATGGATGAGTGACAGTCTGTGAGTGTCTGTTTACACTGAGTGTATCTAAGGTTATATTAGAGTCTGAAGATGTTCATCGTATCATCACATGAATGATGTCATCAGTGATGTGATCAGTAATGTCAAATGAGATGTCATCAGTGATGTCATCAGTGATGTCATTTGAGATGTCATCAGTGATGTCATCAGTGATGTCACTGACCATGTCATGAATGATGTAATATGTGACATCATCAGCAGTGGATTGCGGGTGCGCGATATATAGTTAGTGCAACTAACTATATATGGAATTTCAATGGTTTTGTGTGAGTAAAATAAGGTTTTGTAAATGCTAATTCCTAACTATATATGGTATATAACCTATGGTTTTTTCAGTGAATTTTCAAGGTTTTGTAAATGCTAATTCCTAACTATATATGGTCTATAACCTATGGTTTTTTCAGTGAATTTCATAGGTTTTTTAATAGCAAATCTTTATAAAAATAATACATTTTAAATCGAATTTTATATTTTATAATTCTGTCTTTTTTTTTTTTAATTCTTTTTGGTGCGCTCCCGGGGCGCGGACAGGTGAACGCACGGGTAAGCGCAATCTTGCGGCGCGCCCCGGGGCGCGTACTCATGAGCGTCCCGATAGCGTTATTGCCGCGAACGAAAACAACATCGTGACGTATCGCGTAGCCGCCACGCCTTGCGTCATAAGACACGTATCGCGTAGCCGCGAGATGCGTCTTATGACGCACCGCGTAAGCGCACCCGGAAGCGCATACGATCGCGCAACGTAAGCGCCCCGATACGCTTACGATACACGCCCCGGGACGCGCCCCGGGGCGCGTAGCGTAAGCGCGTCAAACCATGTGACTTTAAAATAACACTTTTCATTGGTTCAGAACTTTTTTTTTTCCAAATTGTGTGAAACCCACCCATTTCTCTCACTATTGCTTTGTACTTGGAGAGAGCAAGAGCTGTTCTGTGTACTGTGTTTATCTCCTACTTTTCTGATCTCCAGCAATGGCTGCAAGAGAGTCATCCAGCAGTGATTCAGAGGGATTTTTAGATGAGGACCCTCCTCAGCAGAAGAAAAAAAAACCATTTCATCTGGAAATTTTATGACATCCCTGAAGGACAAAAAAAAGTCAACGCTCCCAAAGTAACCTGCAAAATATGTGGGAGTAGTTTATCCAGAGGCAATCCTCTGAAAAAATATAGTTTTGGAAATGCTAATTTAATCAGGCATGTGAAAAGAAGACACCCTAACAACTTTGCCAGGGAGAGTGTCAGAGAGCTGGCACGGAATTTACCCACAGATGGCGGCAGCACCTCCACTGGTGGAGCAACACCTTCGGGACCACCCCGTGGAAGAATGGTCCCTAACATTCAGCCGGTGTTTGCAGGCATCAAATTTCTGTGCACGGAGTGTGACGAACTGCTCTGCTATGGGGAGCAGAGTGTTGAACTCATTGCCCTAAAGAAACAGCAACACCGCTGCTCTGCCAGTCCGTAAATGTTCAATTTTTTTTGCTCCTGTTGAGCAGTTTTGGAATCCTTGTTTTTGTTTTTCCCTTGACAAAAATCCCAAAAAAATATAAAATTGTTTTAAAAAGTCTAAAAAAAATATAAAACAACAAAAACAAAAACAAATATATAAAACAACAAAATCAAAAAAAGTTCTTTTCAGAACTACCTCCAATTTATAAAAAGAAGCTTTTTTTTTTTTTTTTAAAAGTCTGTCATTTTTTATCTCCTGGTACGCTCCCCCGTAAGCTCCCCGGTGCGCGTACCGGGCGCTCCCCCCCGCGAAAATCGAAATTAAAAAAAAAATTTTTTTTTACCCGCGGGAGCCTTTTATGGCCCCCTCATCAAAACTAGGGGGTCAGGGGGGTGTACCCTGCCCCCTTTTGCTCATTTCCCCCCTTTGATTTTTGCCACCTCTTGTGTCTCAATCCTACCGAGACACAAGATGGCGGCCGCTGCGGACTGTTTCGAATGTTTACAGACACCCGAGAACCAATCAGCTTGCCGTGCGCAAGTCGCGTGGCGCGCCCGAAGCGCTCCCCGGTACGCATACCGGGCGCGGCTCTAGATATATATCTTTTTTTAAACCTAATTTACTCAAAATTCACAGGACCACATATCTTGAGACCTAGCAAAGGCACATCGGGCAAACAATATCTACAATTTTGCCAAGTTTCGTGGAAATCCATTCAGCCGTTCGAGCTAAAAGTGAGGCCAACCGCCCTATGGAAAATTGCATGGCAAAAACACGTTTTGGGACCCCCCTTTTTTCTCGGCCCCCCCTTGACGACCCCCCCCAAATTTTCAGGGGCTGCTCAGAAACAAAATGTTCCATTTTCCTGAAAATTTCAGCCAATTCCGTCCACAAACGCCAAAGTTATTAGACATAGAATTTTCAAAAATCCCATAGAGAAAAAATCCTAACTATATATACCTACTGGCGACCGCCAGTAGGTAATATATATACATATATATATCTATATATATATATATATATATATATATATATATATATATATATACCTGGAACACAGCAGGATGATTATGGATTTTATATCATATCATTTTGTTTAAACAACAACATTTTCATTTTCCAGGACCAAAGGTACAGGCAGATCAGGGGGACGGCTATGGGCACCTGCTTCGCCCCCAGCTACGCGAATTTATTTGTGGGCTGGTGGGAGAAGCAGGTGGCCTGGGCAGACGATAAGGCTGAATGGGTGGATAGGGTGATCTGCTGGAGGAGATACATCGACGATCTCTTCCTCATTTGGAAGGGATCGGAATCCCCAGCAGAAGAGTATATCGCAGCCCTCAACATTAACAACTTGAACTTAAAATTCACCTACAATATGAGCAAACAGGAGGTCAATTTCCTGGATCTAAGGGTCTTCGTAGAATCAGATGCAATTCAGACTGCTCTTTACAGGAAAGAGACAGCGGGGAACTCCGTCCTCCATGGACGTAGCAGCCACCCAGGAACCCTCGTAAAAAGCATCCCCTACGGGGAGCTATTGAGGATAAAACGCAATAGCTCCCTAAATAATAATTTTGAGGAGGCAGCCGAGAGAAGTATAAAACGCTTTAAATCACGCGGCTACTCCCACACGGTGCTCCAGCAAGCAAAAAGAAAAGTGTTAAACACTGACAGGCAAACACTTTTGAGTGAGAGGCAGAACAGGGAGAAGAAGGGCGGCAATGGCATAATAAGACTAATCACCAACTATTCGGTGGCAGCGAATAGGGTTAGAGCCATAATGCTTAGAAATTGGGGTATTCTGAAATCAGATGCGGTCATTGGCAAGGATCTATCGGATCATCCAATGATAACCTTCAGGAAAACCAAATTGCTGAAGGGTAAGCTAGTACAAAGTCATCTGTCAAAAGCAAAATCTAAAGGAGAACTACAGGCCATGCATGGGTCATACCCATGTGGGAAATGCAAGGCCTGTAGCATGAGCCAGAGAGAGCTATCTTACCAAGTACCCCACAAAGAAGCTAGGATCAAAATCCTGAAATTCATAACCTGTTCTACATCATTTGTAGTCTATTGCTTGAGATGTCCCTGCGGACACCGTTATGTAGGGAGCACCACTAAAGCAGTTAAACTAAGGATACTAGAACACCAACGGGCCATCGCCAATAAGGACGAGAACTATCCGATGGCTCGCCATTTCGCTACACACCACAATAGCGACAGAACTCTCCTTAGTTTCTTTAGTCTAGACTGCATCCCACAAGACCTGAGAGGGGGGACTATAAACGGAAACTAAGACGTTTGGAGTCGAGGTATATCATCGAACTCCAAACAAAGTCACCGGGAGGTCTCAATGCGGGAGAGGAACTAATATCACATCTGTAAACACTGATAAATGTTAGGAACCATGTGCTGTGTCGATGCCTGAGTACTTTTCAAGAATGATTTAGAGAAACCAATGTAGTAACATGCCAGGGGACAGTATAAATTGGAGCACACAGTACACCATTACCAAGAACAATGATTGATTGTAAAATGAATCACGGACATCCATTAAGTGATCATGATTTTTTACAGTATGCCCATCCAGGCCCTTATGGTTGCTTTATGCTCCAACATAATTAACTTCTTTTTCCCCTGACTGCATTATTATGTAACATAACAACAATTCGGGTCACATTTGTCAATAATTGCCTGTGCTAATTGAATAATTAAAACAACAGCGAATCAATTGTCTTAACATGATTGCCCATCTAGGGCTACAAACTTGGTTGTAAATATTTACCATGTATATAGTACTGATATACATAAATTGATTTGTACAATAGCACAATGTACCCAAATGAATGCAATTTAATTGGATTATGATTTGGTTTTATTTTGCCATTCCAAGATGGCACTTATGATTTGGGCAATAGTCCGTTTTCTATGTTTATTATATATGCCTTTATTTACTTCCGCCTCGCCGTCGCCAGATGACACTGACGAAGGCAAGTGCTGAAACGCGTCTGTTTTACTTTTTCCTTGTGCAATAAACCTAAAGAGGTTTAACTTACTGTGAGTGCGGGTGTGTCGACTTTGTTTGGCAGTGGAGCAGTAAATATATATATATATATATATATCCAGGGCAGATTCTGTCTATCCGGTTCGCAGCACAACAGAAATCACGGACCACCAAGCAGCATGGAATATCAGGTAAGTTTATTATCTCTTCCTTGTTTCATTTAGGCATGACGCGTTTCGGGTAGTGAATACCCTTGATCACATAACAGGCATGCACTGCGAGAGAATGTTTTTATACTCATTTTTTTCTCTTTCTCATTTCAAAAACCACGTGATTATAAACAGTGTAGAAATACTTAGTGAATATGTTATACACGGCAATTATTGTTTTTTCAGAGCTTATTTCTCAATCGGATTTGTGTCAGCATAAATGCATAATACGCAATAAATATTTATTCATGAAAATTGCTGCATCAAAATTTATAAAATTATAAAATTGATACTTATTTACATATATTTACAAATATTAGCATTACATTGTTAAAATCACAATACGCTGAGATGTTGATCTCCATTCCTATACCCCATTAAGGTTATTTGTGCAAAATAACAGCTTAAATGCTGTAGTGCATGTGCAAATTACGCAATAGTTTTAATACAAAGTCTAATTCTTATGCATCTCAAACATATTAATTTTGAGACGCCATAGAACCTGTGCAAAATTACTGCCTAAATGCAGTTGCGTATGTGGAAACTCAATGTCACTGTAAACATGTACTGCTGACAGAATTATCTGCTTATTCAATTCTTACAATTGGTGTTTTGACTCACACCCGTTGTTGGATTAATTTGACACTTGATCCCAAGTGCCAAAAAGACAGCTCCTACAATTATTTCATAAAGTATTGCCAAAGTGCTAAGTGCTCAAAGTGAATAAAAATAAGTGATTGCTAAAAGGATCGTGAGCTCCAAAATTATTTAAAATATGTTTTAACCTAATATCTTAAGGTTGAACACTGTCAAGTAATTATTCCTCCCTTGTATCAATAATCCAACTATTCTTAGCTGTTTGATCAGACTCCCAATCACTGCACGCCTGCAGGACAGGTTTAAAAGTTGGTTTAAGAAAATTACAACAAAAAAGGGATCTATTGTTCTTGTAAAAGTTTCTTGCAACAGCAGAGAAAACTACGTAAATATAAGCCAAAAGAAAGAGGATGTCTCAAAGGAATGTATGCAAATCCTCAGTATTGTTGAGACCATTTGGAGCTTTACTATTCAAATTTAAAATGTATTTTGTCTCCAGCTGTCTCAACAATTTTTCTCTGTCTCCACCTCTGCGTGGCATAGGGACTGTGTCAATTATAAAGTATGTCAGGCAATTGATGCCTTTGTTGTGTACAGATTTAAAGTGCCGCGCCACAGGATAGGCGGGATCGCAGTTTATGATTGCTCTAATGTGCTGCAAAATTCTCACGTGCACCTGGAGTTTTGTGCTTCCCACATATCTTAGCCCACAGGTGCACGTGAGAACATAAACTGCAAACTCTGTACGGCAATCGAAATTGCCTCTGATAGTAATTTCATTTTCCCTGAATGGCGTTTTATACTTCATAGTATTAACACCAAACTTACATGCCCGGCAAGTGGCACATTTATAGAACCCTTGTTTAGTTGGCAGCCACGTTTTTACCGGAGCTCCTTCCACTCTGGTTTTAGATAGGTGAGCCTCCATAGTTTTACACCTGCGAAAGGTTGTTGTTTAACTGGTAGTCTATCTTTCAAGATATTGTCAGTTAAAACTATGGGCTAATTTTTGGTTAAAATGGCTTTGATCTTACGTTCTTGCCTGCTGTAAGTTGTAATTAATCTAGGAGCATCATCAATATCACTTGTCTCCTTTTCTGAATCATGGCCTTTTGGTAGTAATGACTCTCTGTGCTTCTGACTGGCTTTCAAGACTGCTTTTGTCAGAATATTCTCTGTGTAACCCCTCCGTCTCATTCTATTAAGGGTTTCACCTTGACATCTTTCGAACTCTTTTTGTGCACTGCAAATGCGTTTCAATCGCAAGATTTCCCCATAGGGAATGCTTGCAATTAGGTGTTTCGGGTGTGCGCTGGTCACGTGCAAAATTGCGTTGCCAGCAGTTGGTTTCCTGAAGGCGCTAGTTACCAGCTTGTCCTCCACCACCTGTATGCTTACATCTAAGATTTCGATTTTATATATATATATATATATATATATATATATATATATATATATATATAACCTACTGGTGGTTGCCAGTAGGTAGAGAGAGAGAACTCTGTTTATTTAGACCACAGTCTTTAAACACAAAAAGATCTCATAAACAATAAAACCATACACAAAAAGATCACATGAACAGATAAAACCATCTAATTCCTCAGAATTAATTTAGCCTAATATTTTGGTAAACAGGGGACCGGTGACCACCTTCTCCCCTGGTGGCTTCAACATTTCAATATTATATACACAATTAAATAATTTAAAAAATAGCATAAAATTATTAGTTGGTGGTATCGTTGATACTCTCATTAAAAGAGGATTCATTATCCACATCCTTCCTTTTTAGCAGCAGTTAATTAAAACCATTGGATCTATGACTGTTCCTTAAGCATCGATGTTTATATACTCAGAATAAGGGATTTTAAGAATAGATAACATTTCTACCCTTGCTTAAGTTTATCCCATACAAAACGATTTAAACCTTTCATGTAGCTTCTTAGCGCAATAGCAATGTCAAGATGTATCATTTCTGTCAGTAACACAATAGGTAGTTATAGTTAGAACCTAGTTTCCACAGGAAAAGTATTTTTTGATTTGCTAATAACGTTGGCGTTGTTTGACGAATCTTTCTGAAATTCTCCCAAAAAAAGGTCTATCCAGGTTAGCTCCTATCCTGAAAGTTTGGGGGTGATTCGCCAAGCGAGGGCTGAGAACAAAGGGGGTCCCAAAATGCGTTTTCCCCATGTTAATTTCCGTAGGAGATTTTGCCACGAGCTACAGCCCAAACTGCTGAAAGGAATTACCCCAAATTTGGCAGAAAGGTCGAGCTTGTTTCAGAAAGCGGTCTTTTTTAAATGGTGTAAATCCATTCAGTAGTTTTTGAGAAATTTAAAAAATAAGAGTCAAAAAAACAATTTTCCATAGGAAATTAACTACTGAACGAAATTACCCCGAATTTGGCATGAAGGTATTGCAGGGGTCAGAAAATGGTAAATGAGTGGATGTGTGCCTAGACCTGGGAATCAGTGAGTGCGTTTGTAGTAACTGGTATTGGTGTGTCGATGGTTTTCTAAACGCTACTCTATATTTTAGAGTGGATGTATCAAAGGTTATATTAGAGTGTGAGGAGGTGTATGAGATTTTCACGTGGATGATGTCATCAGTGATGTCATTTGAGATGTCATCAGTGATGTCACTGACCATGTTATGAATGATGTAATATGTGACATCATCAGCAGTGCATGGCGGGTGCGCGAGTTATAGTTAGCTGAACTAACTATAACAGGGGAATTTCTATGGTTTTGTACGAGTGAAATGTCCAACTAACTATAACATGTCTGAAACCTATGGTTTTATCAGTGAATTTCTAAGGTTTTTTAAATGCTAACTTCTATTTATAACGTGTCTGAAACCTATGGTTTTTTCAGTAAATATTATATATATATATATATATATATTTATATATATATATATATATATATATACAAATATATATATATATATATATATCCCAAGACAGGTCGCTCTGTTCTAACTGCTTTTTTGGCCCCGTGGGAGGTGGCGCATGCTCCGGCCGAGCACGCCGGTATTCAATTTCACAAAAAATTCCAATTAAATGCGCTCTCAGCATCAAAGTCACGCCAGGCAATCTGTAGTCCAAGGGTGTTTATTCACCTACTACCTACCTATAGTAGGTGAATAAACACCCTTGGACTACAGATTGCCTGGCGTGACTTTGATAGCTGAGAGCGCATTTAATTGGAATTGTTTGTGGAGCTATATATATATATCCGGTCGCTCAACATTTTAAAGAAGCACATAACAATGACGTCAACTATTTAACGTACTTTGTCATTGACTCTGTATTGGCCCCTCGCAGAGGTGGCAATCGGGAAAAATTGCTAAGACAAAGAGAAACAAGATTTATTTTAGAACTGAATAGCAAATTCCCAAACGGTCTTAACAATACAGAGGATATGCACACTTTTTTATAGTTGTATATATCTATACCTTTTCTGTGATTTGCCTTTTTATGTGTTATTTTAGGACATTTTAACCCAGGGAGGTTGAGATAGCCTAGATATATTTTAACACATATTATCTGTGCACATATTGAATATACATTTTTGACATGTATGACTCTGATTATTATGTTGACAGTCAAGCTGCCCAACAGGCTTGTTGGGCAAATGAAGACTTTGATGGTACTAGACTTGTACGCTGTCCACCGTGAACCACTAGGGTGTAGACAACTTGTCTCTTGTTTTTAGATACCTTTTATATTACCTTTTCTTTGAATCCACACTGCATATATATTTTTGGATCTGTTCATTGCACAATGCACTTTAGAATAACATATAAGCACGTTAATTTAGGCACAGTTCACTTTATGAAATATATATGTATATACAGATGACGTATACTATGGCACTATGCACTTTATAATTCAAGGAAACTTAATACTGTATTTAGCAGATATTAATTCATCCAAGCTCTACATGATCAATAAGCATTTAAGCAGAAATATGATCATTGCGTAATTTGCACATTGGTTTTTGAAATTAAGATTGTTATTTATTATTGTGTGGCAATATGTATATTTTAAATTATTTATACATATTTATTTAAAATATGTATTTATTTATTTATTTATTCAGAATCACACAATATCTATAAATGCAAGCATTCATGTTTTTTTAGCGATATAAAATACATGATATATGTTGTCTCGTAAAAACAATGTGCTTAATACAAATGTAGCATTGTAGGTGAATATTATCTCAGTGCATTGCAAAAAAAGTCTCGATGTAAACAACATAGTATTTCTTCACTGCTCATTAATCACGTGGTGTTGCATTTGAGAAGAGAAAAAAACGTATAAAAAACATGGCGTACTGCTTACTCTGTATGTGATCAAGGGCACTTGATGCCCGAAACGCGTCATGGAATGAGGAAGTGAAAAAATAAAAATCTGCCATTCAAATGTCCTGGTGGTCCGTTTCTTCAGTTCGCCGTCTGGAAGTGCTGGAGGTTGTGTTTGTGCATATATATATATATATATATATATATATATATATAGATATAGATAGATAGATAGATAGATAGATAGATAGATAGATAGATAGATAGATAGATAGATAGATAGATAGATAGATAGATAGATAGATAGATAGATACCCACCTATCCACAGTCGGAAGTCATCTGGTTCCACCTAAAAAGAGACCTGCTCAAACAAATAGTTTTACAGCTTAACAGCTGTGCGTCATAATTCAAGCACGGTTTCCTGCAATTAGAAACTGGTCCATCTTCCCAAAACCTGATAGTAAGTATAATACTAAACAGGGCCGGACTGGGAAACCAAAACGGCTCCGGCAAAGTACTCGGCCGGCCCCCCCTCCCCACTGGGGGGAGGGCAGGGGGGGGAGTTGCAGGAGCCGCTGAGCTCTTTGACGGGGCCGGTTTTCGGCCAATTTTGGTACAGGGACGATTTTATGCTGCAAAAACGGCCCTGTAACAAAAACGGCCCCCGGGGGCCCAAAACCGGCCCCCACCTGTGCGGCGCACCGGGGGATTGCCCGGTGCCCACTATAGCCAGTCCGGGCCTGATACTAAACAGTCCAGCCTTGTACAGTGATATATGGTAAGCAATGTTTCAAAGCAGAAACTGCTCATTTGCAATCTTCCTGGCTCGAAAAGGATGAAAAGTTACCTGAACAGATGTAAGTGGGGTCGAAGAAAGGAGCACTGATCAGAGGGTCACACACAAACATATACCCACGCACACACACACAGACGCACACAAACTCTCTCACTCACTCACACTCACTTACACACTCACTCACTCAATTACACATTCACTCCCACACTCTCTCACTCACTCACACACACACACTTTATTTTTGTTTTCTTAACATAGACACTGTTGTTTATTTAATTTATGTTCCACAAAGTACAGTGTTGAAAGTATCAAATGGCAAGTAGCTATCCCTGATTGATATCCATGATCAGGTCAGGGACAGTATTATAGTGCATGGATCAGTCTCGATTAGAGGAGGCAGACTCCTGAGCTCCTCTCGCCATGGCTTGCGGAAGGAATCCAAAGAATGTGGAGGGGACAGAAGGTCCACCCCTGCGATGCTGCTTGCACTCTGGGGTGTGTTAGTGGTTTGGTGCTCGGAAAGAGATCCAGTCCTTATTGCTAAGTTCACTCATAAGGGCCCACCCTTACCTCAAGATCCCCTACAGATTAAATACTTGGGCAAGAGAAGGCCAAGCTGATTCCAATTCAAGAGATTTGCTTGCCTCCAAAATACTGCAGACCGCACATACACAGGAACTATTTTAAAGGGGCTAGTACAGGGCACGAGTCCTAAAAAGAGAAGTGGGGGGACGCTGTCACCGGAAGTGATGTCACGACAGGAAGTGACGTCGCAAAAGGTGCGCTCCGATCTCGTCCCAGAGAGGCCAAAGAGTGAAGTCCAGCTGTTTGGCAGAGGGGACGGCGTCCACCCGGTAAAATAAGTGGGGGGACGCCGTCCACCCACGTGGTACCCCGACTCGAGCCCTGGGCTAGTAGCAGGTTTGTGCATCAAGATTTAATTTCACTCCACGTATTTCGCCAAATAAACTCAGGTTTCTGCTGGAGAGTGGCCATTCAGCAGAACAGCCGGTGCATAAAGGAGCAGCTACTTTTTTTCTTCAAATGGGCCGTGCTGCTTACACAACTGCATCATTCTGAACAGTTTATTATTATATGGCTCCCACTGGAAGCCTTTAGCATGAATAACTGGATTGGAAACTAGTTACTCGTTGCAGTGCGGTCACAAAATTAATTGAGCAACATAGCCGCTGACCACGTCCTGGTTTCTAACTCACAGTCCTTCTGATTTGCAATGGGTATTGTCAGCATGTGCTTCCTGGCTGTTTTGTTTTCTACTTACCTAAATATTTTTAAAGCGGTTTGATACCCTTCTAGGGTCAAGTTTGCGCTATATAAAACTTTATAAATAAATAAAATAACAAATAAATAGTTAACCACTGTGATGTCACCCAGGGAAAGCGCTTCATTACTCTTTTGCTTGCGTCCACTTTGTTCCACAACCTCGCTCGGGTCTCCAAAAACCCAAGGTTAGTGACAGAATTGCGACCTCACCTACCCTTTTCCAAATCAGGGCTTTGGGTGGGATTAAAAAACTGGGAGTGGGGTGTCTCTAAGGGCAGCACAGCAACCCTGGGGGCGTGGCCAATATAATTAGTGGCATGGCCTAAAACTTGGTAACAAGAACCATGGGCTTAAGAAATTCATAAAGTCGCATTCAGCAATGGGTAAGAAAATAGCAAAAATGTATATTTATTTACCATAAACAATAAAACAGCGAAGCATATACAAATCTAGGAATATAAATGATACATTAAGATACCTTTATGGTTAACTGGTAGCCGTGCTGGGGTGCCTGTTCTCTCTGATCAGAGCTAAACCATTACTGGATTTCGAGGACCATGGTTTTTCACAAACCTACTCGAATGGGTTGTGCAGTGTCTATTATGCTCTAATTATGAGGAGATCTCTATTCTTTTTGTCTGTAATTGCCTTTTTCTCTTTGAGTAGGTAGATCCCTAGAACTGCAACAGCACTTTTCCTAAAAATAATGAAAGTCGTATTAAAATGCACGGGCTCCCAAAATAGCGCTCTCAGATTGAAGACAGAGGGCCATATTATCAAGAACGACGATAACATTTTTGCCGCTTTAGCGGCAGTTTCCTGCCGCTAAAGCGGCGATAAGAGGCTTGACAATATGCCCTTGTGAATTCCCATAGAAGCCCAGGTTTGATGTCCTTCACACCAGAACCTGGGCTTCTATGGGAATTCTCAAGGGCATATTATCAAGCCTCTCATCGACGCTTTAGCGGCAGTTTCCTGCCCCGAATCTGGTTTTGTCCCTGCCAAGTGCCGCCCATGGCTCTTCTCCTTCCATGCAATGTCTCCCCAGGGGTAATTCTAGTTTTGTTGTAAACACCACCACTCCCAGCAGGAAATGTGGGGCAGATGCAGGAGGATCCAAAGTCACTCTAGCCACGTTTCTCGAATCGAGCAGAGAACGGTGACATGGCTGCTGCAATAGCGCCCTGGGCGAAAAGAAATGTACCGCCCTCCCTACTGTTGGTGAATAAAAGAAAATGCTGCAGCATTCCCTTTTCACAGATCAGGCCTTTGCACACACATCCCCTCACCACCCCCAGCTCACCTTAATCACCCACAACTTACCTCCCTCAGACTGGTTCCAACGTCCAAGTTGTTTGTTGGGGAGGAGAAATGCCGTCGATCTATTTTTCTCCAAACATCATCTTAGGAGCTCTGAAAGTACACACATTTTCATCATTTTCAATTTTGGTCTACCTATGTTATTTCATCCAAGCAATGGCCTCTAATTTAGTCAGATTTAGAATTTTCTCCTTTTTTTTTAATACTTCTAATATTTAACCCCCCTTACTATATGTTGGCAGAGAGGCAGATGTGTTAGGGGAGTTAGGAAGTATAACTCAAAATTAAATTACGAGTAGAAAAATGCCTCTGTTAATTTTTCTACGCTGTACTGTATTTGTTTTTTCACTGCAATTGAAAGATTAAAATATATATATATATATATATATATATATATATATATATATATATATATATATGACTAACTGGGATGTTATTCACTTCGAGGTTTTGAGTGACATCACAAATAAATAACTCAAACTTCGCACCGGTCTGCTTGACCGTCAACCAGAGCCCTGGGTGAATAACATCCCCAGTTAGCCCTCGGTAATTACATATGTCTTAGACAGCATTCCCCATCTCACCACTATCTAGAAGACAGTTCCCAAGAAATTGGAGTGAACAATACATATAAAAAAAGTGCATTCTGGGAAACAGTGTAGCAACGCTTGTGAAACGCTTCTGTTTTAGTAAGAAAATATCAAAGTTTCAGTTTTATACCGCAAATTTAACGAATCATCTTTGCGAATTCTGGAATGGTGGTTTGTTTCATAACTTGTATAATAAGAGTTGTGAGCGTTGTTCTGAAACTATGACGCAGAGTAAATGTCATGTAACACTGCGTGTCTGTATGATGTGTCACTTCTAAACAGGACGAGACACACGAGGATTACAAGGGTGACTTGCAGTATAATTGTGAAACAAACCCAGCAACATTTCTGAACTGTGACGTAATGTAAATCTCCAGCCTGCTGCATGCTCCAACGAATATGGGTTTCCATTTATGCAGTCTGGCTTTTATAAATACGAGTTTGCTCGTATCATAACCTATTCTGATGAAATGCCCGCCATAGGCAATGTAAATTGTCATTTTTATCTTCAGGTGGCTGTCAACTGAGACATATGGATCAACTGAAGCCAGATTTGTTATGTGGCCAGGCGGACCAGCGAGTTACAGCCTGCTGGACAGAACAGATGTGTGTGCATTTGAACCTGAAAGTCAAAAGGCCCAAAGCTATTGTGAACTAAACAATTCAACAATCCAAAGACAATAAAACGAGCACCATTAAGTAACATAATTATTCAACCGAATGCTAGTTAATTGTTGCTAAGCAATAAGGCTGATACATAGATGGTCGCAGTGTCAGACTGGGACGAAAAAAAGCCCAGACAACTAAAAAAGTGCAAGACATTATCACATAGTGATTCACATTTCTGAGTGATACACTGTAGGGTAGCTTTTTTACGGCACATTTTTTGACATATTTATACCAAAAGGCGCTTTCTTAGGCACACCCGGCAAGCTTCATTAGTCCGAATTGTAAAGAATCTGAAAGGCAATGCCTCAACGTGGGTTTAAGGGTTCTACCCCAGCGACCTTTTATTGAATACATGTGAGAAATAGCATATATTCTTAAACACACTGGACCAGTAACAATAATTGGGATCAAATGTAAAGATATCTTTACTAGAGGATTTGAGTACTTTTACCTAATTTTTTTAGGAAAATTCATTAGGAATGGTGCATTAACAAACACATTGGGCAGGTATACCTGGTTAAAATTGGATAGGATTTCAAGACATCTTGATAATGGTGTGGGTTACCAAAGATTCTTTTAGTGACTGAAAGGAAGTAGAGCTTCACACATCAAGGTAAGTAGGAGGATACTTTATTCCAGCCAGTCACAGGAACTCCCCGGCAGCAACTGCCGAAGTAAGAACACAACACGCAGAACATTCCAAGCAGGGAATGTTCATGTACAAGGGTTCCCAAGACATAGAACCAGATCCCAACACACCTCCCCTCCTTCAATATAAAAACAAAGACAGAAAAAAAGAAGAGATAAGAGAAACAGGAAAATGAAAATGGAAAACAGGAAAATAGAGATTAAAGAAACAGGAGAAACAAGATATCATAACCACAAGCAATTGCAAATCATAATCACGAAATATAACAGGTAAACGTTTTGTCTATTGCATATTTATAATCATGAAACCTGACAGGTAAACGTTTTGACCTAGATGACACTCTCTTGGAAGGCTCACAACACAAGGAGGGAGGTACCCTTAGGACCGTTTAGGGGACCGGGTAAGCAGTATACAGAAACAAAAAAGTCCCCAATTGGTGGGGATATACCCTGGGGCGTAAGATAACCTGACCAAAGGGCTTGAGGGTTATCTACGCTCACAACAGCTAGAAATATATCAACATACCATCATTCTATCATTCTAATAGCGGCCAACAGTCAGTGTGGGGACCCTATCTAATTGAACACACAACAGTTAAAAGACTGTAATCTTTACCAGTGTAAAATCAACAATTTATTTAAAACCATACACAATCAATTTGCATCAGAAAAAACATTACAAAATGAAATACACAATTAAAAAAAAACAAAGGTCGACGCGGCGTTTCGGTGTCTTTTGTTGATGGTGACACCTTCTTCAGGACAGGGTTTTTTTGATTAAAAATATCTCAACATTTATAGGAGATACAAAGCATATGTAGTCTCATAAGGATACAGATTTTTTCTATCTTTACTCTGCCACCCAAGGACTTCTCTTCATTGGCGGAAATATGTCAATGGTTATTCCACCTGAATATAGAGTTTCCTATATATGGTCTTTGCTGTATCTGGGGCGACCACCGTATATCTTTTAGGCTTTGACCACATGAAACTTTTGTGGTGTCATCTATACAGAGCTCCAATTTCTCATTTGTAGGTAGAGGCATACGTTTTCCTACTTTCCGTTTCCTTCTACCAGCTTGTAGTTATTTCCTTCCATTGGAGGTTTCTTAAGTTGAACTTTTTGTTTTAATCTTTCTGATGAATCTCGGCCTCCCTGTCGCCTTGTTCCGGATACAGCTTCCTCATGGACCATGGTTATTCCACCTGAATATAGAGTTTCCTATATATGGTCTTTGCTGTATCTGGGGCGACCACCGTATATCTTTTAGGCTTTGACCGCATGTAACTTTTGTGGTGTCATCTATACAGAGCTCCAATTTCTCATTTGTAGGTAGAGGCATACGTTTTTCTACTTTCCGTTTCCTTCTACCAGCTTGTAGTTATTTCCTTCCATTGGAGGTTTCTTAAGTTTAACTTTTTGTTTTAATCTTTCTGATGAATCTCGGCCTCCCTGTCGCCTTGTTCCGGATACAGCTTCCTCATGGACCATGAGGAAGCTGTATCCGGAACAAGGCGACAGGGAGGCCGAGATTCATCAGAAAGATTAAAACAAAAAGTTCAACTTAAGAAACCTCCAATGGAAGGAAATAACTACAAGCTGGTAGAAGGAAACGGAAAGTAGAAAAACGTATGCCTCTACCTACAAATGAGAAATTGGAGCTCTGTATAGATGACACCACAAAAGTTACATGCGGTCAAAGCCTAAAAGATATACGGTGGTCGCCCCAGATACAGCAAAGACCATATATAGGAAACTCTATATTCAGGTGGAATAACCATTGACATATTTCCGCCAATGAAGAGAAGTCCTTGGGTGGCAGAGTAAAGATAGAAAAAATCTGTATCCTTATGAGACTACATATGCTTTGTATCTCCTATAAATGTTGAGATATTTTTAATCAAAAAAACCCTGTCCTGAAGAAGGTGTCACCATCAACAAAAGACACCGAAACGCCGCGGCGACCTTTGGTTTTTTTTAATTGTGTATTTCATTTTGTAATGTTTTTTCTGATGCAAATTGATTGTGTATGGTTTTAAATAAATTGTTGATTTTACACTGGTAAAGATTACAGTCTTTTAACTGTTGTGTGTTCAATTAGATAGGGTCCCCACACTGACTGTTGGCCGCTATTAGAATGATAGAATGATGGTATGTTGATATATTTCTAGCTGTTGTGAGCGTAGATAACCCTCAAGCCCTTTGGTCAGGTTATCTTACGCCCCAGGGTATATCCCCACCAATTGGGGACTTTTTTGTTTCTGTATACTCTCTTGGAAGGAACACAACCTGGAAGAACAACACCCCCCCTACCAAGAACATCAGAGGACACCACAACGGCAGGGGAATGAGTGCCCAGTCTACTATTAACCTTATCAACCATAGGTTTAGGAACAATGGAGATACAAGGGGGCATATTTACAATAACTGGCGCATCCCTGCAAATCAGCAGGGATGCGCCAGTTATTGTGCGCCACAGCTCCGCCATCATGAATGCGCCGCATTTACAATACGGCGCACCATGGTGCAAAAACGGCACAGATGCGTGACGCATCTGTGCCGTAAAAGTGACGCATTGCTGGAGTTGCGTCGCAAGCGCGACGCAGCTCCAGCAATGCTCTGGAGGCCCTATCTAGTTAATGCTGCGTCAATCCTTACGCCTGCATCAGGCAGGCGCAGGGTTTTGACGCAGCATGGGCCTAAAAGTGACTGAGTGAAATCTTGTAGATTTCACTCAGCCACTTTTAGGAGGCGTTCCTGCGCCGGAACGCCCACCCCTGCACAGGAACGCCTACATGTGGCGCAGGGCATTACAATGTGACGCAACTCCCAGATGCGTCACGTTGTAAGTACCCCTGCACCATGGAGCAGGATTTGCGCTGCCGCTGCGTCACAAAAGTGACACAACTGCACCGCAAAATGAGGTGCAAGGGGCTTGTAAATCTGCCCCAAGATTTGTTCCACACCCTACCATCCATCAACACCACCACTTGTTCTTTCACCTCAGACACCCTTTTAGGAGAAGAAAAACGAGATTCACCTTTGCGGAAAAAAACAGGTTTTTTGAATCTCACCCAATCACCCACCTTGACATCCAGGGTATGACGCGCACCAGGGGAAGTATCATACTTCAACTGTACAGCAGCTCTGACATCAGTCACACCAGAAAATTTACTGGAATCAATCATTCTCCTAAACATCCACTCTTTATTCAATTTGGAACCAGCCACCCTACCGCGGAGCAAAGTGAACGGGGCAACTCCAGTGCTAATATGAGGAGTAGTTTTTACAGCCCACAACATGTCACAAAGTGCCTTGCGCCAATGCAACCCATTCACCAAAGCAAGCTGCACATGTTCTTTGACAACACGGTTGAAACATTCAACCAAACCATTGCTCCGTGGATGATAAAGAGATGTACGAACATGCTTAATTCCTGCATCCTCGAAAAAAACCTGCATTTCAAATGACGTTAATTGGGTGCCATTATCAGAAACCAATTCTTCCGGAAAACCCTCCCTGAGAAAAACATCAAGAAAGAAACTAATGATGGATGACGAGTTGGCATTATCAACAAATCTCCCCTCAGGCCATTTAGACATATAATCAATGAGAACAAGAGCATACTTGGGAGAGCAACCAATGAGACCAAAAGGACCAGCAACATCAAAAGCAAGCTTGGACCAAGGTATGTTCTTTACAACAATAGGTTCAACAGGAGATGGTCTTGTCACCTGCGACTTGTCACTAGTGACACATGTACAACAGTCACGTACAAAATGTTCCACATCCCTGTCAAGTGCCGGCCACCAAAAATCGTGTCTAACCCTACGCTTCATAGCTCGAATATCAGGATGGCCTTCGTGTGCCAAATTAAGAATTCTGTTACGAATGGAAAAAGGAACTACAAGTAAACCACCCCTACGTAACATACCATCCACAACAGACAATTCGTCTTTGACTCTTTTATAAGGAACCAATTCAGAAGGGCAATCCTTGTCACACGGCCACACACCAGATAAATAGTCAAAAACCTTCATAACCACATCATCCTCAGATGTGCTATCCAACCACTCACGCTCAGACAGAGCACAACCAACAGTGTCATTTAAAGAACAAACAGCACACACCATCTCCAAATCATCACACGTAGAAATATCATCATCGGAACAAAGGGGCAATCTAGACAGGCAATCGGCAACATGATTTTTAACACCAGGCACGTACTCAAGATGATAACGAAACTCTTGCAACCTAAATTGCCACTTGGCAACCCGAGGTGTGGCCCTACCACCCCCCTTGGTTGTGATAAGGTCAAGTAAAGGTTTGTGGTCGGTCCTCAAAATAAATTCATTCCCCCATAAAAAGTTTTTGAAATGCTGTACACCCCACCACAAACCCAAAGCTTCCTTCTCAATGGTTGAATAAGTTCCTTCTGCACCCCTCAAGGTTCTAGAAGCGAAAGCAATTGTGTCTTCACGACCATCACTTCTTTTTTGAAGAAGAACGGTACCAAGACCCACATTGCTAGCATCAGTTGAAATAATGCATAAGTCATTGATATTGAACAGTTTAAGCGGACCTGCTTGTACAATCTCATTCTTATTTAACACAAAATTATTTTGACAATCCTGATCCCATACGAATTTGACATTCTTCTTTAGCAAATTACGCATGGAAGCAGTTTTGGTGGAGAAATTACTAACAAACTTCAAATAATATTCCACTAGCCCCAAATATGAACGAAGCTGATCCCTGTTCGTAGGTGTGGGTGCATTTTGAATGGCATCAATGATTTTAAACTTAGGCTCGATACCCTTGTGAGAAATGTGGTGACCCAAATAATCAACACCATCTTGCAAAAACTTGCATTTATCAGCCCTCAATGTTAACCCTCTAGCCTTAATGATACTTAAAACATGTTTGACCCTCTCATAATGTTCAAGTTCATTTTTCCCATGAATAAGGATATCATCTTGAAAGAAAACGACCCCAGGAATGTCCTTAAATAAGTTTTTCATTAATCGTTGAAAAACAGCCGAAGCTGAGGCAAGGCCAAAGGGCATCCGTATATAACGGTAAGCGCCTTCAGGGGTTTCAAAGGAGGTCAAATGTCTAGACTCTTTGCTAAGTTCAATAAGATGGTATGCAGAAGAGATGTCAAGGGAAGTAAAAAATCTGGCACTGTCAAGAGTGTTCAACAATTCATTGATATTTGGAAGGGGTTGACGGTCGACCCAGATGTTAGCATTTAGGTCTCTCAAATCAATACACATCCTCAAACAGTTGTCTGATTTTCGTGCCAAAACAATTGGTGCGAGCCATTCAGAACCCTCGAGCTCCTTTTTGAGTTCAGGGCAAAGACTCAAAGGCACCTTACGAACTTTATGCGCTACAGCTTTGGCACCATCCTTGAGAACAATCTGGTGTTGGAAACCTTTGAGTTTTCCCAGCTTACCATAATAGACTTCAGGAAACATATGTTCGCACTTGGCACCAGACAATTGGGTCACAATATGAGAATGAACAGATGATCCAGGAACAGATTTATAAAACTCGCTATGAGAAATTACCATATCAGGATGATTGGGATCCAGCACAGTATTCAAATCACCCTGCGCATCCCAACCTAAAAGTTTGGCTCCCTCTTTGACTACAAATATAGTACCAGAAGCAAGATCAGAATGAAATTTGAGATTGGCAACAAATTTCCCTAAAACTTCAACCTGTTTCCCACCATAGGCAAACGTTTTTATACAGGATTCCCCAAGATGCACATTTCCTATTTTATCACAATCCGCAGCATTCACCAAAGTAAAAGGAGAACCAGAAGCAGCTAAAAAAGTCAGACAGGTATCATTTACAGAAATATGTCAGGAAGGTGATTTCCTTTTGTGAATACCGCCTAAAGCAGCTAACTCCACCACACCATCCCCAAGAGATGCAGAAGAAGACAGCATTAACAATTCATAGTTCTCTTCATCAGAGTCATCGGTAATGGTTTTTACAATTTGATCCTGATTTCTCTTGGTGGAGGCGACTTTACACATTCTGGAATAATGGCCCTTCTTTCCACAGTTGTAACAAGTCTGATTTAGTGCAAAACAAAACGTAGCATTGCCAAGATGAGTAGTACTGCCACAACGGAAACATATTACATCCTTTGGTATAGCCTTAGTCTGGTTAGGAATCGCAACGGAGGACCGTGGAACCCCAGAAGGAGGCTTAGTGAAAGACGGCGACTTGGTGGGTTTGGAAGTGGATTTTAAAAGTTTAACCTCGGTGGAAGAGGTAGGATTGCTCATCTCTTTCACACAAAACTGAGAATGTTTGATAGATCTAGCAAGAGTTAGAGCAGTTTCTAAGTCAGGATCATCAGACGACAGCAACTTCTCTTGATTTTTCTTGTTGGAGGTCTTCTCAATCAATTGATCCCGGATGATTTCATCCCTAAATTCCCTGTAATTGCAATTGACAGCAAGAATTCTGAGTGCGGCCACAAAATCATCAATCGATTCACCAGGAATTTGAGTTCGCTGAAGAAATTTGTGTCGTTCTAGAACAATGTTCCTTTTTGGACTAAAACGCTTGTCCAAGGTTTTGATGACTGTGGCATACTCATCCACCAACAAGGAATCACCACTATCACCACCAGTCACTAAAGTGCTCACAGTTTCCAAGGGTAGGGTTTTTAAAACACTTCTGCCTTCAGCCCCAAGGTTATAAATCAACAAGGCTTTCTTTTTTTTAGAAGTAAAAGTTTCTCCATCATTTGCCTCTAAATACGCCTCAAACGTGTCCTTCCAATCATCCCACTTCACAGGAGGCGTGCCAGCGGACTGTAAAAAGGGTAGAGGTGCTAAAATGTGATCCATAGCAGCACGTGGGTGAGTTGCTGCCCCAACTAATACTAACAATGACAAAACGAAACCTGTAAAATGAAACAGTGCAATCAAATCACAATAAAGAAATACATAGAAGTGTGCACCATAAACAATGCTGTGCACATCAGCGGTGAAAAATAATGTAACCAAACATCACAGATGCAGCAGAATACCACAAAAGAATGAAATGCTGGCGCTAAGGAGCACACAAAAAAAAAGGGCTGTGCGCGTCAGCGGAAGAAAATTAGAGGCTGAATGACTGTATAGGTGGCAAGAAAAGAAGCAGTGCGCACTGCAAGGTAAAAGCAATACGATTGCCACTGTTCGTCAGCTGATCGCGCTGAAAACAAAGATGTGCGCATCAGCGAGGTTGCTATGACAATTGCAATCCAAAATGGCCGCACGCAGCGTAGGAACGTCGCGTGAAAGTCAGACAGGACATGCAGGACAGAGCCAAGCACACACGCGCTGACGCAAGAGCAGAACGGCTCAATCGTGGAACAAGACCAACATGAGCAGAGTACCTTAAATGCTGATCACGTAGACCCTAAGCCAGTCAGGATACAATGGAGACCACCATGACGGTAGAAAAGAGGCAGGAATCGCCGAAGGGGCCGCAAACAAAACGCAGATATGGCGGTCCCACAAAGATAATCACACGAAGACAGCCGATTGCAGCAGCTCAAACAAACTATTGGGAGGCTGGATCTGGCATCAATCGTCGCCAGTGAAAGGAAGTAGAGCCCCACACATCAAGGTAAGTAGGAGGATACTTTATTCCAGCCAGTCACAGGAACTCCCCGGCAGCAACTGCCGAAGTAAAAACACAATACGCAGAACATTCCACGCAGGGAATGTTCATGTACAAGGGTTCCCAAGACATAGAATCAGATCCCAGCAGTGACCAAGGTGGAGAATGGTTCATTGACTAGCTTCTTTGGACAATAACATAAGTCAAGGATTTAAATGATAAGGCATGTGAGAATACATAAATGTGCATGTCGAATTGTCAAAAATGAGAACATTTCTGCTACAAACAGTAGCTGGAAATTTCCAATTTTTCCTAATAAAACAGGTGTGGCCAGTTCTGATCACTTTTTGCTCTGGATGTCCTAGGACGGACATAATCCGCACTGCAGAAGGAAGTGCCATCATATAGCCTCCTGCCCCCTGGCATGGAATACCAGGATTTGCCGGGGATTGTGGCCTGGATTATGCATGTAGGTAGGAGTATATCAGGGTGGTGCAGGGTGGGTTGGACAGTTGGAATACTACAGGAGGGTGAGGGGAATGGGCAGGCAAAGTGGGCAGACTCACACACAGACAATGACCAGGTTGGGAATGTTTTTATTTAACCAGTGCATCGAAGGCTCGGAATTTCTGTGTATTTGGACGGGGGCTCATAGCAGATGGACAGCTGCTGAGCTGCACCAGTTCCCCATGACACCCTGAAACAGCAATATATATGTTTTTTAAATATTGGAACAACTACGCACTTTACCTAATCATTAGTTCTTAAAAAATTACGCAACGTTGCAATCTGTGAGTAACTTTGTATACCCATATAGATGATTGTAAATCAACAGGTCACTTACCTTCAACAACACTCTTTCTGGTGAATACTCTATCTAATCACAGGTTACTCACCCTGTGAATACCCAAAGGGCTAGACTGGATCAGGAGTTTTTTCTCAGCATTGCTCATGTGCACTGGTAGGGATTCATGCGGTTCTGCGTTGACTTCACCCCGCCCCAAGAAATGATGCTGTAGCCAGTTATATGACCACCACTACAAGTGGACGTCAGTTTATGTATTGTTTGTGTCCACACATTTGGAAATGTAGCTTACTAACTGATCAGATGTGACAGTGTGACGATCTCTAAATTGGGATCTTTTAAAGTATGGTGAAAAGAGTCAATTCCACAGAACAAAGAGAAAGGATGGTAGTGGAAATTCTGCAGCTAGAACATTTATTTACCAGGAAGACTGTTATGAAGGTAAATAACTTGTTCTTCTGTTGGATATTTCTAACCACAAAATGATCACCTTGTGAACAGACACCAAAGCAGTACCTCCCAAAGTGGTGGCTCAAACATGAAAGTCCTGCAGGATTGAACAGGCAAAATGCCTTTCACTCTGGACCAGGTTGCTTGGGCAGAGTGATTCCCACATCACAGCCTGATAGATATCCAGACCAAGCATTCAGCTCCGGTTGAATGAACCCTGAGGGCCATCGGGGTGCTGCTTCTTAGCCAAAAAGTAGTAGATCTTTATACAGATGACCTTGATACAGTCCTTTTCTGCACTGTCTTACCCTTCTTCACCCCAACAAATACCACAAAGAGCTGATCGTCCTCTTGATGGTCTTTGGTACGATCAATGTAAAACTTCAAGCTCATTTGGGGTCCAAATGTTAGCATGTCTCTTCTTCTTTCAACAGGTGAGGCAGATCAAAGAATTCTAAAAGGGTGAAGGGCTGTCTGACATGAAAGGGTGCATCTACCAATTTGTCTGTAAAAAAGGCAGTGTATGGTGACTGAATGGACAGAGCTTGTAGCTCACTGACCCAACAAGTTGAGGCTGTTGTTATGAGGAAGACTATTTTAAAAGTCTGAAAGTGCAAAGGCAGCTGTGCATCAGTTTTAATAGAGTTCACATCAGAAAACTGAGTATCAAATTAAAGTCCCACTTCGGCATTACAGAATGTTTCGGTGGGAAGCTGTGGACTAGACATTTAAGGAAATATATGTAATCCCTGAGTGCCTTCGGGATTGGGTGCGAACCTGTCTCTTAACCTGTGGCGTACCTGCGCCGGAATAAAGCAGACTAAATCCAAAGGTTAAGGTATGATGGTTTTTTATGAGCATACAAAACAACTTCTAAGAAGTGATGATACACGCTAGAAGTATAGCAAGGGTTAACTCCACCCTAGGTGCTCTTTACTTCGTTAGACCGTCCTCCGCATGAATGTCCGTCCAGACACTCGCCAACGGAGGGCACCGTGCTATGTAATGGCCGACAATGCCACTCGACCTTCTTGCACCAAACCGTCCCCTGCAAGAATGCCGGTCCCGGCACTCCCCAACGTGGGGTACAGTACTTTTGGTTAACCTCACCAAAGTATACAGGACACAAAGTCTGTTAGTCCGTGAAGCACTATAACCACCCGTTTATAATGTTCTCTACACCTGGGCGAGCAGTTACGTCACTGTCTCCCCAATGTTATAGTCAGGTAGTGGAGCAGGTACAGTTCTGACCTCTCTCGGTATTAGTACGTATCCGAGCACCAACTTGGTGCCGAGTTAAGTTTCCCGCAGCACTGGGAGGCACCGTTAACCCAATGAGTTCGCCGTGCGCTTGGGGGTGCGCAGAACTCCAGACAAGGCGGCCGTAGGACAATTGCTTTGTGCTTCCCCTGGGAAGAACGAGTAAACAAGCGCAGGAGAACGTAGTCTCTTACCTTGCGGAGAATCTTCCGTGTTGCGGCAGTAATAAACGACAGTGTCCGCGGGCGCCGCCATCACTTAAATACTGTTTGCTGAAGTGCGCATGAGCCGCGCAGTGCCTCACGGGAATTGTAGTTCCTTCCGGTGTCGCGAACCCGGAAGTGTAGTCCATGGCGTTCGCGATGTTGTGCTTTTCCCCGACGCTGTTCCCTTCGCCCCCGGGAAAGGTATGACAGCACATCCCTCCTTACACGGCTCCCACCGACGGGCCTGGCTTCTCAGGGTACTTTTTGTGAAATGCTGCAATCAACCTGGCGGCAGAGATGCCCACCACGGGCTCCCACGTCTGTTCTTCTGGACCGTACCCCTTCCAAGCCACCAGGTACCACAGTTTGCCTCTTTTCCGTTTTCTCGGACCCAAGATGCCCAGCGCTGGGTGAGTCGTGGCACCATTTGAAGGCTTGTATCCTCAGTTGTAGGTTAGGTAGCAGTATGCGACTCCCTTTCATAGGAATACCGTCCTGCATCTGCCACTCTGGGTGGTGATGTAGCCACGTCGTCCACTCGTGTGTGCGGGCTCCCCTCAGCACCCCTTTCAGGAAGGTAACGGGTTGGATCGCCCCGATTACCTTGTCGGGTTGAATGATGGAGGCCTCAGGTGCAGGGAGGAGTGAAGGCACCGAGGACTGGCGGGAGAGAGCATCAGCCTTACGATTCTCGGCTCCTGGTCTATAGGTGATAGTGAAATTGAACCCCGAGAAGAAGAGCATCCACCGCATCTGCCTGGGAGATAGTTGCCTGGCCGCTGTCATGAACTGGAGGTTTCTGTGATACGTAAAAACGGTAACGACATGTTTAGCCCCCATCAGCAGATGTCTCCATTCCAAGAAGGCATCCTTGATAGCCAGCAGTTCCTTCTCGGCTATGTGGTAATTGCGCTCGGCCTCGTTCAATTTCCTGGACATGAAGGCCACAGGGTGTAGCTCACCTGTACTCTGTTGCGGTTGTGACAATATGGCTCCCAGGGCCACGTCTGACGCATCTGCCTCCACGATGAACGGCATGTCCGTGTTTGGGTGAGCCAACACCGGTGCTGTTCCAAAGGCCGTCTTCAAAGCCAAAAAAGTTGTCTCCGCGTCAGGGGTCCATAGAAAGACATGCGCTTTCCGTAACAACTGGGTGATAGGGGCCACTAGTCCAGAAAAGCCATCGATGAAACGCCTATAGAAATTGGCAAAGCCAATGAAGCTCTGTACTTCCTTGACGTTCTGTGGCCTAGGCCATTCGTTTATAGCCTTTACCTTCCGATCTGCCATCGTCTGGCCCTCGGGACTCAGCATCACACCCAGGAACTCCACCGTTGTGACATGAAAGTCGCACTTGCTGAGTTTACAGAACAACAGGTGTTCTCGCAGGACCTGCAGAACCTTGGACACATGCTGTACGTGACCCTTTTCGTTATCGGAGTACACCAATATATCGTTGATATATACTACGACGGAAATGTCCAGCATGTCCCGGAGGACATCATTCAGGAAAAACTGATAGGCCGCAGGGGCGTTACACAGGCCATACGGCCTCACCAGGTATTCATACAGACCAAACCGTGTTATGTTATGTTATGTTAGGTTGGTCTTATATAGCGCTCAGCTACTCCAAAGGAGTGTCCCGGCGCTTTGATTTGTGACCGGAAAAGACAAACATCGACAGCAAACGACAGAACACCTACAATGAGTGGAAGACTCCAACACTAGGGAGAAGACCGCTATCGGGCAAAGAGCCACGTTTTAAGGCCCTTCCTGAAGGCCAGTAGATTGGATGTGCTACGCAGTGACAGAGGAAGCGAATTCCAAAGCTGCGGCGCCCGCAGCCTGAAAGAGCGACCACCCATGCGCGCCTTTTTTACACGGGGAACCTCAGCTAAAAACAGAGACTCAGACCTCAGAGAACGAGCCGGATGATAAAAGGCAAGCCTCCTTTGGAGATACTGAGCTCCCTTAGCATGCAGGGCCTTATGGGCCAAAGTCAAGGCCTTGAACTCTATCTGCTTCCGGATGGGCAGCCAGTGGAGCGACTGCAATAGGCTGGATACTCTGGCACGTCTATGGAGGCCGAAGATAGCCCGTGCGGCCACATTCTGCACCACCTGCAGACATTGCAGGAGATACTCCGGCAGGCCAAGATAGAGGATGTTGGAATAATCCAATCTTGAGCCAATTAATGCCTGGACCGTGGTCCTCCTATGCTCTTCCGAGAGCAGGGGGAAGAACTTCCGGAGCATTTTGAGGAGACCAAAGCAGGTTCCTGAGAGGGCCAGAACTTGGGACTTTAAAGTCAACCCATTATCGATCTTCACTCCCAGATTCTTGGCTAACTGAGAAGAGTGTGCTGGAGGGAACATGTCAGCAGGCCACCATTCATGCCATTCTGGGTCAGAGACACAACCGAAGAAGAGTATCTCCGATTTATCTGAGTTGCACTTGAGGCTGTTTAGCTGGAACCAATTAAAAACAGCCCCAAGGCACTCACGGACACTCTCTCCGTCAAAATCTGCTCCTTTCTGACATGAAAAGAGGAGCTGGGTATCGTCGGCGTAAGACACGATCTGGGCCCCGAAAGACTCCACCAATGTCGCCAAAGGGGTCATAAAGATGTTAAACAGAGTCGGGCTCAACACGGAGCCCTGAGGGACTCCGACTCCCAATGGCGGCATCTCGGCGGAGCTCGAAGAGGCCCAGACCGTTTGTCGGCGGCCAGCCAAAAAAGATCTAAACCAGCTGAGCACCGTCCCCCTCAGACCGATCTCATAAAGTCTGGTGAGGAGACCCTCATGGGGGACGGTGTCAAAATCCGCCGACAAGTCAAGCCTAACAAGCATGACTTTGCCTCCTGAATCCAGCGACTCCTTAATGGCCTCGGAAACCATCCAGCAACGCTGTCTCAGTGCTTAAATTAGGGCGAAAGCCTGACTGGGAGGGATGTAGAAGATCTTGGGACTCCAAATAATTGGAGAGAACAGAATGAACATGTTTCTCCAGGATCTTCGCCAGAGCGGGAAGAAGCGAAATAGGCCTATAATTGGCCAGCTCACCTAGAGGAAGACCGGGCTTTTTGAGAAGGGGAATGACCATTGCCTGCTTCCACACCTGCGGGACCACCCCTTGACTCAGAGAAAGATTCAAGAGCGGATTAGCCAAAGGATTTATGATGTCCGACATCTTCGCCAGGAATTTAGCAGGGCAGGGATCCAGAGGTGATCCAGATTTAAGATTGGCCATGAACGCCAAGGACACAGGTAGCGAAAGTGGGGGGAACACCATCAAAACAGGACCAGTGGGGGTCAATAGAGCTGGCCCACCCACAGGGCTGGGAGGAGCATCTATCTGCCTCAAGGGAAAGGAGTCCTGAATCAGCTTTATCTTGTTGGTAAAAAAGTTGGCAAGGGCAGACACCCATGACTGAGAGGGATCGATCAGAGTCGAATTGGACCTAGAAGTCGTAAATTCTCTGACGATGGAAAAAATCTCTTTACAAGAGTTGGCTGCTGCCTCTATTCTCCTGGCGAAATAGCCTTTTTTTTCCTGGAGAATTTCCCGGTGGTAGGCTTTAACCGTTGTTCTGTAGACAAGCCTAGCATCGGCGTCATACTGAGATCGCCAGGCCCTTTCGGCCACTTTGCATTGCCTACGGGAGTGCGACAGTGCTTCAGTGAACCAAGGGGCAGAGGCCCTTTTGGGTGTTAATCGGGGGGGGAGTAACAGGGGCTAGGTCGTTCAGCCTGTCCATCAGCCACTGCTGCAGTGAATCTAAATCCTTTTCCAGACCGCCCGTAACAGGGAGAGGATGATCCAGAGAGGCCTGATCCAGCATCTCTGGAGTCACCCGATGGTACTCCCTGGATACTAGTCCCTGGTGTTTCCGAACAGTGCTAGGTGAAATTTTAATGCACTGAACGTAAAATTTGGCCAGATAATGATCTGACCACAATACCGGCAACAGAGCCGACACTTCGATAGGAGACGTAGAAAAGATCTGATCCAGGGTATGGCCCCTGTCATGGGTCGGTCCAGAGAGAAAAGGGGTCAGGCCTAACGGTGTCATAATATCCATCAATTTCATTGTATCCCGATTAGAACTCTCATCCATATGAAAATTCAGATCACCGTCTTCCATTCGTCCCCTGTTCTCATGCGCACTAAGTGGTATGCCCCTTTCAAGTCGAGCTTGGTGTATATCTTGGCCGTTTTCACTTGCTCCAATAGAACGTTGATAAGAGGCAATGGATAACGGTTCTTTACCGTGATGGCATTGAGAGCCCTGAACTCCACACAAGCGCGGAGTTCCCCTTTGGCCTTGGGGATGAAGAACAGGGGAGAAGCGGCCGGTGATTTCGATGGGCGTATGAACCCCAGGCATAACATGTTGTCGATGTATGCACGTAGGTGTACATTCTCTGGTTCAGACAGCGCGTAGAGCCTCCCACTCGGTACGCTTGCCCCAGGGACCAAGTCTATCTGGCAATCGTATATCTGATGCGGTGGGAGCTCTTCGGCTTGTGTGCTATTAAACACGTCGGCGAACGCCTGATAGACGTCGGGTAACTCCACTCGTTTTTCCGCCGCTGTGGCAACGGCATGCGGTATCGTGTGCTCTACCTCCTGAGTTGAAACGGACACCCCGCACTTGCAGGCACAGTAACCAGACGTCATGCTTACAGTATGGGTGATCCAGTGGATCAAAGGGTTGTGTTTCTGGAGCCACGGCAACCCTAATATCACTCCGTATTGGGGGGCTTGTATGATATTGAAGTCGATGACCTCCTTATGTTCCTTCCCGTATCGTGTTCGGATGCCCCCTGTGTGTTGCCTAATGGGCCCCGAGGCCAGACTCCTTCCATCCACCGCAAAGACATCCTCTGCCACAGTCTTGTTTGTAAGCACGAGAGATAGTTCTCTTGCCTTTTCTGCGTCCATAAAGAGACCCGTGGCACCCGAGTCTACCATGGCTTCCACCGGTGACCACTCCCCCTTGACATGTAGGTGAATGGTTATGAACAAGTGTCTCGGGTTGGGCAACGTTTTCACCTGTACGGAAGGGATCAAACAACGACTCCTGGAATCCCCTTCTCTCTTCCCGGAGCTCTTCAGTTTTCCGCAGGGTTGTCGATAGGTGCGGCTGTTATTCTTGGGCCCTTGAAGCGACTGGTCTTTGGTTTAACCGGACACTCTCTCACAAAGTGGCCTTTCTTGCCGCAATACAAGCATAGGCCCTGCTTGCGTCGTGATTCTCTTTCTGTGGATGTTAAGCTGGCCCTTATGGCCCCTACATCCATGGGCTCGGATCGTACTGGAAGGGGTGTTTCTGTGGCCCCTGAAGGCCCTTGGACAGGTAGGGTTTTATCTTTTTTCTTATGATCCCCACGGCGTTCTCCTAATCTGTGATCGAGTCGAAGAACCAGACTGATGAGAGCTTCACACGTGGCTGGTTGGGGGTCAATTTTGGCTATCACGTCCTTCAGCTCTTCACCTAAGCCTTGATGGAAAAGCGCCGCCTGGTTCTCGTCAGGCCACTTAGTTTCCGACACCAGTCTTCGAAAGGAGTTCATGTACTGTACCAGCCCGTTATTGCCTTGGCGTAGCTCTAGCAGCTCCCTGTCTGCTGTATACAAATCGGCTCTCCTGTCGAACACCTTTATGAATTCCTCCTGGAATGTGTCCCAATCGTGAATGAGAGGGTCATCTCTGCTCACTAGTGGCACAGCCCACTGGGCTGCGTTTCCGGCCAGATAAGAAATCAGAAAGGCGACTCTCGCCTGGTTCGTGGGGAACGACCTTGGCTTACAGGAGAAATGCAAAGCTACTTGTGTAAGGAACACTTGCACCGTGCTTGGATCACCACTGTAACGTTCCGGTGTCGCAAGCGGTATAGACACTGGTAACTCCACAACCACTGCAGCCGGCTGAGCCACCACAGGCGTACCAGCGTTAAACGGGTTCCTTTGGAGGTGCTCCATTCTGGCCCTTATGTCAGCAGTCTCCAACCTTGAGGCCGCTAATTCATTCTGGACTGCCTGAAGGGCAGCTAACACATCGTCCATGTCCGTCATGTTCGTTAACCCAACCGGGAGGCTGATTAAGATTTTCAAGGTCGTTTATTTTGTAATCCCTGAGTGCCCTCGGGATTGGGTGCGAACCTATCTCTTAACCTGTGGCGTACCTGCGCCGGAATAAAGCAGACTAAATCCAAAGGTTACGGTATGATGGTTTTTTATGAGCATACAAAACAACTTCTAAGAAGTCATGATACACGCTAGAAGTATAGCAAGGGTTAACTCCACCCTAGGTGCTCTTTACTTCGTTAGACCGTCCTCCGCATGAATGTCCATCCAGACACTTGCCAACGGAGGGCACCGTGCTATGTAATGGCCGACAATGCCACTCGACCTTCTTGCACCAAACCGTCCCCCGCAAGAATGCCGGTCCCGGCACTCCCCAACGTGGGGTACAGTACTTTTGGTTAACCTCACCAAAGTATACAGGACACAAAGTCTGTTAGTCCGTGAAGCACTATAACCACCCGTTTATAATGTTCTCTACACCTGGGCGAGCAGTTACGTCACTGTCTCCCCAATGTTATAGTCAGGTAGTGGAGCAGGTACAGTTCTGACCGCTCTCGGTATTAGTACGTATCCGAGCACCAACTTGGTGCCGAGTTAAGTTTCCCGCAGCACTGGGAGGTACCGTTTACCCAATGAGTTCGCCGTGCGCTTGGGGGTGCGCAGAACTCCAGACAAGGCGGCCGTAGGACAATTGCTTTGTGCTTCCCCTGGGAAGAACGAGTAAACAAGCGCAGGAGAACGTAGTCTCTTACCTTGCGGAGAATCTTCCGTGTTGCGGCAGTAATAAACGACAGTGTCCGCGGGCGCCGCCATCACTTAAATACTGTTTGCTGAAGTGTGCATGAGCCGCGCAGTGCCTCACGGGAATTGTAGTTCCTTCCGGTGTCGCGAACCCGGAAGTGTAGTCCATGGCGTTCGCGATGTTGTGCTTTTCCCCGACGCTGTTCCCTTCGCCCCCGGGAAAGATATGACAATATATCACAACAGGTGATTTAAATAAAGATGGTTAGGACAGTAAACGTAAAGAGGTTGAAAGGGCCTTCAAGTAACTTTTACCTGTGCCCATGGCAGGTACTTGCTAGCCCAACAATAGCAGAAAAAGCTGAACATCTGACAGCTTTGCTTGAAATGTGTCTCTGTGGTGGTAATTGCACGAGGCAACAAACTTGTACAAGCGTAAACAGATTTTGTAGATTGACGCCTGGCCACTAGAATGATATCCACTACGTCAGAAGGAGCAAATCAAAAACAGTGAACTGTTACTGTTCAATCTCCAGATAGGGAGGTGAAGATTGTGCAAGCACAGGTGCAGGACCCTTCCCCGCAACAGAAGATCCTCCCGATTAAGCAGCAGCCTGATCAGAGAGCAGATGCTCATGGACAGACATTCTGGGTACCACAGTCTCCTGGCCCACTTGTGAACCACTGGAATGATGTGGGCCTGGTCATTCCTGATCTTCAGAACTAGGGTTTAGGGAGGCAACTGTGGGAAGGCATATAGGAGTTCCATGATCCACTCTGGGTGGAATGCATCTCTGAGAGAGAGCCTTCTTGGGAACTCAAAGGTGCAAAAGTGTTGCCAGTGTGTGTTCTTGGCAGTGACTATCATTTGTGATCCGCAATGCATCACCAGCTGAGTTTGTGTGCCCTGGTTTTTAAAGATCCCATCAGGAGGTGCATGGCAATGGAGACGCCCTGCCGGTGCAGCCAAATCCAGAGGAACAGAGGGTCTGAGCACAGGACCCAGAACCCGACTAAGCCCTGCTTGTTGCAGTACCACAAGGCAGTCGAGCTGTCCGTAAGCACCGGGATCAGTCTCCTTTCTTGAAAAGTAGGAAGGCCTTCAATGCAAAGGTCCACAATTCCAACAGACTGATGTGGAAGCAGGTTGCTGACAGAGACCAGAGTCCTCATATCTCCTCCTCTCCCAGATGACCTTAAACCCAATAGCAACATGTTGGTCACCACCATCGGTTCTGGGTCGAGTAGGGAGAGGGCTATGGTGTAGGTCCAACTGAGGTACATCAATCACCACTGCAGATTTTTTGCAGTCTCCCCTGATATCTGGATGACACCCGAAAGGTTACATGAGTGTTGCGCCCACAGAAACTTCAGATACCACTGCAGAGCCTGCAAATGCATTTGGAAGGATGAAGAAGGTCAGTAAGCCTCTGAGACACTAGCACTGAGACCCAGGACCGAGGCTGAAACGTTGGGATCATAGCCTGAATATCCTGGATCTTTGATCTGCAGGAAATGTTCAAACTGCACCGTATCTAGAACAGCTAAGGTGAACAGGAGCCTCTATGAAGGAGTCAGATGTTACTTCGGCACGTAGATTGAGAGCCTCCAAAAATGTTAAGAGGTTTGCTGTTGTCTGGAGATGGTTTACAACTGACTATGCCGAGAATGCCTTCAACAGCCAGTCTTTGAGGTAGAGGAAGCCTGGTATGCTCAACCTGGAAAGATGCGCGGCAAACAGAGGAGTACCTGTAAGGCATAAGGGAACAAAGAACACTGCAATTGTTTCTGGCCCACCTTAATCGCAGGCAATGCCTGAGGGCTGCAGGAAGGGAATGAGAAAACAGAATCTTGCAGGCCCAGCGTGAACCTCCAGTCTTCTGGATTCAGGGCAGATAGCACTCAGGATAATGTGAGCATCTTGAATTTGCTCTATTTCAGGAAAAAATTGAGAGGGCCAAGGTCTAAAATAGGACAGAGGTGTCCATTCTTCTTCAACACCAGAAAATAAAGGGAGGAGCACCCAGTTCCTATGTGTGATGCTGGGACACTCTGTGACTCTTTTATCCTAAAGAACTTTGATCTCCTGCTGTAAAGTGGACAAATAGTCACCTACATCACATCGACAGCCGGTTTGCTGTGGGTAGAATATTTGGTCTGCCTGAGAGGCACAAACCTGCTGGGCTAATTGAAATACTCATCTGTTGAATTTGATGCTCTGCCGCACTTGTAGGTAATATCTTATTCTGCCTTCAATAGGATAGTCAAGTGCCACCGAGAGCAAGCTAAAGTGGTTTGTGTTGGTAGCGGTGGGGACGGGCAATTGAGCAGTGTGTTGTCCCTAAGTGCCTGGCTGCTCTCGGCTGGATCCCCTACCCCGGCCTCGAATAGACTGCATAGTCTGCTGCTGTGAAGGTGGATCTTGGCATTGTCTTAGTGCCACACTTCTTATGAAACCTCAAAAGGGGAGAACTGTTGGGGATACTGCTACACAGGCAAAGAAAGGCAGAGGGAGCGCATTGTAGTCCTGCTTTCATTGAAGTACTCCAGGGTCGAGTCTGCCTTATCTCCAAAGAGATGGGTACCATCAAATGACATGTCCATTAGTGATGCCTGAACATAATTTCAGAAGCTCATGCATTTCATATATGCCATGTGCTGAAACACCACACCGGTAATGAGTGCCCTGCCCAGTCAGTGGTGTCCAGTCCAGAACAGATGATGTACTTCACCGCTTCTTCACCGTCTTGGATAATCTGCGCAAGGTTGGCGCGGAATCCAATGAGGACTGTTGGCAAGATCTTTTTAACCATATACCAGAACGCTGTTTCAACACAGGAAGAAAATGTATACACTGAACAGAGGGCGAGTGTTAGATTGAGGGTCTCTGGTTGGCACAGGTATGCACTTGTGACAAGCAGGGACCCTCTCCTCTAGTCAGGGTAAGGGACTCACTCCTCAGAATAACCCCTGCTCACCCTCTAGGTAGTGTGGCGCGAGCAGACAAGGCTAGACTTCAGGGCGTCTTAGTCAGTTAAGCAATCATGACCACATACAGTAATAAAAATCACCCACCACAAATGGACACCAGTCTATATTTATAAAAATACATATGCTTTATGTAAAAATAGATTTCTATGCAGGTTGAAATTACAAGACCATTATCACGTTTTTTTAAATGAGGCCACAGTACTTTAGTATGAAAAAGAGTTCTTCTAAATGCGTCGTTTTTAGGGTCCTGCGCGCTTCGCACTAGCTGGGCGACCTTTCTTTGGTAGTTCGTAGCTTTAAACAGTGTTACACCAACGTTGCGGACCCTGTGGTCTGAGTCGCACAGTACCTTCAAATGCGGGAATTCGTGGCGTACAGATGCGGCCCCAAGTAAAGGCGGGCCCGGGATGAGGTTGGCGGTTCTCCCAGGCAGTCCGGCTCGTAGGAGGCCTCGAGCTGCGAGGTGGGTGAGCGGGACTGCAGAGAGAGGGGCAGACGATCCGGAGCTTTAGGCGTTCGTGGGGCGAGGCTTCTGTGCGCAGCGCACTACTTCAGTACGCTTTGGGGATGGAGCCGCACCTTCAATGCAGGTGCGAGCGGGCCGGTGCGCTCTCACAAGTACGCGCCGTACCGGGATGAGCAAAGCATTAGGTTGGTTCGGTGCGAAGTATGTGGTTACTGCGGCGGCACCTAGCGGGGGTACGGGCCGTACCGGCGGCTCTCTTAGTGCGGTGCTGTATGCCTTTCAGGTATGAGCCGTACCTTCCGTCAGGGCGGCTGGGGGCAATGCAGGTGATCTCTACGGGCCGGAGCGGGGAGAGAGGCGGCTGGTACGCTTCAGGCGTACGGGCGTTTCTTCACCTCGCAACGGGGGCTCCGGGCTATTTCAGCGGTGGGGGCGGCAAAGAGCAGTGCGGCTCAGGGAGAAGGGGGAGGCAGGTTGCAGGTGGCTCAGCAGAGCGGACATGGCTCAAACGGGAGCGGAGTGACTCGAGGAGGGAGTGGC
This sequence comes from Lissotriton helveticus, assembly GCF_964261635.1. Taxonomy (NCBI): domain Eukaryota; kingdom Metazoa; phylum Chordata; class Amphibia; order Caudata; family Salamandridae; genus Lissotriton; species Lissotriton helveticus. Next base: position 595,956,216 of record NC_136065.1, on the reverse strand, counting down.
CAGGCACGGGCTGCAAAGGGGAAGTGAGGTGCACTTCAGATGCGGCCCCCAGCGGCACAAGAGATCAGGCAGGACCCAGCAGCTCATCAGGGAAGGCAGTCAAGAGTCCAATGATCCTGGGACTCTGTTCAGGGGTCAAGCTCAAGTCCAAGCCTCGGAGATTGTTCACAAAAGCACAAGTAGATTTTAGAAAGTCTCTCTCAGTCTTTTCTCCTCTTCTTCTTGCAGCAAGGCACCCTCCACAGGCCAATCTCCCAGGTCAGAGACCGTAGTCCTCCATGCAGCTTTTCCAGGTCCTTCTCTTCGGGCAGAGGTTCTTCTTGGCGCAAACAGGATCTGATTTCTTAGGAGCAGGGCTCCTACTTTTATACACCATTTCTTTTGTTCTTGCAGACCAGGGGGGCCTTTGCCTAATCCAGTCCAGGCCCTGAGCACTTTGTTTTGCAGACTCTGGCTTCTCCTTTCAGTGAGCAGGGCAGGCACATCAGACGCTCCGCAGGAGGTTGTGCCAGCATTGTGGTGACAAGTACAGTCCAGGAGTACTCTGTTGAAAGTCTTCTCCTCTCTCTTTACAAGGGGCAGGGCAGAGACATCAGACGCTCCCCAGAGGGTGGAGCCAGCATTGAGGTGGCAGAGCACAGCCCTATTCAGAGTCAAGGGGCACTCCCCCCACCCATCCTGGTGTAATCCCTCTATTCACCACCTGTCATCCCCAGCCCTGTCACTCACAGAAACCAGACAGCAGATACACATCCTAGCAGAGGCGGGCTGAAAAGGTTAGGCAAGCAAATACTAACTTTCTAAAAGTAGTATTTGCAAACACAGGATATTAAAATAAACTTTACTAAAAGATGTATTTTATTATTCTGAGTTCAGGCATACTAAACTTGACTTTCTATCATGCTCTCTGAGTCTGTTAGGATTATAGAGTGTAATAATTCCAGCAGCCCATTCTGTCCTATGGAGAGCAATGCACCCTGCCCTTGGGCCTACCATAGGGGTGACTAATATGAAGTTAAGAGAAGGTTTAGGGATTGGCAAGTGGGTGCACTTGCGCAGTCAGCATGACAATACCAGACTGCACGCAGGTTCTGCAATGGCAGACCTTAGACACATTTTAAAAGGCTGCTTCTGTGGGTGGCACAGCCAGTGCTGCAGGCCCACTAGCAGCATTTGTATTTACAAGCCCTGGCACTCCTAGTGCACTTAACTGGGGTCTGACAGTAAACCAAATAAGCCAATCATGGACATCAATTACATATACACTTTTATAGTAGGGAGAACATATGCACTTTAGCACTGGTCAGCAGTGGTAAAGTGCCCAGAGTCATTAAACCAACAAAAACAGGTCAGAGAGAATATTGGAGGAAGGCAAAAAGTTCAGGGATGACCCTGCAGAAAGGGCCAAGTCCAACAGCGAGCCTGGCTGAGGAGAACACCTGCTTGCCGAATGCCTCCACACGTTTTGATTCCCTATCGGAAGGCGTAGTAGGGAATGTGTTAGAGTTGAGTCCACTTGTCGACACCTGGACAGCCACGCTTTCAGGTGTAAGGTGTTGCATAAAGATGGAAAGAACACTAGGGAATGCCTTTGTCTTCTGGAAACCTGTCTGTTGGCTGGTGGGTAGAGCCGGACTTGGCCCAAGTACCCATCACTTTGTCAATCAGGAATTGATTACAAGGAAGAAGTGGTTCTGTGGAAGTATTCCCAGATTGTCTGACTTTTTTCTGGACATTAGTCTTTACTTCAATAGATGAAAGTTACAGGTCTAAAACTCCAGCAGTCTGTCTGATCCTCTGTGGATGGGCCAACTGGAGAGTTCAATCCAGCATGCGGGTAAGTGTCTATCCCATGAGTGTGAAGAGACAGAAATGTGGAGCATTTTAGGTAAAAAGCCAGGTTTTTTCCCAATTAGGATGAGGTTGGGCCAGCTGCGCTTAAGGCTGTGGAGGGGACGACTTCAGTCGAGAGTTCACTGACGAGTCTGATAAGACAATAGCTTCTTCCTTTGGCATTGTTGAAGGACCGGAAAAGAATGTGCTGCTGTATTTGAAGTTGGTTTGGGTGTTGCCACTGGAATTGTGGCAGACCTTGTAGTGGAGTCAAGAGCTGCAGATAGGGTTGAGGATGGATCCACTGACAGTAGCCCACCTAGAGGCCTCCTCAGATCCTTGGGACCCGATGGCATACCATAGGTAGCTGGAAGGATCCCAAAAATGCATGACATAGCTTCCTCGAAGGCCGCAACTTGTTGCAGCATTACCGATGGACCTGGAAATTTGGGTTTCATTGGAATAAGCTGGGGAATCAGTTCTTCAGTAGGGGACCAGGATTGAGATTGGGAGGCACCATGACATCCACATGACTTCTCTTGATGAGAGCGGCAGGAAAAGGAGGAGTTATATTTTGACATCTTGTGTTTCTTTCTTGCTGTGGACTGACCTGACGACTTTCAATCAATCAATCAGGGATTTATAGAGCACACTACTCACCCTTGAGGGTCTCAATGCGCTGGGGGGGGGCTTCAGGCAGCTCCAGTCATCTTAAGAGCCAGGTCTTGAGGCTCTTCCTGAATGCTTGCAGTGTGGAGCTTCGTCTGATGCTGAGGGGGAGTTTGTTACAGGTCTTGGCCGTGATGTAGGAGAAGGATCTGCCTCCCGTTCTGGCTCTGTGGGTGCAGGGGATTTTAACCAAGGCTAGGTCAGTGGAGCGGAGGTTTGTCTTGGGGGTGTAGAAGGAGATTCTTTTGTTGAGATATTGGGGTGCGGTGTTGTGGAGTGCTCTGTAGGCGTGAGTGAGCAGCTTGAAGGTCCCTCTTTTTTCGATGGGGAGTCAGTGGAGGTCTGGTAGGTGCTGGGTGATGTGGTCTTGTCGTGGGATGCTGAGGACGAGTCTGTCTGCAGCGTTATGGACAGTCTGGGGTTTGTGGAGTAGAGATTTGTTGACTCCGGCGTAGAGGGCGTTCCCGTAGCCAGGCCTGCTGGTGATGAGTGCGTGGGTGATGGTCTTCCTGGATTCGGAGGGATCCATTTGAAAGTCTTGCAGAGGGTGTTCAGTATGTGGAGGATACAGCGTTGATCTGTCGGTTCACGGTGAAGCAGGAGCGGAATATGATGCTGAGGTCGCGGGTGTGGTCCGTAGGGGTGGGAGGGTTGCCGATGGCAGGGGGGCCACCAGGTGTTGCCCCATGCGGAGGGGGTGGCTCAGAGGATGAGGACTTCAGTTTTCTCTGAGTTGAGTTTCAGGCAGCTGCTGCTCATCCAGGGTGCAAAGTCTTTCATTCCTTCCTGGAAGGTGTGTCTGGTGATGTTGGGTTCCTTGGTGAGGGAGTGGGTGAGCTGGGTGTTGTCGGCATAGGATATTATGCTGAGTCTGTTTTCTCTTGATGTTTGCGAGGGGGGCCATATAGATGTTGGAGCGCATGGGGCTGAGGGAGGATCCTTGGAGAACTCCATATCTGATCTCTGTGGGTTCAGAGAGGAAGGGCGGGAGTCTAATTCTTTGAGGAAGAAGTGGATCCAATCTAGGGTAGTTCCCTGTATGCCTGTGTCGTGGAGTCTGGCGGCTGGTGTGCGGTGGGAGACGGTGTCGTAAGCTGATGAGAGGTCAAGTAGAATGAGGGCTGCAGTATGGTCTTGGTCTAGGAGTGTGCAGATGTCGTCCATGGCGGCTAGGGGAGCGGTCTCGGTGCTGTGGTTGCTGTGGAAGCTGAATTGAGAAGTGTAGAGGATACTGTTGGATTCTATGAAGTTCGTTAGCTGGATGTTGACGATCTATCTGCCCGGTGACTTGGGCAGTGAAGGGGAGGAGGGAGATGGGCCTGTAGTTCTTGAGGTCCGTTGGGTCTGCAGGGGGCTTCTTGAGGAGGGGTTTGACTTCTGCTCATTTCCAGTCGTCGGGTAATGTGCCTGTTTCGAGGGTGCAGTTGATTGTCCATCGTATTTCTGGTGCAATGGTGGAGGCGGCACTGTGGAAGATGTGCGGAGAGCAGGGGTCTGTGGGTGCTCTGGAGTGTATGCTCCTCATGGTGTTTGCAGTGTCTTCTGTCGTGACAGGGTCCAGGCGAGGATGGTCGGCAGGGTGGAGTTGCTGGTGGAAGGTGTTGGGTCGGTGTCTTGGGTCTGTACGCCAAAATTGATCTAGAGTGTCCTGATCTTGTGGTGGAAGAAAGATCTGAGTATGTTGCAGAGGTTCAGGGAAGGAGGAACGTCAGAGGTTTCGCTGGGGGAGGGGGGGGTCTTGGGAATTCTTGTATGATGTTGAATAGTTCCTTGGAGTTGTGGGAGTTGGAGAGGATTCTGCCCTAGATGAAGTTCCTCTTCGTAGATCTGATGAGTTAGTGGTGTGCTGTAGTGGCGGTCCTGTAGGCGGTGGTTGCTTCCGGGGTTTTGCTGTTCCTCCACACTTTCTCGAGTCGTTGTCTCAAGCGCATGGATTCTCGAGGTCTGTGGTGAACCAGGTGGCTTTCGTGGTGTGTTGTCTGTCGGAGATCTTGAGGGGTGCGAGCATGTTGACGCAGTCGGCGATCCATTTGTGGAGTTCGTTGGCTGCAGAATTGACGTTGGTTGTGGTGGGTAGAGAAGTGTGGCTGAGGGCAGAGGCAAGGTGCTCTTCGGTAATCTTGCTCCAGTTTCTGCACGGGGATGTGACGTTGCCTTGTGTGCGATGGGTTTCGAGAAGGAGAAGTGAACACAGTGGTGGTCCATCCAGAGGGGTTGAGTGGTGTGACTGAAGCGAATGTTGGTTCCTCCGGCGAAGATGGGGTCGAGGGTGTGTCCCGCCTTGTGGGTCGGATGGTGATGAGTTGCTTCAATCCGATGTTGGCGAGGTTGTCTATGAGCGCGGTGGAGTTGGGGGCCGCTGAGGTTGTCAAAGTGTAAGTTCAGGTCTGCGAGCAGTACGTAGTCCGAGGAGGCAAGGGCATGGATTGCGATGTAGTCTGCGATGGTGTTGGTGAACAGGGTGCGGGTTTCAGGTGGTCTGTAGGCAAGGGTTCTGCATAGAGTTGTTCTGAGGTTGACCTGGATCTGGAAGTGGATGTGTTCCATATGGGGCGAGGAGTCATTCGAGATGGAGGTAGTCAGTCGAAGGGAGTTTTTGTGGATGAAGGCAAGGCCTCCTCCATGGTGGTTGGGTCGGTCTTTCCCCTGGATCTTGTACACGTCGGGGACGGCGGTTGCGATGTTGATGCGGGGTCGGCGTTGGTCCAGGTCTCTGTGAGGAAGGCGACGTCTGGCGATAGGGTGTTGAGGAGCTCCAAGATTTCTACTGCGTGTCTGTGCAGGGAGCGTACGTTGAGGAGGATGCAGCTCAGGGGTTTGGGTGCGTTGGCATCCGGTAGGGTGGCAGTACCTGTCTGGGTCCGGAGGTGGGTGAAGGTACAGCAGCAGTGTTGGCTGGAGAACGGTCCTTGGGAGTTACTTGGCATTGAGAGCTGGTGGTTGTTGTTGCGTCCAGGGTTAAATGCGTGCAGAGTGCTGGAGTCGTAGCGATGGGGGGTCGGAAGACCAGGGTCCCTGGATTTAGTCGCGGCAGGTCGCGGACACCTTTGGTGCGCCACTGGTTTGGCCATCATTAAATAGGGGTCAAGGGGAGGGAGAGCAGCTTGGAGGCGGGACCGGGAACATGCAGTGGGGGGCCACGGGGGCAGCAGTGGCGGGAGAGGGAACGAAAAGGCAGCAATAAAAACTGAGAAAACAGTTTAAACGACACAGACAGACAAAAGAGGCACAAACAGTCAACAAGGCACAGACAGACAAAAAGTGGCACAAACAGTCAACAAGGCACAGACAAACAACAAAGGCATAGAAAGACAAAAACTGAAAAAAACAGAAAGGCTGGCAGAGCGGACCAGCAGAAGAGCAAGGCTCTCCCACTGGACCACCAGGGATGAGGCGCAGGCAGGAACCTGCGGGTGGAGGAGGGCCTCGAACACCTACCTGAATCAGAGAGGTGCTGGGGGAAGAGGCACAACGATGGAGCTGCGAGAAGGGAGAGCAATTTCCCTGACTAGGAGGTCTGAGGTCTTGCTCACCCTGTTGCGCAACCGCCGCCATTAAGTAGGGGTTGGGGGAAGGAGAGCAGCTGGGAGCCTGGAGCGGGAACACGAGTGGGGAGGTGTCATGAGGGCAGCAGCGGTGGGAGAGGGAACAAAAAGGCAGCAGGAAAAACAGTGAAAGCAGTGTAAATGGCACAGACAAACAAAAGAGGCACTAACAGTCAACAAGGCACTGACAGACAAAAAGGGGCAAAAACAGAAAGGCTGGCAGAGTGAACAGCAGAAGAGCAAGGCTCTCCCAATGGACCACCAGGGATGAGTTTGAGGGTGAAGAGGTCCTTTGGCAGGAACGGCCTTCAGAATGGGAACGGGTTTGCATCCTTGATGAGAACCAGCCTTTGGGCATCTTCTGATGGTGTTCGACAACATAGAGCAGCCCTGGATCGTCTAAGGCTTCCTCCGGGTGCAGTCCTCACTAGACTTGGAGTCATTCAAAGACCCTAGGCATCAAAGATATACCTGGTGGGGATTTGTCATAGGCATTTATTTGTGAAAGTCCCCACAAGGCTTAAACCCTGTGGTCTCTTGCACACGGAGAGAAAAATTTAACAAAAAAAACTTGTCAACAGACGAGAAAATGTTGAGGAGCGAGCTCCAGACCCGTAGACACGGAAAGAAATCAACTGGTGTCACCACAAGGGTGGGACATACATGTGGCTGCGGAGTCACTTCAGGGAGGGATGAAGGTCACGCTGAGTGTGTGGAAAAGTAAATTTTGCCATGTTCTGTGTCCCTACGTGTTCCCCATCCTATGTTGTATGTGCATGATTAATATGCATATGTATTCCCCATGATCGATTAAAGACGCAATTACAGTTGTGTCCATCTCTAGTATGCCAGTTTCCAGTTCTCGTGAAAGCTACGAGTATTAGGCCTATGTAAAGTTACGTTGCCACGTTTCTCAGTGTGCACGTTATTTCATTGTAAAGTCCCCGTTTCTAGGCCTCAAAAGGGCCCGGACACCAGATTCAGCTCCTGTCTCCTGAGCCCTCGCTGAGGAGCGATACAGCCCCCACCTGTATCCCTGACCCTTCACTTACTTACTGCCTCACAGTGCCCGGCTCGGCCTGGCTCTGCCTGCCAGTCTGCCAAGAGTATGTTATGATTCTAGTTATCAGTCCAGCCCTCCTTCTCTGCATTCCTAAAGCTACTGAATCGCATCAATAGTTTCCGTCATCGTCTAGCCTTTACGTCTCCATGTAAGAGAAATACTGTATTAATGGTCATTTAATATTCTTCAACACGCACTACATGTAGAATAATGCATGCACCAGTCTTAGTGTCTGTTAGCCTTTACCCCGATAACTTTTGGATTCTATCAACATGTTCTCTAAACATCAGATACTAGATAGTGTTTAGGTACATGTCGCCCTGACTCTCCAGACTTCAGTCTCTGCTCCTAGCGCAGAAGTCATAGCCCCCAGCTTCTCCTAGTAACACGTCATTGTCAGTTTGCGCGCACCACTAGGTTAGAGGTCCCGGCTCCTCAGGTTGCCCCCCCCATGTTTCCGCCCCATTTTATGACATATTCTGTTACGTTTACATCACATGTCTATGTTCACGCCTCTTGTTACACCTACTTTCACCCTTATCTTTCGCGACTGCTATTGACCACACCCACTGCTCCGCCTATTGTATGTACTGTAATGCAACTGTTTTAGTATATATGCTTGTGCACTGTTATTAAATGTTACTCCGATTCCGATCCTGCCCCCGGCAGCGCTGCCATCCTAGTCCTGTGCAGGTTGTCCTGTTCCTGTCCTTATGCTGTATTAAACCTGCAAACTCCTACTACCTCGAATCTTGACTCTTATTTATTGAGCTATCTGTTATTACTGTATCCAGTCAAAAATAGATCCGGTATTATTTATTTATATACCACAAGTGGCACCACAACACTTACTGTCGCACGGGAACAACGCAGAGAATATTCTCCCAATCCAGTCTGATGCCTGGGGGTATTCACAAGGTGAGGAACATGTGGTTAGAAGTATTAATCAGAAACCATCATAATAGTGAGATACCTACATGCACATTTTTTAAGAAAAAAATGGCAGATAAGATATTTAGAAGCACGTCTGGCGAAAAACATCAATGGCATTAAAATTGGGTTTAAGGCAGCTGTAACATCGGGTTAATTTTGATTCCAAAATAATATTTGTAATTAGTACATATCAGATCTATCTCTCTACAAAAGTCCCATGATCAGGGCAACCGAGCATGAAGAGCTGTGCGAGAACCCAAAAAAGGCCAACAAGGTTCAACTCTACTCAGTGTCACACAGTGCCCAATGTTAGGACATAACTACCCATATCATTAGCTCAATTGAGGTCCAAACGTCAGCACATGATTTCCCAGATATTATTAATGTTTACAGTGGTTCCCGCTGTGAGTGTTCACCCGTTTGTATATGGCATTCTTGACCGCCCTTCTAAAACACACCTGATTTTACCCACTAGTGTTCAGCATGCAAAAAAAATACACGTGTATCTGTCTGTACGTTGCACAGACTTGAGTGCATTATGCACACATTTCACAAACTTATGCTGAAACTTATGCTTTTGTGAAGCAGGTGAAACTGACACCAGCACCATGTCATGGCTTAGGTAAGACCCACGCTTGCAAAACAAATCCTAAATGGGGCCCCTAATGCTGTGGAGGACGATTACATTAACAAGTACAAGGAAATTTAAAAAGACAGTTGGGCGTTAAGGTGTGGTGTTGATGGTGTATAGTGATTTTTATAGTCATTGACTACTGCATGTATCACTTTTGCAATAACACTTTATTTAGTCTGCCAGGTATCACTAATAGATGACGCTATTTTAATAGGTCTATATATAAAGTGCTGGCAGGGCAGGCAATGTTGTTCAGCGGAAATTACACAACGCAGCCCCAGCCAATATGCAAATGACCGAGGCACCCTCTCCTTGAATGTACAGTCGTCATACACACTTTGCTCACGTTACCCAGCTGGGCCAGTTCAGGCGATTAAAATGCCTCTGACTTGCTTCACGTTTCATAACCTCTGTGATGAATCTGAAAGGAACTAAACATAAGCGGGGAATTCAACAATGTTGTTACATCAGAATAAAATTATTTACCTCTTAGATAATGTACTCATAAACAGTTCTTTAGAGTTTATCATGTGTTCACACTCAATGCTGTGATTGTTGCATTGTGCACTGTTGCATCCGTTGTCAATGTGTTGACAACGTCACAACGGAAATAATGAGGGAGATGGTGGCAGAATATAGCATGGCAGGCTTGGAGAGAACAAGTGATGAAAAAGGAAAGATTACTTGTCTGTAAACAAGCACTGGCAAAGCCAATAGGTTTCATCTCTGTGAAATCTATTGGTTTTGTGAATGTGGTGTTAAGACGTTGCACAGCGGCAGTAGTTGCTGTACAACGTGGTTTAAAGGTTTTAAAAAAATGCTATGACGTGGCTAAAGTTGACCACGTCATAGCGCTTTTTTTGTTTTTCACTTTCAGCCTTGTGCATAACAAGCTAGACCGGGGAAGGTGCGGGAAAGGAGGGAGGGAGCGAAACGGACAGCGGGGGAGGTGGACAGTAGGGTTGTTGATCACGAAGGAGTAACAATAGACAGGGGGCGATCAAGAATATAAGAGAGGATAAGGCGTAATGGCTAGAGCAGTCGACTATGAAGCTGGGGAACAGGGTTCAAGTTTCGGTGGTGGCGCTGTATATCTCATTTAGAAATCAGGGCAAGAACAGTTATTTTTTCAACATAAAAATGGCTAATACCTGCCGTTCAAGCCGTTCTTATAGCACTGGGTGCATGGAATAGTCTGAATTGTGAGAGTTGTAGCAGTGTGATGGTATCAGTTATATTGGTAGTGTTATTGACAGTGCTGGCAAGGGCAGTAGGTGTCGCGAGCTGCAGATGCCTCTTGTCAAGGCCCTGGCACTTTTTTTTTTTTTTTTTACAAATTAAGCTCTGCGTAGAGCCATTGACACCTTGCCATCCGAGCGACAGGCAATTTAACCCTCGGATTTACTCAGTGCCGTGGGAAGGTGGGTGTGGGTCGCCCCGGGTGTCATCACTGAGGGGTGGGGGGTGACAAAATGGCAAAAATATGTGTTTTAAACACATATTTTTGCCATTTTGTCAAGCCGGGGGTGACAAAAAAATGTCCGCACCGGGTACCACCTGAGCTTGGTACGCCACTGGATTTACTAACTCGTATAGCAAACCCTGACTTTAAAGGAAGGCTTTCTTGATTATAAAGAAACCGAACTCTGCATTCTTAAAACAACTTACCTTGGAATCTGGACCTATTTATAAACTTTAGAATTAGCACTAAGGGGCATATTACCAAGCAATAGCGATAATTATCGCTATTGCTTGGTTAGAGACAAATATTTACCGCTGAGCTGCGGCGATTTTTATCGCAGATAAACCTTGGTATTACCAAGGTTTATCGCAAATGCGATAAAAAACGGCCGCAATGCATGAATATCGCTGAAAAGTCAGCGATATTCATGCATTACCGAGCTAATGCTCTTAGCCATGTTATCCACCTACCATTGGATAACATGGCTAAGAACTGCTCAGGGGCAGGTGTTAGCTTTTGGAGATATTCACGCTTAGCGCGAATATCTCCAAAAGTTGGTAATAGGAGATAGCGATGTTAGCGACTGTTTCCAGTCGCTAACATCTTGCACGCCCACTTTGCATGTCATTAGTGATACATTTCACTGACATGCAAAGCGGGGCCCAAGATGGTCGCTATCTCCTACTAGCTGTCGCTAACTGGTGTTAGCGACAGCTAGGTAATAGGGAGATCATTTTATCTCCGCTTTCTTGGCTTTTAAAGCCAAAAAGCGGAAATAAACCCCCTTAATAATATGCCCCTAAGTCACCTATTCTGTATTTTCTATCGCAGTTTATCAGGCGGGAAGAGGGATGGCCCTATATACCAGCTGAAACTGGCTGCTCGCCAGAATCTTGCGGCTACAGGTTCCCAGGAAATTAATTATGATATTTTAGTCTGCCACGTCCCCCCTCGGGCGCTTCTCTGATAGGAAAAATGTAAACAATTTTTGAGAAACCAGGTATCGCAATTCTTGACAGTGTTTCTTCCTGCACTTGGAAGTGTGCCTTATTTGGTTTCTGTGCCATGGGGTGTAGCACGAATAGTTATTCTGCGTGTGTTTCACAACTGTTACTTGAAGTCGAACAAGTTTAACAAGTAATTTTCTGAGGAAGAGGCGGAATACTTAAATGAACCAATAACGTCAAACAGCAAAGCGAGTGGTCGAAGGCTGTAACAAGACGTTTAGAAACCTTCGGCGGGGACACAAAACAAGCTTGGTCATGCCAATAGGTCTCGCCTGCAGACGAGCTATTTTTGGCTTAGGCAATAGAGTGGGTAGTGGAGTGTGTGGGGTAATATTTGTGGATGAAGTGGTGGAGGTGCAAATATGACCAGATAACGAGATTTAGAGCCCTGTTTACAGCGGAGCTGGGTAAGCGTCTCAAATGCTCCAGGCCAGATTAAAGAATAAATATAAGTACACACATAGGGGTCAAATCAACATTGCTGCAGCACGCCACACACACGGGTAGCAGAGGGCAATTTAAAAGTCACAGTCAGGCAGTCAAAGTGTCAACCATTGCAAGTTAGAGTAACACATTTTATTGGAATTTCAAAACTGCAGAAGGGATCTGCAGTCATACACTAAAGATTCCCCATTTAGGCTCTCCGTGTGTGTTCCTGTCTTGTGCTTGTGGCACCAGAGGAGCAGGAAGACACGGTCACTGACTGAATTAAGGGGCATATTATCAAGAACAGGTGATAAAATTATCGCCGCTTTTTCTGGTGTTAACCTGGGCTGCTATGGGAATTCACAAGGACATATTATCAAGCCCATTATCGCCGCTTTAGTGGCAGTTATCTGCCGATAAAGTGGCGATAATTTTATCGCCTGTTCTTGATAATATGCCCCTAAGTTCTAGACGAACAGGACAATTGTTTCAAAGACCCCCATTCATACTCCGCTATGTAGCAGCTTTAGCCACTGCATTAAAAAAAGCAGCCTGGTGCCCACAAGCCTCGATCAACTAGCACTTTTGCATAGCCAATAGGTCTTGTATTTGCGATTTTTTAAGTATTGAGCCTGGTAAGTGCTGACATCTTCGGTATTTGTTAAGGATATATAGGGGCATATTATCAAGAACAGGTGATAAAATTATCGCCGCTTTATCGGCAGGAAACTGTCGCTAAAGCGGTGATAATGGGCTTGATAATATGTCCTTGTGAATTCCCATAGCAGCCCAGGTTCTGGTGTTAACCTGGGCTGCTATGGGAATTCACAAGGGCATATTATCAAGCCCATTATCGCCGCTTTAGCCGCAGTTTCCTGCTGATAAAGCGGCGATAATTTTATCGCCTGTTCTTGATAATATGCCCCATAGTGCGCCCTTCAGCTTTTAAGTCCAAGCAAAGGGTTAATAGTGTCTGCCTCCTCCTTATAATGTGCTGAAGGCTGATGTAGCCGGTTGTTCCAAACAAAGCGAGCTGTGCCTGCCTCACCCCCCAGCATCCCCTCTCCCCCCCCCACACACACAGGCACCACCTCAGTCTAGCTTTCAACCTCCGGTTTAGTTTCTACTTTCGTTTCACACGCCAAATGTCGGTCCTCTTCTGTAAAGTGATATCCGCCTCAGAGTGCAAGTGATGCAAAAACAATACAAATGGCGCTGCGTTCAATCAAGTTTGGAAAATCACACACTCTTTTGAAAGCTACACAAATGGTGTAAGTACTTACCTGTTGTCTTGTATGTCCTGACGAATGCTCTATAGACCCGGCTGGGCCAGAGAGAGCAGAAACATGTCGACCGTTTTTAAGAGATATAAGGTGATCCAGTAACTTGATTAACCACCATATCCAATCCATTTTAATAACATTACCTCTCCTTTTTACATTAAAGTTTCCTTTTGGAGAGGTATTGTTTTTAAGTTGAAACTTTCTCTTCTTTTCTTCACCTTCCCTCTGGGGGTGTCCCTCACTCTCTAGACACTGCTACCCAGACCAGAGGTTGCCTCAGGATGAGGCTGGCATATAGCACGTAATTGGACACCGATGACTATGCCATAACGCTGAACGTGGGGCGGATAACAGATATACACCGCATTTAACATCACAGCGTTTATGAGGGTGATCCACTATAACCAATGGTTATGAAGCTACAAGTGTCCATTCTCCTTTCTGATTAACTGGCCATTCAGAGACCACCAGTATTTCTTAAGAAACCCTCATCTTACTTCTCAGTCACACACAGAAAGTGTAGTTACACAACAGTTATAGTTAAACACGGAGAATCAGCAAGGCCCCATTAAACATCAGCGCCCATGGGGCCTGACGCGTGAAACTTTGAGGGGTGCTACGGTGTTCCTGCAAGAATTTCTGTAGGTGCTTTTCCGGATCGGCGTGCCCAGCCACAAGATGCATAGGGCTTTGTTGATTGTCCTCATAAATCGTTCGTTTTCGCCATTGGCTTGGGGCCATTGCTGGGTGATTCGCCTGTGCTGGATGCCATGGCGTTGCAGAAACTCCTGGAACTCATGCCCTTGGAATGGGGTTCCGTTGTCACTTTGGAGTTCTTCTGGGCATCCAAGCATGGTGAATATCTTTCCCAGCACTGGGCAAACATGTGAGAAGACCGTTGATCTGACAACTTCCACGATTGGGTACTTCGAGTAGCTGTCGATCAGAGCCAGAGTGACTCTCCCATCCAGGAAGCTCCCGAAGTCCACGGTCAGCTTCTCCAATTGACTTTTCCCGTGCTCTTCGGTGTGGACGGGTGTGGGTCTTTTGGGGCCACTTGTCACCTGACAGGAGGGGCAACTCCGGGCTGTCTTGTCGACACGAGCGTCCATACCTGGGAACCAGACTTTCTCCCGCATGCGGGCCTTCATTTTCTCTACCCCTTGGTGTCCCCCGTGGGTGAGTTGATTTGCTCTCGACTGGAGTGATGCTGGGATCACAATCTGAGAGCCTCCCTGCAGGATTCCCTGTTGGGGAACGCTCAGTTAATTCCTGACCCTCCACATGTGTATTAGATTCTGCTTCTCTGGGCCCGCCCATGAGTTGGCTGATTGTAGGAACTGGTGCCAGTGCCCTCCTTGGACGGCTGCTCGGACCTTGGTAATAACTGGGTCTGCTTCTGCTACAGCTACCACCTCCTCAACGGTCAGTGCTCGAGGGCACGTAAATGCTGAGATCATGTTAAGGTGGGCCTCCGGGGGGTCAACACCCTGTTCTTCACATCTGTCTTCCACTGGCCCCGGGTGTCTCCAGAGGAAATCAGCAGGGTTTTTGCACCCGGCCAGTATGCCACGTCCGTCTCGTACTGCTGGAGCCCAATGGCCCATCATTTGATGCGTGGCGGGGGGTGGGGTGCCCACCCTTTAAATAACAGTACTAGGGGCTGATGGTCCATAGTGATCTTGAATGGGTGCCACATATGTACAAATGAAAATGCTGGCATGCCCAGCTAGGGCTTCCCTCTCAATCTGGGCATATCGCTTCTCGTTGGGGAGAGTGCTTTGCTGGAGTATGCCAGGTCAGCCCACCTTCCAGGCTCTTGCTCCTGGGTAAGGACGGCCCCTAGGCCGACAGGGCTGGCGTTTACTAGTATTTCGGTCCGTTTAGTGAGATTGAAATACACCAGCGTGGTGTGGTCGAGGAGAGCACCCTTGACTGCTTGAAATGCTGCTTCTTCAGCCGGGCCCCATTGCCACATTGGATAACATGGCTAAGAACTGCTCAGGGGCAGGTGTTAGCTTTTGGAGATATTCACGCTTAGCGCGAATATCTCCAAAAGTTGGTAATAGGAGATAGCGATGTTAGCGACTGTTTCCAGTCGCTAACATCTTGCACGCCCACTTTGCATGTCATTAGTGATACATTTCACTGACATGCAAAGCGGGGCCCAAGATGGTCGCTATCTCCTACTAGCTGTCGCTAACTGGTGTTAGCGACAGCTAGGTAATAGGGAGATCATTTTATCTCCGCTTTCTTGGCTTTTAAAGCCAAAAAGCGGAAATAAACCCCCTTAATAATATGCCCCTAAGTCACCTATTCTGTATTTTCTATCGCAGTTTATCAGGCGGGAAGAGGGATGGCCCTATATACCAGCTGAAACTGGCTGCTCGCCAGAATCTTGCGGCTACAGGTTCCCAGGAAATTAATTATGATATTTTAGTCTGCCACGTCCCCCCTCGGGCGCTTCTCTGATAGGAAAAATGTAAACAATTTTTGAGAAACCAGGTATCGCAATTCTTGACAGTGTTTCTTCCTGCACTTGGAAGTGTGCCTTATTTGGTTTCTGTGCCATGGGGTGTAGCACGAATAGTTATTCTGCGTGTGTTTCACAACTGTTACTTGAAGTCGAACAAGTTTAACAAGTAATTTTCTGAGGAAGAGGCGGAATACTTAAATGAACCAATAACGTCAAACAGCAAAGCGAGTGGTCGAAGGCTGTAACAAGACGTTTAGAAACCTTCGGCGGGGACACAAAACAAGCTTGGTCATGCCAATAGGTCTCGCCTGCAGACGAGCTATTTTTGGCTTAGGCAATAGAGTGGGTAGTGGAGTGTGTGGGGTAATATTTGTGGATGAAGTGGTGGAGGTGCAAATATGACCAGATAACGAGATTTAGAGCCCTGTTTACAGCGGAGCTGGGTAAGCGTCTCAAATGCTCCAGGCCAGATTAAAGAATAAATATAAGTACACACATAGGGGTCAAATCAACATTGCTGCAGCACGCCACACACACGGGTAGCAGAGGGCAATTTAAAAGTCACAGTCAGGCAGTCAAAGTGTCAACCATTGCAAGTTAGAGTAACACATTTTATTGGAATTTCAAAACTGCAGAAGGGATCTGCAGTCATACACTAAAGATTCCCCATTTAGGCTCTCCGTGTGTGTTCCTGTCTTGTGCTTGTGGCACCAGAGGAGCAGGAAGACACGGTCACTGACTGAATTAAGGGGCATATTATCAAGAACAGGTGATAAAATTATCGCCGCTTTTTCTGGTGTTAACCTGGGCTGCTATGGGAATTCACAAGGACATATTATCAAGCCCATTATCGCCGCTTTAGTGGCAGTTATCTGCCGATAAAGTGGCGATAATTTTATCGCCTGTTCTTGATAATATGCCCCTAAGTTCTAGACGAACAGGACAATTGTTTCAAAGACCCCCATTCATACTCCGCTATGTAGCAGCTTTAGCCACTGCATTAAAAAAAGCAGCCTGGTGCCCACAAGCCTCGATCAACTAGCACTTTTGCATAGCCAATAGGTCTTGTATTTGCGATTTTTTAAGTATTGAGCCTGGTAAGTGCTGACATCTTCGGTATTTGTTAAGGATATATAGGGGCATATTATCAAGAACAGGTGATAAAATTATCGCCGCTTTATCGGCAGGAAACTGCCGCTAAAGCGGTGATAATGGGCTTGATAATATGTCCTTGTGAATTCCCATAGCAGCCCAGGTTCTGGTGTTAACCTGGGCTGCTATGGGAATTCACAAGGGCATATTATCAAGCCCATTATCGCCGCTTTAGCCGCAGTTTCCTGCTGATAAAGCGGCGATAATTTTATCGCCTGTTCTTGATAATATGCCCCATAGTGCGCCCTTCAGCTTTTAAGTCCAAGCAAAGGGTTAATAGTGTCTGCCTCCTCCTTATAATGTGCTGAAGGCTGATGTAGCCGGTTGTTCCAAACAAAGCGAGCTGTGCCTGCCTCACCCCCCAGCATCCCCTCTCCCCCCCCCACACACACAGGCACCACCTCAGTCTAGCTTTCAACCTCCGGTTTAGTTTCTACTTTCGTTTCACACGCCAAATGTCGGTCCTCTTCTGTAAAGTGATATCCGCCTCAGAGTGCAAGTGATGCAAAAACAATACAAATGGCGCTGCGTTCAATCAAGTTTTGAAAATCACACACTCTTTTGAAAGCTACACAAATGGTGTAAGTACTTACCTGTTGTCTTGTATGTCCTGACGAATGCTCTATAGACCCGGCTGGGCCAGAGAGAGCAGAAACATGTCGACCGTTTTTAAGAGATATAAGGTGATCCAGTAACTTGATTAACCACCATATCCAATCCATTTTAATAACATTACCTCTCCTTTTTACATTAAAGTTTCCTTTTGGAGAGGTATTGTTTTTAAGTTGAAACTTTCTCTTCTTTTCTTCACCTTCCCTCTGGGGGTGTCCCTCACTCTCTAGACACTGCTACCCAGACCAGAGGTTGCCTCAGGATGAGGCTGGCATATAGCACGTAATTGGACACCGATGACTATGCCATAACGCTGAACGTGGGGCGGATAACAGATATACACCGCATTTAACATCACAGCGTTTATGAGGGTGATCCACTATAACCAATGGTTATGAAGCTACAAGTGTCCATTCTCCTTTCTGATTAACTGGCCATTCAGAGACCACCAGTATTTCTTAAGAAACCCTCATCTTACTTCTCAGTCACACACAGAAAGTGTAGTTACACAACAGTTATAGTTAAACACGGAGAATCAGCAAGGCCCCATTAAACATCAGCGCCCATGGGGCCTGACGCGTGAAACTTTGAGGGGTGCTACGGTGTTCCTGCAAGAATTTCTGTAGGTGCTTTTCCGGATCGGCGTGCCCAGCCACAAGATGCATAGGGCTTTGTTGATTGTCCTCATAAATCGTTCGTTTTCGCCATTGGCTTGGGGCCATTGCTGGGTGATTCGCCTGTGCTGGATGCCATGGCGTTGCAGAAACTCCTGGAACTCATGCCCTTGGAATGGGGTTCCGTTGTCACTTTGGAGTTCTTCTGGGCATCCAAGCATGGTGAATATCTTTCCCAGCACTGGGCAAACATGTGAGAAGACCGTTGATCTGACAACTTCCACGATTGGGTACTTCGAGTAGCTGTCGATCAGAGCCAGAGTGACTCTCCCATCCAGGAAGCTCCCGAAGTCCACGGTCAGCTTCTCCAATTGACTTTTCCCGTGCTCTTCGGTGTGGACGGGTGTGGGTCTTTTGGGGCCACTTGTCACCTGACAGGAGGGGCAACTCCGGGCTGTCTTGTCGACACGAGCGTCCATACCTGGGAACCAGACTTTCTCCCGCATGCGGGCCTTCATTTTCTCTACCCCTTGGTGTCCCCCGTGGGTGAGTTGATTTGCTCTCGACTGGAGTGATGCTGGGATCACAATCTGAGAGCCTCCCTGCAGGATTCCCTGTTGGGGAACGCTCAGTTAATTCCTGACCCTCCACATGTGTATTAGATTCTGCTTCTCTGGGCCCGCCCATGAGTTGGCTGATTGTAGGAACTGGTGCCAGTGCCCTCCTTGGACGGCTGCTCGGACCTTGGTAATAACTGGGTCTGCTTCTGCTACAGCTACCACCTCCTCAACGGTCAGTGCTCGAGGGCACGTAAATGCTGAGATCATGTTAAGGTGGGCCTCCGGGGGGTCAACACCCTGTTCTTCACATCTGTCTTCCACTGGCCCCGGGTGTCTCCAGAGGAAATCAGCAGGGTTTTTGCACCCGGCCAGTATGCCACGTCCGTCTCGTACTGCTGGAGCCCAATGGCCCATCATTTGATGCGTGGCGGGGGGTGGGGTGCCCACCCTTTAAATAACAGTACTAGGGGCTGATGGTCCATAGTGATCTTGAATGGGTGCCACATATGTACAAATGAAAATGCTGGCATGCCCAGCTAGGGCTTCCCTCTCAATCTGGGCATATCGCTTCTCGTTGGGGAGAGTGCTTTGCTGGAGTATGCCAGGTCAGCCCACCTTCCAGGCTCTTGCTCCTGGGTAAGGACGGCCCCTAGGCCGACAGGGCTGGCGTTTACTAGTATTTCGGTCCGTTTAGTGAGATTGAAATACACCAGCGTGGTGTGGTCGAGGAGAGCACCCTTGACTGCTTGAAATGCTGCTTCTTCAGCCGGGCCCCATTGCCACATGGCACCGGCTCGTGTTAGGTTTCGGAGTGGATCCGCAGTGGCGGTTAGATCCGGGATGAAGCGCCCACAGTATGTGTCAATCCCAAGGAAACTGCAAACTTCCGCTACTGTGAGGGGTGCAGGCGCACTTTTGATGACATGGGATTTCCGGGGGTCGACCTGGATTCCATCTTGCGTGAACGTGTAACAGAATAATTCTATCCATTGTTGGAACGGCAGACACTTCTCCCGATGTAAGGTGACCCCCATGGTATGGAACCTCTGCAGCATGGCCCTCAGGTGCCTGTAGTGTTCCTCGGCTGTCTGTGAGTGGATGAGGATGTCGTCACTCATGTTTAGTACGCCAGGCTGCCCAACCAGAATCTCTTTGACTGCATTCTGGAAGATCTCGGCAGCTGAAAATATGCCGAAACTCAGGCTCTTGTACCTTCTGAGTCCTAGGTGCATGCTGAATGTGGTTATGTACCGTCTTTCTTTCACAAGCACCAGCTGGTGATAGCCTGCATTCAGGTCCAGTTTCGAAAACAACCTGGACCCATTTAGGGCGGCCACAATGTCGTCCATGGTCGGCGTTATGTGGCGTTCACGCTGAATGGCCTTGTTGGGGAGGCGCGTATCAATGCAGAGTGCAGAGTCTTATTTTTCCTGGTTGGCGAGGCTTTTCAGCGATCACCATGTGGGACACCCAAGGTGTGGGCCCTGAGACCTCCATTATGACCCCTTGATCTTCTAGCTTCTGCAGCTCTTCTTCCACTAGCAGTCGGAGGTGGAAGGGAATCCTGCTGTGCCTCAGTGCCATCGGCATGACGGTTGAGTCTATGTGCAGTTTGATTGGAGCTTTTTTTATCCGTCCCAGCCCTTTGAACAGATCCTTAAATTGGCTGAGCAGTTCTTTGGTCTGGTCATCTTGCCCTTTTCTGGCAAACTTCACTAGTCCCAGGTCTTCTGCGGCATGGCTGCTCTGCAGCGTGTCTGCCTCTTGGTTGATGACATGGATGTCAACTCTGATTTCGGTGTCCTAGGCGAAGATCTTTGTCTTTGAGGGTCGAAGTTCTGGCTTGGGCTTCAATTTGTTGTATTGTTGGATTCCCATGACGGTGATGGACGCTCCCGTGTCTATCACTGCATTGACTTCTGACCCAGCTATCTGCACCGTGCATCGGGGTTGAGGACGTCTCTGTCTTTTCAGGGCTTGGGTGAAAGAGACTAGGTACGTCTCCCCTTCCTCTTCTGACGAGGTGTTGTCTGCTTGGTAGACGGTTGTGCCCGTCGTCTTTCTTCCTGGCGTGGATGATAGCGAGATGCTCGATAGTTGACAGACCAGTCTCCTCATTTGCTTGGGTCGTTTGCCTTCTTACTGTGGTGCTATCTTTCTGCACACCGAAGCAAAATGGTTCGCAATCCCGCAGTTGGTGCATGTCTACCCTTGTGCTGGGCATGACTGTGGGGGATGTTGCTCATAACCACAGTACCCACATTGGCCTTTTGGTGTTGGCGGTGGGCGGTCTCCTGGTTTGTTGGTCTTGTCCCGCATCCTGACAGCATCGGCATGTTGAGTATTAACTGCAACGCCCTTTTCTGTGTTGCGTATGAGCGCAAGGTCCATCTCGTCTGCACGCGCGGCTGAAAGATTATGGGACCGTGTCTGCACCAGTATGTCATTCATAGACATGTTCGTCTGTCTTAGGATAAGGCCTTGCAGCACTTAACTATTGATCCCCAGAATCAGTTGCGCCCTGATTTCTTCTGTGGCTCTGTCCCCTACGAGGTGAGTGCTAGTGAGCTCCCTCAGCTTTGTGTGAAAAGAGTCCACTGATTCTCTGTCAAGAACCTTTACCAGAACTTCAAGCTTCCGCGGAAGCAGATGAATACTCCGCAATTCCCAAACTCTGAATCTGCGAACAATAGGCTCGCAAGCAGCAAAGAGGGGGAAAGGGGATTGCGAATAAAAGTCAGACCGCCGCGGCTTCACTTCTTCTGGACTGGACTGCAAACGATAATCCTCGTATTCGTCCTGTAAATAGAAAACCATGTAAACACTATAATTGTAATTCCTAATCTATAACATTTACCTTACCCTCTAGTTACCTGTCCTAGTTTAGTGGCTAGCTGCTCTCGTGTATTAAATTCTAACAAGGTTTTTTCTTGCACAGAAGCTTCTCCCTACAAGAGTGCAGCATTGCTGGTCAATCAATCAATCACGGCATTTGTATAGCGCGCTACTCACCCGGGAGGGTCTCAAGGCGCTGGGGGAGAGGGGTGTGTCACTGCTCAAACAGCCAGGTCTTGAGTTGCTTCCTGAAGGAGAGATGGTCTTGGGTACGTCGAAGGTGAATGGGGAGTGAGTTCCAAGTCTTGGCTGCCAGGTAGGAGAAAGATCTTCCTCCGGCGGTGGCTCTGCGGATGCGTGGTACGGTGGCGAGGGCGTGGCTGGTCGATCGTAGCTGGCGGGTGGGCGTGTAGAAGGTCATGCGGTCGTTGAGGTACCTGGGGCCCAGGTCGTGTAGAGCCTTGTGTGTGTGGGTGAGGAGTCTGAACGTGATTCTCTTGCTGACGGGGAGCCAGTGCAGTTCTCTCAGGTGTCCGGTGATGTGGCTGTGTCGGGGGATGTCCATGATGAGTCGTGCGGAGGCGTTTTGGATGCGTTGGAGTCTTCTCTGGAGTTTGGCTGTGGTTCCGGTGTAGAGGGCGTTCCCGTAGTCCAGTCGGCTGGTGACGAGTGCCTGGGTGACGGTCTTCCTGGTTTCAGTGGGGATCCATCTGAAGATCTTGCAGAGCATGCGCAGGGTGTTGAAGCAGGAGGAAGAGACAGCGTTGACTTGTCTGCTCATTGACAGGGAGCAGTCCAGGATGAAGCCCAGGTTGCGTGCGTGGTCCGTTGGTTTGGGGGCGGTGCCCAGGGCCGGGGGCCACCAGGAGTCGTCCCAGGCGGAGGGTGATGATCCCAGGATGAGGACTTCCGTCTTGTCTGAGTTCAGTTTAAGGCGGCTGTTCCTCATCCAGTCGGCGACATCTTTCATCCCTTCGTGTAGGTTGGCTCTGGCGGTGGTGGGATCGTTGGTGAGGGAGAGGATCAGTTGGGTGTCGTCGGCGTAGGAGATGATGTTGAGGTGGTGTTGTCGTGCGATGGCTGCGAGGGGGCTCATGTAGACGTTGAAGAGGGTCGGGCTGAGAGAAGATCCTTGTGGTACGCCGCAAATGACTTCGGTGGCCTCGGATCTGAACGGAGGAAGGCGGACTCTCTGGGTTCTTCCGGTGAGGAACGAGATGATCCACTCCAGTGCTTTCTCTCGGATTCCGATGTTGCTGAGGTGCTTCACTAGGGTGCGGTGGCAGACCGTGTTGAACGCTGCGGAGAGGTCCAGGAGGATGAGGGCCGCTGTTTCCCCGTTGTCGATCAGGGATCTGATGTCGTCGGTGGCTGCGATCAGGGCGGTCTCGGTGCTGTGGTTGGCCCTAAATCCAGACTGCGAGTGGTCGAGGGATCTGTTCTTCTCGAGGAAGGCGTCAAGCTGTTTGTTGACGGTCTTCTTGATGACTTTGGCCGGAAAAGGAAGGAGCGAGATGGGACGGTAGTTCTTGAGGT
This sequence comes from Lissotriton helveticus, assembly GCF_964261635.1. Classification (NCBI taxonomy): domain Eukaryota; kingdom Metazoa; phylum Chordata; class Amphibia; order Caudata; family Salamandridae; genus Lissotriton; species Lissotriton helveticus. The sequence continues at coordinate 595,933,576 of NC_136065.1, read as the reverse complement.
CGGTGGGGTCCGCCGTTGGTTACTTCAGAAGGGCGGTCAGTTCGGCGTGCTTCCAGCTCTCCGGGAAGGTGGCGGTGCGGAAGGAGGAGTTGATGGTGTCTCGGAGATGGGGTGCGATGGTGGCGGCAGCTTTGTTGAAGACGTGGTGTGGGCACGGGTCGGTTGGTGATCCTGAGTGGATGGAGTTCATCGTGCGGGTGGTGTCTTCGGTGCTGATCGAGGTCCAGTTGCAGAGGGTGGTGGTGGCGGGCGTTGGTTCGGTGGTAGGGTGCGTGGTCTGTGAGTCGAAGCTGTTGTGTATGTCGGCAATCTTGCGGTGGAAGAACGAGGCGAGGGAGTCGCAGAGGTCGTGCGTGGGAGTGATGTCGTTGGTTCCGGTGCTGGGGTTGGAGAACTCTTTGACGATGCTGAAGAGTTCCTTACTGTCGTGGGCGTTGTTGTCCAGTCATTCTTTGAGTGCCGTCTTCTTGGTGGCGCGGATCAGTTGATGGTGTTTGCGGGTGGCGTAGGAGGATGTAGTCGGCGGAGTGAAGGGCGTGCGGGCTGATGAAGTCTGCGATGTCTTCGCTGAACTGCTTGCGCGGTCCCGGTGGTCTGTAGATGAGGGTGCCTCGGAGGGTGGTCTTGGGGTCGGTGTGTATCTGGAAGTGCAGGTGCTCGGCGGCGGAGAAGGTTTTGTCGGAGTTAGTCGAGATGCGGATGGTGTTCTTTTGTACGATGGCGATGCCTCCTCCAGTCTGGTTGACGCGGTCCTTCCGGGTGATCTTGTATCCGTCCGGGATGGCTGTGGCGATGTCAGGCGCAGAGGAGGCGTTCATCCAGGTTTCGGTGAGGAAGGCGACGTCCGGTGCAGTGGCGTCGAGCAGGTCCCAGAGTTCCACGGCGTGCCTGTGGACGGAGCGGGTGTTCAGCATGATGCACTTCAGGTGGTTGCTGTTAGTGTTGGTGTCAGCGGGGGCGGTGCAGGTCCGGTAGCAGGTGAAGCGGCAGGCTTTGCAGGCGAAGGGTCCGTTGGTGCGTCTCGGGGTGGCTCGGTAGCAGGCAGGGTTCCGGCCGGCATTGAGTGCGTTGAGGGTGGCGGCGTCGTAGGTATGTCGTGAAGTCTTGCATCGGCGGTGGGGACCAGGGGTCCTGGCGCTGGGCGCGGTCCAGGCGTGGACGGGCGTAGACGGGCTTGCCTTTGGCGCGCCTTCGGCGCACAATCGGCGCAACCGCTGCACGTGCGCACGGTCGCCATTTATGGCGAAGTGCGAGGGAGGGCGGAGCAGCTGGGAGGTGGGAGCGGGGAGGGCACAGAAGGAAAGGGGGCGTGTCCGCACTCACGGCGGCGGGGAGCGGAGCGGGTGGGCGCAGACGGCACTGCAGGGGAAAACTGCACAGGGGGGGACAGAAAACACAGGCAGTAGGTACAAAAAAGTACAAAATTACAATTTAAATTACAAAGAATAACAGTACATGCGGGAGACAACAACGAGCGGCGGCGGGGGTGTGGTCAGCAGGAGGGCTCAGCGAGGCTGAGAGCAGCGGCAGGCGGGGGGCACACGCGACAGCTGGTGGCCGTGCGGCGCGAGGGTGTCCTCAGAATAGGTCACACTCACCTGTGCCGCACGGTCGCCATTTATGGCCAAGTGCGAGGGAGGGCGGAGCAGCTGGGAGGTGGGAGCGGGGAGGGCACAGAAGGAAAGGGGGCGTGTCCGCACTCACGGCCGCGGGAAGCGGGGAGCGGGGCGGGTGGGCGCAGGGGGCACTGCAGGGGAAAACTGCACAGGGGGGGACAGAGAACACAGGCAGTAGGTACAAAAAAGTACAAAATTACAATTTAAATTACAAAGAATAACAGTACATGCGGGAGACAAAAACGAGCGGCGGCGGGGGCGTGGTCAGCAGGAGGGCTCAGCGAGGCTGAGAGCAGCGGCAGGCGGGGGGCACACGCGACAGCTGGTGGCCGTGCGGCGCGGGGGTGTCCTCAGAATAGGTCAGTATCTGCAAAAGAGTTATATGTCACTAATGAGAATCACTCACTGAATATTTCTAATTTGCTTAATTTTCTTCACTGTTACCTGCATACAACCTTGTGAACCCTTCAATGAATACTGTAGAATGACTTTCTTATCTTTTCTCTTTAGATAGTATTGGATGACTGTTACCAAACTCCTGACTGCATTCCGCTGGTTGCAAGGATATGAAAGATGCTCTGTCAATGTCGGTAAGTAATTTTTTTTACACACATATATATATATATATATATATATATATATATATATTCACTGAAAAAACCATAGGTTATAGACCATATATAGTTAGGAATTAGCATTTACAAAACCTTGAAAATTCACTGAAAAAACCATAGGTTATAGACCATATATAGTTAGGAATTAGCATTTAAAAAACCTTATTTTACTCACACAAAACCATTGAAATTCCATATATAGTTAGTTGCACTAACTATATATCGCGCACCCGCAATCCACTGCTGATCATGTCACATATTACATCATTCATGACATGGTCAGTGACATCACTGATGACATCACTGATGACATCTCAAATGACATCACTGATGACATCTCACTTGACATCAATGATCACATCACTGATGATATCATTCATGTGATAATACAATGCATCTCCTCACACTCTAATATAACCTCCGTTACACCCAGTGTTAAATAGAGAGTATCATTTTTGAAACCATTGACACACCAATACTAGTTACTACATACGCACTCACTGATTCCTATGTCTACACACACATTCACTCATACAATCATTCATACATACAATCACTCATCTTTACAACACTATCATATGCACTCATACACCTATACAGACACTCACACTCTGCCACTCATCCATGGAGTTACTCACACACCTAGTCAGTCCTGAAAAGAATCAATCACACTTCCATTTTCTCATCTATACAGTTAAACACAGAACACCTTACATTTTTGAAACATATACTAACACATAGTTACTCTCTTATAGAATCACTGATACAAGTACACATTGATCTGCACAGAGTCACACACCTCCCAGCCAGCCATACACACACTCAGTCTCCCATACAAATACTTGTGCAACCAATCAATAACCCATATAGCTACTTATATAGCTACTGATCAACACGTGCAGCAGCTTGCACAACAACAGACATACCGATGCACACTTTTAGACAGTTTAGTCACTAACCCGTGCATTCAGTAAGACGCATTTAATCACTCACTCATACAGTCAATCACGCACCTACTAAAACCTTCATTCAGACACTTATACATCCACTCATTCTTCAATATGTAAAACATATTTAAACTTTACAGAAACACATAATCACTGGATGTTGTCATCAGTGATGTCATCAGTGATGTCACTGACCATTTCATGAATGATGTAATATGTGACATGATCAGCAGTGGATTGCGGGTGCGCGATATATAGTTAGTGCAACTAACTATATATGGAATTTCAATGGTTTTGTGTGAGTAAAATAAGGTTTTTTAAATGCTAATTCCTAACTATATATGGTCTATAACCTATGGTTTTTTCAGTGAATTTTCAAGGTTTTGTAAATGCTAATTCCTAACTATATATGGTCTATAACCTATGGTTTTTTCAGTGAATTTCAATGGTTTTTTAATAGCAATTATCATAAGCTGTCGAATGTCAAGTACGTGGTAAGTGAAAACATTTTCGTGTTTATGCACACTGATCTGCTTTGAATGGTGCCCCCCCCCCCCCTCATTTCTATTAGGAGTACTCTCTCTTTGCAGATAGTGAAAGGTAGTTAACGCAGGCCTTTGCCCCCGTTGTAATCCGTCGTGCCTGCTTCTCTCTCCATTTGATTGATTGTTATCCAAGTATTTACTGTTTTAGAATTAGTTCTCTTTGGTTCATTCTCTATTTACAAACAAACACAGAGTCGCAATACTCTGTTTAGTCTTTGCAGATAACGAAAAATCGTGTAAAAAAAAAGAAAAGGAATCGAGCAAAATCAGTAGGCCACTAATGGGATCTCTTTTTGACCTCGCTAAAATAGAAACATTAGGAACAACCCCTCATGACAAATACAAAACTAGTGAGATGAACTGAACTCCACACAATGATGGCTGCAAAACAGCTCGGCTCCGCCACCCACCCCGCCCAAAATAACGATAAAGAGCGGCTGCCATGATTGGTTGCGGAATGGCCACAACCGAGCTACGAAATGGTGGTGCTCTCATGCTAACCCCAGCTTCAGTCTGAAACATCCAGAAACACTGTAGACTACCAATTCGATCAGTTCCGGTAGCGCCCCAATGTAACCCGGTAGAGAAGAACTAGCCGTCCCCTCTTTGACTGATGGTTCTTGTTGCCTGTCCCTTCTGTTGTCATTTAACAGAACTATTTAGCCTGCTGAAAGGGGTTGTGTTTCGACCGCTGGTTGGTGGAGACATTTTGACTATATTCTGGACCTGCGTTGTCGCGTAATGCGTCATAGACGCGCCGCGTTAGCGCATCCGGAAGTCATCCGGGGCGCGCAGCGCGTAACGTAAGCATAACAAGTCATGTGACTTGTTAATAAAACTTTTCATTGGTTCATTTTACTTTTCTTATTCTAATGATGAAAGCCTTGGTCATATCACCTAAAAATTACGCTTTTAATTACTTCCGAACATTATTTTTTCTTAAATATATGTTATAACGTTCCAGGCTAATGTACTTTCCCGGAAATTTTACAACTGTCCTGCAAGTAAAATATATTCTTTTTTCGAGAAAAAGAGCGTTTCTTCGTCCCATGACGGAGCCGTTGAGCAAAAGAGGGTCGACCTGCTGTCTTAGTCGCCGATACGCCTGAATATGAGATTCTTAGCGATCACTTTATGTTGCAGGAATAGAAAACACAACAGCCCTTGACCATTTATCTTTACTGCGTTCCTTCGTATTATACCTTTTACCCTTCATGTAATTGGTCTGCTTTATTTCACTTGCCTTTTAATGATTCTAAAACAGTGACTATTATTAAAAACTTTACCAATGTATATACTACTACCATGTTTTCTTTTAAAAACCTTTATTGTGAAAATTTCATTATACAAATACGAGCCTATAACCACGTGGGCCTGCCACGGAGCAAACTGTAATCGTATATGATGAATAGACATTTACACTGTAGAGGAACGTAACGGGCGGGCCATTAGGTTGCAAGAACTAAGGTGTCTAACAGTTACGGAATCGGTGGACGTACATTTTATAATTAAAATACGACAGGGCCAGTTACAATAAAATTATCTAGATATACATTTGCGGGCAAGTACCATGGGTGACGTTAATTCGAACTTTCAACAGTACAGTAATCAATAACACATCAGAACTTAATATCAATAGGGATGTCGAAATATTCAATCAATTCTCGTCCCCGCCCGCCATGTGCTTCAAAACTGCATACGTATCTCGTGATTTCAAGGTTCTGCAACCAGTACACAACAAGGAGTTACGAGTCCCATTTATTCCGGCGCCATTTTGGGTGAGGACGGGCAGGTCCAGGATATAGTCAAAATGTCTCTACCAACCATCGACTATGATGATGTTCATATGCTGTATTTATTAGAGTAACACTCATCTGTCCACATGAAATTAATTTACCACAATCTAAACATGTCATTTTAATCTTTCCAAAGTTCTTCTAAATATTTGGGACCGTTTCCCTTGCCTCTGAAGCTCTCAGTGCCACTTCTTTGATGAATGTACTAGCAGGTCAGGGGTTCTCCTCCAAATCTCTCTTTTATGCAGCACTATAATTAATTGGTGCCACCTCTCCATATGACGATGCATGGTATAGTTACCACAACTATATTTTTTTTCGGTTCCTCTGGAGAGTTCATCGTGGCAGATGAAGCGTGTAACGTACCGGGCATTTACCTTTTTTTGCATGTACAGGAAAGGAAAAAAAAATCGAGCGTCCAAGTTCTAAGGTGTCCCAGGGCCATTTTAGTGGACCAGGCCCAAATCCAAAGAACAGGCCGCCATTTTGAGAGTCCTCTTGCAGCCGCCTGTCGCTGTAGCATCAAGAGCAGCCGAAACTCAGCTGAATGGCAACTGAAACGGTAAATGGGCGCCCCACTACATTTCAGCATTGTAGGATGACCACACCAGTACAGCAACTTGCTAGACATCACCTCGGTGCCATCCGGATCTCGGCGCCCCACTGCAGATGAAGTGCCTCTCAACTATGAAACCACCACGGTGACATCCGGATCTTGGCGCGTTGTGCTGCCTTCGGCCTATTCGCACATCGGTCCGCTACTGACGCCATCTCACAGGCTAATGGGATGACCCACGCCGAGTTTCAGCATTGTAGGATGACCACACCAACTTGCTAGACATCACCTCGGTGCCATCCGAATCTTGGCATCTCAACGCCTAGTGGTATCTTCCATACAGAAAATATTGTTACGCTGCCTTTGGCCCCATTCGCACATCAGTCCGCAACTTAGACATCACCTCGGTGCCATCCGGATCTTGGCATCTCAGCGCCTTGTGGTGTCAGTCAGAAAATATTGTTGCGCTGCCTTTGGCCCCATTCGCACATCAGTCCGCTACTGACACCATCTCACAGGCCAATAGGGCGCCCCACGCCGACTTTTACCATTGTACGATGGCCACACCAGTGGCACAACTTGCTAGACATCACCTCGGTGCCATCCGAATCTTGGCATCTCAACGCCTAGTGGTATCTTCCATACAGAAAATCTTGTTACGCTACCTTTGGCCCCATTCGCACATCGGTCCGCAACTTAGACATCACCTCGGTGCCATCCGGATCTTGGCATCTCAGCGCCTTGTGGTGTATTCTCTTCAGAAAATATTGTTGAGCTGCCTTTGGCCCCATTCGCACATCGGTCCGCAACTTAGACATCACCTCGGTGCCATCCGGATCTTGGCATCTCAGCGCCTTGTGGTGTCTTCTACTCCGAAAATATTGTAGAAAATATTGTTGCGCTGCCTTTGGCCCCATTCACACATCAGTCCGCTACTGACACCATCTCACAGGCCAACAGGGCGCCCCACGCCGACTTTTACCATTGTACGATGGCCACACCAGTGCCACAACTTGCTAGACACCACCTCGGTGCCATCCGGATCTTGGCATCTCAGCGCCTTGTGGTGTCTTCAAATCAGAAAATATTGTTGCGCTGCCTTTGGCCCCATTCGCACATCGGTCCGCTACTGACGCCATCTCACAGGCCAACGGGGCGCCCCACGCCGACTTTCAACATTGTAGGATGGCCACAGAAGTGCGACAACTTACTAGACACCACCTCGGTGCCATCCGGATCTTGGCGCGTTGTGCTGCCTTCGGCCTATTCGCACATCGGTCCGCTACTGACGCAAACTCACAGGCCAACGGGGCGCCCCACGCCGACTTTCAGCATTGTAGGATGGCCACACCAGTGCGGCAACTTGCTACACACCACCTCGGTGCCATCCGGATCTTGGAATCTCAGCGCCTAGTGGTGTCTTCTATTCCGAAAATATTGTTGCGCTGCCTTCGGCCCCATTCACACATCGGTCCGCTACTGACGCCATCTCACAGTCCAACGGGGCGCCCCACGCCGACTTTCAGCATTGTAGGATGGCCACACCAGTGCGGCAACTTACTAGACACCACCTCGGTGCCATCCGGATCTTGGCGCGTTGTGCTGCCTTCGGCCTATTCGCACATCGGTCCGCTACTGACGCAAACTCACAGGCCAACGGGGCGCCCCACGCCGACTTTCAGCATTGTTGGATGGCCACACCAGTGCGGCAACTTACTAGACACCACCTCGGTGCCATCCGGATCTTGGCGCGTTGTGCTGCCTTCGGCCTATTCGCACATCGGTCCGCTACTGACGCAAACTCACAGGCCAACGGGGCGCCCCACGCCGACTTTCAGCATTGTAGGATGGCCACACCAGTGCTGCAACTTGCTGGACACCACCTCGGTGCCATCCGGATCTTGGCGCGTTGTGTTGCCTTCGGCCTATTCGCACATCGGTCCGCTACTGACGCCGCCTCACGTGCCAACGTATTTTCTCCGCATTTTACACCCTATGCCGCATAACAGGTCATGTGACTTGTTTATAAAACTTTTCATTGGTTCATTTTACTTTTGGTTTCCTAATGATGGAAGGCTTGATCATGTGACCTAAAAACAACACTTTTCATTGGATGAAAACTTTTTTTTTTTCCCAAACGATGAAAGCCCCACCTTGTTTCTGGATGTTTCAGACTGAAGCTGGCGTCAGCATGAGAGCACCACCATCTCGTAGCTCAGTCGTGGTCATTCCGCGAGCAATCATGGCAGCCGCTCCCCACCAGAAGCCTGCAGGAGTCGGAGCCCCCAAAACTTTTGATGAATTCTCAAGGCGGAGGGGACGCTTTCGAGAATGGGGTCCAAGACCTAGCAGACAAGCGTCCGATTTCCAAGGTGTCCCAGGGCCATTTCAGTGGACCAGGCCCAAAAAGGAAACAGCCTGCCGCCATTTTGAGAGTCCTGTGACAGCCGCCTATCGCTGCACCGCAAGAGTGGGCGCAACTCAGCTGAATTGCGGCTTTTGACACAGTGGACCAAAAACGGACGGAATGGCAACTGAAACGGTAAAGGGGCGCCCCACTACAACAGATGACACTCCACCTGGAGAGGCCCGTTCACGCCGCCTCCCCCGGAGCGCCCCACGCCGTTATTCGGAGCAGCATTGTAGGATACCAAAACTAGTGCGGCAACTTACTGGACATCACCTTGGTGCCATCGTTCTGCTGCCTTGGAACTATTCGCGCAACAGTTTGCTACTGATGACCCACCCCCCGCGACGCCCCATGCCGTTATTTGCTGGGTGGCAACTTACTAGACATCACTTTCGTGTCATCTAGATTTCAGCGCGTTCTGCTGCCTTGGAACTATTCGCACAACAGTTTGCTACTGATGACCCACCCCCGCGACGCCCCACGCCGGAAATCTGGACGTTGTGCTGCGTTGGGACTATTCGCACAGCCGACCGCTACTTCGTTGTTTTTCCCTAAAAATGTTTATATGTTATTACTATTTTTGTTTTCTTGTATATATTTATAAATTATTAAAGTTTTATAATCTTACTACTTTGTCGGAGTGCTATATATTTTTAATGTGACACATAATTGTAAAAACTTTGATGTACAAAGAGTCATCCCTGGAATCTTCCGCTTCAGGCTCGGTCCCCTCCCCAATCACAATACAGGATGGTTTTCAGATAATAGCAACGCTTCTGCTGTGACGGATCTCATCGAGTGTGGGCCTTGATCTACTATAACTCCTTTGAAGAGGGGTGATTCTTTACAGCTGTGGCCATAAACTACATCTGCAGGGCTAGCTGATACCCTAGGACCAGCCTGGACAATCGGACACAGAGGAAAAGGAGTGTCAGAGGGTGCGGTAGTGATTAGGGCGAAAGGGAGGTGTCGGGCGGGCACAGGGTGTGATTCTCAGGGAAGAGCAGCGCAGATGGGGGGAGGTTTATTACCCATGCATAAGACAGAGAGCGGGGGTGACCACTGCCTGGGGGAGATGCTTGCGAGGGTGGGGAGCCATGCTAAGGATCGACAGCGTGCACAGAGTGGGTCTGGTCAAGGCATCTAAAATGGCTGCCGTGCACGACAAAAGTGTGGCATTTGAAAAAAGACAAGATGGCGCAGACAATGTTTTTCAACACTTCCTGATTTCCTTCGAATCGAACGTTAACAGACGTTGGGGCATATTACCAAAGTTAAGCGATATTTATCCCTAACGATGCTTAGCAACGATTTTTTTACCGTCAGAAATTATCGCAGATAAACCTTGCTATTATCAAGGTTTATCGGAAATACGATAAAAAACGACCGCAATGCATTAATATCGCTGAAAACTCAGCGATATTCATGCATTACCGAGCTAATGCTCTTAGCCATGTTATCCACCTCCCATTGGATAACATGGCTAAGAACTGCTCAGGGCAGGTGGTAGCTTTTGGAGATATTCGCGCTTATCTCGAATATTTCCAAAAGTTGATAATAGGAGATAGCGATGTTAGCGACTGTTTCCAGTCGCTAACATCTTGGCATGCCCACTTTGCATGTCATTAGTGATAAATATCACTCACATGCAAAGTGGGGCCCAAGATGGTCGCTATATTCTACTAGCCGTCGCTAACTGGTGTTAGCAACAGCTAGGTAATACACATATAATTTTATCTCCGCGAAGCGGAGCGCTGTTACAGATATATATCTTGTTTCTGAACGTTAATTTCTCAAAATGCACTGAAGCACATATATTGAGACCTAGCAAAGGCACATCGGGCTACCAGTCCCTACAATTTTGCCAAGTTTCGTGCAAATCCATTCAGCTGTTCGATCCTACCGAGAGACAAGATGGCGGCCGCTACGGACTGTTTGGAATGTTTACAGACACCGGAGAGCCAATCAGCTTCGCTTCGCAAAGCTCCGTAACGCGAAAAGTACGCGAAGCGGTGCGCTGTTACAGATATATATCTTTTTTTGAACGTTAATTTCTCAAAATCCACTGGAGCACATATATTGAGATCTAGCAAAGGCACATCGGGCTACCAGTCCCTACAATTTTGCCAAGATTCGTGCAAATCCATTCAGCTGTTCGATTATTATTATTTTTATTTTTTTTTGCCCCGCGGGGCCCTTTTAAAACCTCCACATCAAACCTAGGGGGTGAGCGACAATGTACTATGCCCCCTTATGGTCATTTGCCCCTTCGCTTTGGCCTCCTCTTGTCTCTCGATCCTACCGAGAGACAAGATGGCGGCCGCTACGGACTGTTTGGAATGTTGACAGACGCCGGAGAACCAATCAGCTTCGCTTCACAAAGCTCCGTTGCGCGTAAAGTACGCGTCCTGGGACGCTGCCAGGTCCGCTGTTACAGATATATATCTTTTTTTAAACGTTAATTTCTCAAAATCCACTGGAGCACATATATTGAGACCTACAAAAGGCACATCGGGCTACCAGTCCCTACAATTTTGCCAAGTTTCGTGCAAATCCATTCAGCCGTTCGGGCTAAAAGTGAGGCCAACCGCCCTATGGAAAACTCAATGTTAAAAACACGTTTTGGGACCCCCCTTTTTTCTCGGCTCCCCCTTGACGAACCCCCCCCAAATTTTCAAGGGCTGCTCTGAAACAAAATGTGCCATTTTCCTGAAAATTTCAGCCAATTCCGTCCACAAACGCCAAAGTTATTAGACATAGGATTTTTTCTCTATGGGATTTTTGAAAATTCTAACTATATATACCTACTGGCGACCGCCAGTAGGTAATATATATATATATATATATATATATATATATATATATATATATATATATATATATATACTTTCTCTCCGCACGGTCGGGTACGCAATGCACTCCTTCTAATAATTATCATGAGTCCAAGATGCTTGAAAAAGATTTCATTAAACATCAAGCCAACGCAAACCCTACGGGTTTCAGCGATAAACCCGTGACCAAGGCGATTTATCGCTGAAATGCGTAGGGTTTGCGTTGGCTTGATATTTAATTAAATCTTTTTAAAGCATCTTGAACTCGTGATAATGATTGGAAGGAGTGCATTGCGTACCTGACCGTGCGGAGAGAAAGTAATTGATACAGGCTAACCTCAGACCCTGGAATGCACCGACGTACAAGGGTCCCGGTGGATCGAAGAGGTGGAAAGGAGATATATATAACTACACCTACTTGGTGTACTTCTCATTAGTAGCTTAGTTTCCATGGTCAAGAGTTTCCATATGTAAATACCCAACTAAGGATCAATAATAGGGTATATTGTCTGTGATAGAATTTTCACACTCTTACTTATGCTGTGAAATAAGTCTCCTTGTCTCTGAAGAAATGTGAGCAATAAACTAGAAAGGTATATCTTAAATAAGTCTCTAACGATATAAATGTGTCTCTGGAATTCCAGGAAAAAAGGTTCTTCAAGAAGAAAACCAATTTGGCAGCTCTCTGTATTCAGTCTCTAATCCAGCTGACCAACTGAAGCTATGGTTTCCCTGGATTCTCCTCTCAGAAATAGACTTGAAAAATCATATGGCCAAACTGACGACTTACCGCTGCTGTGGAAACCCTCTTGGTTCTTCGTCACAAATTGCCGCTTTTATACTCACTAAATAGATTTGCCTTCCAAAACTGCAGTCACAATGAGGAAATGCGACTGCTCTAGAAAATCCTCCAGTTGAAGTGCGCACTTTGCTGCGCGAGGAAGCGCGAGCACAGCTGCGCTTGCAGAAGCTTCAGCAACTAGACCTGCAACCTGATGAACTTCCACCGGTGGCCATCTTGGAATTCCGCCACGAGGAAGTCAACTGGCAATTCAGCCAAAAGGAAACCCATCTGCAGGGTATGACTCTATGGAGTCGTGAATAGTAAATCTGGACCTTTCTACTGACAGCAGGGAGTAATTTAAGAACAGGAGATGGTCTACACTGTCCAGCCCTGACATTCTCCTTCCCTTTGCCTTGCTTGCCTCAACTTAAAATGCTCAAAGTCTGGATTTAGTTGCGGGTCAAAGTGTGCGTTTAATGCAGTCACGGCTGCTGCATAGTCCTCGGGGGGTCCGGTGGTGTGGAGGTGTTTGAAGAGCAGGATTATTTCCTCTCCCACGTCGTGGAGAAGTAGTGAGCATTTGACGCCACCATCCGTCTCCCTGGTGGTGATGAAGTAATTCTCCAGGCGGCTGAGCCCGACTTGCCACCTCAGCGAGGCCGTAGAGGGGTCTGCCAATTCACAAAAATAAGGTAAAACACCTGAGGGAGGGTGTTGTGTTGTGGCTCTTACTCTCATGATGCTGGCTAATGCGATGCCTGTACGTCCTAGCGAAGGTGCAGTGCCCAAAGGAATGGATCCAGCGTTGTGGCCAGTAAGACTGGCATTACTGGGGTCTTACTGGGTCAGCGAGCGTGAGCGCGGCCTTGTGGCACGTAGGTACTGTCTGCAAAGCGGGAAAATGCCTGGGCGCTTCCACTCCGTGTCATGTGAAACTCACCATTGTTGGTGTGGGCGTGTCCTGTTGTGACACTTTCTGGTACTGTTAGGCGTACTCTGCCAAATTGCGCAAATACCCGGTACTTCCTGAGGACAAGCAAGAGTCCTCCTTTCTCATGGTGCCGTATGTGACGTTTGGCCAGCTTCAAAGGCGGTCCTCTGTGTAGATTGCACACTGTGGGGACATGTTGCAGCTACCCTCTGCAGGGCGCCGTGGAGCGTGGGCCGTTCCGCTCCTCGTTGCCAGTGTGATAAGTGGAGCCGAGGGACGCGTGGGGTCTGGCGCGCTACTCAGATGTACCACGGAAATACCTGGACAACCACACTCAGCTCATGCTTGCGGCAGACTGCCTAATGCGGTCACACCCGTTTATTTTTGTATGTGCTCCGCCTTTCGGCGCAAGCGCTGGGGCTGGACATTTCCGGCGTGTGCGTCAGCACCAGGAGCTGGCACGCTAACTCACCACAGTAAGAATGGAGGGATTCAACCTACAGAATGATGATGAGCGAGTGGGGTCATTTGCATAGTGTGCACCAGAGAGTGAACCACCTCTAGGCTGTAAACCATTGTTTGAAGAACTTGAGCAATTCCCATTGGTGAACTATTTTTAACCTGTTAATTTCCAAAGTGTTTTTTTAGATGAGTCCCTTCTCGTTGAAAATATGTAGTGGCAGTTTCAGGCTCCAGCACTAGCCAAATAGTAGGCGCTTGACCCGATATCATATCACATAATCAATATGAATATAAGATGGATGCCTGACATTTAAACAAATACTCAGTATTCTCCAGGGACCAGTGGTGATCTTGCCCAGCAAAGATTGCCGGTGGCTTCGAATAACTCTCCTATGACACTTAGGGTTGATTTAGATTTGCATGCTACAGAAAACCTTCGCTTGGTGGAAGGAGTGCTAAATTCTGAGGTGCATCCACTAGTGGAATTCCTTCCACCCTTTTTCTAGCCTTTTTTTCATCTCTTGTTCAGCCTCAACGCGCTTTCTCAAAGGTCCAATAAGTAATTAGTTCATCGGTTGTGTGAGGATGGGAGATGGGCTTTGGGAGTAGCCAGATGTATTACTTTTGAGTTTTGGTGTCATTAGTGGAGTGTGAAGAGTGTGTTCCAGTCCTGGCACAAGAATGCATGCCTGGTAGCTTATACTTGTGGTTGAGAGAAAAGACGTGAGAGGATTGTATTGCAAGCAGCATATGCAAACAAGACAAATGGTTGGAGCGTGGGAGTTTACCCGGGTCCAGCATTTGGGGAAAGCCAGAGCATCTGTCGTGTGATGACTGAAGAAGGGTGCTTGCAATAGTCACAACTCTTTATTCTGGGCTTCAGGCTTAAGGTTGAGGTCCTCCAGAACTGGTGCAGCAGCATGTATGCACAGCTTACTCTTGTGAGCAAAGGAGAGAGAGGATAGGATAACAAACTCCATAAACAAACCATTCAATATTTGCAGGATGAGGTTCAGTTGAGTCCATTGTTCGGGAAAAGACAGGTTTTTATTTCCTTTGTGAAATATCAAAGATTGTTGATGGACCTGGTCTCTTTCGGCGTATGTTACAGTGCTTGTAGCAACCACTCAAGCAAGTTGTTGTTGACTGCGGATTAATATGTGTGAACCATACTAAATTCAAGCATTCTCCTTCGATTGAATGACCTGAGTTTTGGACTGTACGTCCTAACCCATGAATCACTCAATGTGCAACACAAAGGGCTTTGAAGGATACTCTCCCTGCAACTGCTAACCACTGGAAAGCTCGGAGGTATGCTTGATGGGGGGAGGTCATCTGAGGTAGTCTACTCTAGAATTAACACTTCCCCCGGAAAATACAGGTTCTCCAATTACCACCCAACCCTAAATGTGGCCATAGTTTGACAACAAGTCCAGATGGGACCTCAAAATTCCACATCTCTTTCTAGGCAGGCGAATATAAACAGATGTTGCAGCTCTTTCCTGATTTAAAGCATTGCTATTAATGCAATTTAGATACAAACAGCCCAGCCTGCCTCTCTTGTTTACTCTATATACTTCCCTAAAACACATAATTCTGAAAAGTGCACCGTGCATCTCGAAATAGATTTGAGACAATCCAACAATGTCAGCTGATGTACCCCCTCTCCTAAAAATATAAAGTACGTTTTCATAAAGTGCATTACAAAAATACACATAATTCTTTTTACGGAGTTATAGCGTGAACTTGACTGGAAGGTATCGGGTATCAGAGCGTTTTACAGGAGTACCAGTGTGTGAATTGCTTTTCAACAAAGGAAAAAAGAGGTCCTAAAACAGATGCTAAAATGGGACCAGTGAATTGATATGGTAATTGGTCCATGCTCTTGGGAAGGGATAAACACAGGAAGAGACATGACGCAAGCATGTCATAGACAAATGGGAAGAAAGAATAGGAGAGCGACGATTGAGCAATGGGAAGCCTAGGTGCAAGCTGAAGCCCACAAAGTATATACAACATGTCTCAAAGAGACAGCCCAAGCGCTGTCTAGCTGAGACCTAAAATTGGTTCTCCATCACTGGATCTTGACCGCCATTGACAGGCACTGCCCACGGAGAAAGCTAGGAGGCACAGATTATTAATTCCAGCCTACCTTAATTGTGTTCCCTGTCTTCAGAATAAATAGAATGATGTTTCTAAAAAAATATCATTGACTTTCGGTATGGTGCCAGAATATCATTGCCTAAATATCGATAACAAAGATATTGCTGTATTGGACTTAAAAACAGAAAACTTAAACCCAACGAAGCAATATTTTTTTTAATTTTATTTTGCCCACAATATTTTTGTCAGAAAACATTTGAGCAACAATATTCTGACATGTAACTGAGTATTGGATAGTACTAAAACTAGGATATTTCCTCTTAAGCATCTTAAGATCTTGAAAAGCTGTGAGAGCCCTGTTGTTGCCTTGAAGAACAGCCCTGAAATTGCAGAAAATATCTGGTGCAAAGACCCCAAAAGACACTATCAAAGCTTTAGAAATCATAAAACATAAGTTCAATTGCTGCCAAGACCCCCTCAATCTAAGTACTATTCGTGAGGGACAGCTTTTGAGAATTACGTCAAGACCTGACTTGCAGGAAAAGATGGCTTCCGGGAGGTAATGAGGAAATTAGTGGACATAAGAATGTGCCTTTTCGCAAGAAAAGTGCAGTATAATGGAAATCATGTCCTATCACCTGGGTGGAGACAAAGGACTTGATCCTTGGAAAGCCAGTGGTCCGGTTAGATGGGTCTAGGTGGTTAGGATACAGGCCAAGATGCCCCTGTGCCCAGACTTCCAAACCTGAAAAAAGGCGCTGCTGCCCACAAGTGGTCTGAACCACCCAAACACCACAAATGACGTTCCTGGGTTAGGGGAAGAAAGTCAGTGGCATAAAAACGCGAGGTTACCAGTGTTGTCCTGTGCCCCACTTGCAATCTCAGGATAGTCACTTGAGAGTAATCTACCATTAGGTAGTGAAGCAGGAGAATGTTTTTTGCTGTCTTGGGACCGTTATCAAGAACGTCAACATATTTGTTCAACCATGGCCAAGTTTGTGCTCCAGGAAGTGGTGGAAACTCAGCTAAATAATATTATAAAATGCAGAGCCAGTGCTTCGTTTTGGCTGTCTGATGTTTTGATTAATTTGGATTCATTTGAGATATTGAAATTTATTATTGAAGCTGTCGTCATTTTGTGACTGAAACATGAATAAAACTTGGGAATCAACAATTCTTGACCCTGTGATATTTTCAAGAAGTGTGAACCGCTCCCTCGAATCATTGGATTTGTATTGGACATTTTTTGGATCTTAGGACGGTGGATCCTTTTGGGGTTTTGAACGGACATTAGACCAGAAAAGACAATTGAATTATTTCTGTTTATAAATTTGGGTTGTTTTCTGTGCTACAGTTTGTGTTACCCTCACCGTTGCTTCTTTTGAATGCTTCGTTTTGGCCAATGGTTTCCAGTGCTCAGCACTCGTACTTAATTGTCAGCACTGGCACTTTTGAGTCTGCTACATTGTGGCGCTGTATGTCTCATTTAGAAATCAGGGCAAGAACAGTTGTTTATTCATTCAATGCAACATAATCATGGCTAATACCTGCCGTCCAAGCCGTTCTTATAGCACTGGGTGCATGAAATAGTCTGATTTGTCACAGGTGTAGCAGTGTGATGGTTATCAGTTATATTGGTAGTGTTATTGACAGTGCTGGCAAGGGCAGTAGGTGATGCAAGCTGTCTTGTCTAGGCCCTGGCACTTTTTTTTTTTTACAAATTAAGCTTTGCGTAGAGCCATTGACACCTTGCCATCCGAGCGACAGGCAATTTAACCCTCGGATTTACTCAGTGCCGTAGGAAGGTGGGTGTGGGTCGCCCCGGGTGTCATCACTGAGGGGTGGGGGGTGACAAAATGGCAAAAATATGAGTTTTAAACACTTATTTTTGCCATTGGTGACAAAAAAATGTCCGCACCGGGTACCACCTGAGCTTGGTACGCCACTGGATTTACTAACTCGTATAGCAAACCCTGAATTTAAAGGAAGGCTTTCGTGATTATAAAGAAACCGAACTCTGCTTTCTTAAAACAACTTACTTTGGAATCTGGACCTATTTATAAACTTTAGAATTAGCACTAAATCACCTATTCTGTATTTTCTATCGCAGTTTCTCAGGCGGGAAGAGGGATGGCCTTATATACCTGCTGAAACTGGCTGCTTGCCAGAATCTTGCGGCTACAGGTTCCCAAGAAATTAATTATGATATTTTTGTCTGGCACGTCACCCCTTGGGCGCTTCTCTGATAGGAAAATGTAAACTCTTTTTGAGAAATATGGTATCGCAATCCTTGACAGTCTTTCTTCCTGCACTTGGAAGTGTGCTTTATTTGGTTTCTGTGCCACGGGGTGTAGCACCAGGGCCGGCCCTAGGCATGTGCAAGCTGTGCACCTGCACAGGGCCACCAAAACCCAGGGGCCACCACACCAATATATATCGTTAATATAATAATCCTCTGAGGAAGGATACATATTTGCGTGGCGGCCCCTGGCAGGGATTTGGCGGCCTCCGGCTCTGTTCCATTTCCAAACACCCTGACCCCCCACCCCCCTCTTCACTGGCCTCCGCGCTCCGCCCCGGCCAGATCCCCTCTTCCGGGGCCCCCTACCTACGCTCCCTGCCCAGGGCCGCCATGAGCCTAGAGCCGCCCCTGGTAGCACGAATAGTTATTTTGCGTGTGTTTCACAACTGTTACTTGAAGTCGAACAAGTTTAACAAGTAATTTTCTGAGGAAGAGGCGGAATACTTAAATGAACCAATAACGTCAAACAGCAAAGCGAGTGGTCGAAGGCTGTAACAAGACGTTTAGAAACCTTCGGCGGGGACACAAAACAAGCTTGGTCATGCCAATAGGTCTCGCCTGCAGACGAGCTATTTTTGGCTTAGGCAATAGAGTGGGTAGTGGAGTGTGTGGGGTAATATTTGTGGATGAAGTGGTGGAGGTGCAAATATGACCAGATAACGAGATTTAGAGCCCTGTTTACAGCGGAGCTGGGTAAGCATCTCAAATGCTCCAGGCCAGATTAAAGAATAAATATAAGTACACACATAGGGGTCAAATCAACATTGCTGCAGCACGCCACACACACGGGTAGCAGAGGGCAATTTAAAAGTCACAGTCAGGCAGTCAAAGTGTCAACCATTGCAAGTTAGAGTAACACATTTTATTGGAATTTCAAAACTGCAGAAGGGATCTGCAGTCATACACTAAAGATTCCCCATTTAGGCTCTCCGTGTGTGTTCCTGTCTTGTGCTTGTGGCACCAGAGGAGCAGGAAGACACGGTCACTGACTGAATTAAGGGGCATATTATCAAGAACAGGTGATAAAATTATCGCCTCTTTATCTGGTGTTAACCTGGGCTGCTATGGGAATTCACAAGGACATATTATCAAGCCCATTATCGCCGCTTTAGTGGCAGTTATCTGCCGATAAAGTGGCGATAATTTTATCGCCTGTTCTTGATAATATGCCCCTAAGTTCTAGACGAACAGGACAATTGTTTCAAAGACCCCCATTCATACTCCGCTATGTAGCAGCTTTAGCCACTGCATTAAAAAAAGCAGCCTGGTGCCCACAAGCCTCGATCAACTAGCACTTTTGCATAGCCAATAGGTCTTGTATTTGCGATTTTTTAAGTATTGAGCCTGGTAAGTGCTGACATCTTCGGTATTTGTTAATTATCAAGAACAGGTGATAAAATTATCGCCGCTTTATCGGCAGGAAACTGCCGCTAAAGCGGTGATAATGGGCTTGATAATATGTCCTTGTGAATTCCCATAGCAGCCCAGGTTCTGGTGTTAACCTGGGCTGCTATGGGAATTCACAAGGGCATATTATCAAGCCCATTATCGCCGCTTTAGCCGCAGTTTCCTGCTGATAAAGCGGCGATAATTTTATCGCCTGTTCTTGATAATATGCCCCATAGTGCGCCCTTCAGCTTTTAAGTCCAAGCAAAGGGTTAATAGTGTCTGCCTCCTCCTTATAATGTGCTGAAGGCTGATGTAGCCGGTTGTTCCTAACAAAGCGAGCTGTGCCTGCCTCACCCCCCAGCATCCCCTCTCCCCCCCCCCCCCCCCCCCCCCCCACACACACACACAGGCACCACCTCAGTCTAGCTTTCAACCTCCGGTTTAGTTTCTACTTTCGTTTCACACGCCAAATGTCGGTCCTCTTCCGTAAAGTGATATCCGCCTCAGAGTGCAACTGATGCAAAAACAATACAAATGGCGCTGCGCCAACTTTAGGTAGCTATAATAATAATCCACATTTGTAAAGCGCGAACAATCACCCGTAAGGGTCTCTAGGCGCTGGGGGCCGTCAGGAAGATTAAGCAAGCTATTGCCCAGAGTCACATGGTGCTGGGCTAATCTGCCACCGGTGCCGGGGATCAACCCGTGATCCCCAGATTCCGGAGTCAGTCGCCCTGACCGCGGCGCCACACCTCTTGCACTTACCAGGTAAAGAACAAAGGACTCATCAATCAAAGGGGGAGAAACACAGAAAGCCAAACCAGACACAATTGCTTACTATAAACTGATCTTGAATTGTATTTTTGGACACAGTGCCAATTAAGAAACATAATGTGCCTTTTGGGGGAGTAATGTGCACAGGGTGGATTCTATGCATTGTCCAACCGTTATGCCCACTTGGCAGACCTTAACAAGCTGGACTGATTCGTAGAAGAGGACACCAGATGTCCTACTAATGACAACCTCTCCAGGGTCCCCCTTACAGGCATTGGCTGACAATGAGGTTCTTTCTTACACAAATATAGCCCTCCTAACTAGCAGGACGTCTACTAAAGTTGCTATCACCCGACCTGAGGGCCTTATAACCCCTCTCTCAACCCATAACCTGGCAGTAGGAGCGACTTAAGCGTTGTCTCTTTGGAATGTGGCTGGGGTATCTGCAAAGTTTGAAGACACAGGGTGGGTCTAGTTCATTAGATCTTTTAGAATTATTTGCCTACAGGAAACATGGGAGGTCGAGAGTATATTTTTGGGTCTCGCTGGCAATGCATCCGCAAGGATGCATTTGTCCAGCTGGAGACGTATAGTGATCAGTCTGGGGGGAAGGAGGGACAAGAGGGTGCACAAGCTTTTCTTCCTGGATTCGTGTGCGCGGCAGAGTGACGAGGATGTTTGATTTGCGGTATTTATTTATTTAGTTATTTATGCATTTTTATATAGCGCGGACTTTACCCGAAGGCGGTATTTATTTATTCATGTATTTATGCATTTTTATATAGCGCGGACTTTACCCGAAGGCGGTATTTATTTATTCATGTATTTATGCATTTTTATATAGCGCGGACTTTACCCGAAGGCGTCGGAGGCTTCACAACAGGAACAGAAATGAAACATAATGAGAAACATTACAAAAGAACAGGTTGCAAAAACATACGTTACTTACATAAGGTAATAGTGACAATTGTGAGCAAACAAAATACACGAGGTAGTAAAAACTATGAGCAACCAAAAATACATGAGGTAGTAAAGGTAATAGTGACAATCGTGAGCAAACAAAATACTTGAGTAAAAATTGTGAGCAACCAAAATACATGAGGTAGACAAAAGTGCACAAGAGGAAATGAAAGTGACAAGTGTGCAGTTATAAGAGAAAACAGAGTATGATTAGAGGTATAGTCCTGCAATAAGTGCTAGACACTCAGGCTCAGGAACAAGCGTTACATGGGCAAGGTGGCACTTGTGCAAGTATCAAAGGTAAAGACATGTGAGAGGTAGCAGCCGTGTGTTGCAAGGGCAGAGTGGTGTGTGCATGTTACAAAAGGGCACCGAACACCAGTACATGGAAAATACTGCAAAAAGGCAGACCCTCCAATCACAGGCATACACTGGGAAGGCACTTCCATGGCCATGGAAAGTAGAAATTATCAGTAGTGGGAAGTCTTCCTCACAATAGCAAGAGGACGTGAATTACTTTTGGAGGTGTCTCTGGAGGAGGAGAACTTTGAGGTCCCTTTTGAAGGCCTGGGAGGAGGCGGTGGTCCGGAGCTTTTTTTTGTCCTCTCGCGGTTTGTAAATACAAAACATATTGCATTACAAATGCTATAGGTATCACATTTGCGAAAGTTATAACTATTGGCATTGTAAATGACGAAGCTATTAATTTAGCTATTTAAAAAAAAAAGAAACATAAATAAAAACTTTGCCATTTACAATACCAATAGCTCAAACTTTCCTAATGCGAGACCTATTGCATTGCAAATGCTTGTTTCTCAAGGGTTTTAAGACTTTTGTCCTCCCAGCGGTGAGCTCCAGAGCAGGTAGAGCAAGAGGAGGGTCTTATCATTTTAGTAGCCCTTGATCATGGTGGGTTCGTGAAGCAACCGAAGTGGGACTCCAAAGTTCTCCTGGGCCTCAAATTAGTGGTGGGAAGATCGCTTCGCTTGACTATAGTTAATTTTTACAATTCTTAGAAAGGGTAAGCAAGGGCTTTCAAGTCTACAAGAACTGAGAGTGGCCCTAGACTCGCTACCGGGAGAGGGCCTTTGGCTAAAAAAAACTAATTGTAGCTGGGGATTTTAACTACCACCTTTGCCCCAACTCAAGTCAACTGCAGCATAGCATACAAACATGTATGATTAGGGAGGGACTGCATATGGAACACTCCCCAATAGTGCTTGCATTGAACCGTCTACTGCACTCTTATAATTTAGTATTTACCATAGATAAGAGGCCGGAACCTTTTAAAACTGTAATTCCCCTATAAAGGTTGGGGCCATGCCACAATCATCAACTATATCTTTGTTTCTGCCACAATGGGAGGGTCACCACTCTGCTTTAAGATCTTAAATTGTCCATATAGTGATCACAACCCCCTGACACTAGTACTCGAAGGGGCGGGTAACCAGCCGACGCATTCTAGCATATCTGCAGGCTCATTATTTTGATCTGATCAAGGCAGAGGCCCATTCTGGTTGCAAAAAGATCCTAAGGTTTTTAATTATTCTCTTTTTAAACCCCGACAACAGGAGATCCATACCTGTTTAGAGCCATCAGCATCTGATGAGGAGACTATTACGTCATTTATCGCCATCACGCAGACAACAGCAGTTTGTTATCAGCTCCTGTAGCTCAGCTCCTCCCTGAGCACCTGAAATGGTTTGATGTTAAGTGCTCTCGGACGCTTCACCTGTTGAAGAGGGCCTTGAAACAGATTCCCAGGGATAGAGTATGGGTGACCAATTGCCGCACCAACTATAAGGGAGCCCTTTAGTGAAACAAGAGCATGTGTAACATGGAGCTCATTACTACATGGAAGGAAATAAATCACAAAAGATAATCACAAGGACACAAATGCAAACAAAGGGAAACAAAAGGGTACATGCTAATTCAGGGATTGATGCAGATGGAACTCGGCACAATGGAGCTAAAATTAGACCATTTCAGGTTTTTACACTTTTGGTTAGTGGCCTTCCCTGAAGCATGACTTATTTATTTATTTGAGAGTTGTATGTAGCGCTGGCTAGACCTGCGGGTATCACACAGCTTTACAACATATAGGACTTGTGACAAATTAAGATAAAAATAAAATCTGAAATTCAAGCGTGTAGTGCACACCAAAAAAAGCCTAATTGAAACTAATAACTGGTTAACCGATGAACTCGCTGTGCACTAACTGAAATATTATAAAACATTTTGGTGCACACCATGGAAAAATAGTGTCAACTCAGCACAACCTAGCTCAGAGATGCATATTAAGCAACATTTGGTTTTTATTCACACATTACTTATCAGCAGAGGCCCAGACATTGTGGAAGGGATCTATTGTGTCTTTGTTGAACTTCTGAAATTAATCACAGAGCTGGGGCCTTTAGAGCTGAAAACCGTTTAGTTGCCCACTCAGCCAGGCCCTAATTGCGATACCCCCAGCTTTCCCTTGCTCACACCCAGTCGCCGTTCAGAGACCACCAGTATGTCTTAAGAAAACCTCATCTTACTTCTCACTCACACACAGAAACTGAAGTTACACAACAGTTATAGTTAAACACGGAGAATCAGCAAGCGGGAATTATGCAGGGTAAAAAAAATATTAAGTTATATAAAAATCAAGATGGCACCCACACATAAAAACAACTCCCAGAAGTAACATACCAGTAAAATGCAGAGCTGTCTTTCAGTGATGAAAGTTTTGAATTTGTTCAACTCCAATTTATTCTCCTTTATGCGCTCATTTCTTTACCACAATTTCAGTCTATGATCAATACCATCCGGGTAAGACACTTAAAATTACATGACATGAAAAGTGGTGAAAAAAAGAATCTACTTGATGTGCTCGGTATTGTTCGTAAGCCAATGAAGGGAGCAGAAAGAAGGTAGGTTAGCAGAGACAGTAGAAGTCAGTAAAGGCAGAGGCTAACGAAGTGCTGACAGTGATGGACGAAGGTCTATATCTGTGTTAGACCAAATGACCGACTAAGAAGCTCAAGTCAGCTGCAGGTGACAAGAATTTTTTTTTTTAATTGATTTATTTATTTATAAATGTATATAGCGCATTACTACCTGGAGGCGTCTAGGCGCTGATTTACAGATTTATGGGAAGAATAACGGGGTATGCACAGGTGAAAACATTCCTTGGGTATAGGGCGTGTCCTCCAAAGTTGGGGAACACCCTTGTTGTTTTTGGTCCCCTCACACACCAACAGGCCCCTTGGTGTCATGCTTCATCATTGGGGTCCTCGTACCCCTCTACGGGGTACGACGTGACGAGGACCCCAATGATGAAGCATGACACCAAGGAGCCTGTTGGTGTGTGAAGGGACCAAAAACAACAAGGGTGTTCCCCAACTTTGGAGGACACGCCCTATACCCAGGGAGTGGATTCCTTTTGTTTATTTACATTTGTCTAGGGAGAACAAATCCATTTCGATCTATTTCTCTCTCTCCCCCTTTTGTTATTGATAGTAACAGGTGAAAACATGTCATGTTTTTTAAGTTTCTTTCTCTGTCTTGAGTGCATGAGTATTTTTTATTTTCTTTGGTCCTGATTGAGAGAACATGTGTGATAAATATTCACCTTTTTTGCTGTAATGCTTTTGCCTCCAATAAAAAGTGACTGAGTTGAACGTTAAAAAAAATAAAAACAGCATGTTTTAGCACCAGCGGATGTAGATACCTACATGCTCCATAACTAGGCAAGGAGGCAGAGAGGTAAGTAACCTGGTTAATGTGAAGAAAGAGGTCCTTTATGGTTCTGACGTGAGAGATGGCAGGGAACTCGCAGTGTGCCGCAGCGTAAACATGAAGTATACTGGATTGTATACCAAGGTAAACCATAAGCAAACCCTCATGGAATGTCAGCAGAGGGACAGAGCCAATCAGAAAGAGCTGCTCCAGACTGTGTCATGGAACTAGAAAGAGGACATACAGTATTGAATGTTTAGAAACATTGGACACTCCCACTAAGTATTACAAGCAGACAGAGGTCAGAACATTAGAAAAGGAGGCACATTTTGTAATTATACATTGCCGACTAGAGGAAGTATGTATTTAACGGTAGCTGGTGATTTTGAGACTTTACAAAATACACACAAGGCTTTCTCGCAAAGGGGCGCGGCCTGCCAAAGCAAACAGATAGACAACGAAAAAGAATCCTGAGACTGCGTTCCCAGATGGGAGGAGGGGCCTTTGCGCACTGTGCGAGGAGGAAGCGTGCCGATGGCCAACAAAAACAATCACTTAGTGAAATCGCCTCAGCTGAAACAAGCATGCACAGGAGGGACAATTGATAGCAATAGAGCAATGGAAGGCCAGCATTTTGGAATGGCACAAGAAAGAACCAATGACAATTAGTGGATTGCCAAAAGTCCACGGAAGAGACAGCGCAAGCGCTGTCGAGTGTGAGAACAGGGGCTGGAGGAAGGGGAGAATGACAGGTAACTCCTAACTAATTCAGGAAACAACCATGCAAAGATCTTTAAGTCATTTTCAGAGCTGGCAAACGAAATGGGTTCCCAGACATCAACAAGGAGTTCATGGCTGGGACTGATCACCTGTTGGTTTTCCATGTAAATCTCAACTTGTGATCCATATCTCTCCAGTCTCAGAGTTATTTCCCTCAGTAGCGTAGCAAGAATGCCCTGGGCCTTGGGGCAAGCAGCGCAAAAGACCACTTAGACAGCTGTTGGAATGTAAAATACAGCTTTGTCAGGGTTCAAAGGGCACCTCTGGACCCTGTTGCTACTGCACCTGCTACACAAACCGTAGCTACAGCTCTGATTTCCCTCTGAACCTTGGGATCTTTAAAATGGGTACCCATGGAAAAACTCACATAACATGTATTCCTCTACCCACAAGGATTAATAATAGTCTCAGAGTTGGGTGGCAACTGGCAAGGCAAGGAGGAGGCAGTGAAAAATTCTGAAGTGAAGAACCCTTTGGCGTATTGACGCACCATAGGAACAGAACGGCAGAGGTTACTTCACTGGGTGTTTTTCTGCCTTTAGAGAATCATCCACTGGGATATTTACAATTGCCTCCACAAACTGCAGGGCTCTCCATTACCATCAACCTCTAAACCATGTGTCTCCAACTAGTAGCTTGTGAGCTACCGGTAGCTCTCCTGTTACCTGTGAGTAGCTCGCCTTTGTGCAACTCAGACTACTTGCTTGGTTTTATGATTATTTGTTTCACAACATTAAAAAGCACGTATTTGAGACACAAATGTATGTATTTTCAGAACTAATAAGCTGATGTTTGGGGAAAAATGGTTCAATTTCCAAAATAAATGTAAAGCTATTATTTGAGTTGCAGACATTTATTACTCAAATTATTACCTTGGTGCCGGGGAATAGAAGCTATTGCTGTAATGTCTTACCCATGTAGATGCATACCAAATTGATAGTGTTTTTTTACTTTACTGCAAACATCCCTGCCTAATGCACTGATGTGATCACTGCTGGCAGTCTTGAATGGACTATCACATCACTTAGCGCTGGTTCATTTTAATTGAACATAAGTAGCTCTTACTACAGAAAATTATGAAACCGCTGTTCTAAACTGTAAATTATGCACTTAGTTTTGAAAAGATCGACCTCTAATGAGTCTCATTCATCAGATCGACCTCTAATGAGTCTCATTCATCTGTGGGTTCAAATATGTACTTTACAAAGCTCCGTGAGCGATTTAGCAAGGTTTAGGCTTAATAAAAAAATCTAAATTAAAACAAATGAAGACAACTTTAAAAGAAGTTGTAATTTAAATGCCTGTGATCCCTAGTTGAACAAAATCTTCCCCACTGCTTTGTCTAAGAAACCAGTAAGAAACACGAATGAACAGCCAGGTAAAAATGCCCTTTGTGAATGTCATCTGAGCTTGAAACAGGGTCTTAAAATGGACTCTTCCCTTTAAAATAGACTTTTCCTCTTAAATTGGAACACTTCCTTGTGCCCTTAGGACACCTCTGTACCAAACCTGCACACAACATAAGCCACCATTAAAAATAGGCTGAGACTCAGAGACAAGCCATTTCAAAAGAGTTGGAAATTGAAGATGGTAAATTAGATTGTTATTGTAAAAAGCACTCGGAGAGGCGAGGGAATACCTTCAGGAAGTGGGAAGCTGGTGCAGACGGCTGCGGCTAGCCCATCTTATAATGCCCTGTGAAAGAACAGCGTGTGTCACGTGCACACTGCGTACGTGTGATAAGTGGAGCCGGGGGGCGCGTGGGGTCTAGCGTGCTACGCAGACACGCTGCACAAATAGCTGGACACCCATACTCAGCTCGTGCTTGCGGCGGACTGCCTAACGCGGTCACGCCCCATTAATTTATCTACGCGTTTCGCCTTGCGGTGCGAGCGCTGGGGCCAGACATTTCCGGCGCGTTCGTCAGTACCAGGAGCTGGCACGCTAACTCACCACATCCCATCTCAACTCAGTCCTTGACTGGATCCCAAGTGTCTCATAGTTCACTTACTTGGCAGGCAAAGTCCCTCAGGCGAGTGCTCGGCTGGGGGTTGCTCCTCAGAGCATACCTGTGCCGGCCACGGCTGGACCTGGGGTCCGCGGCTGATTCACTGGGCTGGGGTGGTGTCTCTGGAGGCCTTTGGGTTGCTTCTGGGGCTCTTGGTGGGGAGGCAGGCTCTGGATTGCTACCCTTAGCTTCTCCCGGCTCTGCTTGTGTTGCCCTCGGCTCTCCAGGATCACTGTTTGCTTCAGCACAGTGTTCGGGGTGGACCACCTGTTTGAACCATGAGATGTTGTGGGTTACGACTTCTCCTTCCTTGTTGACTGTCACCATGGTTCCTTTCACGTCGGTCACAGTCCAATAGCCCTGATCATAGCGGGTTCGGAACTTCCCCCCGGGCCTCCGGTCCCTCATGATGACGGTGTCCCCTTGTTTCAGCTGATGAGACACGGCCCTTCTGGCATGGCTGGCCATGATGTTGCGTTGTTTCCTCCTCTGTAGGGCACCTTCTTCATCAAAGGGAGGGGTGTCCACCCTGGGGCGATAGGGAGGCCATAGCAGCGGGCCCCATTAAACATCAGCGCTCATGGTGCCTGACGCGTGAAGCTTTGAGGGGTGCTACGGTGTTCCTGCAAGAATTTCTGTAGGTGCTGTTCCGGATCGGCGTGCCCAGCCACAAGATGCATAGGGCTTTGTTGATTGTCCTCATAAATTGTTTGTTTTCGCCATTGGCTTGGGGCTATTGCGGGGTGATTCACCTGTGCTGGATGCCATGGCGTTGCAGAAACTCCTCGAACTCATGCCCTTGGAATGGGGTTCCGTTGTCACTTTGGAGTTCTCCTGGGCATCCAAGCATGGCGAATATCTTTTCCAGCACTGGGCCGACATGTGAGAAGACCGTTGATGTGACAAATTCCACGATTGGGTACTTCGAGTAGCTGTCGATCAGAGCCAGAGTGACTCTCCCATCCAGGAAGCTCCCGAAGTCCACCGTCAGCATCTCCAATTGACTTTTCCCGTGCTCTTCGGTGTGGACGGATGCAGGTCTTTTGGGGCCACTTGTCACCTGACAGGAGGGGCACCACTGGGCTGTCTCGTTGACACGAGCGTCCATACCTGGGAACCAGACTTCCTCCCGCATGTGGGCCTTCATTTTCTCTACCCCTTGGTGTCCCATGTGTGTGAGTTGATTTGCTCTCGACTGGAGTGATGCTGGGATCACATTCTGAAAGCCTCTAAGCAGGATTCCCTGTTGGGTAACGCTCAGTTCATTCCTGACCCTCCACATGTGTATTAGATTCTGCTTCTCTGGGCCCGCCCATGAGTTGGCTGATTGTAGGAACTGGTGCCAGTGCCCTCCTTGGACGGCTGCTTGGACCTTGGTAATAACTGGGTGTGCTTCTGCTACAGCTACCACCTCCTCAACGGTCAGTGCTCAAGGGCACGTAAGTGCTGAGCTCATGTTCAGGTGGGTCTCCGTGGGGTCAACACCCTGTTCTTCCCATCTGTCTCCCACTAGCCCCGGGTGTCTCAAGAGGAAATCAGCAGGCTTTTTGACACCCGGCAGGAATGCCACATCCATCTCCTACTGCTGGAGCCCAATGGCCCATCATTTGATGCGTGGCGTGGGGTGGGGTGCCCACCCTAAATAACAGTACTAGAGGCTGATAGTCCATAATGATCTTGAATGGGTGCCACATATGTACAAATGAAAATGCTGGCATGCCCAGCTAGGGCCTCCCTCTCAATCTGGGCATATCGCTTCTCGTTGGGGAGATTGCTTTGCTGGAGTATGCCAGGGCAGCCACCTTCCAGGCTCTTGCTCCTGGGTAAGGACGGCCCCTAGGCCGACGGGGCTGGCATTTACTAGTATTTCGGTCCGTTTAGTGAGATTGAAATACACCAGCGTGGTGTGATCGAGGAGAGCACTCTTGACTGCTTGAAATGCTGCTTCTTCAGCTGGGCCCCATTGCCACATGGCACCGGCTCCTGTTAGGTTTCGGAGTGGCTCCGCGATGGCGGTTAGATCCGGGATGAAGCGCCCACAGGATGTGTCAATCCCAAGGAAACTGTAAACTTCAGCTACTGTGAGGGGTGCAGGCGCGCTTTTGCTGGCCTGGGATTTCCGGTTTCGACCTGGATTCCATCTTGCATGAACGTGTAACAGAATAATTCTATCCATTGTTGGAACGGCAGACACTTCTCCCGATGTAAGGTGACCCCATGGTCCTGAAACCTCTGCAGCATGGCCCTCAGGTGCCTGTAGTGTTCCTCGGCTGTCTGTGAGTGGGTGAGGATGTCGTCACTCATGTTTAGTACGCCAGGCTGCCCGACCAGAATCTCTTTGACTGCATTCTGGAAGATCTCAGCGGCTGAAAATATGCCGAAACTCAGGCTCTTGTACCTTCTGAGTCCTAGGTGCATGCTGAATGTGGTTATGTACCGTCTTTCTTTCACAAGCGCCAGCTGGTGATAGCCTGCATTCAGGTCCAGTTTCGAAAACAACCTGGACCCATTTAGGTCGGCCACAATGTCGTCCGTGGTTGGCGTGATGTGGCGTTCATGCTGAATTGCCTTGTTGGGGAGGAGCGTATCAATGCAGAGTGCAGAGTCTTATTTTAACTGGTTGGCAAGGCTTTTCATCGATCACCATGTGGGACACCCATGGTGAGTGCCCTGAGTCCTCCTTTATGACCCCTTGATCATCTAGCTTCTGCAGCTCTTCTTCCACTAGCAGTCGGAGGTGGAAGGGAATCCTCCTGTGCCTCAGTGCCATCGGCATGACGGTTGAGTCTATGTGCAGTTTGATTGGAGCTTTTTTTATCCGTCCCAGCCCTTTGAACAGATCCTTAAATTGGCTGAGCAGTTCTTTGGTCTGGTCATCTTGCAATTTTCTGGCAAACTTCACTAGTCCCAGGTCTACTGCGGCATGGCTGCTCAGCAGCATGTCTGCCTCTTGGTTGATGACATGGATGTCAACTCTAATTTCGGTGTCCTAGGCGAAGATCTTTGTCTTTGAGGGTCGAAGTTGTGGCTTGGGCTTCAATTTGTTGTATTGTTGGATTCCCATGACGGTGACGGATGCTCCCGTGCATATCACTGCATTGACTTCTGACCCTGCTATCTGCACCGTGCACCGGGGTTGGGGACGTCTCCGTCTTTTCAGGGCTTGGGTGGAAGAGACTAGGTACGTCTCCCCTTCCTCATCTGACGAGGTGTTGTCTGCTTAGGGAGACGGCTGTGCTCGTCGTCTTTCTTCCTGGCATGGATGATAGCAAAACGCTCGATAGTTGACGGACCAGTCTCCTCATTTGCTTGGGTCGTTTGCCTTCTTTGTGTGGTGCTATCTTTCTGCACACCGAGGCAAAATGGTTCGCAATCCCGCAGTTGTTGCATGTCTTCCTTTGACAGCATCGGCATGTTCAGTATTAACTGCAACGCCCTTTTCTGTGTTGCGCATGAGCGCAAGGTCCATCTCGCCTGCACGCACGGCTGAAAGATCATGGGACCGTGTCTGCACCAGTATGTCATTCATTGGTATGTTCGGCTGTCTTAGGATAAGGCCTTACAGCACTTAACTATTGATCCCTAGAATCAGTTGCGCTCTGATTTCTTCTGCGGCTCTGTCCCCTACGAGGTGAGTGCTAGTGAGCTCCCTCAGCTTTGTGCGAAAAGAGTCCACTGATTCTCTGTCAAGAACCTTTACCA
This sequence comes from Lissotriton helveticus, assembly GCF_964261635.1. Classification (NCBI taxonomy): domain Eukaryota; kingdom Metazoa; phylum Chordata; class Amphibia; order Caudata; family Salamandridae; genus Lissotriton; species Lissotriton helveticus. The sequence goes on along the minus strand of NC_136065.1, from coordinate 595,902,343 downwards.
GAACTTCAAGCTTCCCCGGGAGCAGATGAAAACTCCGCAATTCCCAAACTCTGATACTGCGAACAATAGGCTCGCAAGCAGCAAAGAGGGGGAAAGGGGATTGGGAAGAAAAGTCAGACCGCCGCTGCTTCACTTCTTCTGGACTGCAAACGATAATCCTCGCATTCGTCCTGTAAATAGAAAACCATGTAAACACTATAATTGTAATTCCTAATCTATAATATTTACCGAACTCTCTAGTTACCTGTCCTAGTTTAGTGGCTAGCCGCTCTCTTGTATTAAATTCTAACAAGGTTTTTTCTTGCACAGAAGCTTCTCCCTACAAGAGTGTAGCATTGCTGATCAGTATCTGCAAAAGAGTTATATGTCACTAATGAGAATTACGCACTGAATATTTCTAATTTGCTTAATTTTCTTCACTGTTACCTGCATACAACCTTGTGAACCCTTTAATGAATACTGTAGAATGACTTTCTTATCTTTTCTCTTTAGATAGTATTGGATGACTGTTACCAAACTCCTGACTGCATTCCGCTGGTTGCAAGGATATGAAAGATGCTCTGTCAATGTTGGTAAGTACCATTATATATATATATATATATATATATATATATATATATATATATATATATACATACTTTCTCTCCGCACGGTCAGGTACGCAATGCACTCCTTCTAATAATTATCACGAGTCCAAGATGCTTGAAAAAGATTTCATTAAACATCAAGCCAATGCAAACCCTACGCGTTTCAGCGATAAACTCGTGACCAAGGCGGTTTATCGCTGAAACGCGTAGGGTTTGCGTTGGCTTGATGTTTAATTAAATCTTTTTCAAGCATCTTGGACTCGTGATAATTATTAGAAGGAGTGCATTGCGTACCTGACCGTGCGGAGAGAAAGTAATTGATACAGGGTAACCTCAGACCCTGGAATACACCGACGTACAAGTGTCCCGGTAGATCGAGGAGGTGGAAAGAAGATATATATAACTACACCTACTTGGTGTACTTCTCATTAGTAGCTTAGTTTCCTTGGTCAAGAGTTTCCATATGTAAATACCCAACTAAGGATCAATAATAGGGTATATTGTCTGTGATAGAATTTTCACACTCTTCCTTATGCTGTGAAATAAGTCTCCTTGTCTCTCAAGAAATGTGAGCAATAAACTAGAAAGGTATATCTTACATAAGTCTCTAACAATATAAATGTCTCTCTGGAATTCCGGGTAAAAAGGTTCTTCAAGAAGACAACAAATTTGGTAGCTCTCTGTATTCAGTCTCTAATCCAGTTGACCAACTGAAGCTATGGTTTCTCTGGATTCTCCTCTCAGAAATAGACTTGAAAAATCATATGGCCAAACTGATGACTTATTTTTATTTATTTTATTTATGGTATTTATAAAGCGCTCTGCAACCCTACGGGCATCCTGGCGCTGTCAAGTATAACTGGAACAGTATGCATCATGGGTAGGGTAGGTGGACATTTTATTCTGGGGCAGTTAGACTTTAGGGAAGAGCCATGTTTTTACCTTTTTTCGAAATGCCATCAGTTCGTCTGTTTTCCTGATAGCAATAGGGAGGCTATTCCAGAGATGGGCTGCCGCTATACTAAAGGCTCTGCCATAAGCATGGGCGGATTTTGCGGATTCGCAATCCGCGAATTTGCGGATTTGCGTATTCGCGGATTGCGAAAATCCGCAAATTCTCGCGGATTTGCGGATTTTTTGGGGGTGTGTGTGTTCGCACGGGTTTTTGCAAGTTCGCGAGGGTTTGTACAATTTCGCAAATTGCGAACTTACTTGTCGGGTCGCCAGTTTTGCCAACTTGTTGTTTCTACGTGCCCAGCCTGTTTGCAAGGCTTTCTTCATCACTGCCACCCTCTGTCACCACTGGCACTCTCTTTGGTCACCCATGCCACCCTCTGGCTCACCCATGTTACCCTCTGTGTCATCACAGCACCCTCTGGTTCACCAGTGTACATTATTGGGGCAAAGCAAAGCACTGCCATCCTCTGTCAACACTGGCACTCTGGTTCACCCATGCCACCCTCTGGCTGGCACACCCATGCCACCCTCGGTGTCATCACAACACCCTCTGATTGACCAGTGAGTGTACATTATTGAGGCAACGCAAAGCACACCTGCTAAGTGCTTTAAGTTTTGCAAACAACAACACCTGCCCTGCCCCAACTGACATTAATGAAGGCTGGCACCTGCTTTTCTGCTCCCTTTCCTTTTTGTTGCAAATGCAATGTAAATTTTTTTTAACAGGATGCAATGGCATACTTGTAACTATTCTGTGACTGTCAGAGCAGGGTCACACAATAGTTGCAAGTAGGCAACCGGATTCTGGAGGGCCCCTTCAGGAAGCACTACAGGTAAATGGTTACAAATGATGAGCTCGAACTTTTGCACCTGCTCGTTGGTTTTGCTTTTGCAAAACTCGTTTTTCGGTAATTTCGCCCTATTCGCGAGGCGCGGCGTCGTGCGAAATCGACCGTGGAAGCCGCAAACTCGTGCGAGTTACCCCAAGGTTGAGTATGGGCGCCGCCATTTTGTTTGCGTGACGTATTTCCGTTTCTGCCCGCTATGTGTAATCTCGCGCGATGAGCGCCTTGCGAATACAAGTTCGCACGAGCTCGCGAGAGAAATCGCGTGCGAACTTACTTACATGCACGTGTTCGGGCGGCCATCTTGTTTTTCATTCATTCCTATGTGTCTGGGCATGGTGTTTCTATCCTCTGAATATCTCTGCCATCCTTTGCTTGTTTTATTTTTTTTTGATCTATTAAACTTATTTTCTATCCCTCTTGTTTTCTAGGTCTATATTTTTGTGTTTTAGTCTACTTTTGTTTACTTTTCAACTACTTTTTTAAACTTTTATTTCCTTCTTTTCTACTCTTATTCTTTTTCATTTTATCTCCTTACCTGCCCAGAACATGGTGAAGGCAGCAGTCAAGCTGCCCAAGACGGGCGCCGCAGCCCGTGCCCGGCTCCCGTGTGGCCGCTTGAGGGCGGAAATGGTGGTGCCCCGGGAGATCTTCAGTCCTGAGGAGGTGGGCTCACTCATTTTTTATGTGCAGCGCCGTCTCCCCAGGACCATCGCGGCAGGCGGCAGGATCGCTGCCGGTTACACCAACAGCCAGGAGCGACGGAAGCGGTGGGGGCAGGTGTGCCGGGCCCTTTTTACCATCACGGGGGTCCAGCGCACCTATAATCAGGTGACCCACCGCTGGACCGATATCCTGGACCGGGAGCGCGACCTGCTCGACCTGCTGGGAGTGGAGGTCCCCGGGCTTGGTGAGTAGTAGTAGCAATTTTTTCATCACTCACTACTCTGTTTTTTCTCCTGCTCTGTGTGTTATATTGCAAATGTTTGCTTTAACTTTTTTACAAAGAGCAATAATGCTGCCGATTACATTGATAAGAGAGGTAAATTAATATCTCAAAATCTTCTGTGCATTTCAGGTGCACTGCTCTCCTTCTCTGTGGCGGTGCCACTGCTTATTTGTTTTCTATTTTGTGTTCATTTATTTGGGCTGAGTAATGTATGAGTGTACTTTACAGAACTGCGTAATGCTAGACACAAAGGGGCAGATTCACAAGCCCCATGCGCCACGTTTACGCTGCCTTACCTGACGCACAGCGACGTAAACGTGGCGCATCCCTGCGAGTCATGTACAACGTGATGCATCTAGGGAGATGCGCCACGTTAAGGCCTGGGCCTGCGCCACAATGGGTGCGTTCCCACGCAGGGGGGTGGGGGGGTGGGGGGTGGTGGTCAGGCAGCTGTGTGCCTCGCAAAAGTGCCTGCGTGAAATCTACCAGATTTAACGCAGGCACTTCCGCGACGCTGCTACGTCAATTCTTTATGCCTGCTTGCTTGAAGCAGGCGTAAGGACTGATGCGGTATGCTGAGTATTGGGCAGCCCTGAGCATTGCTAGAGTTGCATCGCGCCTGCGACGCGACTCTAGAGATGCACCCCTCTTTCGTCACGAGATGCGTCACGCATCTGCCTACCCTTGCGCCAGGGTTTGCCGCATTGTAATTGCGGCGCATCTGCCGTGACCCAAGGTTAGTTTTGCGTTACGCATTTGTTCTGGTGCACATCTGGAGGTGTCCAGCTCAGAACTCGTAAGTATGCCCCTAAGTGTCAGATTAGCAATTACCTGCGCATCCCTGCAAAGTGTGAGGCACGCCAGCACCACCCATGGTGCGCCGTATTTTCAATGCGGCACGCCATGGTGCCAAAACGTCACCGAAGCGTTACGCATCGGTGCCGTAAAGGCGGCTCATTGATGGAGTTGCGTTGCAACGATGGCGCAGCTCCAGCAATGCTGCGTCAAGCCGTAAGTCTGCTTCATGCAGGCGCAGGGTTTCAGTGACGCATCATTGTCCTAAATGACTGATTGAAATTTTATCTATTCCCCATAGCCACTTTTAGCATGCGTTCCTGCGCAGGAACGCCCTCCCTTGCGCTGGAACGCTCCCTTATGGCGCAGGGCTTTAGAATGGGATGCATCTCCCATTCTCCCATATGCGTCACGTTGTTAATATACGCCACACCATGGCGCCTCTCTTGTTGTGGCGCTGCGTCACAAAAGTGACGCAAGAACGGAGCAAAAGAGCTGCAAGGGGCTTGTAAATCTGCCCCTAGAGTAGAGGCTCAGATGCAGTCCTTTCTTTGTAGCCCTCTTTTTGGCAGAAATAGTTGGTTCTTGTTCTTTCTAAATGTTTGATTTGGTTGACAAGGACATCGACACGCAGCAATCATCAATTTTTTCTGTTCTTTCTTTCATGTTGTACATCAGGTCCGCCCAGGGGCAAGTGGACAGAAACAGTGGATGCAGTGGCTCCAAAGGAGGAGGATGCAGGCCAGGGCGGCGAGTGCTCCTTTGCTGGCCCCAGTAAGTTTTCATTTAAATATAGAGGACCTATTGTTGTCCAAGCGTTCCTAATTTAATTTTTTCGAAATAGTGTTTAGATAGTAGCAAAATCCATAATACTACTGTTGCAGGGACAATTCTCGACAAACCAAACTATGGACACTAAAGACCAGAGTAAAAATATTTCAGAGTGGTGTGTTTGGCACACTGTATAAACCTGGTAGTGTCAGCAGCACGGACTCCTCCTTGCAAAAATTACAAAACCTTTCGCTCAGTCACTCTAGTCTGGAGGACCAAAAACCACAGAGTCTATTCAAGTTTAAAAGCTTTATTAAAAGTAAAAGTAAACACATATATTAAAATAAAGTTAGCTGGAAAAGGAAAAGTGCTTGGTGCTGAGTTGATGAGTAATGGAAGTTGGAACACATTTCTTGTGGTCGAGCCGAGCTTTCACCTGGTTTAGTTGATGTTGCTCTTGTCCGTAGAAGTCCAGCGTCTGTCTGTTCAGAGAAAAATGGTGTGTGTTAAAATTAAGCAAGCATTCATCAATTGTGACAAAGAAAAGCAGCAAGACAACAGCCTTCCCTGGAAGGAGGGACTTTTTTACTTTAGACTAGAGTAGACAGTCAATGATTTTTCTGTTGTTTTCAAATTTCTTCCTTCCTAAACCAAATACTAGTGAGTGGTGTAATCTAACAGTCTTAAATATATTTTTTAGGTGGAACATCTGGTGGCGGGGCCAGCTCGGACGTGATCGTGATCGACTCCGAGTCTGAGGACTACTCTGTGGAGGATGCTGCGCCAGAGGGCAATCAGACTGTGAGGAAGCAGGCAGTGGTGGTGGCGAGTACAGGTAAGCTGGATCATGGTACTATCTGACTCTTAGATAGCATATGATGTGTATCCAGTGCTGGCCCAGTGACAAATTACAATATGGTAATTACTAACTTAGTAATTACAGCAGGCTGGGACCGACAGACAGATAGAGGCAGAGAGAGAGGAAGACAGAAGGAGAGAGAGAGAGAGGGAGGGAGCCAGAGGGAGGGTGAAGGAGGGAGACAGAGAGAGAGAGACAGCGAGGTAGAGGGAGACACAGGGAGACAGAAAGAGGGAGACAGAGAGTGAGAGAGAGAGGGAAACAGACATATCGCCTGGGCCTGGTGCAGATGATACGGTTGCTGGTGTGGTTAACGGCTCAGAGGAAAAGTCACTCACTTCTGCCAGATCTCTTTCATATGAAAGAGCACCAAACCATAAGCGCCCCACCTTGCCCCTCCATGCAGACGCCCATGATACTGGCCTGAATAGATTTGTACTGCGCTGGCTAGTTGCTAGTTGTACTGTGACACAACTTCCTGCTGAATCATTTTGTGTTAATCATATTTTTAAAGAGCATTCGTTACAGATTATGTCTTTCTTTCTTCTATAGTTGGTAATACTAAAACGTCTAAACCGACGAGGAGTATGAAGGCTGTACTGGCCCAGCAACGGAGGCTGGAAGCAACTGTTGCCCAATATCGGCGCCTGGTGGAAATGGAGGAGGACGACACGCACTCCAGTGCATCCAATCTAACATCTGCATCCTCCTCCGTGACCCCACGTTCTGCCGGTAAGCGCAGTGCTCCAGCGAACCGGAGCCGTGCTGGAAGACGCCACCGCCGAGCAGCAAAAGCTGCACCTTGCAGTACTGTTAAGGCTCGCTTGCGCCGTGCACTCCGCAGAGTATCCGACCTAGAGGCGGAGGTCCAGAAGTGGAACGAGTATCAGAATGTGGTGGAGGGCCTCCGCTTAGATCACGCCACCCTCCAGGAGAAGTACGACGCCCTGGCCCTAAGGCATGATGCCCTGGAGGCCAAATTCAACATCTTGCATCCCTAGAGTGTCCCTTGCCCCTTTTTTAGAGACTTTTGGGGGGTGGGAATTGGGAGTTGGGTTTTTTGGGGACTTTTGAAGGACTATTTATTTGTTGGGGTTAGGGAGGGTCTTGCGGGAGATTATTTTGTTAGGGATATAAATATACTTTTTCAAACTTTATCTGAGCATACCTGTTTTTTTACTACTTTTGAGCTTGGTGGGTGGTGGTTTTGCAGTAAGTTCATTTAACTGAACACTGTCATCGTGTTGGTTCACGTGCAATAGGCCAAATGTTTTCCTAAGTAAATGCCTGTCACTGAGTTTGTTAATTCAAGAGCCCTAGGACTTTACTGCTAGTACCACTGTCACTCTCTCGCCTCTCCGAATACTCCATTATACTACCTCCCATCCAAACGCTTATCTTACCTGTAATTTGTGTTTGAGGGCTGGCTCCACCTGGAATTCACAGTGTCCTAAGGCGTTCTGCAGCAGGGCCCCAACTGGAGTTTCCCGGCATGGATTTTCTGCAAAACAAAAGCAATCAACATTAGAAATGTGGCAGCGGTGCTCACACAACCCAAAAACCTAGAAGCCCCAGAGACAGCACCCCTGAGACAGGCAAGCGAGCAATAATAACGCCTACACGTTCACGTGTAATAGGCCAAATGTTTTCCTAAGTAAATGCCTGTCACAGAGTTTGTTAATTCAAGAGCCCTAGGACTTTACTGCTAGTACCACTGTCACTCTCTCGCCTCTCCGAATACTCCATTATACTACCTCCCATCCAAACGCTTATCTTACCTGTAATTTGTGTTTGAGGGCTGGCTCCACCTGGAATTCACAGTGGGGGACTCGTCAACGTAAGTTTCTTCATTGTGCAGAATCCAGGCATCAGCATTATGGGTAATGGATAGGGTGAGTCTGGAGGAGGAGGACTCAGGATAGACGACCAGGACTGAGTTCTTGTCAACTAACTGTTGTGAACCTGAGGAATGCTGCGGCATCAAAATCAAAACAGTTCTGTTGATGGGCTTGTTGTTTTATTGGTTGATTACAGTTTTGTTGGGAATGTGATGAAGCACTTGCTAAAGAAAGACAGACACACAGGAATAAAAGTGAATAAGGAGGACTAATTACAATAAATGAATGATTGACTCATTTTCAGAACTCGCTGTCAGGGAAGCAGAACTCGTCCTCATACTCTGCTAAATCATCAGTCGGGGTTACTTCTGGTAACTGAGGAGAACTTTCCTCAGGTAGGTCGGTGTCCTCTTCTTCCTGCGTGGATTCTCGTACTCTGTAATCTGGTGGTATGAAGTGCTGGTTCATCTTTATCAAGGTGAGCCGCTCCACATTTGCGGGCAAGAGGCGGGACCTTTTGGAAGTCACAATGCCACCAGCAGAACTAAAAACACGTTCTGAGGACACGCTTGCGAGTGGGCAAGACAAGTAATTGATAGCCAGGTTGGTGAGCTCTCGCCATATTTTTCTTTTCCCATGCCAATACGCCAATGGGTCCTCAGTAATATTGACCTCTGTTGAGTCATCCAGATAGGCTTGCACCATTAAAAGAATGTCCTCCCGGATTCCTGTACTTTGCACTTCTGTGTCCTTTCTAGGACAAGGAAACCCTAGCTGAGTTAGCCAACCCGCTTCAGACATATCGCCTGGGCCTGGTGCAGATGATACGGTTGCTGGTGTGGTTAACGGCTCAGAGGAAAAGACACTCACTTCTGCCACAGGCACAGATGCAGAAGTGCTTTTTTGTGACGCCTGATGGCCTGCTGATTCACTAGTAGTACTGTCTTCTCCTACAGTTTCCTTCCGCTCTCTTTCAAAACGAATGGCTGACTGAGCTAGCCAACCTTTGTACTCTGTAACATCCGATGTTTCAAAAGGAATTATTACTTTGCCAAACAATGGCTTTTTGTAACGTGGATCCAGAATAGTAGCACAAATGTAGTGCTGTTGTTTCTTGATATTTACAAGCCATTCATTGCTAACTAGGCGTTGTAATAATCTCTGCGCCAACTCATGTGCTTCGTTCTTTCCAACGTCCTTTAATTGTGAAGACACCACCTTGACTTGGTGCTCGAGCTTCAGCAACAATGGGATAGCTTTGCTCAAAGAACAGTCCTCCCTGCTGACGTCACGCGTGAAGACCTCAAAAGGACGAAGCATGTCTGTCAGGCTTTTAACTAGCTGCCATTGCTCCACCGCTAGCATCATTTCTGTCGTATCACCACCCAGGTTGTAGAAATACTCATTGACTACTGGAAACAGCTCATGCAGACGCTCAAGCATGTAGAAGGTTGAGTTCCAACGTGTTGCCACCTCCTGGGTAAGTGCTTTCACTGGCATTCTACGTTCATTTTGCTTGCGCCTCAGCTCCTTCCGGGCCTTAAAAGAATGGTTGAAATGTGTGCATTTCTTCTGCAGATGGTCAGTGTTTTGTCGACTGCAAGTTCTTTTTTCAAAAAATTTTGCACAACAAGGTTGATACAGTGCGCCAAACACGGCACTCTGAAATAGAAACCGTCCTCCATGGCCTTAACTACATTCCTACCATTATCTGTAGAAACATAACCAACCTTGCAATTTCTTGGGCGCAGCCATTGCGAGACCTTTTTGTTAAAGTCAGCCAAAATGTTGACTGCAGTATGACTTTTCTCCATGCCAAACATGGCTAATGTTGCATGTTTACGAGCACCCTTAAAAATCTCGACCATGTCACCACCTGCATTTATCTGTTTTATAACCCCTGAAAAAGAGACCCAGTGTGCAGTGATGCACATGTAATCAAGGGCTTGGCAACTGGTCCACATGTCTGTTGTCAGGTGTATAGTGTGAACAGCACTCTTCTGCAAAGCTGCCCCCACCAACTCAAGCACCTCTTTGTGTAGTGCTGGAACAGCAACCCTGGCAAAATAGTACCGGCTAGGAACCTTCCATTTAGGGGCCAATGTTGCCACGAGTTCAAGGAAACCCACACCTTCGACATACGAAAAAGGGAGAAGGTCCACCGCTAGCATTTTTGCCAGCTTAGTGTTATACAGGCGTACAGTTGGGTGGTTGCGTTGAAATTGCGCATCTGAGGAGAACATGGCTGAAATGGTGCGCTGGACTAATTTACGGGATGATGCTGATGCCTTCTTCGACCCACTTCTGATCAGGGTTGACATTTTCCGCATTGGTGTGTCTCCCAGACTCTCAGTGTGCCTGCTATGTGTTACGGAGGGTGTGGTGCTGCCAGGGGTACTGGGTGCAACCGGACACATGTCTGACGCGTCTTCTACCTCCCCGTCATCTTCAGATGAAACACCTACTATGGGTATATTTTGGCCACTTGCCCTTTGGGATCGCTTTCCCTTGACGTTTGCTAGGTGCGGAAACCATTCGACAGCGTGCTTTCTTTCAAGATGACCTATTTGGCCTCCGGTTCCATAGTTGGTACCAGTCTTACCATGGCTAACGCTAGTCTTACAAATGCAACAAACGGCTATGTTATCATACTTTTCATGGACACTAAAAAAGTTCCAAACTGGGGACTGGAAACTTCTGGTTTTGCCACACGAGGTGATACTGCTGCCAATGCCAGATGAAGCAGTGGTGGATGAGCCTTGCAGACATCTATGGATGGAGTCCCCCTCTGGGGAGAAAATATGGGAGCTGTAGGTTTTGTTGAACTTGTGGTACTACTTGACTGCGTTGGTGGTGCTACCAGTGGCACGTCGCCAGGGTCACGCTCAGCATGACGTCGGGATAGGGTATAAATGTCTGTCTGCTGCATGGCCGGTGTGGCTGGACTGACATGTGTGATGACTAGGTCATTGCTGTCATCCTGTTCAACAACATCAGAATGCACCACTTCATCAAAACCGACGTTCGGATCCATAAGTATGAGCTTTCCGGGGCCCTTCCTTTTAACATGTGATACCTTTCGCAGCTCATGGTGTGCCTCCCTCTCAGACGTCGGAGATGGTTGCCAATCTAGATCCAGATCATCATCTGATGGAGCGGGGCTTGAAGAGGAACTTCTACACACCCTCCTTGATCTTTTCCTTGCTGGGGAGCTGGGAGAAAATGAATCATCAGGAGGAGTGGCTTCGTCTTCCTGACATGATACCCCGGCTCCAAAGTCAATTTCCTCCTGTGCCCCTACTTCTGGAAGAACAACCATTGTGGGCACTTGCACCGCTCCATGCGCCACTACATGGGCATCTTCACTGACCTCTACTTGCAAGTCTCCATGGACCTCTCCTTCTCGGCCTTCTCCTTCTCGGCCTTCTCCTTCTCGGCCTTCTCCTTCTCGGCCTTCTCCTTCTCGGACAGCTCCTTCTCGGACAGCTCCTTCTCGGACAGTTCCTTCTCGGACAGCTCCTTCTCGGACAGCTCCTTCTCGGACAGCTCCTTGCGCATGTACTTCTGCTTGTACTAGTAGCCCATGCAGTTGTTGTTGCGGCTTTGGTTGTTGAATAGTACTTGTGAGATGAGTTAAAACCTGTGTTGATGGCGTGCTGCTACTTTCTTGCGATGATCCAACATCACTGGTCGTTGGTGATTCAACAACTAAACAGGCTACCTGTGCAGCACTCATGGTGGGCCTTTGTTTTTTTTGTTGTTTTTCCCCAAAAAATTTATTGGTTGAGCCACCAGTCTCCTTGGTAAGTTGTGCCACTTGCTTCTTCTTCTCCTTAGTAGAGACATCTTTCTTGCAAGAGGACCTACGGGCACCTCTTTTTGGAGCCATCTTCTTCAGATGTCGGAACAACAGGCCGCAGCAGCACTTCTTCCTGGCACTGATGCTCAACGATGATGCGGAGTTTTGTGCACCTAAAAGCAAACGAAGACAGAGGAACATCAGTAAATATATGTTGCATATGTAGCGCTTCAATAAACAGTTTGCAAGTAGGCATTTATGAATACACACGTGCACACCACACAATATGGAAATTTCAAAATTAGGATTTGCTAAATTTTTGGGAAACAGGAATTTAACATTGATCCAAGAGAGCACACACAGAGAGAGTTGTACTTTCACGTACCCCTGACTCCGCCTGGGCACAATGGGTGAAAGCAAGGCACAATGGGTGCAGACCTATGTCTCAAAGCTCACTGCCTGCCTTCAAAATGGCCGCTTGACCCCCCCATCCACATGGCCAGGACCATGCCTCAAAATGGCCACCACCAACATAGCCAGCACCCAACCCCTACTCCAAAAAGTGAAAAAACACAACACAAATCAAATCACCACAATCCAATGCCATCCATCAAGTTTCAGAAGGCTTATGCTGCCTGCTGGTGGTTTTCCAGTGCAAAATTGCAATTTTTACAATTTCGCGAGTGCGGGATTGTTGCTTCACGGCGCAAACGTGGCGAAAAACCCGCAAAATCCGCGAACAGACCGATTCTGGGCCCCCTGGGCATAATGGATGACATCAGAGCACAGTGGGTGCAGGCCTATGGCACAAAGCACACAAACTGGCTTAAAAATGGCCCCTAGACCCCCACCCACACGGGACCAGACAATAAAATGGCCCCCACCCACATAGCAAGCCCCCAACACCACCCCAAAAAGTCCTAAAACACACAAAAATCACCACAATCCAATGCCATCCATGCCCTGGCCAGAATCATGTTAAAAAAAAAAATCAACAAAACAGTTGTATCATGCATGCACCCATAAATAAGCCTGGTGGTTTTCAATTCATGTGCAGAATTGTAATTTTTACAATTTCGCGAGTGCGAGATTGTTGCTGCGCGGGACACGAGCAGTGCGAACACAAGCAAAAACATCCTCAGCTCGCGAACTTGCAGATTTTCCCCCCAAAAAAGTCGAAAAAAAAGCAACACACACAAAAATCACCACAAACAAACAACATCAACTTACTTCTTTGTGAAATCAAATTTCGAATCCAAAAGTAATCCAAAAGTCCTCAAATCCAAATATCCAGCAGCAACCACAAAAAGTAATCCTTCCCAGTCAAGATCGAAATCAAAGTGGCCAGGAAATAGAGGAGCTTGCTGGACAGGAACAGGAAGTTGGAGACTGGGGCACTTCCTTTACCCCACCCCTATGGGAGGAGCTTGCTGGACAGGAACAGGAAGTTGGAGACTGGGCCACTTCCTTTACTTTCGCTAGTGCGAGATTGTTCCTGCCCGCGCCGCGGACCGCGAGCAGCGCGAGCAGTGCGAACACAAACAAAAAATCCGCTTCGCGCGGATTTGCGTATTCTCGCCACATCCGCGAGAGTTCGCGGATTGCGGATTCTCCGAAAATACGAAAAATCCGCGAGCGTAACGGATTTTACGCCCATGCTTACTCTGCCACCATGAGTGGCTTTCTTGATCCTGGGTATACTGATGAGGTTAGTGGAGGAGGATTGAAGGGTCCGAGTGGGTTCATACCATTTGAATTTGTTTTGTAATGGTAAGGGGCCCATCCCATGCACTGCCTTAAAGACAGTGCATAGGGATTTGAAGAGGATCCTCTGATGTACTGGCAGCCAATGTAGTTCAGCCAGTGCAAGAGTGCTGGAGGATCTTCGTCCTCGGGAAAGTGCCATTTTGACTGCTGCCGCCTGGATGCTCTGAAGTCTGGAGATCAAGTAAGCAGGAGATTCCAGTAACAGGGCGTTACAATAGTCCAGGCGGCTGAGAATGGTGCTCCTGACTATGGTGGTTCTAGCCTGTGCTGGTAAAAGGGGCAGCAGCTTTCGAAGGCCTCGCATTAAGGCGAAGCAGCTGCTCACCTGCTTGTTGACATTGGTCTCTAGACTCAGGCTGTCATTAAAGCTGACCCCTAGGTTCCTCACTGATTTTACTGGAGTTAATAGCTCCCCTGGCTCCAGAGGCTAAAAGTCAGCGGGCAGGCTTCTAGTGATTCTACCTACTTTGCAGTGCATTATCTCGGTTTTATCACTATTAAATTGTAGTGAGTTCTTGTTTAGCCAAGATGCCATTTCCAGCATGCAGGTGTGGAAGGTCTCGAGTGAATCTGCATGAGCACCATCAAGAGAAATCTTCAGCTGCGTGTCATCCGCATAGTTGATCACGCTAATGCCGTGAGCCTTGATGATGCCCATCAGGGGTTGCATGCCCACGTTAAAAAGTATCGGACTGATTGCAGACCCCTGTGGGACCCCGTGTGGGACTGTAGCAAACTCAGACTGGTATGGAGGGAGTGCTACTGCCTGCCATCTGTCCGTCAGATAAGAGCGGAGCCAATCGAGCGCAACTCCCCCAACTCCGAGGCTTTCCAGTCTTGTCAGCAGAATGTCGTGACTCACCGTATCGAATGCGGCGGACAGGTCCAGCAGAATTAAGATTGCTGATTCTCCCCTGTCCGCCCTCATTCGCAGGTTGTCCAGGACCGTCAGCAGAGCTGACTCGGTTCCATGAGCTGGTCTGAAACCGAATTGCTCCTCTTCAAGGATGTTGTTGGTTTCCAGGAAGAGGGACAATGATCTGTTGACCAGCCGTTCCATGATCTTGATTGGATAAGGCAGAAGCGATATAGGTCGATAGTTTTTATGGCAGTTGGGGTCCAAATTTGATTTCTTCAGTAGGGGGGTGACAACTGCCAATTTCCAGTCTTTTGGTACAATACCTGTGTCGAGGGATTGATTACACAGCTGACGAAGTACGGGAAAGAGTTCATCCCCAAACTCCTTTACTATTTTGTGAGGTAGGGGGTCCAGTGGGGATCCTGATGTTATATTGAGGGCTGTTTGTACAAACTCTTGTTCTGTCGGAGTCTCGAATTTATCCAGGATAGCCTTTGGTATGGGGTGTCTTTCCTTTCCCTCGCTCTTCTTCCTGTTCTCTATGTTGCTATTACGCTGCACTAGGGAAGTGGGGGCATCCTTCATGCCCTCAATGATCTTAGTAATTTTTTCCTGGAAAAAGGAGGCCAAACCGTCGCATAGTTCCTGTGAGGGCTTAATTTTGCTATTAGCACATTCAGGATGGGACAGCTCTTTCACTATCCTAAAGATGTCGCTTGACTTATTGGAGCTTTTTAAGATTAAGTCTGCATAATAGTTTGCTTTGGCTGTGGTAATCTCTTTCTTATACTGAATAATTGTCTGCCTCCAAAGTAGTCTATCTTGCTCCAAATAGTTTTTCCTCCAATGCCTCTCCGCCTTTTTACAGATGTTTTTCAGCTCTTTCAATGTTTCCGTGTACCAGGGCGCGGAAGGATTGCCTCTTTTTCTGATTGTTTTCAGCGGTGCGATATGATCAAGTTTTTTAGTTACCTCATTGCATAGTAGGCGATAGTTCGTTGTAATATCGTTCTCTGGGTTGAACAAATTCCCCACTTGAAGGAGGTCAGACTTCTCTTCCTCTTTTCTTTTTAGTAGACCCTTCCAGTCGCGGCTAATGAAGGTCCTGGTCTGCGTATTTACCAGTCCTGTATTAACCAAAGTGTGGATATTGAATATTAGGAGATGGTGGTCTGACCATCCTACTGGTTGTATTGTTCCCATGGTTATGAGATCTTCTGCGGCGAATATTAGATCCAGAATGTTTCCCTCCCTATGTGTGGGGGTAGTTATCCATTGTTTTAATCCTAAATTGGTACAGGATTGTGTGATATTATGAAAGGCCGTGTCTAGTTGGCCATTGGTCCACAAGTTAAAATCTCCCAGTATCAATAGTCTGCTATGTGAGATTGACAGGTTGTTAATGACAGCGATCAGTTCCTGCTGTTGCATGGCGTTGATATGCCCTGGTGGCCTGTAAGAAATTAGGCCCGTAAGGCAGTGGCCTGAGTCATGCCTGATCGATATCTCGAGAACTTCAGCACATGAGATCGTATCAATGTCCAACGTTACAATATTCAGATCTTCCCTAAAAATTATACCTATTCCTCCCCCTCGTCCAACGGTCCTGGGTTTGTGGACAATCTTATACCCTATTGGGCATGCCGGCCCCCGTCCATGTTTCGGTTAGAAACAGAACGTCCAGATTACTGGATTCGATCAGTAGCTGTATCTCGGTGGCATGTTTTGGGAGGGATCTAACATTTAGTAACCGACTTATTAACTCTCCCTTAGGTGTACGTCTTTGTTCTGCATATGATGTCTTGTTTAGCGGGATATGTCTATTGCCCGAGGTCTGATCAGATTTGGATAGTAATTCGAGTGGGAGGGGGTTGATATGTGGTAGGCAAGTTAAGCAGTTAGGGCAGGGAATCATGTCCTTAGATGTTGTATTAGGGGCTAATCGTGGGCAAGTTGCTTTGCCGGCCAGTGGATCCAGCATTCTCAGGGCTTCCCTACTATATCTATGGGTCTCAATATCCGGCGTAAGTCGGGCAGGGGGGGTGGCCCTGGGCCCGGTCTCGGCGCGGACGAGCGCAGATGAGCTTGCCTTAAGCGCGCCTTTGGCGCGCAAACGTCGCGCCCGCTGCGCTTCTGGTAAATGCACATCCTTTATGGGAGTGGGGTAGATGTGAAGAGGGGGCGTGGCCAGCACAAGTAAAAAATACCAATTATCACTAATCCCGGCTGTGCCTCAGGAGGTTCCAACTATAACGCCACGCTTGCAGTCAGCACGCGTTTTATAACTGGTGAGGGGGAGTGGCCAGCACAAGTGGGCGTGTCCCACGATTCCGGCAAATGGCGTCCGGACCGAAAATACACCCGCCTGCGGCAGCGCTCAATCCGCTGCTGTGGAAACCCTCTTGGTTCTTTGTCTCATATTGCCGCTTTTATACTCACTAAATAGATTTGCCTTCCAAAACTGCAGTCACAATGAGGAAATGCGACTGCTCCCGAGAATCCTCCAGTTGAAGTGCGCACTTTGCTATGAGAGGAAGCCCGAGCATAGCTGCGCTTGCAGAAGCTTCAACAACTAGACCTGCAACCTGATGAACTTACACCGGCGGCCATCTTGGAATTCCGCCACGAGGAAGTCAACTGGCAATTCAGCCAAAAGGAAACCCATCTGCAGGGTATGACTCTACGGACTCGTGAATAGTAAATCTGGACCTTTCTACTGACAGCAGGGAGTAATTTAAGAACAGGAGAAGGTCTACACTCTCCAGCCCTGACATTCTCCTCCCCTTTGCCTTGCTTTCCTCAACTTAAAATGCTCAAAGTATGGATTTAGTTGCGGGTCAAAGTGTGCGTTTAATGCAGCCACGGCTGCTGCATCGTCCTCGGGGGGTCCGGTGGTGGGGAGGTGTTTGAAGAGCAGGTATATTTCCTCTCCCACGTAGTGAGCATTTGACTGCACCATCCATCTCCCTGGTGGCGATGAAGTAATTCTCCAGGCGGCTGAGCCAGACTTGCCACCTCAGCGAGGCCGTAGAGGGGTCTGCCAATTCACTAAAAGAAGGTAGAACTTCTAAGGGAGGGTGTTGTGTTGTGGCTCTTACTCTCATGATGCTGGCTAATGCGATGCCTGTACGTCCTAGCAAGGGTGCAGTGCCCAAAGGAATGGATCCAGCGTTGTGGCCAGTAAGACTGGCACTACTGGGGTCTTACTAGGTCAGCGACCGTGAGCGTGGCCTTGTGGCACGTGGGTACTCTCTGCTAAGCAGGAAAATGACTGGGCGCTTCCACTCCACGTCATGCGAAGCTCACCATTGTTGGTGTGGGCGTGTCCTGCTTTGCCACTGTCCGGTACTGGTGGGCGTACTCTGCCAAATTGCGCAAATACCCGGTACTTCCTGAGGACAAGCAAGAGGCCTCCTTCCTCATGGTGCCGTATGTGACGTTTGGCCAGCTTCAAAGGCGGTCCTCTGTGTAGACTGCACACTGTGGGGATGTGTTGCAGCTACCCTCTGCAGGGCGCCATGGAGCGTGGGCCATTCCGCTCCTCGTTGCCAGTGTGATAAGTGGAGCCGAGGGCCGCGTGGGGTCTGGCGCGCTACGCAGACGTACTGTCGTGTATTCCTATAGGTTCTGAATCAATCCCCCTATTCCTGACCCTGTTCTGGTTAAACTAACTATCAAGTTAACTAACAGTCAGCCCATGAGGCAAGAAAAGCCCCCATGATGCAGATACCGTTATCTGACGCAGTCACACTACGGCACAGGAACGTGTTATCTGATTAGGTCATAACGCTTGAGATCTAATTAGACAAGCGACATTCCTCCAGCCCCTGATAAGGCATACGACGTTCTCATAACAAATCAAACCTATGACAACCTGGAAAATCCGTGCGGCCATTGTTTTGATTTCACAGAGAACTTTAGTAAAGAATGTGCTAACGAGCAAGTCGTATGACATCTTTATTGACGTATCTATGTCCATCCTTACGTCAATCTCGGCACCTTTAAGGTATCAATATTGCCGATCTTGCCCTATGCAAACACACGCGTGGTGACGAGACGGAGCAGCCATACTTGCCGAAGCCCAGAAGCAGAGCAGACCCCGCTGGCAGCAGCCCCGCCTTCCTGACGCGCTGAGAGACGCGCTGCTATCTCAAGCCGAGAGACCCAGCACCGGCGCTTTCGGGCAGCCCTCGCAGGCGGCCTGGAATATCGAGAGCAGAGAAAGAGATACCATTCCTCATTCATCCTAACTTCCAGGTACAGAACTGAATAACCCCTCACAGAGAATTCTTTAGTTATTCACTTGGCAAAAACAAACTTAACTTAAACTGTAACTTTCTATTCCCGCCCACGCATTAGACTTAGGTCAGGTACACGGGGTAGGCGTATTTAGAAACACCAGTTGAGTACGTTTAGTCAAATGTATATGTGTATGTAAATATATTTTAATCATTTTAAACATCATATGGCTCAGAAACCATATCAATGTTTTTACAGTATTATTTTATACTATTGCTTTTAATGTATGCACTTTACTTAACTATAAGTATCGCAATAATATCGATCCATTTCTCTTGTACGAGAAAAGAGACTGATCAATAAACAACACCTTTTTATTGAACACGCCCGTCTCTTCCTTTTCTCTACAATCTGATGAGACTAAGAATGCACGTACTGACTGAGTAAAATAATTGCCTTGTGCTCACACGACTCTCGAGATTGACTCTTGATTAGGGGAGAGCAAAGTTGTCATGTTCTATGGTTGTCAGAAACTAAATCCCTTCTTGTCTAATCAGGGAAGTTAATTCCTCCTTGAACATTCGAGAAAGTTTCTAGCGAACTCTGAGCTACGCTGGCAAACCCAAAACTTAAGTCTAGTATCGACAGTAGTAGACCTAGTTAACGTCTGGCCTAGGCCTTTACTGCTGTAGGTATTATTCCAATGCGCAGAGCCTATTGGGAAGATAGGAGCTACACTACATGGCGCCCAACGCGTTTGGAAAGGGCGATAAAACTAACGTAAGACATTTAGAGTAACTCAGTCGTGCTTTCTCACTCAGACCCCTTTTCCCAAATACTCCAAAGACGTCTGGAGTGGGTGAAAGGTAATATCCTCCAAAACCTCGCAGGAGGGAACTCCTATGTATGGTTCTTGGTATAGTCAACGTTGAAGGATACACTGTTCCAAAATATTGTGCATCTAATCTCTGTTTCCATAAGAAACCTGATCTGCAAACAAAAAGAATAACCTTTCTAACAGTAAAATGTCAGAAAGTGATGAAGAAAGAGAGGCAGTTAGATTAGCAACTGAACTCGCAGCAGCTGATGCTACCATGCAGGCTGCTGACGGGGATATAATACTCATCCCGGTCATCAAAAGGAGATCTATAACCCTAAAGCTTATAGAAAATGGACTGACACCTAGAGGTGGCACAGTCATATTCGTAATTGAGGCACACGAATATCGGCAGACAGAGGTATACTATTCATGGATACATTTTCCAGCAGCAAATGCTGTAACAAAGTACTTCCACTATTACAAAATAGAGGAACCTCCTAATGAGTACACTCCTTTCGAGGAGGTGGAAGTACCACTCAAATTCCAAGAGCATTTGCTCTTATTTGATGGCGCCCTAAAACACAATAATCACATCACCAGGCTCGGTCCTTTAGGTAGACCAGGAGCAACGTGGCCGGTCTTAGCCGGATACACACCACACCCAGACATCGAAGGGATGTCTACAGGAGAGCTGTTAATACAGCTAAAACAATTACTAAAAATTCACAGACAATTAGTTCAGTATGTAATGCGGACTTCAACAATTCAGCCAGCGATTAAACTTCCACAGCTGACCCCTCACCAAGGGAACACAAATAAAATCACACCACAGAACATCCAATCCTGCCTAGGTAAAGTTCCGGCTAAACGGGAACAGATACCATTCTGGTTGGCACAGAAAATTACCCAAATAGAGGCGGTGTTTCCTGACACCACCCCGCTAGAAAAACACAGGATTCTGACTATATGTCTCCCAATGGGAATCGCACCGCACATAGAGGACTGTGACACTTGGGGTACAGTCTTTGCTTCAATCTACACAAAAACGCACAGTGTTCCATCCATTTCGGTAATACCAGATGTGCTAAAACAAATTCAAGATGAATACGGTCCAGAACCAGCTTTAACTCTTGGTATGAAATTACTGAAAGACTTCAAGCAGGTCTCGGCTATATTATTAGCCAATATAAAAGGTGAAGCAGCAAACGTGGCGATCCGCCAGAGGTTAAAAGAGACAGATATAGCAGACCAACCAGCTGAAATTGCCAGAATCATAGAAAAATCCTATGAAGAACTAGGTAGAGATAGTTTAGGTGGAATACCAGTAAAACCGCAACTGACTGAAGGTCCAGAAAAAATATTTTTTAATAATAATTCACCAAAAAAGAACTGGGATGGAAACAAACAATCCAATCCAAAAGAAAAGAAATTCCAGTCCAGAGGAAGGTCTCCTAGGCGAAGAGAAAAATCTCCAAACCGAAGACAGAGGTCACCGCAGAGTGACCCCTCTGGGAATAGATATAACCTTAGAAATAGGGATAATATTAAAAAACCTGATAGATATCAAGACATTGATACACGTCTCTCTCAATCTTTTCAGAATTCCTCGCAGAAATCGGAAAGAAGAGGACGATCAGAACAAAGAGAAGAGCACGCCAAGTCCAAAGACAAGGAACCTGCTCAGCTAAAAAAGAAATTACAATTTCCAAAAAAGAAGGTAGCCAGTATCAAGGTAGTTAACAATGCCGAGAATACTGAGGACACAACTGAAAAACGGAGAGTGGGCTCAGACAATGCTAGACAGCGCAGCAGAGGTGAGCATAGCTCGCAAAGTCCTTATGAATCATCTGGAGACAGTGGACACGAATGAATATCTTCAAGTGGAAACTGCAGACACCAGAGTTAGCAAACCCCACAAGATATACGAGATAACATTACGTATAGAGGGAGATAAGACTAGGAAAATAAGGGGACTATTTTGGGATAATCTCTCCAAGGGCTATGATATCCTTCTAGCTGAAAAAGACTGGCCACCAGAGTTTGTCAGGGAGTGCCCTCATGGCGAAGAAGTAATTATGCCTGCCTTCTCGAATCAAATCCCGATTCATAAAAAATACACACTTGCTAGAAAGTGGGCAGTGGCCTTAGCACCTGCTTTATATAAAAATCATGTAGGATGGGATGAGGATTCTCCTCCTCACAAAATCCAGTTAAAATCACAACCTACTGCACAAAGGCAGTACCCAATTAAGCAAGAATCTAAAAAAACAGGTAAATGAAATACTAGATCAGCTAGAATACCAGGGGGTGATTGAAACTTGCACCTCACAAATGAACAATCCTTTGTTTCCGGTCTCCAAACCAGACAATTCATATCGTCTAGTTTTGGATTACCGACACCTTAACACATGTTGCAAAACCTTTGCAGTGCAAAACTCACACAGTGCTGCACTAATGAATAACATAGTGCGCAAAAAATACAAAACAACCTTGGACATCTCCAATGGATTCTTTTGTCAAAACATAGCACCAGAGAGCAGATATTTAACTGCATTCTCAGTAAATGGCACTCAAAAACAATTCTGTCGGTTAGCCCAGGGGTACAAGAACAGCCCGGGGGTATTCTCAGCGAGAGTAACAGAATTACTACAATTATATGATGATGAAGCATTATCTTATGTCGATGACATTTACTTAACAGATGATGACTTGGAGACTCACTTGAAAAGAGTGAACACCATAATACTTGGGTTCGCAGCAGAGGGTTACAAATTCAACTTTAAAAAATCCAGAATTGCCCATCTAACAGTCCTATTCTTAGGATATGAGTTATCAAGTGAAGGCAAAAGCCTGGCAGACAATTTCCTAGAGAAATGTGCCGTAATCCAAGCTCCTAAAACACTAAAAAACCTACAGTCAATTCTAGGCTTCCTAAATTTCGGAAGAACTTACATTGCAAATTACGCAGAAAGGGTCAAACCCCTTTATGATCTAATTAAACCAGACTTTAAAAGATCCAGTTGGACTCAAACACACACAGAAATTTTGAGATCCTTACAAACAGACATGCTAATTAAAACAAAATTAGAAACACGTGATAACACACGCAATCTTGTGATTCGAGTCATCCCAGGGAGATGCGGATTCACATACCTGACCTCTAATGAGGGAGAAAAGGTACCAATTGCATTCAAATCACACTTGTACACAGAGGCTGAACAGAAATTCAGTAATACAGAAAAAATCATTCGCGCAGTTCAAACCGCAATAGCTAGGGAGAAAGACATAGCTGACGGTAGACACATCACAGTCAGAACAGCAGAATCAGCCTTTGAGGCATTAACAACACCGTGTAATTTACCAACAACAACATTGAATCCGGAATGGATACAATGGGTGAATTCAATCACAACGGACAAAGTATACTACTACTTTGATCCAGAACTAGAAGAATTAAAAAATCTAAAATATGAAAAGACGTATCCTCTGCCTATCGACATTCTGCCTCTACGACATTACGCCTGTGTAATCTATACAGACGGACATGCTCAACCCTCCGTTTGGGGAGAACAAGCATACAACCCCACATGTGAGATTACAAAAGAAGTGTGGCGCGGAGGTAAACTAAGACCTCTATTAACAAAATCACACTCAGTAGAAACTAATTCAGAACAACAAACTGAAATAATAGCTTTGAAAATGGCGCTAGATAATGCGGATCGCGAATTCCCGACACTTATAGTGTCAGATTCGTATTACTGCGTCAAATCATAGAACAAGGATTTGCAGACATGGATTCAAAACGGTTACAAAGATGACACAGATGCACCAATAAAGCAGAAACTGCTCTGGGAACAAATAGCTCTTTTACAAAAAGAACTACCAAAGACTCACGTGACTCACTCACTGAGTCATCAGCGTGATGGCGTTCACGTTGTAGGGAATTCATTGGCTGAAACAGCCGCAGCGGCAGCCACTAAATCGGCTCCCGTAGTTCGAAAAAAGCGTACATTAAAATACATTGACGGTGAAACATTGCTGGCGGTGAAAACGTCATCAAAAGGCGACTGCTCAGCGTTACCGATCAACTATCCACTCAATTATACATACATAATCGATGCAAACTCCGTCCCTTTTGCTCGAATCCCTGGAGTGGGGGATAGAGTGATTCCAAACATGGACAGGAGAAGCTTGTTAATCGCAGACGCACATATGGGCGAGGGTCTCAGACACCTCAAACTAAAAGATTCTCTGGAAGATTTACAATCACGGTACTGGTGGCCAGGCATGAGCCTACATCATACCATGTTTGTAAAAAACTGCCCAAACTGCAACAGAAATCGCAGTGGGGAGAGAAAAAATATAATACGGTGGAATCTGACTGCAGATAACATCACCAGTAAAAAGAATGGCTTGCGATTAACATATACAGGCTAGTTTCCACTTATAATGTAGATCCTCAGCACTCGGCTGACGTCCGGACTGTTATACAAAGATTTGCGAGTCTAAATGGCATATACGCTAAGAGCATGTTACGTTTGACCATTGTTTTCACTCAGGCACACCAGCCTGGGGGGAAACATGGCCAAATGAGCACAGTCCAGCGGGAATCTTCTCACTTCCTTCCTGAGGGTACGGGATGGTGTAAAGAAAAAACCAAGGCAGAAAGCAATCTATAATGGAAAGGATATTAGGTTCGGGAGCTGGGTGGGTCAAACATCTAATAAGTGTCCAACGTAGTCTAAATAACTTGCCAAGAAATTCTCTGAAGGGACTCAGTCCGTACGAATTATTATTTGGAACTAGAATGATTATCTCTGACCTCGACAGTCAGACTTCAGTGGTTAAAGAAAAAAGCTTTGATGTCAAAGACCGTTTGGCTATTTTGCAGGACTTAAACAAAACAAGAAAAGACCTGAGCAACATACAGTTGAAACAACAGCCAACAACCACTGAAGAATCACCACCTGTCCCAGCAAGACCTGTCTGGATTCCAAAAGTCGGGGATCTAGTCAGGGAGAAGATCGCGGTAAAGAAGGAATTTGGGCCTTCTTACAGAAAAGCAGTTCCTGTCTTGTCTGTCAACGGGACAAGATCAGTTGTACTACCGCCACTTGCTGGAAAAAAGGAGAACCGAGTTGTATCCATCGACCTGGTAAAACCACAACATGTGGCCGATAACAAACAGTAGGCCAAGTGGACTCCCAATAAGTAGCAGAACACCAAGGTTTGCTACCAGTACAGAGGTCCTAACAAAGAGGCTCATCACATTCGAAACGCCTACAGAAGAACAACAAGGACTATGCAACAATGCAATAGAACTCAGACCTCTGAAAACCCAAATAAAAACATTTAGCAGAGACACACCAGTCTATAATGAAGTACCAGGTGACAATTCAAGAAACAAAAATCCTGAAGCAATTGGAACAATTGACAGAACTGCATCCGGCTACTTCATAAACTTCGATGATTCCTCTGAAAGCCTCAGTGAATCAAAGACACAGCCATCTTCAAAATCCTTTAAAGACAAAGCTAAGGAACTTTTGAACCAACTGAAAGAAACATATCTGATTTCTCCATGGATTGAATTTTGGGTGGGTTTTGGTGCATTTATCCTCATACTTTGGCTCATCATGGTATTAACTTTGGGACGCTTCATTGAGGGAAAATATGCTAAAATGGACACAGCAAGTCAGAACATCAACTTGGTCCTCAAACCACACACATCTTCACACGTCGAGAAAAGAGAACTTTCTTCAGCCAACTTCACAGCCAATCCTATACCTGGTGGGGTAGCTTGGGACAACACTGACTATGAAATTTATGGTCCGGTCGAGATCCTGAAATATCCACACCAAATCAAGATCTCCTTGAGTGACTTTGCAAAACCAAACTCATTTGCTGATGATTGGGACTTCGAAAGCATTAATAACATGATGTCTGACTTAGTAATGTCTGCTAAATTTACAAAACATGATTATTTGCAAGGTTCTACAAATTATGATAGTATGTATTGCTATAACCACTATGGTAACCATTTTTTGCATAAATCTGCACAACCTAGAAATGTTTTAAATTATAATCAATGGGAACATTGTGCTACACCTCCAAAAGGGAGCTCAAGAACCGTTTATGACAAATACTCATATTTTTCAGGTTTTAACATAAGTAATGCTGAAACACTTTATTTTAAATTGTCAAACAAGACAGGGATGAAAACCATGATAACCAACACAAAGTTGATATATTCAGACTCATTCTTCGAAAAAATGAATACTTTTGGATTTGATTATTGGGACAAAAATGTTGATTTGAAAAGTTTTTGGGGTACAAAAGAATGGCAAGTACAGGGTTTAGAAGCTTTGTTTAGAGCTTGCATGATCCCAGAACAAATGATATTTTTAAATGACACTGTTCAACAAACCACCTGTCTTGGCTTAGCCAAAATCAAAGATTTAAATAAACCGTCTATTCCAAAGCCAACAATGTTTAGCAATAGCTCTGATACAGATGAAGAGATAGACGTAAACCATATATTAAACCAAAACAGAACACATCCTGATTGGAAACAATGGTTGATCTGGCCCACAGATACAAATAACTGTCAAGACAGATTCCTGAATAAAACACAGGGGTTCAAAATGACCAGGCCAGACCCTAGATATCCCCAAAGACATCACCCAGGGATAATAACAACCTACAGTGTGGGCAAATTATGCCTTCAATGGCTACAAACTTCCACACTGCCTGAAATTAAGCAACACCTAACTTTACTTACTGATGGTGCTGACTTGCGTGATTTCATAATGGGACCACGCAAACAGCGTCAAAAGCGTTTCATAGCAGCCTCTGTATATGCAGCATATAATGAGGCCTGGAAGGTTACTCAAATTGAAACAGCAGAAAGAATACGGGAAATTGACCGTATCAATTTGGAAAAATCACTTTCTGTAGTGGACAATGGGTTAATGACTCTGTCCTCCAGAATTTTTTCATTGGACAGCATTGTGTCTTCAGCAATCGATATATTATCGCAAGACTTACTGTTATTACAACATGGTCAGTCACAATTGCGTTCTATTGTACAGCTTGGCTGGACGTTACAAAATCTGCGTTCAGGCTATGTGCCTTGGCGTTTAATCAACACAACGTCACTATTCCAAATCTTTAACCTTACTGATAGACAAATCGGTATGGCACAAAAGGGTGCTGATTATACAATCTTGAGCATTGAAAAACTAGAAAGATTACCAATGACAATGTCAGAACGACCTGTCAGTGAATGGATAATCCACGGAATCATAAATATTCCAATCTCAACCTTCAGGTTTCAATACTGCCAAAAATATATACAGGCTGGCATGTACGAGAAATTGGGAAAGGGGTACCTTAAAACAACTTGGAACCTGCCCTATTCACATGCATGTGTCAGTAATAAAGGACAGAAAGTGTTTCTTAGTGGCAACAATTGTGCTATGTCACTAAGCGGCACGCTTCTGTGTAACGGAATTAGTTTGCATGGAGCCTGTGAAGGGAATTCATACAACCTTTCATGTCACCAGCAAGGCGCACCTGCAACTGAAATAGAACCATTCTTTCAAAGACTCTATAATGGGAGTTACATTCTTATTGTAGACCGCAGATGTTGTAGTCTTATGCCCGGGACTCCTTATCTAGTCACTACGACTGCGAAGGTCAAGTGCTGTGGACGTTCTTTGTTCCCCAGCTCCCTTCCAGACAGGGAGGCAAGGGCATGGCCCAATTTGAAAATTACTTCTATTCGAATAGATACTTTAAGCAGAATGAAAACAGTGCTTCTTCAGACGACTACAAGGCTCACGTCATCAAAAGAAACGTATGATCTACAAGTCGCAAGGACGACTGCAGAGATACATACATTATTATCAACCAATTCCCCCGTACATTTCGCGGAAATCCTGAGCGAAATCTTAAATATTTCTGATACCACAGGGGTCTCAAAGGTATTTAAGACAGTATTTTCGATGGCATTAACACCATTCAAAGCCATACTGGGTATTTTTCCAGATTTCGTCCATTCGATTTTTGGCGGACTTCCCCTGATCCTGGGACTAATTGCAGGAATCCTATTCTTAGTCCTTATTTTTCGTTATGGCAACCCATGTCACAGATCAAACTCTCGCGACAATGGAAGATACAATCCTAGCCATTGGATACCGGGACCGGATATCAAAGATCCTGGGACTCTCCCGGCTTAGAGACCTGAACATGACTTGGTTTCTATCATTTCGACCAATGTGGCAAAGGTGTGTTTTACCTGTACTAAGGTGTCTGCTATGCGGAGAAGAATGCGTGTTAGACACCTGTCTGACGCTACAATCGGATGCGCCAGTGGATGCAGATACATTGTTGGTTCCTACCAAGGTTCACGCTTTGTGCTGCCCTCAAAGGCTGCCAATCCTGATGACGGCATTCGTGGAATCTTCACCACTACGATTGAAGAGTAGTGAAGTTCAAGATGAAAGCAGCATCGATCAGGTACGACCTTCTGTCAGCAATGCGAATCAGAATGTCAATGGAGACAATCATGCGCACGAATGCATGGTTACACCTATTTCCGACTTAGTGGAACTTTCCCATGAAGCTGTTGACAGTTTTTTCGAAAGCCTTAATGATATGATGTTCTCTCCAGAACAGAAATAGAGACTTTTGAGCAAGCTCGCACACGGCGTTCCCTGAATTCGGCCTTCAACTTTAAAAATAAAGTCACATGAACAATTTTTCCCACCAGTTCACGGACAACAATTTTTTAGCAGCCCTAAATTATTTTTTACAAAATTTTCGGGACACTTATCTTCTGCTTAAAGTAAGAAACTATTCCTAGAGAACTAAGATTTCTATTTTTTAGATACTTTATAAACTTTAGTTGCCCGCTGGTATGTTCATAACTATTTTATTATGTGATGAAATGGTCTCGGACTTCCTTTCTGTATAGCCATATTAAGAGCCATTTCATGTGTATTTCTCAAATACCAAATTAGCAATAATGCATACAAATGCGTGTTTACTTTTGCATTTAATTCATAGCTTAAGTGCATACAATATATATGACTGCAATTTTTCAGTATATTTGAAAATTTCAAAATGCTTTTGTGTATTTTGGGGTGGTAAGGTATACTCTATACTCTATAGTATGTTGTACTATGTTATACTATGCATAGATTAGTAAATATGACCATAGTTAGCGTGGAGTGGGTGTCGTGTATTCCTATAGGTTCTGAATCAATCCCCCTATTCCTGACCCTGTTCTGGTTAAACTAACTATCAAGTTAACTAACAGTCAGCCCATGAGGCAAGAAAAGCCCCCATGATGCAGATACCGTTATCTGACGCAGTCACACTACGGCACAGGAACGTGTTATCTGATTAGGTCATAACGCTTGAGATCTAATTAGACAAGCGACATTCCTCCAGCCCCTGATAAGGCATACGACGTTCTCATAACAAATCAAACCTATGACAACCTGGAAAATCCGTGCGGCCATTGTTTTGATTTCACAGAGAACTTTAGTAAAGAATGTGCTAACGAGCAAGTCGTATGACATCTTTATTGACGTATCTATGTCCATCCTTACGTCAATCTCGGCACCTTTAAGGTATAAATATTGCCGATCTTGCCCTATGCAAACACACGCGTGGTGACGAGACGGAGCAGCCATACTTGCCGAAGCCCAGAAGCAGAGCAGACCCCGCTGGCAGCAGCCCCGCCTTCCTGACGCGCTGAGAGACGCGCTGCTATCTCAAGCCGAGAGACCCAGCACCGGCGCTTTCGGGCAGCCCTCGCAGGCGGCCTGGAATATCGAGAGCAGAGAAAGAGATACCATTCCTCATTCATCCTAACTTCCAGGTACAGAACTGAATAACCCCTCACAGAGAATTCTTTAGTTATTCACTTGGCAAAAACAAACTTAACTTAAACTGTAACTTTCTATTCCCGCCTACGCATTAGACTTAGGTCAGGTACACGGGGTAGGCGTATTTAGAAACACCAGTTGAGTACGTTTAGTCAAATGTATATGTGTATGTAAATATATTTTAATCATTTTAAACATCATATGGCTCAGAAACCATATCAATGTTTTTACAGTATTATTTTATACTATTGCTTTTAATGTATGCACTTTACTTAACTATAAGTATCGCAATAATATCGATCCATTTCTCTTGTACGAGAAAAGAGACTGATCAATAAACAACACCTTTTTATTGAACACGCCCGTCTCTTCCTTTTCTCTACAATCTGATGAGACTAAGAATGCACGTACTGACTGAGTAAAATAATTGCCTTGTGCTCACACGACTCTCGAGATTGACTCTTGATTAGGGGAGAGCAAAGTTGTCATGTTCTATGGTTGTCAGAAACTAAATCCCTTCTTGTCTAATCAGGGAAGTTAATTCCTCCTTGAACATTCGAGAAAGTTTCTAGCGAACTCTGAGCTACGCTGGCAAACCCAAAACTTAAGTCTAGTATCGACAGTAGTAGACCTAGTTAACGTCTGGCCTAGGCCTTTACTGCTGTAGGTATTATTCCAATGCGCAGAGCCTATTGGGAAGATAGGAGCTACACTACAGTACCACAGAAATACCTGGACACCCACACTCAGCTCATGCTTGCGGCGGACTGCCTAATGCGGTCACGCCTGTTTATTTTTGTACGTGCTCCGCCTTTCGGGGCAAGTGCTGGGGCTGGACATTTCCGGCACGTGCGTCAGCACCAGGAGCTGGCACGCTAACTCACCACAGTAAGAATGGAGGGATTCAACCTACAGAATGATGATGAGCGAGTGGGGTCATTTGCAGAGTGTGCACCGGAGTGTGAACCACCTCTAGGCTGTAAACCATTTTTGAAGAACTTGAACAATTCCCATTGGTGAACTATTTTTAACCTGTTAATTTCCAAAGTGTTTTTTAAATGAGTCCCTTCTTGTTGAAAATATGTAGTGGCAGTTTCAGGCTCCAGCACTAGCCAAATAGTAGGCGCTTGACCCAATATCATATCACATAATCAATATGAATATAAGATGGATGCCTGACATTTAAACAAATACTCAGTATTCTCCAGGGACCAGTGGTGATCTTGCCCAGCAAAGATTGCCGGTGGCTTCGAATAACTCTCCTATGACACTTAGGGTTGATTTAG
The DNA here is from genome assembly GCF_964261635.1 of Lissotriton helveticus. Taxonomy (NCBI): domain Eukaryota; kingdom Metazoa; phylum Chordata; class Amphibia; order Caudata; family Salamandridae; genus Lissotriton; species Lissotriton helveticus. The sequence continues at coordinate 595,872,079 of NC_136065.1, read as the reverse complement.
ATTTGCATGCTACAGAAAACCTTTGCTTGCTGGAAGGAGTGCTAAGTTTTAAGGTGCATCGACTAGTGGAATTCCTTCCACCCTTTTTCTAGCTTTTTTTTCATCTCTTATTCAGGCCTCAAAGTGCTTTCTCAAAGGTCCAATAAGTAATTAGTTAATCGGTTGTGCGAGGATGGGAGATGGGTTTTGGGAGTAGCCAGATGTATTACTTTTGAGTTTTGGTGTCATTAGTGGGGTGTGAAGAGTGTGTTCCAGTCCTGGCACAAGAATGCATGCCTGGTAGCTTATACTTGTGGTTGAGAGCAAAGACGTGAGAGGATGGTATTGCAAGCAGCATATGCAAACAAGACAAATGGTTGGAGCGTGGGAGTTTACCCGGGTCCAGCATTTGGGGAAAGCCAGAGCATCTGTCGTGTGATGACTGAAGAAGGGTGCTTACAATAGTCACAACTCTTTATTCTGGGCTTCAGGTATAAGGTTGAGGTCCTCCAGAACTGGTGCAGCAGCATGTATGCTCAGCTTACTCTTGTGAGCAAAGGAGAGAGAGGATAGGATAACAAACTCCATAAACAAACCATTCAATAATTACAGGATGAGGTTCAGTTGAGTCTGTGTTCGAGAAAAGACAGGTTTTTATTTCCTTTGTGAAATATCAAAGATTCTTGATGAACCTGGTTCTCTTTCGGCGTATGTTCCAGTGCTTGTAGCAACCACTCAAGCAAGTTGTTGTTGACTGCGGATTAATATGTGTGAACCATACTAAATTCAAGCATTCTCCTTCGATTGAATGACCTGAGTTTGGACTGTACGTCCTAACCCATGAATCACTCAATGTGAAACACAAAGGGCTTTGAAGGATACTCTCCCTGGAGCTGCTAACCACTGGAAAGCTCGGAGGTATGCTTGACGGGGGGAGGTCATCTGAGGTAGTCTACTCTAGAATTGACACTTCCCCCGAAAAATACAGGTTCTCCAATTACCACCCAACCCTAAATGTGGCCATAGTTTGACAAGTCCAGATGGGATCTCAAAATTCCACATCTCTTTCGAGACAGGAGAATATAAACAGATGTTGCAGCTCTTTCCTGATTTAAAGCATTACTATTAATGCAATTTAGATACACAAAGCCCAGCCTGCCTCTCTTGTTTACTCTATATACTTCCCTAAAATACATAATTCTGAATAGTGCACTGTGCATCTCGAAATACATTTGAGACATTCCAACAATGTCAGCTGATGTACCCCCTCTCCTAAAAATATAAAGTACGTTTTCATAAAGTGCATTACAAAAATACACATAATTCTTTTTACGGAGTTATAGCGTGAACTTGACCCGAAGGTATCGAGTATCAGAGCGTTTTACAGGAGTACCAGTGTGTGAATTTTTTTTCTTCAAAGGAAACAGATGCTAAAATGGGACCAGTGAATTGATATGGTAATTGGTCCATGCTCTTGGGAAGGGATAAACACAGGAAGAGACATGACGCAAGCATGTCATAGACAAATGGGAAGAAAGAATAGGAGAGCGACGATTGAGCAATGGGAAGCCTAGGTGCGGGCTGAAGCCCACAAAGTATATACAACATGTCTCAAAGAGACAGCCCAAGCGCTGTCTAGCTGAGACCTAAAATTGGTTCTCCATCACTGGATCTTGATCGCCATTGACAGGCACAGCCCACTGCTGCGTCCAAGAGAAAGCTAGGAGGCATCAAGGGTTAATTACACAGATTATTCATTCCAGCCTACCCTAATTGTGTTCCCTGTCTTCAGAATAAATATAATGATGTTTCTAAAATAATATCATTGACTTTCGGTATGGTGCCAGAATATCATTGCCTAAATATCGATAACATAGATATTGCTGTATTGGACTTAAAAACAGAAAACTTAAACCCAACGAAGCAATATTTTTTTGAATGTTATTTTGCCCACAATATTTTTGTCAGAAAAAATTTGAGCAACAATATTCTGACATGTAACTGAGTATTGGATAGTACTAAAACTAGGATATTTCCTCTTAAGCATCTTAAGATCTTGAAAAGCTGTGAGAGGCCTGTTGTTGCCTTGAAGAACAGCCCTGAAATTGCAGAAAATATCTGGTGCAGATACCCCAAAAGACCCTATCAAAGCTTTAGAAATCATAAAACATAAGTTCAATTGCTGCCAAGACCCCCTCAATCTAAGTACTATTCGTGAGGGACAGCTTTTGAGAATTACGTCAAGACCTGACTTGCAGGAAAAGATGGCTTCCGGGAGGTAATGAGGAAATTAGTGGACATAAGAATGTGCCTTTTCGCAAGAAAAGTGCAGTATAATGGAAATCCTGTCCATAACCTGGGTGGAGACAAAGGACTTGATCCTTGGAAAGCCAGTGGACCGGTTAGATGGGTCTAGGTGGTTAGGATACAGACCAAGATGCCCCTGTGCCCAGACTTCCAAACCTGAAAAAAGGCGCTGCTGCCCACAAGTGGTCTGAACCACCCAAACACCACAAATGACGTTCCTGGGTTAGGGGAAGAAGGTCAGTGGCATAAAAACGCGAGGTTACCAGTGTTGTCCTGTGCCCCACTTGCAATCTCAGGATAGTCACTTGAGAGTAATCTACCGTAAGGTAGCGAAGCAGGAGAATGTTGTTAGCTCTCTTGGGACCGTTATCAAGAACGTCAACATATTTGTTCAACCATGGCCAAGTTTGGGCTCCAGAAAGTGGTGGAAACTCAGCTAAATAATATTATAAAACGTAGAGCCAGTGCTTCATTTTGGCCAGTGGTTTCCAGTGCTCAGCACTCGCACTTAATTGTCAGCACTGGCCCTTTTGAGTCTGCTACATGGTGGCGCTGTATGTCTCATTTAGAAATCAGGGCAAGAACAGTTGTTTATTCATTCAATACAACATAAAAATGGCTAATACCTGCCGTCCAAGCCGTTCTTATAGCACCGGGTGCATGAAATAGTTTGATTTGTCACAGGTGTAGCAGTGTGATGGTCATCAGTTATATTGGTAGCGTTATTGACAGTGCTGGCAAGGGCAGTAGGTGTTGCAAGATGCAGTTGCCTCTTGTCAAGGCCCTGGCACTTTTTTTTTATTTTTACAAATTGAGCTCTTCGTAGAGCCATTGACACCTTGCCATCCGAGCGACAGGCAATTTAACCATCGGATTTACTAACTCATATAGCAAACCCTCAATTTGAAGGAACCCTTTCTTGATTAAAAAGAAGCCGTATTCTGCATTCTTGAAACAACAAACTTTGGAATCTGGACCTATTTATAAACTTTAGAACTCGCACCAAATCACCTATTCTGTATTTTCTATTACAGTTTATCAGGCGGGAAGAGGGATGGCCCTATATACCAGGTGAAACTGGCTGCTCGCCAGAATCTTGCGGCTACAGGTTCCTAGGAAATAATTATGATATTTTAGTCTGCCACGTCCCCCCTCGGGCGCTTCTCTGATAGGAAAAATGTAAACACTTTTTGAGAAATCAGGTATCGCAATCCTTGACAGTGTTTCTTCCTGCACTTGGAAGTGTGCCTTATTTGGTTTCTGTGCCACGGGGTGTAGCACGAATAGTTATTCTGCGTGTGTTTCACAACTGTTACTTGAAGTCGAACAAGTTTAACAAGTCATTTTTCTGAGGAAAAGGCGGAATACTTAAAAGAACCAATAACGTCAAACAGCAAAGCGAGCGGTCGAAGGCTGTAACAAGACGTTTAGAAACCTTAGGCGGCGACTCAAAACAAGCATTGGCCATGCCAATAGGTCTCGCCTGTGGACGAGCTATTTTTGGCTTAGCCGATAGGGTGGGTAGTGGAGTGTGTGGGGTAATATTTGTGGATGAAGTGGTGGAGGTGCAAATATGACCAGATAACGAGATTTAGGACCCTGTTTACAGCCAGCGGAGCTGGGTAAGCGTCTCAAATGCTCCAGGCCAGATTAAAGAATACATATAAGTACACACACAGGGATCAGATCAACATTGCTGCAGCACGCCACACACACACACAGGTAGCAGAGTAGTGTGACCAGGCGTCCCCGTTTTGCCAGGACGGTCCCTGTTTTTCAGCAGCTGTCCCAGCAGATTTCAAGAAATGTAGCTCATGTCCCGGTTTTTAGAGAGGGTCGGCTAAAAACGGTGGGAGGTGTTTTCTATATTTTACAACGCAGGGATAGTTAGCAGTTGTTTCAAGAAATCAATTTAATTAACAGGCAAGCCACTGGGTTTAAACATGGCATTTTAATTAGGTTCTTACTGCCTGTTCTGTGATTCTCTGCTGAGGAGCGCTCTCATCGCTTCAAGTAAAATTGTAGTCCTTCTTCTATTTTCGTGAAATTTCCTCGTTTTGGGCTTTAAAATTCTGGTCACCCTATAGCAGAGGGCAATTTTAAAGTCACAGTCAGGCAAAGTGTCAACCACTGCAAGTTAGAGTAATACATTTTTGGGGGATTTCAAAACTGCAGCAGGGATCTGCAGTCACACACTAAAGATTCCCCATTTAGGCTCTCCGTGTGTGTTCCTGTCTTGTGCAGGGGCATACAGTCACTGACGGAATTAAGTTCTAGAAGAACAGGACAATTGGATCAAAGATCCCCCATTCATACTCTGCTGTGAAGCAGCTTTAACCACTGCATTAAAAAAAAGCAGCCAGGTACCCACAAGCCTCGATCAACAAGCACTTTTGCATAGCCAATAGGTCTTGCTTTTGGGATTTTATAAGTATTGAGCATGGTAAGTGCTGACATTTTAGGTATTTGTTAAGGATTTATAGTGCGCCCTTCAGCTTTTAAGCACAAGCAAAGGGTTAATAGTGTTAACGCGGGATTACTGGTTACTAGTTACCTTACCAGATCCCAAACCAAGTAGACTGGATCGTTGGTACCTGTCATTGAGTAAAAGGCAATCTAACAATAGGTCAATCAATTAAGAACTTACACCACTCTAAATGACCACTGACCATGATTAAGTTTCAAAAAATTTAATATAAAACCAAAGATAACTGAAGATACAAACTTCTTAAGATGAGATTTAAAAGGTAAACTGGTATCACTATGAACATAAATTCTTTGAATAATCTGAGTCTACAAAACAGAATAATGAGTACAAGTTCGAAAATCATTAGGTTTGCAAGAATCGATATAAGTTGCAACCTAAGAGTCATTACAGAAAAGAAAATTCAGGTTAGTCTGTCCCTACACTAGAACTGCATTTCCTCACTCCCTTCCGTAAGCTTATTCCAAGCCCCAATCCATAATATTGTATGCAGCCCCACATTCGTTGCCATATAATGAGCTGGTGTACCCTCCGGCGGAGCCTCTTCCCCGTAATAATGTTCACTTCTTTTTCTTTTAAAAATCCCTTTCAAACACTTAAAGCACTTCATGATTTCTCTTTTCTCCGCGTTTGTTTACTTCCTGATGACAATCTACCAATCACCGTGCTGTTCTCGCTAACTGGCCTATCCGAGCGCGGCTCTCCTCCTACGTCACTCTAGCCGCCCAACCAGAGCGCGGCTCTAGCTAACGTCACACCAACCGCTCAATCACAGCGCGGCTCTAGCCGACGTCACCCGTCCCCCTTCGCCGCAGTTCCCCTCCTTTTTCAGCTCGTCTCCTCGGTCATGCATGCGTCCCATTCATACTCTGAAAAATGATTACTTCCGTCCAAGCGATCACCTTTCTTGACTGTACGCCCACAGTCTTTTCTGTAGTTGTCACCTTAACCTGACGAAATGTCTTTCCGTTTCCAGACAATCGCCTTCTCTGATAGGTTACTCACACACAGTAACTTTCGACCAGCGTCCGTTACTCATACGTTCACTCTTACACTCCCCCTATCTCGGTCCCACGGCGGTCAATGGTACCTCGTGACCTCCGTACTCTGGTCGACAACTACTCGGGATGTTCGATACACCCAAACCACTTAAGCTCTGGCCTGAACTTAAGATTCACCAGTTCACCCGTTTACCAGGTAACCAGTTTACCAGGTTGCGCGCGCTCACAACCTTCTCTCATTCACACTACAGGCATTCAACTCCGCAAGACATTACAATACAAATACCACACAAAACACCGCAATCTGTTCACGCATGACCCTTGTTATACTCACTCTCCTCCGATACTGCTGCTTTTCTCGCACCGTCTGCACCTTCGGCTTCACGATTCTTCCGCTGCTCGTCTCTCGATGTCTAGGGGCCTTGGGGTAAACTAACCTCTCTAGATTACCTTCCTCAAGAAGATAACCATCCTAAACTGCTACCAACTGTTAACGCGGGATTACTGGTTACTAGTTACCTTACCAGATCCCAAACCAAGTAGACTGGATCGTTGGTACCTGTCATTGAGTAAAAGGCAATCTAACAATAGGTCAATCAATTAAGAACTTACACCACTCTAAATGACCACTGACCATGATTAAGTTTCAAAAAATGTAATATAAAACCAAAGATAACTGAAGATACAAACTTCTTAAGATGAGATTTAAAAGGTAAACTGGTATCACTATGAACATAAATTCTTTGAATAATCTGAGTCTACAAAACAGAATAATGAGTACAAGTTCGAAAATCATTAGGTTTGCAAGAATCGATATAAGTTGCAACCTAAGAGTCATTACAGAAAAGAAAATTCAGGTTAGTCTGTCCCTACACTAGACTAAGTGACATCCCTACTTAACAAGATCTTTACCCCAAAAGGTGTCAGCCGTGGTGACTTCCTAAGAAGATCACGCACTTCTCTTTGTCTCTTCTCTGACAATGGGTCTCTCCTGATCAGCCTATCTGCCTACCCATCCGCTTCCTTAGGCTCCCAAAATCATCTGCTCTGCTCTCCTCCCGGGTCGCTTTCCCTAATACAAAATCACATTTCCGATAGGAACGCCCCTTGGGACGCCCCTCACGTGGTACACCTTTGCGCGGTAAACTCCATGATGGTACTCTTCAAGACCCTCGTTAAAGTTGACCTTGGTTCCCAGGCTTCTTCTCCAGTGCGCCGGTACCCCCTGAAATTCCTGAAGACTCCTACAGGCCTGCGCCAAGCGCCACTGAACAAAGCTCCATTCATTTCGACTGATTAGGACCCCTCGCACCTGCATACAGGCCGTCCTACAGTGGGCCTCAAATTCCAGACTCCACCATATCTATAGGTCGTAAAACATATGTAAAGCTCTGTACTTGGCGCCTCTCGACTTCTCCTCTAACGAGCACATTGCAGATCAAAGGAGCATCATTATCAGTTCGGGCCTACTTGATTTACATGAAGCGGGTCCCTACACTCTGAAAACATTTAACTTGATTTAAACAGCATTCTTAACTAACATACGTTTCTAAAAGCAACACATCTATAAAGCATATATTTCAATACTAAATTCGATAATACATTTTGGAAGAACCACGTTAACCCCACCTCACATTATTTTAGCAGCACGTTTAGATTTGCTGTGAATTGCCATGAGGCCTACACAATTTAACTGGTTTGCAAGGTTCCACTTAACTCTTACATGATTCCTTTAACATGAGAACGTGAGGTTTTCATATTCATTCCAACATTTCTACATTAGTCTCACACTGCTATGATTATTGTTACCGTACTTGAACACTCTATACATTTCACTACTGAATATAAGACACTCTGGTGCAAGGTATATGTTAACTAACTACGTGCTTGTAAATATGGTGCACTTATACATTTTTTCTCAGACTAGTGCTCTCTCAGTCCCCCCTTTGATGACCTTCAGGGGTCATCACTATCAAAACACCATCACAAAAATGTAGGACCCTTCAAAGTGAAGTCGTGGCAGTGCCACCTCTTTTCATTGTCTCCAATGCCTTCAGACTCCTATATTGAGTATCCTGCATCGCTGTCAACTTTCTCTCCTGTTCTCTCATAGATCTCTGCAACCTGTTTGCTCTATACCACTGATACAAACGCACCAATCCCCACAAAGTGATTACACAAATCACAATTATGATGATGGGTTTCAGTATGTACCAAACGATACCCTTTCCTAGGTTGGCAAACCAACCTCCAACTTTACCCATTCCATGACCTACTTTTTCCCACACGTTTACTTTGGTCAGATCCTCAATTTCGTGGTGAATTGCAGTGATGTTTCGTATGTATTTCTCTAGAGGTTTTGAATTGTCCGGAATGTAAGTGCAGCATTCCTGGACCTTCAAAGCCTTGCAAACTCCTCCCTCCTTGGCTAACAGAACGTCTAAAGCAAGTCGGTTCTGAAGAACCATTGCCCTGATCGATTGCATCTCACCTTCCACCAGCATTAATGATCTAGCAGTACTGGCAGATAGCCTATCTACGACTGTAGCCAACCTCCTAAGCTTGATGTCATTCAATATCAATCCCAAAAAGGGAAATACCACCCCAAATACATCTCCAACCACTTCTTCAGTGGCAAGATCTCTTCTCCCTCTAGCTTGTTTTCCTCTCTTTGTTGTCTCTAAATTCTCGGCATGGTATATTTTGGGAAAGACAATCGCTAAATAGCATGATCCGTACCAATTATCTGGTAACCTCACATAGGCATTTCTTCCACATACAAAATATACATTTGGTATGGCTTGCATTTCTTTCAAAAAGTCTTTGGAGTAATACTCCAACTGGAAAGCATGTTCACAACTGACTTCCCCTACGAACAAGTTCTCATAATAAGAGTAACTTCTGTGTATACATAGTTTCCCCCTTTTCTCTTTATCTAAAGCAATTGGACCCTTGCTACCCTTCCTTTGGTGTTCCCTTTCCTCCTTGGTCCAATCTGTCTCCCATTGTCCTGAAGCTTTTTGAATATTCTGTCTTCTGTATCGAGTATCCACCTGCCCTATAAACTTCTTTTCAATTTCTGATACTTGACAAGTCAAATTGTTTCTTCGGGCATGTGATGTGTCTAACGTTCCCCATGGAAGAAACCATTTCTGTAACCTCTCTTCACTCTTGTAATAGTCCCACTTATTTAAATGCTTGTAATTTGGGACCTCTGGCAATGTCGAGTCGAAGTTCGAGAAATAATACTCGAATCCTTCTCGTCCATAGAATATGCTCAACAACAAACTGCATGTGATTCCATATGTCAATGGAAGATGATGGTATCTGATACCCTCATCCACAGAAGCTGGTAACTGCATACAAACGTAGCAATTCTTCGCCTCCATGACATCAATGTACTCATAAAGTAATTTGGCATAAGCATTTGACCTGAAATTTCCCTGTGATTCGTCTGTGTGTAATCTTTTTATTTCCGCATCTAACAACGCTTTGTCTTTATCATTGATGTTTCCCTTATAATTAACAGTAGTGGTTCTCTGTGTTGAAACTCCCTTTATTTCTCTAACTGTAGTTGCATCTCTCTCATGTCCCACTATATATGAAATAGTAACCACTAAAGCTATAAGAGAAATCACCACTCCTAAAAGTGTGCCCACTATGCATTTTGCCCTGCGGTTCGGGTTGCCGGCCTCCATGTTCTCAAACAGCGTAGCTCTGGATGTTCTTCCAACATCAACTTCTCCTTCTCTCCGAACAAAGACTTTCTTTCAAACAATGTCTCTCTTTTGAACACTTAGAAGCTGACAATTTGCTCCGCAAAACAGTTTAAAGTCCTGTAGGAAATAGACAACCCTAGCCCTTCTCCATCCTCTAAAAGGGAGACCCTATCATTTTCTTCTTCCACTCGGCGCTAGGTTATCTTGCAGCAATATTTACAATTCCTTTTCAAAAGTCTTTTATCAATCAGAATCTATGAATGTTGCAAGGAGTGACACTACGTCTTCATAAATGTCCATCCGAAGAAACATTCCCTCAAGTATTGGGCATTCCTTGCAGCAACATGGAAATTCGACTGTCTCTAGGATTATTCTTCTTATTTCGCTCTGAACAAGAGGACGAACAAAATGAAGAGTTAATGTCTTTTCAATCTCCACTCCTGGTACTATCAGTTCTACATCCACAGTTACAAAGAGGTCCGTTCTGACCAGGATCACCTTCTTCACTTTCCCATTTCTACGCCCCTTTGAAGACATTTGCAACAAGGTGTTAGTCCAAAACAATGAGCGCTCCAAGAACTTCCACTACTCGCTCAAGCATTTCCAAACGAAGAAGAGTTCCCTCCAATATTGGATATCGTGAACAGCAAACTGGAAAATCAACTGTCTCTAAAATCAATTTTCTTATCCCGCTCAGGAGAGGAGGGTAGACGATGTTGAGTGTCAGCAACCTTTCGGCCTCCACACCTGGTAGCAGGAACCGTATTTGCACTGTGATGATCGGATCAGTTCTGATCAGGTTCACTTCCCTGACCCTCCCGGTTCTGTGACCCACGGACATCTGCAACGAGGTAGGTCCAATCAGGAGTAGAGTATCTTCTACTAGGCACTCGGACCCTCCTTGACCTTCTAGGACCTTCCTCGGCTTGATCCTGGGTATCTTCTTCTGGATCCGAGTCTTCGGATATAGGAGCAAGCGTTTCTTCCTGAGCCGACCTTAAACTTAGCCTCCTTCTTCTTTCTGGCCAAGTGGCAGCTCCAAGCCTTGTTCTCCTATTTCTCGTCCTCACACTCGGTTCTTGATCGCTCTGGTACTGATCTGTGTCTGAGTCGTATTCACTGCAGCTCTCTCCTTCAGTTGCGTCTTCAGTCTCACTGCCGTCCTGTCTTCTCTCTTCTTCTGGATCCGATGCGTTCCCAACTTCTTCCGACACCCCCTCAGCCGTTCCGATCCCCTCTTGTGACTCTTCTTCCACGCCTGAACTTTCGTCTGGGATAGGAGCTGTTTCTTCTAGAGGTGCTGGAACTCTTCGAGTATGGGATGCATGGATCCAATTTGGCAGCCCTCCGCACTTCACCGCGGTGTTCGTGATCAGGATTACCTGAAAGGGCCCACGCCAGCGTACATCTAGGCAGTTCATCCGGACGTGCTTCTTGACCAGCACCCAATCCCCTGGGTTCAGATCATGACACAGATTCCTTGATGCTGGAACTTCAGCCGCATGCACCTGAAGGGACACAGAATGGATGGCGTCAGACAGTCCCTTACAATAATCCAAGATCAGATCATCTGTAATATTCAATAGGGCAGCAGTTGGAACCGTGGGAAGTCTCATGGCCCTCCCCATCAGAATCTCGTGTGGAGAGAGACCTGTCCTCCTGTCAGGTGTGCTGCGCATGCTCATGAGCACTAAAGGAAGAGCATCTGGCCAACTCAAAGATGTGGATGCACAAACTTTAGCCAATCTATTCTTCAGAGTGCCGTTTACTTGTTCCACAATCCCTGAGGCTTCTGGTCGATAACTACAATGCAGTTTCTGATCGATCTTTAATGTGGAGCACAACATCTTCACTATTTCGCTGTTAAAATGTTTTCCTCTGTCCGATTCCAGAGAGGCAGGCACCCCGAAGCGCGGTATCAGCTCCCTGAGCAACAATTTAGCTACTGTGAGTGTATCGCACCTACGTGTAGGGTACGCTTCAACCCATCTGGAAAATATACATACAACCACCAACACATACCTAAGGCGGTTAACTCTTGGCATTTCAATAAAGTCTAATTGCATTCTATTGAAAGGCCCCCCCGACCTCCCAATGTGACTCAGTGTGACTGGTGTCCTTTTGCCTACGTTCAGTTGTTGGCAGGTAACACATCGCTTGCATACTGATTCTGCTGCTATTCTAAATTTAGGGCAATACCAAGTCTGCCTAAACACTCTCATCATAGCGTCTCTTCCTAGGTGTACTGGACCATGTATTTCTCTTGCCATGGGATTAGCTAATTCCTCAGGTAACACAGCCCTCCCATCTGCTGAAACCCAAAAATCCATTTCACTTCGCACACAACCTGCTATTTCCCATGCCTTTTTCTCAGTTTCCGGTGCGTTCTCCTGCATTACCCTTAAATCTTCCCAGGTATCCACGGTCTCTAACATCATGCTTAATTCTGTCTTTTCTTCAGCACCATCAATTTCCACTTTTGAGAAAGAATAATTTTGTTCCGCACAATAGCGTGCGACCTCATCAGCGTACCTGTTGCCTTGTGATACAAAATCTGTATTCTTAGTATGAGCTACACATTTTACTATTGCTATGGCAACTGGACCTTGTAATGCTTCTAACAACAATCGCACAAATTCTCCATTTCGAATGGGCGAACCAGAGGAGGTCATGTAACCTCTCTGAGACCACAACTGCCCGAAATCGTGAACCACACCGAAACCATATTGGCTGTCCGTGTATATGGTGACTCTCTTTCCGTTTCCTGCTATGCAGGCACGAGTTAGGGCAATGATTTCTGCTACCTGTGCGGAATGTACTCCTTCCAGGCAAGCGGCTTCCACAACTCCAGTAATGGTACAAACAGCATAAGCTGCTCTCAACCGACCAGTATCGTCTCTTAAACATGAGCCATCGACAAAGTAAATCTCATAAGGATCAGACAACGGCTCATCCACAATATCTGGTCTGGGTTTCGTGCATAGTTCAGTCACATCAAGGCAATCGTGGTCTTCACATCCTTCGCCTTCTATTACAGTAGGTAATGGCATCAAAGTAGCAGGATTCAAGACAGAGCATCTCCTGAGGGTCACGTTCTCCGCGGCAAGAATAACTTGCTCGTAGCGCGTGAGCCTGCTATTGGTCAGATGCTGCGTCTTCGTCCTGGTCATTAACAATTCTACAGAATGCGGTACATACACCACTAACGGATGTCCCATCACAATACTCTCACTCCTTTCAATGCTGACACCCGTTGCAGCAACGGATTTGAGACATCCGGGCAACGCTGCGGCTACCGGATCTAATGTAGCCGAAAAGTATGCAACTGGTCTACGGGCATTTCCGTGGGTCTGTGCCAAGACTGACAAAGCACATCCCTCCCTCTCACAGCAATAGAGTGAAAATGATTTCTCGTAGTCGGGCATCCCCAGAGCCGGAGCACGACACAAGTCGTCTCTCAGCTGCAAGAACGCCACTAGGCATTCGTCGTCCCATGGTATCGGATCACTCACCTCCTTGTGCGTCAGTTTCTGTAAGGGTTTTGCTTTCAGTGAAAAGTTAACTATCCACTGTCGACAATAACCAACCATTCCTAGAAACATCCGAACTTCTCTCTGTGTCGTAGGCGCATTCATCTTCATTATCGCCTCAATCCTCTCTGGGGACACCTTGCGTTTTCCCTTTTCTAACCGGTGCCCCAAATACTGTACTTCTGTCAGACAATACTGCAACTTGCTCGGAGATACCTTATGTCCATTTTCAGCTAAATGGTTCAATAAGGCAATGGAATCTACTTTACACGCTTCCTCAGTCTCTGACGCAACAAGTAGGTCATCTATGTACTGGACCAGAACCGAATTCTGCGGCAGTACTAGATTTTCGAGATTCTTCTTCAACAACTGGTTGAAGATAGATGGGCTGTCTGTGAATCCTTGTGGGATTCGACACCATGTTAAAACGCGATTTTCCATTTTAAAAGCGAAAAGATACCTGCTCTCTTCATCCAATGGGATTGAAAAGAAAGCCTGGCAAAGATCTATCACTGTGAACCATTCTGCTTGACATGGTATTTGAAACAGTATCACTGATGGATTCGGTACCACGGGACAACATGAAACGACTATATTGTTAATTTTTCGTAAATCCTGAACTATCCTGAACTTCCCGCTAGGTTTCTGCAAACCCATAATCGGGGAGTTACAAGGACTACCCACGATTTCTTTCAGTATTCCCTGTTGAATCATTGACTCGATCACAGGTTTTATTCCTGCAATCATTTCCTGGGACAATTTGTATTGAGGCGTTCTTGGAAACTCGGCATTTGGCTTTACCAGTATTTTTACTGGTTCTACCCCTTTAATCAATCCTATTTCTTCTCCTGTGAAATCCCATACCTCTGATGCCACTGCATCTCGTAAGTCTTGGGGAAGATCTTCTACGGTCAGAGTAGGATATAGTTCTACACAAGATTTTGAATTGGCTACCTTGAAAGTAGCATCATCGTCTGTAGTCTGTACCTCCACTCCTTGCGGGGTGCAGTATATTGTGCAGTTCAATTTGCACAACAAATCCCTTCCTAACAGACATACAGGACTCGAATCACAAACCACAAACTGATGTTCGTTCATATGGTTTCCTATCTTCACAGACACTGGTTCTGTCAAGGGACTAGTCAGCCTTTTGTTTGCGACTCCTACCACTTGAATTGTTTCCCCTGACATCGGCAAGTCTGGAACCACCGCTGATCTCAGAGTTGATCGAGTAGCTCCAGTATCCACTAAGAACGTTGTAGGACACCCTGCCACTTCTGCCTCAACAAACGGCCCTCTCTGATCCACCTCTAGGACTGCCCCGAGGGTACAGTCCTCTTCTCTACTCACACGTTGTCCTGTCAATGGATCAATATAATAACACTTTTCTTCCTCGATAAAGAGAGGCATTTGTTTAAAGACCTTTCCCCCTGTCGCTATTTTCGGTGGCTGTGGGAACTGGGCCCGTGGAGCCGAAGTCCCCCCTTTGGCCACCTTGCTTCCTGGAACTGTCACCTTTGGAGCTGGAACTTCTTGAACCTGCTCTTCTACTTCCAGCTCTCCATTTTCAGGGTTAAAGGGACACTCGCGTCGCCAATGTCCCACCTGGTGACACTGGTGGCACTTTGTCGTCTTCTTAAGAGTGGCAAAGTCTACCCTAGGTCTCTGACCTTCTTCATTATCCTTGTTCTGACCACTTGACCTCAGTCCCATTGTCCCCGTTCCCTGTTTCTGCTGTCCGCCCTTCCCGGCTGACTGCATTTGCACCACCATCAATTTCTCCTTTAGATTCTTGGCTTTAGAATCTATTTCGTCACTACAGTATCTCGCATATCGCAGGATCTCATCTAGTGGTTTGTTTTGCCAACATATTAAATGTTGCTGAATCATCAAACAAATATCAGGTCTCAACCCCAAAACAAACTTTGACACAAACTGCCCTATATCTTTGGGATCCATTACATCGAGTCCACTGTATTGCTTGAATGTTTTCAACAACCTCTCATAAAACTCATGAACGGTCTCCTTTGGTTCTTGTCTCGTTCGGTCTATTTTTACCCAATCTATGTCCTGTGGTGGTACCTTATCTTTCAGCCAAGCTATTACCCTTTCATACTCTTGCATGACAATCTCGGACGGTCCATTAGTTCGAACATCCCTCACTGGTTCAGTATTTGGCCATTCAACACTAGTCTTGCATGGTGTCCACAAATCAGATGGGACCACGATGTCAAACAACGTGTTCAAATCAATCCACAATACTTTCGAGATCTTTACAAACCTTTCTACCTGCTTATACCACTCTACTGGATTGTCCCTTAACTTCGGAAATGAGTTGGTAAATGCAGATAAGTCTCCTCTACTCCAGGGCACATGTACATAATTTCCGTTTGATATTTCTCGCAAAGGGAATGCCTCCATCTGCATTACCCTTCCCTCTGGGGTCATCACACTTGTACTCCGCCTAACAGTGCCCTTTTTCGACCACCTCTCTTCCCATTTGTCCAGTTCTCTCCACACCCTTATTCCTGATACCAATTCTCTTATGTGTGTTTTTAATCCTGTAGTTCTCTTCTCATCTAGGTCTTGGTCCGAGTACTGTAATCTGTGGTTACTCTGCAATGCCCTTGTCCTAGATAAATCTACGGCGTACCTGTCTGCCAAATTGGTCAGTTTCTCATGAAACGCTCTAGCTTTCCTAGTAATATCCTTTGCCATGAACAACAGCTCATCCTGTTCATACAATTCTATCCTTTCTAAAAGCAATGTACCATCAATTATCTCATCGACATCTGATTTTAAACTGGTGACATCAAGTCTCTTTGCCTTAATTGCAGCTTTCAACACACTAGATTTAGGTACTCCATCCACATCCCTCCCATCCCAGCTCCGAGTTCTGCGTTTAGGCTCCGGTGAGTTATGCGGAGTCTTCCCCTGCTCCCACCTCTCCAGATCCCATGCTTTTCCATCCTCTCGGGGTGGATGGTGAAATACTCCATTGCTTCTCATATTCCCACCTTCCCCGTTCTGCCTGTTCTCTCTGGATGTATAGTAAGGCATTCCATTGCTCCCCCTTTCCTCACTATTTCCCTGTGATTCTTGATTACTCGAGGCATGGCGGGACCTATCACTGTTCTCCTTTCTCCAATGTTGGACGTCTTCTCCGAGTGCATGATGAAGGCACCTAAACCTATTCTGAAAAGCATGTACCATCTGATCTCCACCTTTCTCCCAGAGACGGGACATCTCCTCACACTCTACCCTCCTACCATTTTGCTCCTGCTGTTCCCTCTCATCCATAGGACGTGTAACTCCTCTATTCTCCTGACTTTGGCCTTCCCGCCCCTGACTGCTTTCGCTGGCCCCACAATGAGATACAGTCCCATTACCTCTGCTTTCCCACTCTGGTTCTGGTCTTGACCTGTTACTCGGGGTTACTACGGACCCATCCCATTCCCTCAAATCAGCTCTTAATTCTGTATAGGACTTTGGCCGCGGTCCCCTTAGGTCCATCTGTCCTCTCTGACCTCCCTGTCCTGAGTTGGGACCTACAGTTGTATCTAATGGGGTGTTCCACGTTACCGATCCTGGCAATTGTTTCCATGCATTTGTCACATTATTCCTCCTTTCCATCTCAATCCTTTCTCTATCCAATTGCCTCTGTTCTTCCTCTCTATCTCTCTCAGGGTTATAGATCGATACTATAGGTCCTATGGTAACAGGCACTTGAAGAGCGTCTGGCAATCCAAAAGACTCAACCCTTTCGGTGGTTGGCGTTTTCTGCACCACAAACCTTCCCACTACACTCTGTACAGTGTTGTTGTGAGGTGTCTCCTCGCTTTTGATAGGTGTCCATTCTGATACGGGGAGTGGTGTATACCCCTCTATTACAGTCCCACCTTCCCTTGCGAGTCCCCTATCTTCAATCTCCCTAACTCTCGGAGGTGGTCTATCTAACAGCAACCTGTTTATCAGGTTGTCTTCCGACTCACTTTCTTCGTCCTCTTCCATGAGGTTTCCTCCTCCTCCCACCTCCCTCATGGGATACAATTTCTCTACTTCAATAGCCTGTACCCTCCATCTCTTTGCCTCCTCGTCCCATTTGGAATCTCGCACTGCTCTTACCGATCGCGTCAGTCTTTGTTGACGCCTGTTCAAATTCCTGTCGTGTGCAGCCCTAATCCATGCATTAAGGGCCTCAAACTGTGTTGGCCTAGGTGAGGGTTTCAATGAGGACATGGTTGCTTTTAGCCGATGCAACACCTCTAACTTAAACGTCCCATACTTCGGGAACTGCATTTCCTCACTCCCTTCCGTAAGCTTATTCCAAGCCCCAATCCATAATATTGTATGCAGCCCCACATTCGTTGCCATATAATGAGCTGGTGTACCCTCCGGCGGAGCCTCTTCCCCGTAATAATGTTCACTTCTTTTTCTTTTAAAAATCCCTTTCAAACACTTAAAGCACTTCATGATTTCTCTTTTCTCCGCGTTTGTTTACTTCCTGATGACAATCTACCAATCACCGTGCTGTTCTCGCTAACTGGCCTATCCGAGCGCGGCTCTCCTCCTACGTCACTCTAGCCGCCCAACCAGAGCGCGGCTCTAGCTAACGTCACACCAACCGCTCAATCACAGCGCGGCTCTAGCCGACGTCACCCGTCCCCCTTCGCAGCAGTTGCCCTCCTTTTTCAGCTCGTCTCCTCGGTCATGCATGCGTCCCATTCATACTCTGAAAAATGATTACTTCCGTCCAAGCGATCACCTTTCTTGACTGTACGCCCACAGTCTTTTCTGTAGTTGTCACCTTAACCTGACGAAATGTCTTTCCGTTTCCAGACAATCGCCTTCTCTGACAGGTTACTCACACACAGTAACTTTCGACCAGCGTCCGTTACTCATACGTTCACTCTTACACTCCCCCTATCTCGGTCCCACGGCGGTCAATGGTACCTCGTGACCTCCGTACTCTGGTCGACAACTACTCGGGATGTTCGATACACCCAAACCACTTAAGCTCTGGCCTGAACTTAAGATTCACCAGTTCACCCGTTTACCAGGTAACCAGTTTACCAGGTTGCGCGCGCTCACAACCTTCTCTCATTCACACTACAGGCATTCAACTCCGCAAGACATTACAATACAAATACAACACAAAACACCGCAATCTGTTCACGCATGACCCTTGTTATACTCACTCTCCTCCGATACTGCTGCTTTTCTCGCACCGTCTGCACCTTTGGCTTCACGATTCTTCCGCTGCTCGTCTCTCGATGTCTAGGGGCCTTGGGGTAAACTAACCTCTCTAGATTACCTTCCTCAAGAAGATAACCATCCTAAACTGCTACCAACTGTTAACGCGGGATTACTGGTTACTAGTTACCTTACCAGATCCCAAACCAAGTAGACTGGATCGTTGGTACCTGTCATTGAGTAAAAGGCAATCTAACAATAGGTCAATCAATTAAGAACTTACACCACTCTAAATGACCACTGACCATGATTAAGTTTCAAAAAATTTAATATAAAACCAAAGATAACTGAAGATACAAACTTCTTAAGATGAGATTTAAAAGGTAAACTGGTATCACTATGAACATAAATTCTTTGAATAATCTGAGTCTACAAAACAGAATAATGAGTACAAGTTCGAAAATCATTAGGTTTGCAAGAATCGATATAAGTTGCAACCTAAGAGTCATTACAGAAAAGAAAATTCAGGTTAGTCTGTCCCTACACTAGACTAAGTGACATCCCTACTTAACAAGATCTTTACCCCAAAAGGTGTCAGCCGTGGTGACTTCCTAAGAAGATCACGTACTTCTCTTTGTCTCTTCTCTGACAATGGGTCTCTCCTGATCAGCCTATCTGCCTACCCATCCGCTTCCTTAGGCTCCCAAAATCATCTGCTCTGCTCTCCTCCCGGGTCGCTTTCCCTAATACAAAATCACATTTCCGATAGGAACGCCCCTTGGGACGCCCCTCACGTGGTACACCTTTGCGCGGTAAACTCCATGATGGTACTCTTCAAGACCCTCGTTAAAGTTGACCTTGGTTCCCAGGCTTCTTCTCCAGTGCGCCGGTACCCCCTGAAATTCCTGAAGACTCCTACAGGCCTGCGCCAAGCGCCACTGAACAAAGCTCCATTCATTTCGACTGATTAGGACCCCTCGCACCTGCATACAGGCCGTCCTACAGTGGGCCTCAAATTCCAGACTCCACCATATCTATAGGTCGTAAAACATATGTAAAGCTCTGTACTTGGCGCCTCTCGACTTCTCCTCTAACGAGCACATTGCAGATCAAAGGAGCATCATTATCAGTTCGGGCCTACTTGATTTACATGAAGCGGGTCCCTACACTCTGAAAACATTTAACTTGATTTAAACAGCATTCTTAACTAACATACATTTCTAAAAGCAACACATCTATAAAGCATATATTTCAATACTAAATTCGATAATACATTTTGGAAGAACCACGTTAACCTCACCTCACATTATTTTAGCAGCACGTTTAGATTTGCTGTGAATTGCCATGAGGCCTACACAATTTAACTGGTTTGCAAGGTTCCACTTAACTCTTACATGATTCCTTTAACATGAGAACGTGAGGTTTTCATATTCATTCCAACATTTCTACATTAGTCTCACACTGCTATGATTATTGTTACCCTACTTGAACACTCTATACATTTCACTACTGAATATAAGACACTCTGGTGCAAGGTATATGTTAACTAACTACGTGCTTGTAAATATGGTGCACTTATACATTTTTTCTCAGACTAGTGCTCTCTCAATAGTGTCTGCCTCCTCCTTATAATGTGCTGAAGGCTGATGTAGCTGGTTGTTCCTAACACAAAGCGAGCTGTGCCTGCATCACACCCCCAGCCGCCCCACCTCCACCCCCAACCTCACACACCGGCACCACCTCAGTCTAGCTTTCAACCTCCGATTTAGTTTCACACGTCATATGTCGGACCTCTTCCGCCTCAGAGTGCAACTGATGCAAAAAACAATTAAAATGGTGCTGCGCCAACTTTAGGTAGTTATTAGTTAAAGAACAAAGGCTCATGAATCAAAAGGGCGGAAAAACAGAAAGCCAAACCAGAGTGGATTCTATGCATTGTCTAAAGTTATGCCCACTTGGCAGGCTTTAACGAGCTGGACTGATTCGTAGAAGAGGACACCAGATGTCCTACTAACGACGACCCCCCCCCCCCCGGTCGCCCTTACAGGCTTTGTCTGACAATGAGGTTCTTTCTTACACAAATATAGCCCTCCTGACTAGCAGGACGTCTACTAAAGTTGCTATCACCCGACCTGAGGGCCTTATAACCCCTCACTCAACCCATAACCTGGCAGTATGAGCGACTTAAGCGTTGTCTCTTTGGAATGTGGCTGGGGTATCTGCAAGGTTTGAAGACTCAGGGTGGGTCTAGTTCATTAGATCATTTAGAATTATTTGCCTACAGGAAACATGGGAGGTCGAGAGTATATTTTTTCTCAAGGGTTTTAAGACTTTTTTCATCCCAGCGGTGAGCTCAAGATCAGGTAGAGCAAGAGGGAGTCTTATCATTTTAGTAGCTCTTGATCATGGTGGGTTCGTGAAGCAACTGAAATGGGACTCCAAAGTTCTCCTGGGCCTCAAATTAATGGTGGGAAGATCGCTTCGCTTGACTGTAGTTAATTTTTATAATTCTTAGAAAGGGAAAGCAAGGGCTTCCAAGTCTACAAGAACTGAGAGGGGCCCTAGACTCGCTACCGGGAAAGGGCTTTTGGCTAAAAAAAACTAATTGTAGCTGGGGATTTTAACTACCACCTTTGCCCCAACTCAAGACAACTCCAGCATAGCATACAATCATGTATGATTAGGGAGGGACTGCATATGGAACACACCCCAAAAGGGCTTGAATTTAACTGTCTACTACACTCTTATAATTTAGTATTTACCATAGATAAGAGGCCGGAACCTTTTAAGACTGTAATTCCCCTATAAAGGTTGGGGCCATGCCACAATCATCAACTATATCTTTGTTCCTGCCACACTGGGAGGGTCACCACTCTGCTTTAAGATCTTACATAGTCCATATAGTGATCACAACCCCTGACACTAGTACTCGAAGGGGCGGGTAACCAGCCAACGCATTCTAGCATATCTGCAGGCTCATTATTTTGATCTGACCAGGGGAGAGGCCTACGCTGGTCACAGGTAGACCCTAAGGTTTTTATTTATTCTCTTTTTAAACCCCGACAACAGGAGATCCAAACCTGTTTAGAGCCATCAGCATCTGATGAGGTGACTATTACGTCTTTTATCGCCATCACACAGACAGTTTGTTAGCAGCTCCTGTAGCTCAGCCCCTCCCTGATCACCCAAAATAGTTTGATGGTAAGTGCTCTCGGACGCTTCGCATGTTGAAGAGGGCCTTGAAACAGATTCCCAGGGATAGAATATGGGTGACCAATTGCCGCACCAACTATAAGGGAGCCATATACTGAAACAAGAGCATATGTAACATGGAGCCCATGACTACATGGCAGGAAATAAATCCCAAAAGATAATCACAAGGACAAAAAGGCAAACAAAGGGAAACAAAAGGGAAAATGCTAATTCAGGGATTGATGCAGATGGAACTCGGCACAATGGAGCTAAAATTAGACCATGTCAGGTTTTTACACTTTTGGTTAGTGGCCTTCCCTGAAGCATGACTTATTTATTTATTTGAGAGTTTTATGTAGCGCTGGCTAGACCTGAGGGTATCACAGAGCTTTACAACATATAGGACTTGTGACAAATTAAGATAAAAATAAAATCTGAAATTCAAGTGTGTAGTGCACACCAAAGAAAAGCCTAATTGAAACTAATAACTGATTAACTGATGAACTCGCTTTGCACTAACTGAAATATTATAAAACATTTTGGTGTACACCATGGAAAAATAGTGTCAACTCAGCACAACCCAGCTCAGAGATACATATTAAGCAACATTTGGTTTTTATTCACACATTACTTATCAGCAGAGGCCCAGACATTGTGGAAGGGATCTATTGTGTCTTTGTTGAACTTCTGAAATTAATCACAGAGCTGGGGCCTTCAGAGCTGAAAACCGTTTAGTTGCCCACTTAGCCAGGCCCTAATTGCGATACCTCCAGCTTGCCCTTGCTCACACCCAGTCGCCATTCAGAGACCACCAGTATGTCTTAAGAAAACCTCATCTTACTTCTCAGTCACACACAGAAAGTGTAGTTACACAACAGTTATAGTTAAAGACGGAGAATCAGCAAGCGGGAATTATCCAGGGTAAAAAAATATTAAGTTATATAAAAATCAAGATGGCACCCACACATAAAAACAACTCCCAGAAGTAACATACCAGTAAAATGCAGAGCTGTCTTTCAGTGATGAAAGTTTTGAATGTGTTCAACTCCAATTTATTCTCCTTTATGCACTCATTTCTTTACCACAATTTTAGTCTATGATAAATATCATCCGGGTAAGACTTAAAATTACATGACATGAAAAGTGCTGAAAAAAAGAATCTACTTGATGTGCTCGGTATTGTTCGTAAGCCAATGAAGGGATCAGAAAGAAGGTAGGGTAGCAGAGACAGTAGAAGTCAGTAAAGGCAGAGGCCAACGAAGTGCTGACAGTGATGGACGAAGGTCTATATCTTTGTTAGACCAAATGACCGACTGAGAATCTCAAGTCAGCTGCAGGTGACAAGATTTTTTTTATTGATTTATTTATTTTTATATTTATATAGCGCATTACTACCTGGAAGCGTCTATGCGCTGATTTACAGATTTATGGGAAGAATAACGGGGTATGCACAGGTGAAAACATGTCATGTTTTTTAAGTTTCTTTCTCTGTCTTGAGTGCATGAGTATTTTTTATTTTCTTTGGTCCTGATTGAGAGAACATGTGTGATAAATATTCACCTTTTTTGCTGTAATGCTTTTGCATCCAATAAAAAGTGACTGAGTTGAACGTTAAAAAAAATAAAAACAGCATGTGTTAGCACCAGCGGATGTAGATACCTACATGTTCCATACCTAGGCAAGAAGGCAGAAAGGTAAGAAACCTGGTTAATGTGAAGAAAGAGGTCCTTTATGGTTCTGACGTGAGGGAAGGCAGGGAACTCGCAGTGTGCCCAAGGTAAACCATAAGCAAACCCTCATGGAATGTCAGCAGAGGGACAGAGCCAATCAGAAAGAGCTGCTCCAGACTGCGTCATGGAACTAGAGAGAGGACATACAGTATTGAATGTTTAGAAACATTGGACACTCCCACTAAGTATAACAAGCAGACAGAGGTCAGAACATTAGAAAAGGAGGCACGTTTTGTAATTATACATTGCCGACTAGTTTACAAAAGTGTAATTATTTATGGATTATTTTAGAGAGGAAGTATGTATTTAACGGTAGCTGGTGATTTTGAGACCTTACAAAATACACACAAGGCATTCTCGCAAAGGGGCGCGGCCTGCCAAAGCAAACAGATAGACGACGAAAAAGAATCCTGAGACTGCGTTCCCAGATGGGAGGAAGGGCCATTGCGCACTGTGCCCGGAGGAAGCGTGCCGATGGCCAGCAAAAACAATCACTTAGTGAAATCGCCTCAGCTGAAACAAGCATGCACAGGAGGGACAATTGATAGCAATAGAGCAATAGAAGGCCAGCATTTTGGAATGGCACAAGAAAGAACCAATCACAATTGGTGGATTGCCAAAAGTCCACGGAAGAGATACACCAGGTCTTGCAGACAGCGCAAGCGCTGTCGAGTGTGAGAACAGGTGCTGGTGGAAGGGGAGAATGACAGGTAACTCCTAACTAATTCAGGGCACAACCATGCAAAGATCTTTAAGTCACTTTCAGAGCTGGCAAACGAAATGGGTTCCCAGATATTAACATGGAGTTCATCACTGTGACTGATCACCTGTTGGTTTTCCAAGTAAATCTCACTCCTGATCCATATCTCTCCAGTTTCAGAGCTATTTCCCACAGTAGCGTAGCAAGAATGCCATGGGCCTTGGGGCAAGTAGTGCAAAAGACCACTTAGACAGCTGTTGGGTTGTAAAATAAAGCATTGTCAGGTGTCACAGGGCACCTCTTAACTCCGTTGCTACTGCACCTGCTGCACAAACCGTAGATACAGCCCTGATTTCCCTCTGAACCTTGGGATCTTTAAAATGGGTACCCATGGAACAAGCATTGGAAATGCAATAGGTCTCGCATTAGAAAAGTTGGAGTTATTGGTCTTGTAAATGACATTTTATTTATTTGTTGTTTTTTAAAATTGCTAAATTGATGGCTTTGTCATTTACAATGCCAATAGTTATAACTTTCGCGAATGTGACACCTATAGCATTTGGAATGCAACATGTTTTGTATTTACGTGACTTAGATGGCAGCTCTGGTCGTTAGGCCACATCTCTAGAGAGCAGGAGAGTGCAGCAGGGGAGAGAAGCACAGCAATGCAATAGGTCTCGCATTAGGAAAGTTTGAGCTATTGGTATTGTAAAGGACACATTTTTTATTTATGTGCTTGTTTTGAAAATAGCGAAATTAATAGCTTTGTTACAATGCCAATAGTTTTATCTTTCGCAAATGTGACACCTATTGTAACACAATATGTGTTGTGAGGGTGAGTGAGGGTGAGGGTGAGGGGTTGAGGGTGAGGGGTTGAGGGTGAGTGAGGGTGAGGGGTTGAGGGTGAGTGAGGGTGAGGGGTTGAGGGTGAGTGAGGGTGAGGGTGAGGGTGAGTGAGGGTGAGGGGTTGTGGGTGAGGGGTTGAGGGTGAGTGAGGGTGAGGGTGAGTGAGGGTGAGGGTGAGGGGTTGAGGGTGAGTGAGGGTGAGGGGTTGAGGGTGAGTGAGGGTGAGGGTGAGTGAGGGTGAGGGTGAGGGGTTGAGGGTGAGGGTGAGTGAGGGTGAGGGGTTGAAGGTGAGTGAGGGTGAGGGTGAGTGAGGGTGAGGGTGAGTGAGGGTGAGGGGTTGAGGGTGAGTGAGGGTGAGTGAGAGTGAGGGTGAGTGAGGGATTGAGGGTGAGGGGTTGAGGGTGAGGGTGAGTGAGGGTGAGGGTGAGTGAGGGTGAGGGGTGGAGGGTGAGTGAGGGTGAGTGAGAGTGAGGGTGAGTGAGGGGTTGAGGGTGAGGGGTTGAGGGTGAGTGAGGGTGAGGGTGAGGGGTTGAGGGTGAGTGAGGGTGAGGGGTTGAGGGTGGGTGAGGGTGAGTGAGGGTGAGGGTGAGTGAGGGTGAGGGGTTGAGGGTGAGTGAGGGTGAGGGTGAGGGTGAGTGAGGGTGAGGGTGAGGGTGAGTGAGGGTGAGGGTGAGTGAGGATGAGGGTGAGTGAGGGTGAGGGTGAGTGAGGGTGAGTTAGGGTGAGGGTGAGGGTGAGTGAGGGTGAGGGTGAGTGAGGGTGAGTGAGGGTGAGGGGTTGAGGGTGAGTGAGGGTGAGGGTGAGTGAGGGTGAGTGAGGGTGAGGGTGAATGAGGGTGAGTGAGGGTGAGGGTGAGGGGTTGAGGGTGAGTGAGGGTGAGGGTGAGTGAGGGTGAGGGTGAGTGAGGGTGAGTGAGGGTGAGGGGTTGAGGGTGAGTGAGGGTGAGGGTGAGTGAGGGTGAGGGTGAGGGGTTGAGGGTGAGTGAGGGTGAGGGTGAGGGTGAGTGAAGGTGAGGGTGAGGGTGAGCGAGGGTGAGGGTGAGTGAGGGTGAGGGTGAGTGAGGGTGAGGGTGAGTGAGGGTGAGGGGTTGAGGGTGAGTGAGGGTGAGGGTGAGGGTGAGTGAGGGTGAGGGTGAGTGAGGGTGAGGGTGAGTGAGGGTGAGTGAGGGTGAGGGTGAGTGAGGGTGAGGGTGAGTGAGGGTGAGTGAGGGTGAGGGTGAGGGTGAGTGAGGGTGAGGGGTTGAGGGTGAGTGAGGGTGAGTGAGGGTGAGGGTGAGGGTGAGTGAGGGTGAGGGTGAGTGAGGGTGAGGGTGAGTGAGGGTGAGGGGGAGTGAGGGTGAGTTAGGGTGAGGGTGAGGGTGAGGGTGAGTGAGGGTGAGGGTGAGTGAGGGTGAGTGAGGGTGAGGGGTTGAGGGTGAGTGAGGGTGAGGGTGAGTGAGGGTGAGTGAGGGTGAGTGAGGGTGAGGGTGAATGAGGGTGAGTGAGGGTGAGGGTGAGGGGTTGAGGGTGAGTGAGGGTGAGGGTGAGTGAGGGTGAGGGTGAGTGAGGGTGAGTGAGGGTGAGGGGTTGAGGGTGAGTGAGGGTGAGGGTGAGTGAGGGTGAGGGTGAGGGTGAGTGAAGGTGAGGGTGAGGGTGAGCGAGGGTGAGGGTGAGCGAGGGTGAGGGTGAGTGAGGGTGAGGGTGAGTGAGGGTGAGGGTGAGTGAGGGTGAGGGGTTGAGGGTGATGAGGGTGAGGGTGAGGGTGAGGGTGAGTGAGGGTGAGGGTGAGTGAGGGTGAGTGAGGGTGAGGGTGAGTGAGGGTGAGTGAGGGTGAGGGTGAGTGAGGGTGAGTGAGGGTGAGGGTGAGGGTGAGGGTGAGTGAGGGTGAGTGAGGGTGAGTGAGGGTGAGGGTGAGGGTGAGTGAGGGTGAGGGTGAATGAGGGTGAGTGAGGGTGAGGGTGAGGGGTTGAGGGTGAGTGAGGGTGAGTGAGGGTGAGGGTGAGTGAGGGTGAGTGAGGGTGAGGGGTTGAGGGTGAGTGAGGGTGAGGGTGAGTGAGGGTGAGGGTGAGGGGTTGAGGGTGAGTGAGGGTGAGGGTGAGAGTGAGGGTGAGTGAAGGTGAGGGTGAGGGTGAGCGAGGGTGAGGGTGAGGGTGAGTGAGGGTGAGGGTGAGTGAGGGTGAGTGTGAGGGGAGATGTATATGGGCATATAACGAGAAAGCGAAAGTGAAAGAACAGGTGATGTGGAGGACTCAGAGGTAATCAGAACGGAGCCGAACGCAGAGGAGATGGCTTCGAGCTCCAGTACAGGTAGAGAGAGGAATGACAAGGACACGAGGGCAGCTTGGGAAGGACTTCTGCTGATTACCTTCAAGTACCGTCTTCCACTGCCAAGTAAACTGCTCTCAGGACAGAAAGGGCAGAGGGGGAGCATGAAACAGAAGACAGGTATAGTGACTAAGAAAAGGGCAGGGCGACAAACAAGAATAATGATCATACGGATAGGGGTTCAAAGGCGGCAAGGATGAGGCTCATGAAATTACGCGTTGGCAATTTGGATAAATACATTAAATGATTACGTTAAACAGAGTAGGCTATAGCCAGAGAGAGGAGGCATGCAGGGAAAGAAGTTAAGGCAAGAGGGAATCCAGGCCAGACTCTCCTGCTCTGGATTCATAATAGAGTGTGAAGAGGGTTATTAGATGACGTGCAATATTAGGATGTAAAACTGTTAACAAAAAAAACCTTTAGAAATAAACATTTTTACGCAATAAAGTGCTATAGTAGTTTGATGCACTAAAATCACACTAACGCTGCTATGATTGGTTCCTGGCAGTGCTCTTTGCAACCTGACTGGAGATGCATATGAAGCGGTACTGATTCTCACAAGAATGAAAACTGGTCTAATGAACAGACTATATGTTTACAGACTCATCTATGAAACAGCAACTTTGTTACCCACAAAAACATAACTAAAACAGACAATAGGTCCAGGTCATTGTTGAGATTGCACACAACAACTTAAGACACCGAAGGGGAGACACACGGCGGGCAGGGGAGGGGGCGGAGCGGGGAGAGCGGCATGAGGGTGTGAAGCAGCCGGGGCCTTTGAAGTGAAGCTAAGCTTCACTTCAAAGGTGTGGGAAGAGTGTGGCTTTGGGAACAGATGGCGATTTGATGATGTGCACGCGCATTTTAGGTCAATGCGCTTGCGCATTGACCTAAAAGCGCACGGGCACAGCACCAAATCGCCACAGTTAGTTAAACTTTGTTTAAAGCCCTATAGTCTCGCTTCTCTCAATGCGCATGCGCATTGATAGGTCACGAGACCTAAAAACTCACAAAACATGTATTCCTCTACCCACAGGGACTAATAATAGTCTCAGAGTTGGGTGGCAACTGGCAAAGCAAGCGAGTGGAGGATTGTCTGTTGGTGGAGAACCCTTTGACGTAATAACGCACCATAGGAACAGTATGGCAGACGTTACTTCACTGGGGGGTTTTCTGCCTTCAGAGAATCATCCACTGGGATATTTACAATTGCCTCCACAAACTGCAGGGCTCTCCATTACCATCAACCTCTAAACCAGGTGTCTCCAACTAGTAGCTTGTGAGCTACCGGTAGCTCTCCAGTTACCTGTGAGTAGCTCGCCTTTGTGCAATTCAGACTACTAACATGAAAGCCTTTGCTTGGTTATATGATTATTTGTTTCACAACATTAAAAAGCACGTATTTGAGACAAAAATGTGTGTATTTTCAGAACTAATAAGCTGATGTTTGGGGAAAAGTGCTTCAATTTCCAAAATAAATGTAAAGCTATTATTTGAGTTGCAGACATTTATTGCTCAAATTATTACCTTGGTGCCGGGGAATAGAAGCTATTGCTGTAATGTCTTACCCATGTAGATGCATACCAAATTGATAGTGTTTTTTTACTTTACTGCCAACATCCCTGCCTAATGCACTGATGTGATCACTGCTGGCAGTCTTGAATGGACTATCACATCACTTACAGTAGCGCTGGATCATTTTAATTGAACATAAGTAGCTCTTACTACAGAAAATTATGAAACCGCTGTTCTAAACTGTAAATGATGCACTTAGTTTTGAAAAGATCGACCCCTAATGAGTCTCAATCATCTGTGGGTTCAAATATGTACTTTACAGAGCGATTTAGCAAGGTTTTGGCTTAATAAAAAATCTAAATTAAAACAAATGAAGACAACTTTAAAAGAAGTTGTAATTTAGATGTTTGTGATCCCTAGTTGAACAAAATCGTCCCTACTTCTTTGTCTAGGAAACCAGTAAGAAACACGAATGAACAGCCAGGTAAAAATGCCCTTTGTGAATGTCATCTGAGCTTGAAACAGGGTCTTAAAATGGGCTCTTCCCTTTGAAATAGACTCTTCCTCTTAAATTGGAACACTTCCTTGTGCCCTTAGGACACCTCTGTACCAAACCTGCACACAACATAAGCCCCCATAAAAACTAGGCTGAGACTCAGAGATAAGCCATTTAAAAAGAGTAGGAAACTGAAGATGGTAAATTAGATTGTTATTGTAAAAAGCACTCGGAGAGGCGAGGGAATACCTTCAGGAAGTGGGAAGCTGGTGCAGGCGGCTGCGGCTACCCCATCTTATAATGCCCTGTGAAAGAACAGCGTGTGTCACTTGCACACTGCGTAAGAGTGATAATTGGAGCGGGGGGCACGTGGGGTCTAGCGTGCTACGCAGACACGCTGCACAAATAGCCGGACACCCATACTCAGCTCGTGCTTGTGGCGGACTGCCTAACGCGGTCACGCCCCATTCATTTATCTACGCGTTTTGCCTTGCGGTGCGAGCGCTGGGGCCAGACATTTCCGGCGCGTTCGTCAATACCAGGAGCTGGCATGCTAACTCACCACATCCCATCTCAACTCAGTCCTTGACTGGATCCCAAGTGTCTCATAGTTCACTTACTTGGCAGGCAAAGTCCCTCAGGCGAGTGCTCGGCTGGGGATGGCTCCTCAGACCTGGGTTCCACGGCTGATTCGCTGGGCTGGGGTGGTGTCTCTGGAGGCCTTTGGGTTGCTTCTGGGGCTCTTGGTGGGGAGGCAGGCTCTGGATTTCAACCCTTTGCTTCTCCCGGCTCTGCTTGTGTTGCCCTCGGCTCTCCTGGATCGCTGGTTGCTTCAGCACAGTGTGCAGGGTGGACCACCTGTTTGAACCATGAGATGTTGCGGGTTACGACTTCTCCTTCCTTTTCGACTGTTACCATGGTTCCTTTCACGTCGGTCACAGCCCAATAGCCCTGTTCATAGCGGGTTCGGAACTTCCCCCCGGGCCTCCGATCCCTCATGATGACAGTGTCCCCTCGTTTCAGCTGACAAGACACGGCCCTTCTGGCTTGGCTGGCCATGATGTTGCATTGTTTCCTCCTCTGTAGGGCGCCTTCTTCATCAAAGGGAGGGGTGTCCACCCTGGGGCGATAGGGAGGCCATAGCGGCGTGCCCCATTAAACATCAGCGCCCATGGTGCCTGACGCATGAAGCTTTGAGGGGTGCTACGGTGTTCCTGCAATAATTTCTGTAGGTGCTGTTCCGGATCGGCGTGCCCAGCCACAAGCTGCATTGGGGTTTGTTGATTGTCCTCATAAATCGTTCGTTTTTGCCATTGGCTTGGGGCCATTGCGGGGTGATTCGCCTGTGCTGGATGCCATGGCATTGCAAAAACTCCTGGAACTCATGCCCTTGGAATGGGGTTCCGTTGTCACTTTGGAGTTCTTCTGGGCATCCAAGCATGGAGAATATCTTTTCCAGCACTGAGCCGACATGTGAGAAGACCGTTGATGTGACAACTTCCACGATTGGGTACTTCGAGTAGCTGTCGATCAGAGCCAGAGTGACTTTTCCTGTTCTCTTCGGTGTGGACGGGTCCGGGTCTTTTGGGGCCACTTGTCACCTGACAGGAGGGGCAACTCCGGGCTGTCGTGTCGACACGAGCGTCCATACCTGGGAACCAGACTTTCTCCCGCATGCGGGCCTTCATTTTCTCTACCCCTTGGTGTCCCCCGTGGGTGAGTTGATTCGCTCTCGACTGGAGTGATGCTGGGATCACAATCTGAGAGCCTCTCAGCAGGATTCCCTGTTGGGTAACGCTGAGTTCATTCCTGACCCTCCACATGTGTATTAGATTCTGCTTCTCTGGGCCCACCCATGAGTTGGCTGATAGTAGGAACTGGTGCCAGTGCCCTCCTTGGACGGCTGCTTGGACCTTGGTAATAACTGGGTCTGCTTCTGCTACAGCTACCACCTCCTCAACGGTCAGTGCTCGAGGGCACGTAAGTGCTGAGATCATGTTCAGGTGGGCCTCCGTGGGGTCAACACCCTGTTCTTCGCATCTGTCTTCCACTGGCCCCGGGTGTCTCGAGAGGAAATCAGCAGGGTTTTTGGCATCCGGCCGGTATGCCACGTCCATCTCGTACTGCTGGAGCCCAATGGCCCATCATTTGATGCATGGCGGGGGGTGGGGTGCCCACCCTTTAAATACCAGTACTAGGGGCTTATGGTCCATAATGATCTTGAATGGGTGTACAAATGAAAATGCCGCATGCCCAGCTAGGGCTTCCCTCTCAATCTGGGCATATCGCTTCTCGTTGGGGAGAGTGCTTTGCTGGAGTATGCCAGGGCAGCCCACATTCCAGGCTCTGGCTCCTGGGTAAGGACTGCCCCTAGGCCGACAGGGCTGGCGTTTACTAGTATTTCGGTCCGTTTAGTGAGACTGAAATACACCAGCGTGGTGTGGTCGAGGAGAGCACTCTTGACTGCTTGAAATGCTGCTTCTTCAGCCGGGCCTCATTGCCACATGGCACCGGCTCATGTTAGGTTTTGGAGTGGCTCCGCGATGGCGGTTAGATCCGAGAAGAAGCGCCCACAGTATGTGTCAATCCCAAGGAAACTGCAAACTTCAGCTACTGTGAGGGGTGCAGGCGCGCTTTTGATGGCCTGCGATTTCCGCGGGTCGACCTGGATTCCATCTTGCGTGAACGTGTAACAGAATAATTCTATCCATTGTTGGAACGGCAGACACTTCTCCCGATATAAGGTGACCCCATGGTCCTGGAACCTCTGCAGCATGGCCCTCAGGTGCCTGTGGTGTTCCTCGGCTGTCTGTGAGTGGATGAGGATGTCGTCACTCATGTTTAGTATGCCAGGCTGCCCGAACAGAATCTCTTTGACTGCATTCTGGAAGATCTTGGTAGCTGAAAATATGCCGAAACTCAGGCTCTTGTACCTTCTGAGTCCTAGGTGCATGCTGAATGTGGTTATGTACCGTCTTTCTCTCACAAGCGCCAGCTGGTGATAGCCTGCATTCAGGTCCCGTTTTGTAAACAACCTGGACCCATTTAGGTCGGTCACAATGTAGTCCATGGTCGGCGTGATGTGGCGTTCACGCTGAATGGCCTTGTTGGGGAGGCGCGTATCAATGCAGAGTGCAGAGTCTTATTTTACCTGGTTGGCGAGGCTTTTCAGTGATCACCATGTGGGACACCCATGGTGTGGACCCTGAGACCTCCTTTATGACCCCTTGATCTTCTAGCTTCTGCAGCTCTTCTTCTACTAGCAGTCGGAGGTGGAAGGGAATCCTCCTGTGCCTCAGTGCCATCGGCATGACGGTTGAGTCTATGTGCAGTTTGATTTGAGCTTTTTTTTATCCTTCCCAGCCCTTTGAACAGATCCTTAAATTGGCTGAGCAGTTCTTTGGTCTGGTCATCTTGCACTTTTCTGGCAAACTTCACTAGTCCCAGGTCTTCTGCGGCGTGGCTGCTCAGCAGCGTGTCTGCCTCTTGGTTGATGACATGGATGTCAACTCTGATTTCGGTGTCCTAGGCGAGGATCTTTGTCTTTGAGGGTCGAAGTTCTGGCTTGGGCTTCAATTTGTTGTATTGTTGGATTCCCATGACGGTGACAGACGCTCCCTTCCTCATCTGACGAGTTGTTGTCTGCTTGGTAGACGGCTGTGCCCGTCGTCTTTCTTCCTAGCGTGGATGATAGCGAGACGCTCGATAGTTGACGGACCAGTCTCTTCATTTGCTTGGGCCGTTTGCCTTCTTTGTGTGGTGCTATCTTTCTGCACACCGAGGCAAAATGGTTCGCAATCGTGCAGTTGGTGCATGTCTTCCCTTGTGCTGGGCATGACTGCCGGGGATGTTCCTCATAACCACAGTACCCACATTGGCCTTTTGGTGTTGGCAGTGGGCGGTCTCCTGGTTTGTTGGTCTTGTCCCGCATCCTGACAGCATCGGCATGTTCAGTATTAACTGCAACGCCCTTTTCTGTGTTGCGCATGAGCGCACCGTCCATCTCGTCTGTATGCGCGGCTGAAAGATCATGGGACCGTGTCTGCACCAGTATGCCATTCATTGGTATGTTCGGCTGTCTTAGGATAAGGCCTTGCAGCACTTAACTATTGATCCCCAGAATCAGTTGCGCCCTGATTTCTTCTGCTGCTCTGTCCCCTACAAGGTGAGTGCTAGTGAGCTCCCTCAGCTTTGTGTGAAAAGAGTCCACTGATTCTCTGGCAAGAACCTTTACCAGAACTTCAAGCTTCTGCTGGAGCAGATGAAAACTCCGCAATTCCCAATCTCTGATACTGCGAACAATAGGCTTGCAAGCAGCAAAGAGGGGGAAAGGGGATTGGGAAGAAAAGTCAGACCGCCGCTGCTTTACTTCTTCTGGACTGGACTGCAAACGATAATCCTCGCATTCGTCCTGTAAATAGAAAACCATGTAAACACTATAATTGTAATTCCTAATCTATAACATTTACCGTACCCTCTAGTTACCTGTCCTAGTTTAGTGGCTAGCTTCTCTCTTGTATTAAATTCTAACAAGGTTTTTTCTTGCACAGAAGCATCTCCCTACAGCATTGCTGGTCAGTATCTGCAAAAGAGTTATATGTCACTAATGAGAATCACTCACTGAATATTTCTAATTTGCTTAATTTTCATCACTTTTACCTGCATACAACCTTGTGAACCCTTCAATGAATACTGTAGAATGACTTTCTTATCTTTTCTCTTTAGAAGGTATTGGATGACTGTTACCAAACTCCTGACTGCATTCCGCTGGTTGCAAGGATATGAAAGATGCTCTGTCAATGTCGGTAAGTAGGATTTTATATATATGTAGGAGGAGAGGAGAAATGCTGCCAAAGGTAGTCCATACTACAATGGAGGGGTGTTGGTACTTTAGCAACATCCCCGATCTCAGCCGCCGATGGAAGTGGGGGGCTGGGAGCGAGGGTCATGAACACCGGACAGAGCCCAGAACAAATACCTCAAGCCCTGACCTGGGAAACACTGCCACTCGGAATTCCAATTGGAAAATCAAAACTACGCCGAGAATTGGAGTTAACAAACAGCGTGATGGCAACACTGCATGCTGGGAGACAAAGTTCCAAGGAGGAAGCGTTGTGACTCCATGCCATGTTTTACCGGGTACCAAACACTACTTCAGTGAGTTGGATGTTATAAATGGACACACTGGGGGACTGGGAGTAACAGTGGCACTTTGAAATATCAAAAGGGCATTTGAAAAAGGATTACTTCCGAAACGCGTCATGCCCGGATTTTAATAAATGGTGTTTTTGAACAAACCCTTGGTGCCGCCTCAAATCTGAATCGTGAGAGGAGGATTGGCTGCGGAAATATTGGCGTGCGTCCACCGGCACGCGAGGAAGGCACCTCCCGCAAGTGTTAGGGGAGTCGCTACGGAAGACCTCCCGACCGCCTCGCATTACAGGAGCGGAGGAGAAATGCTGCCAAAGGTAGTCCATACTACAATGGAGGGGTGTTGGTACTTTAGCAACATCCCCGATCTCAACGCGTCATGCCCGGATTTTAATAAATGGTGTTTTTGAACAAACCCTTGGTGCCGCCTCAAATCTGAATCGTGAGAGGAGGATTGGCTGCGGAAATATATATATATACATATAAATACTTTCTCTCCGCACGGTCAGGTACGCAATGCACTCCTTCTAATAATTATCACAAGTCCAAGATGCTTGAAAAAGATTTAATTAAACATCAAGCCAACGCAAACCCTATGCGTTTCAGAGTTTAACCCGTGACCAAGGCGATTTATCGCTGAAACGCGTAGGGTTTGCGTTGGCTTGATGTTTAATTAAATCTTTTTCAAGCATCTTGGACACGTGATAATTATTGGAAGGAGTGCATTGCGTACCTGACCGTGCGGAGAGAAAGTAATTGATACAGGGTAACCTCAGACTCTGGAATGCACCGGCGTACAAGTGTCCCGGTAGATCGAGGAGGTGGAAAGGAGATATATATAACTACACCTACTTGGTGTACTTCTCATTAGTAGCTTAGTTTCCATATGTAAATACCCAACTAAGGATCAATAATAGGGTATATTGTCTGTGATAGAATTTTCACACTCTTCCTTATGCTGTGAAATACGTCTTGTCTCCCAAGAAATGTGAGCAATAAACTAGAAAGGTATATCTTAAATAAGTCTCTAATGATATAAATGTGTCTCTGGAATTCCGGGAAAAAAGGTTCTTCAAGAAGAAAACAAATTTGGTAGCTCTTTGTATTCAGTCTCTAATCCAGTTGACCAACTGAAGCTATGGTTTCTCTGGATTCTCCACTTAGAAATAGACTTGAAAAATCATATGGCCAAACTGACGACTTACTGCTGCTGTGGAAACCCTCTTGGTTCTTCGTTACAAATTGCCGATTTTATACTCACTAAATAGATTTGCCTTCCAAAACTGCAGTCACAACGAGGAAATGCGACTGCTCCCGAAAATCCTCCAGTTGAAGTGCGCACTTTGCTGCGCGAGGAAGCACAAGCACAGCTGCGCTTGCAGAAGCTTCCACAACTAGACCTGCAACCTGATAAACTTCCACTGGCGGCCATCTTGGAATTACGCCACGAGGAAGTCAACTGGCAATTCAGCCAAAAGGAAACCCATCTGCAGGGTACTCTACGGAGTCGTGAATAGTAAATCTGGACCTTTCTACTGACAGCAGGGAGTAATTTAAGAACAGGAGAAGGTCTACACTGTCCAGCCCTGACATTCTCCTTCCCTCTGCCTTGCTTGCCTCAACTTCAAATGCTCAAAGTCTGGATTTAGTTGTGGGTCAAAGTGTGCGTTTAATGCAGCCACGGCTGCTGCATTGTCCTCGGGGGTCCGGTGCTGGGGAGGTGTGTGAAGAGCAGGTATATTTCCTCTCCCACGTAGTGAGCATTTGACAGCACCATCCGTCTCCCTGGTGCCGATGAAGTAATTCTCCAGGCGGCTGAGCCAGCGAGGCCGTAGAGGGGTCTGCCAATTCACTAAAAGAAGGTAGAACTTCTGAGGGAGGGTGTTGTGTTGTGGCTCTTACTCTCATGATGCTGGCTAATGCGATGCCTGTACGTCCTACCGAGGGTGCAGTGCCCAAAGGAATGGATCCAGCGTTGTGTCCAGTAAGACTGGCACTTCTGGGGTCTTACTGGGTCAGCGACCATGAGCGTGGCCTTGTGGCACGTGGGTACTCTCTGCTAAGCGGGAAAATGCCTGGGCGCTTCCACTCCGCATCATGCGAAACTCACCATTGTTTGTGTGGGCATGTCCTGCTGTGCCACTGTCCGGTACTGGTGGGCGTACTCTGCCAAATTGCGCAAATACCCGGTACTTCCTGAGGACAAGCAAGAGGCCTCCTTCCTCATGGTGCGGTATGTGACGTTTGGCCAGCTTCAAAGGCGGTCCTCTGTGTAGACTGCACACTGTGGGGATGTCTTGTTGCTACCCTCTGCAGGGTTCCGTGGAGCGTGGGCCGTTACGCTCCTCGTTGCCAGTGTGATAAGTGGAGCCGAGGGCCACGTGGGGTTTGGCGCGCTATGCAGATGTACCACAGAAATAACTGGACACCCACACTCAGCTCATGCTTGCAGCAGACTGCCTAATGCGGTCACGCCTGTTTATTTTTGTACGTGCTCCGCAATTCGGCGCAAGCGCTGGGGCTGGACATTTCTGGCGCGTGCGTCAGCACCAGAAGCTGGCACGCTAACTCACCACAGTGAGAATGGAGGGATTCAACCTACAGAATGATGATGAGTGAGTGGGGTCATTTGCATAGTGTGCACCGGAGTGTGAACCACCTCTAGGCTGTAAACCATTTTTTGAAGAACTTGAACAATTCCCATTGGTGAACTATTTTTAACCTGTTAATTTCCAAAGTGTTTTTTTAGATGAGTCCCTTCTCGTTGAAAATATGTAGTGGCAGTTTCAGGCTCCAGCACTAGCCAAATAGTAGGCGCTTGACCCGATATCATATCACATAATCAATATGAATATAAGATGGATGACTTACATTTAAACAAATACTCAGTATTCTCCAGGGACCAGTGGTGATCTTGCCCAGCAAAGTTTGCCGGTGGCTTCGAATAACTCTCCTATGACACTTAGGGTGGATTTAGATTTGCATGCTACAGAAAACCTTCGCTTCCTGGAAGGAGTGCTAAATTCTGAGGTGCATCCACTAGTGGAATTCCTTCCACCCTTTTTCTAGCTTTTTTTTCATCTCTTGTTCAGGCCTCAAAGCGCTTTCCCAAAGGTCCAATAGGTAATTAGTTCATCGGTTGTGCGATGATGGGAGAGGGGTTTTGGGAGTAGCCAGATGTATTACTTTGGAGTTTTGGTGTCATTAGTGGGGTGTGAAGAGTGTGTTCCAGTCCTGGCACAAGAATGCATGCCTGGTAGCTTATACTTGTGGTTGAGAGCAAAGACGTGAGAGGATTGTATTGCAAGCAGCATATGCAAACAAGACAAATGGTTGGAGCGTGGGAGTTTACCCGGATCCAGCATTTGGGGAAAGCCAGAGCATCTGTCGTGTGATGACTGAAGAAGGGTGCTTGCAATAGTCACAACTCTTTATTCTGGGCTTCAGGCTTAAGGTTGAGGTCCTCCAGAACTGGTGCAGCAGCATGCATGCACAGCTTACGCTTGTGAGCAAAGGAGAGAGAGGATAGGATAACAAACTCCATATACAAACCATTCAATAATTGCAGGATGAGGTTCAGTTGAGTCCAGTGTTCGGGAAAAGACAGGTTTTTATTTCCTTTGTGAAATATCAAAGATTGTTGATGGACCTGGTTCTCTTTCGGCGTATTTTCCAGAGCTTGTAGCAACCACTCAAGCAAGTTTTTGTTGACTGCGGATTAATATATGTGAACCATACTAATTTCAAGCATTCTCCTTCGATTGAATGACCTGAGTTTGGACTGTACGTCCTACCCCATGAATCACTCAATGTGCAACACAAAGGGCTTGGAAGGATACTCTCCCTGCAACTGCTAACCTGTGAAAAGCTCTGCGGTATGCTTGATGGGGGGAGGTCATCTGAGGTAGTCTACTCTAGAATTAGCACATCCCCGGAAAATACAGGTTCTCCAATTACCACCCAATTCTAAATGTGGACATAGTTTGACAAGGACAACATTAATATGTTGTAAAGAGGGACATTTTAGGATCAGATGGATGACAAATTTTAATTCCACTTTTGAAATGCATTTAGTAACTAGTTAGATACGTGGGGTGGGCAAGTCCAGATGGGATCTCAAAATTCCACATCTCTTTCTGGGCAGGCGAATATAAACAGATGTTGCAGCTCTTTCCTGATTTAAAGCATTGTTATTAATGCAATTTAGATACACACAGCCCAGCCTGCCTCTCTTGTTTACTCTATATACTTCCCTAAAACACATAATTCTGAAAAGTGCACCGTGCATCTCGAAATACATTTGAGACATTCCAACAATGTCAGCTGGAAGTACCCCCTCTCCTAAAAATCTAAAGTACGTTTTCATAAAGTGCATTACAAAAATACACATAATTCTTTTTACGGAGTTATAGCGTGAACTTAACCCGAAGGTATCGGGTATCAGAGCGTTTTACAGGAGTACCAGTTGCGTTACATGAGGAAACATTATTATTTTATTTTTTTAGGCACGGGGAGATCAAGTGATTTGCCCAGATTCACCGGATGTTGTGCGTCCTTGCTGAGACTCAAACCCGGTCCCCCAGATTTGAAGTCAACAGCCCTAGCCGTTAGGCCAACTCCTCATACCCGTATACCTGTATATTTAGGTTTCACAATCGTTCACCCACTTATTGCACCGGTCTGTATTTAGAGTGCTTAAGTACATGTAACTTTATCAAACATACTGTTCTGAACAGTGCATTGTCCTCCTCGAAATACATGTGAGATAATCCATCAATGTCAGCAAGGAGAAGTACCTCCTTTATAAAGTGCTGTGTCATAAAGTGCAATACAATATTATTATACGTACACATGTATATATAAGTTTCACAACCATTCACCCATTTATTGTACTGCTCTGTATTTAAAGAGCTTAAGTACATATGACTTTATCAAACATACAGTACAATACAAAAGTGACCCCGTGCTTCTTTGGCAGCCTCTTGCTCGCAGCTCACCTGATCTTTACACTATTCGTCATTTGCGAAAGTGCTTGCCTTGTTTCTGTTTCATTTGGATAATGATGTTTTCCATTTATGAAAGTATGAACTCTTCCATGTTCTAACTGCAGTGATCCATCAACCCCAGCCCCTTAAAGTCCACCCTGCCCTTTGGAGGTCGTTCCCAAAAGTTCCCTCACCAAAGCTAGGGGGAGAGCAGCCCATTGGGCCCCCGAGAATCCGATTACTTACTGGGGCCCTGTATTTGTGCCAAGGTAAAACCCACCCGTATGATGTGAGTGGAGAGGAGTACCTCCACTCTGCACCCTCTAACTTATTGTATTCTCATGTGCAGTCAATATATTTATCCTTAAACTTTGTTCCCTTCATTAGACGCACCAGTTGGGTTAGGAACAGTTACCAGCATTTTGCATGCCTCGTCAGCATTAGTTGATATATGAAATTAACTTTTATAAATAATTCTCAGCTTTGATTGCTGAAATATCGGAGCCTGAGAACCCCCTGATCTGAACTGTCTCACAAGACCCAGAAACTGTTTTCTTCGTCGGGCTGCTGTTATTGACATGCCCGAGAATATTCAGATTTTCACCTTCTCAGCAATAGAGCTTTCTTTGTGCTTAATGGTGGCTGATAGGAATCGCTCTTTAATCCTATAGTCACTGAAATTCACTAAGATGGCTCGTGGAAATTTCCTGTTGGAGGTACATTGAGCCAAGACTTGATATCTCCTCGCTCCCAGAGGCCCCCATGAAGCATAGATTAGAGAGTCTACTATGATTTTCAAGATCTTCTATCTTGATTGACAGCTGTCGGATTTCTATCTGAGCTTTCCTTAAGTCAGCTTCCCAGGCTCGCATCTCATCTTCAAGTGTGGATATTTTTTGTTCTTCCTCTCGGAGTCTCCCAGGAATTTGAGTCAAGGCCTCTTCAATTTTAGCTAGGCGGTGACCCAGAGCGGCAATTGCTTTCCTCTGAACCCGCTTCCGTTCTCTTATCTCCCTGAAGAGACTTTCCAGTAAATCTGTCATGGATTCAGGCTCGCCGGAACCGCTAGGAGTGTAAGTTTGTATCTGAGCCAACCCTTGGCTTTATACATGTTCCTGCTCTGGCCCTAAAGCATTAACGCTTTATGTGTACTTGTAACCTTCAAGTAAAGGCTTGGGAGCATTGGTGCAGAGTGAGATGCTTGATCCCAGATCTCTCACTGGCAATGTTGTTCATTTAGTTCATTTAATTTGCATGGAGTCAGCTTGGAGTGGCTTAACCCTACGGCTGATCTTGATGATTCTGAGAAGAGAGGATAGTCTCTTATTCTACCCTCCTTACTAATTGCAGCCATGTTTACATCAGTTTCTATTTTTAGGTCTTTACTTATGAAGTCCTGATTCATGTGCTCTTTTGGTGGAACATCTAATGTTGAAGCACCTTGGGTAGACTTGTCTGGATCAAGATCTTGCCAGTTTCCTTCTATCATTTGCCCCCCTTAGGCATAACCCTTAATTCATCAACTCAATATCACCATTGGCACTTTTGTATAAAAAAAGGAGGGGTTGGAGCCAGTTGCATTAGTGCCGCTTTCCACACTTTCACTTTCTCTGGAAAGATTGGCTCTAATTAGGCAGTTTTCGTGAGACCAGTCTTAAATGGGGAAAGTTTTGCACCTTTTGCAGCCAATACTTTCCTTGGATTCCTAGCATTTTTCCCTTTTTAAGGCTGTTTATATTTGACTGCCTAGGAAGAGATGTGGAATTTTGAGATCACATCGGGACCTGCCCGCACCCTGTATCCAACTAGT
Source organism: Lissotriton helveticus (assembly GCF_964261635.1). Classification (NCBI taxonomy): domain Eukaryota; kingdom Metazoa; phylum Chordata; class Amphibia; order Caudata; family Salamandridae; genus Lissotriton; species Lissotriton helveticus. The sequence continues at coordinate 595,831,134 of NC_136065.1, read as the reverse complement.
TATTCAGGATTTTATCCTGTCACAGTACTATGCGGCACATCACTTTTGATCACTTGAAAGTGATCTCCTTCAATGCCAATGGCCTGAATAATAAACGTATGGTAAGAGCAATTGAAGATTGGCTGAAAGGACATTCTCCAGATATCTTGCCAATTCAAGGAACACACTTTTGGGAAAAGAGGGAGCTGAATTATGAACATTTTAAGCAATGGGGGGAGGGTATGAATGTATCTCACATGCAAGGGAAGGTCAATATACGTAAATAGATATCTTCAATATCACATTAGTTCTTGCCAAACAGACAAAGAAGGGAGATGGGCCTTGGTTAGTGGCTTAATTAACAATTTTAGAATAACTGTTGCCACAATTTACACTACAAATCAAGATGGCCCAGCCCCATTGGAGGAGCTTTGTCAGACACTGTTAACTATCCCGGGGGAAATTAATTTTGTGCAGAGATTTTAAGTTTGTCTTAAATCCAGAACTTTACTTGTCATCAAATACCGGCAAACAGAGCAAGCCCTGAATGGCTAGAGCCATGTCAGACTATATGAAGTGTCTGTATCTTGTTGATCTTTTGCAACAGAAATTCTCAGCTAGGGGTGAATACTCTTGCAACTCGGAAAGGGAATACATCTTCAGCAAGATTAGATTATTTTCTCTCGTCACCCGACCTGCGCTTACGTAGTTATAGTCATGGTGCAAACATTTTTTTCGACCACCTTCTGGTCAAGATGAAAGTGACAGGGATTAAGTTAGATAGGTCTGTCGGGAGATGGAATTTTAGTAATGTGAAATTGGATGATGAAGCCTGGTGCTGTGAGATACAAAATGAGATTATAAATTACTTTAAATTGACTACTAATACTGCCAGTGTGGTACATGCATGGGAAGTATTTAAAGCAACCATCTGTGCTTGCATAACCTCTAGAGGATTTACAGATCGCAGATCGCAGGGCAGGATTAGAATCTATTCTACATCAGGCCAGTGAGAATTTTTTAAGAATTAGATCTCATTCAAATAAATTGGAGTTCAGGAAAACTAAACTGCTAATGCAGGGTTATTAGTATGAGCAAGGGTATATTGCTAATAAGGCATATCTTCAAAAGATATACCAAGAAAGCGATTATGCTGTGACATTTTTAGCCTGGCAGGCCCGCAAGCAACAGGCTCAGAATAAGATTACATCACTTTTTGATACAGCAAGAAAAACCCAGACTTCGGACCCTAAACAAATTCAAGATTTTATTTTAAACATTACGAACAGGTATACTGTGTGAAACAAACAGTGGATTTTCCCCAACTCAGATGCCACTGATGGAGCAGGGTTTGGCGAAAATAAAACCTGCTCGGATTAAACCTCTCATTGTGTGAAATATTAACTAAATTGTGTGAAATTAACAGTGTTGAACCAAAAACAGGGAGAATAAGTTGCACAAATACGTGCTGGAAAGAAAACCAGTATTCCCAGTGCTTTTCTAGTAGGCCACAAATGCTAATGACTAGGGCAGGAATAATAGCTAGAGAAAAATAATGGTGAAAGTATTTTCAGCTAGATTCATGAAAGAAAAATCGGCTTGCAAAGGGCCAGATTCTCAGAATCTGGCCCTTTGCGAGCGCAATTTTTGCATTTGGGATTCATCATCCCAAATGCAAAAATCGCTAATTGCGAAATCGCATATTTGCGAGGAATTGCATTTAAGGAATCTCCATTTGAGATTCCTTAAATGCAATTCATTAACCATTTTCTATTAGCGAATTTGCTATTCCTGGCCGCTATTTACCACAAAGTCAGACTTCGTGGTAAATAGCGAAAACTCAGAAAAATGCACTTTAGTGCATTTTTCTGAGTGGTATGTTACACACACACACATGTCCTTTGGACATGTGTGTGCGCAACATCTGGCTACATTTGCTTTTCAGGGGTGCTACAGGGTGTCCTTTGGACACCCCTGGCACCCTTCAAAACGCATCCTTATTTGCGATTAGCAATTTGCTATTTGCAAATAAGGAAGATGTAGGAATCGTGGTTTGTGTTGCTAAATTTTTGGGATGGGCCTGGCTGATCCGAACCAAGAGATTGAGTACACCTTTGCATTGACTGTTATATCCAGATGTATATATTTTTATACTTGTATGTTGTATTGTATTTTTTCTGTTCCAGGGAATAACCAGTGGATTTTTATATTGTGTACGATTGCATATTGTCTTTTATGAATTTTTTTTTTATTCGAAATAAAGACCAATTGACCTGACTTGAATCGCAATATTTTTTGCAATTCCTACATGAATCCCGTTTTGCAAGTCCTTAATAGCGATTCCTTCTGAATCGCTATTACAGACTCCCAAAACGGGACTTTGATGAATCTAGCTGATAGTGTGATAATAATGTGCTAATAACTTAGAACATTATTAGAGAATTAATAACGAAATCTTTTCTTGACCTAAAATAATGAATACATGTGTTTATTTTTCCTAGAAGCACATTTTACTGTTAGCGAAGGCCTCAAGAGTCTTTTTGGGTTTTGTTTATTTTCTGAAATGTAGGCAGTGGAGGAAATGAACTGTCTTTTAGCCTGGCAGGCCCGCAAGCAACAGGCTCAGAATAAGATGACATCACTTTTTGATACAGCAATATATATATATATAAATAATATTTATAATAAATAAATAAATAATAAATAATAAATATATATATATAAAATACAGCCAAAAGGCCCATAGGAATGAATGTGGAGTATCCCTTATTTGCGAGTAGCAATTTGCTACTCGCAAATAAGATAGCGATTTTAAGGGTGCCAGGGGTGTCCAAAGGACACCCTGTAGCACCCCTGAAATGCTAATTGAAACAGGTGTTGCGCACACACATGTCCAAGGGACATGTGTGTGTGCAACATGCAACTTAGAAAAATGCTTTTAAAAGCATTTTTCTAAGTTTTTGCTATTTACCGAGAGGTCTGACCTCTCGGTAAATAGCGGCCCAAAATTGCTAATTCGCAATTTTTAAATGTGTCATGAATAGCATTTAAGGAATCTCTAATAGAGATTCCTTAAATGCTAATCCTCGCATATTTGCTAATTCTTTATTAGCGATTTTTGCATTTGGGATGATGAATCCCAAATGCAAAAATTGCACTCGCAAAGGGCCAGATTCTGAGAATCTGGCCCTTTTGCGAGCGCATTTACCTTCATGAATCAGGCTGATAGTATTTTCCGTAGGTGCGTATAATATTCAGAATTTGCATTAATCTTATTTCAATTGTTCTTTGTCACTTCTCCTATCCACTCTCTTTGACACTATTATGAGATGATAATTGAATTACTGTATTGCTGTTTCTCTGTTTGATGATTCATGATTCAAGCTGTATTGCAACAGATGAGCATTCATAATATTAGATAAAAGCATATTAATAAGTAATCAGAGTCTGTCATTATTAATGCCAAGTGATTTATTGAATGTTTTGTTATTTTGTTTAGGTCCTCATAAGATAAGTTTCTGTTAAATATTTTGCCAAACCCTGTCCACACCATAAAGGTCCATCCCATGAAGAGGACCATCTAGATAGTGAATTTTCGTAAACTTATGTTATAATTCATGTTGCGGTAGAGGGTTTGCAAAGTATAAAATTGGACCCTCATAATAAATTCTGGCAGCGCCCCCCTTCCGCTGCATCGCCACCTAAGCCACATTTCTATTCCAAAGCTAAAACAGAGACAATCACAGGCTCTGATGGCTACATTCTCCCTAGATGAAGTTGAGGAGGCCATTAAATCCTTGGCCAATAGGAAGGGGGTGGTGAAGATGGCTTACCAACCGAGTTATATAGGAAATGTGTTCCTTTTTTGAATCCTGAGATATTAAAGCTTCCTAAATATATTATAGGTGGGGGTGAATTTCCATCATCATTTTAAACAGCAATTGTGGTTAGCTGTTTGAAGAAGGATAAGTGCAGAGAAAATGTGAACTCTTATAGGCCGAAGAGCCTTCAAAATGTTGATTATAAGATCGTGATGAGATTCCTAACAAATCACATGGGTAAAATTGTAGGAACAATTGTCCAACCTGACCAATGTGATTTTGTTTTGGGCTGACAGTTGTTCTCTAACTTTAATTGTCTGGTTGATGCTCTAGAAGATTACTTTAAACACCAGCAGGTTCCTGCTCAACTATTGTTGCAAGATGCCAAGAAGGCATTTGACCTGGTCTGCTGGGAGAGTCTTTTTATTGTTCTTAAAGAATTCGGTTTCCCCACTGGTTTTAAACAGATATCTAGATTGTATAAAGGGGCAATAGCTCAACTAATTATAAACTCAGTTGATATTAGTTCTTGCAAGGATAACAGTGGAACGAGACACTGCTGTCCCCTTTCTCCTATATGTTTCGCCCTTTTTATGGAGCCCTTAGCTATAGGCATAAAAGCAGACAGGAGCATAGAATCCTCGATAAGTAGAAGGACTAAAATCAAATTATATGCTGACGATATTGATCTATTTTTAAAGGCTACTTTGGAGAATCCGAAGTGTTTTCGATATTTTTCAAGAATCTCAAGCTTTGGGTGGATATAAGATTAATAGGTTAAAAACAGAGGGGCTGATTCACAAAAGTAATCTGAGACAAAAGCCTAACGTTACGATTTTCCGTATTCACAAAAGGCATTTAGTAGTAGTAAAGTTAGGACTCCTAACTTTACTACTACTAAACTGAGACAAAATGCTAACTTTATGACTTTCAGTATTCACAAAAGGCATTTAGTAGTAGTAAAGTTAGGATTCCTAACTTTACTACTATTAAATGCCTTTTGTGAATACCGAAAGTAGTGAAGTTAGGATTTTTCTCAGTTTAGTAGTAGTAAAGTTAGGAATCCTAACTTTACTACTACTAAATGCCTTTTGTGAATACCGAAAGTCGTAAAGGTAGGATTTTGCCTCAGATTACTTTTGTGAATCGGGCCCAGAGATTTTATTATGTAATTGCACATTGGACACTTTATTTTCTGAATTTCACCCTTTTGTTAATTAAAATACATTGGGTAATATGGAAGTTTTGGAAGAGCAGCTAAAGAAAAAGAAAACTAAAAAAGGGTATTTCTGGGTTTGAAAAAATTGATTTGTTTTTTTAAATTTGCAGTCAAGAAGTTTGCTTTTGTTTCATGACCGTGAATCAACTCTTGCTTCTGCCATTGCAAGAGACATGCATACATTGAATAGAGATAGCTCAGCCAGGCACTTCACCAGCTTAACTGATCACAGGCTTTGATCTGACTTCAAGATTCATAACATCCAATAAGTTTTCGATTTTTGCTGGGTCTGTTTTTAGCTTTTTAGGTCTCGCCTGGGACAGCGCATGCTGTCTCTTCGAGACATTTAGTAAGTGGCTTTTAAAAGTGCCACCAGAGGCTGTTGCTGGCCTAAAGCTTGTGTTCACGAGCTTGTGCAGTGCACAGCTACCATCTGTGTTTTTATTGCTGTAATCAGGCTCCTCTGCTTGCACCACCCTCCTCCCTTTCCCCCCTCCCTCCTGATCAGCTTCATTTGTGTCTTCTAGCTGTGAATCATGCTCCTCTGCTCGCACTCCCCCTCCTCCCTCTCCTCTTGCTCAGTTTAATTTGTGTCTTTTTCACTCTGAATGCTCCTGCTTCCACCAGGCATACACACCATCAGTCGGCAGTGCACGCTTTCACCAGGCACACACACCACCAGTCATCAGTGCACGCTTCCACCAGGCACACACACCACCAGCCGTCAGTGCACGCTTCCACCAGGCACACACAGCACCAGCCGTCAGTGCATGCTTCCACCAGGCACACACACCACCAGCCTTCAGTGCACAATTCCACCAGGCACACACACCACCAGCCTTCAGTGCACGCTTCCACCAGGCACATGCACCATCAGCCATCAGTGCACGCTTCCACCAGGCACACGCACCACCAGCTGTCAGTGCACGCTTCCAGCAGACACACACACCACCAGCCGTCAGTGCACACTTCCACCAGACATACGCACCACCAGCCGTCGGTGCACGCTTCCACCAGGCACACACACCACCAGCTGTCAGTGCATGCTTTCACCGCGCACACGCACCACTAGCCGTCAGTGCACACTTTCACCAGGCACACACACCACCAGCCAACAGTGCACGCTTCTACCGGGCACACACACCACCAGCCGTCAGTGCATGCTTCCACCAGGCACACACACCACCAGCCGTCAGTGCACACTTCCACCAGGCACACACACCACTAGCCGTCAGTGCACGCTTTCATCAGGCACACACCACCAGCCGTCAGTGCACGCTTTCACCAGGCACACACACACCACCAGCCGTCGGTGCACGCTTCCATCAGGCACACACACCACCAGGCGTCAGTGCACTCTTCCACCAGGTACACACACCACCAGACGTCAGTGCACACTTTCACCAGGCACACACACCACCAGCCGTCAGTGCGCGCTTTCACTGGGCACACACACCACCAGCCATCACTGCACGCTTTCACCAGGCACATACACCACCAGCCGTCAGTGCACGTTTTCACCGGACACACACACCACCAGCCATCAGTGGACACTTCCACCGGGCACACACACCACCAGCCATCAGTGCACGCTTCCACCAGGCACACACACCACCAGCTATCAGTTCACACTTTCACCAGGCACACACACTACCAGCCGTCGGTGCATGCTTCCACTAGGCACACACCACCAGCCATCAGTGCATGCTTTCACCAGGCACTTACACACCACCAGCCGACGGTGCATGCTTTCACCATGCACACACACCACCAGCCATCACTGCATGCTTTCACCAGGCACACACACCACCAGCCATCAGTACAAGCTTTCACCTGGCACACACACCACCAGCTGTCCTTGCACGCTTCCACCAGGCGCACACACCACCAGCCGTCAGTGTACGCTTCCACCAGGCACACACACCACCAGACATCAGTGCACACTTTCACCGGGCACACACACCACCAGCCGTCAGTGCACACTTTCACAGGGAACACACACCACCAGCCGTCAGTGCACGTTTTCACCAGGCACACACACCACCAGACGTCAGTGCACGCTTTCACCCAGCACACAAACCACCAGCCGTCAGTGCAGCAGGCAGGCTCATCTCAGAGTTTCATGGTAAATATGTGTTCGATGCCTGGGAGGGAGTGGGTCGAGATTCGTTAAACCATGCTGAGTATGCAGGTGCAGTGCATTAACTCATGTGGGAGTGAGTCATGCTGCCTGGGGCTCACTCACTCCACACTTGTAAATTGCGCCTGCACCAGGCCTTTTCTCATTTGCAAAGTTCGGCGCATGCGCACAGCTAGGTAGCCCCCACACTACCGGGAATGACTGCTTCCTACAACCAGAATGGAAACAACATTCAGAGCAATGAAAACAAGTTCATTTGATGCAAAGAACTGTTAACAAAAACCACGTCCAGCTATTGTAGATCTGGCAACCTAAACAAAACCGAACCAAAAGACAAGCAAGCTTTGGCATAGCCAATATGTCTCGCTTTTTGGACCCTATAAGTATTTAGTTATGCAGCAGACCAACACCAACTGTTACATGGCTAAACACTTATAAGGTCCCAAATGCGAGACCTATTGGCTATGCCAATGCTTGTTTTAGTTTGGGGATGTTATTGTATTTAAATTACTAGAAAGGGATCTAGGGCAGAAGGTTACCAGATTTTTCACATTTGCTGTGTACAGGAATATATTTTGCCTGAATCAAGGAGAGCACTGCATTTTCACATCTTTAGACAGAGAAATACTGTTGCTTCTGCATAAAGTCACTTGTTTTTGTTTTCATCATGAAGGCGATTCTCTTAAATGCACATGCTCTACTAGATGCATTATATTCAATCTTGATGTTTTTAATAGCACATTAAAACTTCTATCCTATTTGAAATTCGTACACTTCCCATTTTATGTGGTATCACCAGCACATGTGCTCTCTATTTCACTTTGTTTAAATTATCAGTAAGGAACAACTCTATAGAATGTTGCTGGTGGAAAAATTATCTTCATGCTGATTCCTCCCCTTAAGACTATCCTCGCAAGTGTCTGACTTCACTATAAATTTTATTCTATAGCATAACCTTCCCGGCCTAACAACTCAGTTTGCCCGGCGTGATGCTATGGGTGTATAAAAGATGTCAAGCTGCATGTTGATGTCTACCTCTGAGTGTGGTGTGCACAGAGGAACTGAGAGAGCATCAACAACAGCTACAATATTAGCACATAGCACGTTTGCTTAGCTTGGGATCTTATCAAAAAATCAAAATCAATTTTTTTAAATTTGTTTTGGTACTCAACTGAGGACCACAAATATTGTATAAAAAGACGGTTACAGGAAAAGGGATTCATTACAGGTTAATATAATGTTAAAAAGGGTTTTAAAAATTTATAGAAATTGTAACATACAAAAAATTCATTAGGTGGTTGTTTGCACACAAGTAACAATTCTATAACCGATGAAATTCTACATTTACGGTATATAGGATCAAGATGTCTTGACTGTGATGTAAATGTAATGTAAATGTAAATGTACAGGAATTTATATAGCGCAAATCACCAAGCGGTTTCCAAGCGCTTGCTTAGGGAACCCGTCCTGGTATTCCCCTGTGAGATAACCCCAGCAGGGTATCCGCAAGGTGAAAGCCAGGCATCCCGCCGCGAGGGGCCGTTGTGGAGATTAAGCAAGCTATTGCCCAGAGTCGCAGAGTGTGAACCCGTGAATCGAGTAGGCACCGGAGCGAGAATTGTCGAGTCCATGGACATTTTAGGACTCAAGACCCCGCCGAGCCAGGAATTGAACCCTGGTCCCGGGCTGACCTCTGCTTCCAGGTCAGCCTCCTCTAACCGTGCTGTTACTACGTTTGCGTTTGGGCATATAAATAAAAGGTGCTCAATGTTCTGATTTCCCCCCTGACAAAGAGTACATAATGGGGATCCACCTGATGTCCATCTTGATGTGAAAGTTAACACTGGTAAAATACCTAATCGCAGCATTGTAATTGCCCTCCTTGCACCATGTGTAAGGGAAAACCCTAGGTATGTCTGTACATGCTTGTACTCCAATGTCTCAACGTAGAGTTTATACAAAGATAATTTGCTACAGTGTGCAAGATCAAGTTCAAAACTCAATTTAGGAGTAAAACATTTTTAAAAAAGTTTCAGTTGCGAAGGTGACCAGGTAAGCAGAATTTCAGTGCTGATCTTAGCTATTTGAAATACCACGGTCATATTTCTGAAGAATATTTGATTTGAAGCGTCTCGATCAAAAGTCTCGATCTTTAGCAAGGATCGTAGTGATTCTTCTTTTGCATGAAGGAGGTTATAGGCCCACCTGATAACATTAGCAACAGCTGTAGCATAGGAACTTGTGATTGAAAATTCAAGTCTTAGAGCTTGCACCGGTGTAGATTCAGAGACCTTCAAAATTTTCTTCAATATATTCCCTTCTTTTTGGTCCATATAAGACCACTGTTTTATTGGGATGTATTCTGTGGCATAGGATAAAACAGGGGGAATCTTTACTCTGTATACTTTTAGTAATGAGGAGAAGTGCCTGTTCCCTGTGGCAGAATACAGTCTGGAGAGGGCCGCGGCATGTAGTTCTGATTTCCTTTTTAAATTGTTGATCTGCTTTATATTTTTCAGACTCTTTGAGAAGATCCTGCCGAGATAAGTATATTCCTCGACCTCTTCTACTTTTTCTCCGCCAAGCCTCCAACAATACTTAACACTTTGTTTCCTACCAGAAAAGGAAACGACTTTTGTTTTAGTTAAGTTTGGGATTAAGAAGTTGTCCTTAGAATATTTATATAAAATATCTAGAAGCTTTTGCAAACCAAAGGGCGTAAGGTCCAACATCACAATATCATCTGCATATAGCAGGGCGTGTATGCTTTGTGCAGCAATCTTTGGAGGCAAACTTGAACCTTGTTGCAGATGGAGTGGCAGGTCACTGAGGTACAATGAGAATAATAACGGCGCTAAAAGGCACCCTTGTTTGAGCCCGTTAGCCGTATGGATTGTTTTAGTCAAACCTTTTTCACACCCCATTTGGACTTGACACCATGTTTTAGTATGAAGTTTAACAACAATCTGCAGCAATTGTTCAGGGATGCCTAACCTCCTTAATTTATTCCATAAAGTCGGCCTGTCAACACGATCAAAAGCAGTTGAATAATCAATGAATGCTGCGTATATTGACTGAGATTTCCCTACTGTATATTTATCGAGAATGGTCTGAAGTATTGAAATATTATTGGTGACAGAATGGTTGGGTCTGAAACCTGCTTGAAACATGGGTATTAAACCCTGCGAAATGCCCAGACTTTAAGTCGATCCAATACTTCTGCGGCAAAGATTTTCCCGGTAGCGTCCATCAACGCTATTTGACCATAGTTACCAGCAGTATTTTTGTTCCCCTTTTTATAGATAGGAATAATGGTACTCCCCTGCCATGACTTTGGTATTTTTCCGGTTTTGAAGATGTAATTAAAGAGGGGTGAAAGCATCTGGCTCCACTCCTTGGGGTCAGCTTGAAGGACCTTGATGGGTATTTGGTCAGGGCCTGAAGCGCCAGTGCTTCTTGCTTTTCGGATATGCATAGCAATAGAGAATGCTGAGGTCTTAGTAATCGGGGTAACATTCCTTTCCATAGTAGTATCGGAGTCCTTTCCTTCTGATTTAATTGGGTTTGCTTTATATAAATCACTCAAATAAGTTTCCCAGTCCTGAGGTGAGACTGGGATAGCTTGAAGTTTCTTTTTTGTTCCGGTTATTTTAGCAATTAGAGACCAATATTTTCGCTGATTATATTGTTTAGCAGCTATTTGAATGTCAACCCAGTTGTAGTCCTGCAGCATTCTTTTCTGGTTGTATTTCTCTCTTCGTAATTGATTTTTTAGTTTATTAATTTCTGCCTGAGTTGTTATTGAGAAATTCAAGTATTGTGCTCTAATGAGTTTATTAAGCCTTTTTGCAGTAGGTGAGTTCCAGGTATTGTTTTTATTGTTGTTCTTATTTTTTCCAGAAGTGACCAGTTGTAACTTATTTAAGATAGCACACTTGAGATTGTTAACTATACATTCGAAATTTGTTATTGGATCGTCTGAATGTATATTAGTTAGAAGTTGAGTGTGTGCAATCAGTGCGGTTATGTTGTCCAAGGTAGATGAATTCCAGAAAATCCGCCTCTGATTGGTGTTGACTTCAATTGTGCTATTATAAAATGTTATCTGGCTTATAGGGGAAGGGGTGGCCATCCAGAGGGTAGTTAGATGTAACAATGCATGATCACTCTCATCTATAAAGTTGGTATGCAAATGCGTAACTGTCTCCAATGAATCCATTCCGCAGATTATATAATCGATAATTGAGAAAGATCCATTTCCCCGTCTAGTATAAGATGCCGGTATATCTCCTTCCACATTGCCATTCAGGATTGTCCCATTTAAACTTGGCAATAATGATAATAACAATTTACCTCTCTTGTCCGAATTTTTACCTTTAGGAAATTTTGGGATGGACATTTCCAATGTTTCTTCTTTGTATAGGTTTACCCATTTTCCAATTTCAATGTTTGAGATTTTTCCGTTCAGATCTCCCATGATTAGGTATGACATGTATGATCGATCTTCTATTATATGAATGATTGCTTCCATGATATCCTCAAATAGGGCATCTTGGTTAGTGCCGGGTGGGGCATATATGTTAAAGAGCAGAATTGCCTTTTGGGGAGCTGTAATGTGTGTTTTCAGTGACACCTTGATACACTGAAAGTTTTCGGAAATGGTCTCGACGATTTCTTGAGCCCATAAGTATTCCTCGCTTAACAGGATTGCCAATCCACCCTTAGCATGGCCCCGATTGGATTCTTTTGCAGGAATATCATAAACATAATAGCCTTTCTGGCAAAAAGATTTTGTTGCCCAAGTTTCCTGTAAAACCAGGATATCAGGTTGATTTTTAGTTGCTTCGATCATTTTATTAGTTGTTTTTCCGGCCATATTCCATGAAGTGATCTCCAAGCCATTGCTAAACAGTATATTGTTGGTGGTTAATAATTTTTTTACTGTTTAACGTCTCCGAGATCCAAGCCCAAGACTTTGTGGTTTTTTTGACCTCATTTTCTTCTAAGTCCTGGCTCCATACTACCCTTTCACCATTATATACTATTCTGTCTGTCTATGTAAAATGGTTTACTTTCTGGGGGTGAGACATGTCTCACCCCCAGAAAGTAAACCATTTTACATAGACAGACAGAATCCGTTACGAGAAGTCCACCCAGTTAGAGGAACGGGTGGCGAAATGCAACGAGTGTTTGTATACACTCCAATCACAAAGATGGAACTTCTTGAGATGAAGAAATTAATTCCCTGTCATGACAAAGATCCAGCAGGGTTCCATAGAGAATTAAAAGACATGCTCCGTATGGGAGAATACACGTATCCAGATATAATTAAAATGTTAAAAGTTCTGCTGCCCGCAGGGGTGTATGAAAAGCTCAAGGAAAAAGAATGGGAGGTGGGAGAGAAAAAGATCGATTGGGCAGTTCTAGAAGCTGAAGACAAGGCACGAGTACCAGGTACCGGTCTTGGAGATAAATGTAAAGAATTACCGGAATTATTAATACAAGTTTTACCCAGATTATTGACAACTAGAAAAGAAGACTGGGATGCAATCTCAGCCTGTAAACAGAAACAAGACGAAGATATTAGTGATTTTTATTCTAGATTTGAAAAATGTTTTAGTATCAACAGTGGCCTCAAGACAAGTAGTGAGTCATACCCTCACCTTTTTGTTACCAAATTAGTCGAGAATTCAAATCCATCAATTAAAAATCGAGTTTTGAAAGTCGAAAGTACCTGGCAAGCTAATACCCCGTCCCAGATGTTGCAAATGCTTCAATACCACCAGAATAGAATCAGAGAAGAACAAGAACACGAAAGAAAACGTATGAAAGACACGAAGATGAAAGTACTAGTTGCACAATCTGTTCCTCAAGACAGTCAGAAGAGGGGTCCAAATCAAGCCAGTCATCCTGCAGCTCCCGTTAAAGGGAACTGCAATTATTGTAAACAACCAGGTCATTTTATAAATGAGTGTGCAGTTCTGAAACACAACATAGCTACTGGTAAGACTAAAGAAAGACCACGTCCGTCTAGACAAGAACAAGTTTCACAGATTCCTCAGCCACAGAATGCACCACAGACAGTTACAGCACCGCAGCCTATCGCTGCAACACAGCACGTCACACAGCAGATGTACCAGTATGCACAGTCTGAGTATCCAGAGTACCAGCAGTATTCATGAAACAGCCTAGAGAGGGAGGTAGGCTTGCCTCTCATCGAGATACCTGTAGATCAAGAAGGTCCCTATGTTCATAGTCAAGTATTAGGGAAAGACAGAAAGTTTTTGATTGATACAGGGGCAAGTAGGACCACAATTAGTCACGCCGAAGTTCCAGGGGCTCCGCTCTCAGGCTCAAGAAATGTTTCCCTTGGATTTTCAGGAAAACCCATCGTAAATGAAATATCAAAGCCAGTTACTCTAGAAGTAGGTCCATTGTCCCGTACTACTGATCTGTTACTTACTAAGTCATGTCCAGAAAATCTATTAGGCATTAAAACACTGAAAGAGTTAGGTGCAGTTATATGCTGTTCCCCAGAGGGAATACGATTGTTCCTACGTGACTTTAAGGGTCACTATGTATTACGAGATTTTGATTCAAGACTGTCTAATGTCCCGCAGCATCTATGGGCACAAGGTCCAACTGATGTTGGTTATATGCAAATCACACCCTATCGTGTGACTCTCAAGCCAGGTGTAGTGTTACCACGAATCAGGCAGTACAGATTGCCACCTGAGGCTGTAGCAGCCTTATCCAAAATTATTGACGAGCTCATGGCTCAAGGAGTGGTTGTAGAAACTGACTCCAATGTATGCAATTCTCCGATCATTCCAGTTATGAAACGTACTGATCCTAATGCACCCCCAGTATATCGATTAGTGATTGACCTACGAGAGCTTAATAAATGTATTATTCCTCAGTACCCAGTTGTCCCAGATATCTCTTCCCTATTGACAGCCATTGATTCCGAAGCCACGGTCTTTACTGTCATTGACCTCAAGAACGCATTTTTCAGCGTTCCTATTCATCCAGACAGCCAGTTCCTTTTCGGATTTTGTTTAAATGGAAGGAGCTATATGTTTACACGAGCTCCTCAAGGTTTCACAGAAAGTCCTAGTATTTACAGTCAAGCACTTAAGAGACAACTAGACAACATTCACATGCCAACTGACACTGCCCTGCTCCAGTATGTCGATGATCTTCTGATCACAGCCCGTTCTGAACGTGCTTGCGAGCAAGCATCCCTTACAGTCTTGTATTTCCTAGCCGAGATGGGGCACAAGGTGTCCCCTTCTAAGCTTCAATTCTGTGTCCAGCAAGTGGTATACTTAGGACACTTACTGTCCAAGAGGGGTAGGCAGTTGACACCAGACCGTATCCAGTTAATAGCGAGTCTTCCTCAGCCCAAGACCCAGAAGGAGGTACGTGCTTTTATCGGCCTTACTTTTTATTGCAGACAATGGATTTCTCAGTATGCATTTCTAGCCAAGCCACTGATACAGTTAACGACACAGGAGGCAGCCGTATCGACTGTCCTCCCTTGGACATCTGAACATACACTTAGTTTCAATGAGTTAAAGAAAGCCCTATGCCAAGCTCCAGTTCTAGCTACACCGAACTACAGTAAGCCTTTTACACTTTTCGTCACTGAACGTGAAGGTACAGCATTATCTGTTCTCACACAAGATCAAGCAGGACAATACAAGCCCTGTGCTTATTTTTCGAGCACATTAGATCCTGTAGCCCAGGCTCTGCCTGCGTGCCTCAAGTCAGTTGCAGCCACAGCACTAGCTATCAGACAAAGTGATTCCATAGTTTTAGGACACACCCTGACAGTACAAGTTCCACATTCCGTGGAAGTTCTTTTAAACCGAACACAAACTCAGCACTTGACAATTGCACGTTTAACAGGTTATGAATTGACACTGTTCCAGCCACACATAGAAATCAGACGCTGCAACGTTTTAAATCCTGCTACACTGTTACCATCAGTTACTCCGAATTCTGCCACACATGACTGTGTGGAAGTAGTTAACATTACGACAAAGCCAAGACAAGATCTGACAGATATTCCGTTACCAGATCCCGACCTGACACTTTATGTGGATGGTTCATGTATGAGAACAAGTACAGGAGAACTAGTCGCCGCTTATGCAGTGACTACTGACACTGAAGTTATTGAAACCCACCGCATTGACACTCTGTCTGCTCAAGCAGCAGAGCTAGTTGCTCTGACACAAGCCTGTATACACGCCAAGAACTTGAAAGTTAACGTTTACACAGATTCACGCTACGCATTTGGAGTCGTACACGACTTCGGAGTGCTCTGGCAGGAGAGAGGTTTCATGACTTCTCATGGAACCAAGATTCAGCATGGTCTCCTTATTCAAGCTCTGTTAGATGCCATACATTTACCGACATCTATTGCTATCATGAAGTGTAAAGCACATACGAAAGTTACTGACATTATTTCCCAAGGTAATGATCTAGCAGATCGCACAGCCAAGCTTACAGCACAGACTCCAGACATTTCAGTTAATCCGATACAGACACATACTCCAGATCCGATTACATGCATGACAGTTAAGGACCCTACACAAGATGTCATAGACATACAGTTACATGCTACTCCTGAAGAAATCAAGAAATGGTCCGAACAAGGAGGGGTCCAGACAGATCAAGGATGGTTAACGAAGGGTAGAGCCACATGGTTTCTCCCCGACTCTATGGTTCAAGTTATTATTAATACCACACATAGTCCAGCACATCTAGGAGAAAAAGCAATGTTAGATAGTATCCAGAACATTTGGTTCAACAAGCATTTACGAGCTGCAGCCAAGCAGAAAGTCCATACCTGTATGATATGTTGTCAGTTTAATCCAGGTAAAAGTGTCCCGGTGGAACAAGGTGGATTCCAGCCCCCTGACCACCCTTTTGAAGTCCTCCAGATGGATTATATTCAGATGGAGCGATGTCGAGGTTTCAAGTATGTCCTTGTAGTTGTATGCGCTTTGTCCAGGTGGACAGAAGCATATCCAGTCCCAGATTACACAGCCGCGACCACTGCCAAGCAGTTGGTTCGTGAGTTCTTCCCTCGTTATGGACTCCCTAGAGTCGTATATTCTGACAACGGCCAGCCATTCTCATCCGAACTCATGAAGCATGTTTCCCTTCTGTTAGGGTACCAGTGGAAGTTCCATTGTGTACGCCATCCTGAAGCAGCCGGTCTCGTAGAGAGACATAACCAGACTCTGAAAATCCGAATCGCCAAAGTATGCAAAGAAAAAGGTGTGGACTGGCTAGTAGCTCTGCCAGTCGCTTTATTTTATATGCGCATGGTCGCACATTCCAGATCAGGTCTGTCCCCGTACGAGGTCGTTTTCGGCCGCCCCCCAAATATGTGGGGTACTCCTAGACCCCGAAGTATTACCGATGTTTCAAGTAATATGTTGACAGATTACCTAGCTTCCTTGATGTCTGCCCTCAACTCATGTCGTTCACAGGTTGCCGCTGCATTTCCAGACAATACCGAGGTGGCACCGCATGAAATCGTTCCAGGATCCATGGTGATGGTCCGCAATTTTGACAGATCAAGTCCGTTGGAGCCTCGTTGGAAAGAGCCCCGACAGGTCCTCCTCACCACCCGTACAGCCGTGAAGTTGGAAGGACGCAAAGGCTGGGTGCACCTTTCTCATATAAAACCATTTAATGGATTGAAACCCGTCTTAAAGAACATTTCCCAGGATTTGAAGGATTGCCAAAATATTGTTCTCAAGGACTGTCCCGCAAAAGACATTGCTACAACCCCTCCCCTGTTAGAGAAAACTCCGCAACAGGAGTACAAGCTCAAACTCCGGTCTAGTAAGATAAGTCAGTCAGTTTGATTGTCTAAGTCCTCCCCTAGGTGAAACGGTTAGACTGTTTCTGACATGTATAAAATAGACCCCCATAGTGAGAGAGTCAGTCAAAACTCAATTCGATGTATCGTTTTTCTAAGTTTCATTTTATTTCTCAGCATTATGATTTCCTGCACCAGTTATGCATTTTTCCTGTATTTCCCAGTTCTTCATGTAAATAAGTCTGCTAATGCTACAGTAGAGCACATGTTTAGTGATCTGCCTCCTCATGAACTCTCTTACCGCCTCGCTATGCGAAACAACTCATTCATCCGCATGTTACATTACTCACACCAGACCAGCAATGCCACTAATTGTTGGGTGTGTGGTCGACTCCCCCCTTTCCAGACCCCGAAGGGAGTTCTGCCACTTTTTCCTTATCCGTTTTCACATAATGGTTCGTGTGGAGCATGGTCCACGTTAACGTCATCCTCAACAGATATGTCTTTTCTTAACAGTACATGTTTTCCAGACAAGCAAGGTCTCCCCCACAGAACCGGGTTAGATCTAGAAAATGAAGTGTATAATTTAGGTAATTATTCGTCGAATTTCATGGTCCTGAATGTTCAGTCTGATTCTACTCCAGACTTACCTGCTATTTCAGTACTACCAGTTAAAGGCGAATTATGTGTCCGAAATAATGGTTCCGTACATGTAGGACATAGTGATTGTACTACCATTGTCAAGTATAGTGACAGTGGGAAATCTATTTTCAAAGCTTCACGTCATTCTTATTTTATTTGTGGTCAAACTGCATATGTTCGTCTGCCCCTCGATTGGGAGGGAACCTGTTACATTGCCTTCCTACTGCCACCTGTTTTTCTAGCCCCATCTGATTATCACAGGAATACACATCTAGTACACATTAGACATAGAAGGGAGTCCCCAATTGTCGATTATACTGAAACTGCTCTAGAACAATATACAGATTTCAATAGAGGTTTCTTCTTCTTTATAGGACCTATCCAGAATAGTAAGCTAATCCGTAGGTTAACCAGAACCCTCGAAGCTGTAGTAAATGAGACTGCCTCTGCTCTAGGTAACTTAACCGAAGAGCAATCTGCTATGAGATTTGTCGTTTTACAGAATCGTCTCGTCCTTGACGTCATATTGGCCGATAGGGGCGGGGCCTGTAGAGTCATCGGATCTAGTTGCTGCATTTTCATTCCAAATAACGCGCCGTCTGTTTATTCAGCTATAACCAGACTCCATAAAATTGCCCATCTGTTACACCAAGATCCAGGCACCTGGACATGGTCCGGTTGGTTCTGGAATATAATTTCCGCATGGGGATGGAAAATATTGTCCTTTCTAGGTATTGCAGTAGCGATCATATTCAGCTGCTGTCTCTGTATACAATGTGGCCCTGCGATTTGCGGCATTTGTGCTACCTCTTGTATTCCTAGTCCCAAGCCCCGTTCTAAATCCCGTTCCAGGATAATTCGAGACGAACAAATGATACTGTATGAAATGATAGACGGTATCATGAAAATTGATGTTTCCTGATGGAAACGTAGTGACAAGGAGGGAATGTGGAAAAGTAAATTTTGCCATGTTCTGTGTCCCTACGCCTCCTCCATCATATGTTATGTGTGCATGATTAAATATGCATATGTATTCCCTATGTTTGATTAATGACGCAATTATAGTTGTGTCCACCTCTAGTATGCCAGTTTCCAGTCCTCGTGAATACTACGAATATCAGGCCTATGTAAAGCTACGTTGCCACGTTTCCCAGTGTGCACGTTATTTCACTGAAAGTCCCCGTCTCTAGGCCTCAAAAGGGCCTGGACTCCAGATTCAGCTCATGTCTCCTAAAAGCCTCGCTGAGGAGCGATCCAGCCCCCACCTGTATCCTCGACCCTTCACTTACTTCCTGCCACGCAGTGCCCGGCCCAGCCTGGCTCAGTCTCTGAGTCTGCCAAGAATATGTTATGATTCCAGTTATCAGTTCAGTCCTCCTTCTCTGCATTCCTAAGCTACTGAACTGCATCAATAGTTTCCGTCATTGTCTAGCCTTCTCGGCTCCACGTTAGAGAAATACTGTATTTAATGGTCATTTAGTATTCTTCATCACGCACTACATGTAGAATAATGCATGGTCCAGTCTTAGAATCAAGTTAGCCTTTCCCCTCCTGACTTCTAGTTTATATCAACATGTTCTCTAAACATCAGATACTAGATACTGTTTAGGTACATGTCGCCCTGACTCTCCAGACTTCAGTCTCTGCTCCTAGCACAGAGTTCATAGCCCCCAGCTTCTCCCAGTGATACGTCATTGCAAGTTTGCGCGCACCATCAGGTTAGAGGTCCCGGCTCCTCAGGTAGCCCCCTCCATGGTTTCCGCCCCATTCATGACATATTCTGTTACGTTTACATCACATGTCTATGTATACGCCCTGTTACACCTCTTTTCCCCCTTATCTTTCGCGACTGCTACGCGTCACGCCTTCTGCTCCACCCACTGTTACGCCTACTGCAATGTAATGTTATGTGTTTGCGTTATGTATATATGCTCATGTATTGTTATTACAAGTTATTCCCCTTCCCTTCCTGCCCTTGTCCCGATCCTGTCCCCAGCAGCGCTGCTGGGCCCTGTCATCCTATTACTATGCAGGTTGTCCTGTTCCTGTCCTTTATGCTGTAATAAACCTGCAAACTCCTACTACCTCGAATCTTGACTCTTATTTTATTGAGCTATCTGTTATTCATTTATACATTCAAAAAATAGGGTATTATTTATTTATTTACCACAGTAACATTCCTTTCCATAGTAGTATCGGAGTCCTTTCCTTCTGATTTAATTGGGTTTGCTTTATATAAATCACTCAAATAAGTTTCCCAGTCCTGAGGTGAGACTGGGATAGCTTGAAGTTTCTTTTTTGTTCCGGTTATTTTAGCAATTAGAGACCAATATTTTCGCTGATTATATTGTTTAGCAGCTATTTGAATGTCAACCCAGTTGTAGTCCTGCAGCATTCTTTTCTGGTTGTATTTCTCTCTTCGTAATTGATTTTTTAGTTTATTAATTTCTGCCTGAGTTGTTATTGAGAAATTCAAGTATTGTGCTCTAATGAGTTTATTAAGCCTTTTTGCAGTAGGTGAGTTCCAGGTATTGTTTTTATTGTTGTTCTTATTTTTTCCAGAAGTGACCAGTTGTAACTTATTTAAGATAGCACACTTGAGATTGTTAACTATACATTCGAAATTTGTTATTGGATCGTCTGAATGTATATTAGTTAGAAGTTGAGTGTGTGCAATCAGTGCGGTTATGTTGTCCAAGGTAGATGAATTCCAGAAAATCCGCCTCTGATTGGTGTTGACTTCAATTGTGCTATTATAAAATGTTATCTGGCTTATAGGGGAAGGGGTGGCCATCCAGAGGGTAGTTAGATGTAACAATGCATGATCACTCTCATCTATAAAGTTGGTATGCAAATGCGTAACTGTCTCCAATGAATCCATTCCGCAGATTATATAATCGATAATTGAGAAAGATCCATTTCCCCGTCTAGTATAAGATGCCGGTATATCTCCTTCCACATTGCCATTCAGGATTGTCCCATTTAAACTTGGCAATAATGATAATAACAATTTACCTCTCTTGTCCGAATTTTTACCTTTAGGAAATTTTGGGATGGACATTTCCAATGTTTCTTCTTTGTATAGGTTTACCCATTTTCCAATTTCAATGTTTGAGATTTTTCCGTTCAGATCTCCCATGATTAGGTATGACATGTATGATCGATCTTCTATTATATGAATGATTGCTTCCATGATATCCTCAAATAGGGCATCTTGGTTAGTGCCGGGTGGGGCATATATGTTAAAGAGCAGAATTGCCTTTTGGGGAGCTGTAATGTGTGTTTTCAGTGACACCTTGATACACTGAAAGTTTTCGGAAATGGTCTCGACGATTCCTTGAGCCCATAAGTATTCCTCGCTTAACAGGATTGCCAATCCACCCTTAGCATGGCCCCGATTGGATTCTTTTGCAGGAATATCATAAACATAATAGCCTTTCTGGCAAAAAGATTTTGTTGCCCAAGTTTCCTGTAAAACCAGGATATCAGGTTGATTTTTAGTTGCTTCGATCATTTTATTAGTTGTTTTTCCGGCCATATTCCATGAAGTGATCTCCAAGCCATTGCTAAACAGTATATTGTTGGTGGTTAATAATGTTTTTACTGTTTAACGTCTCCGAGATCCAAGCCCAAGACTTTGTGGTTTTTTTGACCTCATTTTCTTCTAAGTCCTGGCTCCATACTACCCTTTCACCATTATTCACATGAATTTTTAGGATGTCATTTCCTAAACAGTTTAATACAGAATCTTCCAAATTGATAGTGTTTTTATACTGATATTTGTTTTGTATGTCAGAATTTAAACTTGAAGGGCCATTGTACCTTTTATTAGGTTTGTTTTCCTTTGGTTCAGGTCTTTCAATTACATCATAGCCATATTTGTGTAATATCTCCTTCTCTCTGAGAATTATCCCGGGAAGTACTGGTGACCAGAATGATACCAACGCTAATTTGCTGTTTTCTTTTTTGGGGAAGATCACCAAGTCTATTTCTTTACTTGTCAGAGATTGTAGAGGCAATATTTTTTGGAGAAGATTGATTATTCTTCCTCGATTGAGTGGCACGTTATCGATAGGGAAGAGTTCTTCAATTATTAGATGTTTTGACGATGTTCCTTCCCCGCGTAAAGATATCTTATCGTCATCTTCTCCTGCTCCTTTAACTCTCAGCCCTATTTTTGAGAGTAGTGTGGCCGGGAGATATTCATCAGCTCTTGGATTCAATGATTTTACATTCTGTATGATTTTTCTGTCACTAGTTGCCTCTATTGTGGTAGTATTGGGAATTGTAGTGACATTTTGACCCTCTCGGATTTTTAGAGGAGTGATTGGTTTTTGAAATTTGAGTTTACGCGCTTTCTTTTTAAGAATTCTTCTTTGCGGCTTTCTTCTCCTTTTTTTCCCCCCCTTCTTCCTGGGTTTCTTTTGTTTTAGAAATCTTGTCTCCTTGATCTGCATCAGGTATATTTTTAGTTATGGTTTCCTGATCATCTTTGTCACACACAGTTTTATGTGAATCTATTTTTTTGTTAGGATTCGAAAAAATGGAGTACTGTTTGAGAGTATTTGATGGTTCTTCTCTGAAGAGTTTCTTCAGGGAATATATGGTAGAGTCTTTGTGATTTTTCCGAGTTTCCTTTATTTTTCTTTCTAGTATTACTATTTCTGATGTTTGTGTACTAATATCACATTTTGTTAGATTCTGTGTATTTTTAGTGATATTTGTTATGTTACTATTCTGATCTTGCATCATATCAGATGTTTGTTGTTTTTTCGTTACATCAGCTGATTCTTTTTTTCTTTTTTCCTCTACTAGAAATTTGAGTATACCAATTTGTACATCAAGGGTTTGATCCGAATTTTCAAGAATGTGACCTAAGAAAGTAAGGACCGATTCCAAAATTTCCTGTAGAGAGAAAAGTGCCTTTGACATTGGTGTTACAGAATTTGTAGAATTAGTATTAAGAATGAAAGGGTCTGGAAAAGATTCTAGTGCAGGATCATGTTCTAATGATTTTTTTTTTCAGAGAGCTAGTGAATAACTTATCTGGGCTTGACTGTAGTTCTGATTTATTATCTGCTGACTTCATGCTGTTACCATAGGGATCCTCAGTGCGGTCAGGGCTACCTAAACGTTTTATTGGAGTTAAAGATGTTGAGTGTGACACCTCATGATCCAAGATTTGTAGATCCTCTGATGATAAAGTTATCTTTTGATTACATTCAAGATCTAGATCGCTTAAGTTTTGAGTGGATTGATGGTTCAAAGAAGAGAGCTGTTTTTCCTCCTTAGTTTCCAAAGGATCAAGGTTTTTTCCTACTTCCAGAGCATGAGTGAGTGATTGTTTTTTTGGTGATAAGGCAGAAAAATAATTGCTTATTGCCGGGGTCCTAGTTATCCGGCCATGTTTTACTGCTTTGTCAGAGGATTTCCTAACTGCTTCCTCGGTGCCCATTCGCTTCATACATATTGTGCGAGATCTTAACTTTTTTAATGCCATTATACTTTCCTAAGATAGACCTGGTGGATGTGAGTTTTAACTCCTACTCCGATGATTTATTTGAGAAATTTTCTTTTAGAATTTGTTTAAAATCTTCTTGAGGTTTGGGTACAGATTTCTCAGGTATCGATGACTGCTCCAATCTCCTTTACCCGTGCCTCAATCTCAGTATTTCAATTTATTACACTCCCCAACCTACCTTGCAAATTTACTACTTGACACCAAATTGCCAAGTACCAAGGATCAGAGATAGGAATGTAAATAGGATGGCCCGTCCCGTCCTTGTACGTCCCAGGACGGCCACAGACGGCCCGCCCTTTGCCCGGGCTTCGCCTGGCGTCCCGCTCGCGTCCCACGAGACGGGGGTGACGCTGTATTTCAGCGCCTCCTGGCGCGCAAATGTCGCGGCGGGTGCCGCTAAGGATGCTGGGTTCTGTAGTCTTTGGCCCTCGCACCGCGCTCCACTCGGCGGCCAGACCCCGAGATGGTAAAGGGGTCAGGCGGCGGGAGGCGGGTGGGCAGAGAACCAGGTTTTGGCAATCCTCGTCGTGCAAAGAGTTTCACAGATCAACAGGAGACACAGCAGAGTAAGTTGCAGAATACTCAAGATTGGGATCTTATTATCTATGGTACTGACTCATCAGAGGAAAAGGGACTGTGGTGAGAGATCTACAAGAACATTATGAATCCATCAAAAATATCATCACCAAACGTAAGCAACTTTTTCCGATGGATACTTCTTCCTGAAGATTGCAGACTTTAAGAAGAAGTTCCAAAGCAAAAATCTTAGGGAAGTAGGAACGAGTAGTGCTGATTAACCCTGGAGGTCAAGTAACAATGCCTTGGCAAACTGTCTGTCACTGCGTGATTGGCCAGTGAGGAAATAATGTGTAACAAATGTATACAGGAATGGCAACTGTAACACCTGTAGACAGAGCAGCGGAAGCAGCCATAGACCTCCAGAAGTAAGCACAACTGCCCTCTGGGGTCTCTCCTAGCCGAGGTGTAGTAGATCTTGACGCACAGAATGACCCAATGTGAAACCGTGCGTTTGGTCACTGCTCTGCCTTTTTGGGCCCCAGAAGAGCCCACAATGAGCTGGCCATCCACTCTGCCCACTCGCGTGCAATGTACTTGGAGACTGCACGACTGGTTACCAGCTCAGCAACTGTAGGATAGTAGAACCTGCTTCTTATGGCTACCCCCACTTTTTGCTTGATATAATGCTGTTTTTTACTAATCTGATGGGGATCCTGCTAATTAGGACCCCGGTCTATCTGCTTTCTCCTTAAACTGTTATGTTATGTACTTAGGTACACTCCAGATTGGATACTGGGGTGCCGTTGTCAGTCCCTAGTATATGATGCACATATACCCAGGGCATAGGTACCACTGAGGTCTCCCATGGGCTGCAGTATGTATTATGCCACCCATGAGAGACCATGCTAAATGGAACTACAGGCCTGACATTGCAGCCTGTGTAAGTTGGTGCATGCCCCACTTACTAAAGATATAGGTTTACTATACCTAAGGGTAACTGCACTTAAAACCTATAAGTCACCCCTACAGCAGGCCTTTACAATCCTGAAGGCAGGGTGCTTGGTTCTAAGTGAGAGGGCGCCCCTGCACAAGAAGGGCAACCATGCAGCCTACAGAGTCCATTCTCCCAGGTTGTCAGTAATGCAGCTATAGACTAACATAGAGGAGCATTATGCGACCGGGTGATGACCAACTCTAAAACGGCTGAAACAAACACTTTCGTGTTTGGTGTCAAACATGTTGGAATCATACCCCACACCAGTAACCGTTGTGCAAGGTATGATTCCACCTATCAGAAGCCTCCTTCGTGGGGCTCCTGTTGTTCCCTGTACCAGCCATCTAGTCCCAGACAGCACAAAATGGTTACTGCCGACCAGAGAAACATTTCTGTCCTCCTGCTTCTGAGCCAAGCTCCAGCAGGGGAAAGCAGGACAATAGGCATCCTGTCACAGGGAGGTGTGACCACCTCCCAGACAAGATTTAGTATATTGGGGATGGGTTGGTGCGCTTGCCAGCACCTGAAAGTCTGCATTTGGTGTCCCTGTGTATAGTCCAGTTCAAACTAGTCCTGGGAGCTGTTGGCTCCCGCTCTGGTGCAAAATTGGACAAAGGACACAGAAGTAACCTCTCCTCTGTCCAGACCCTCCCCTGGGAGGGTCCCCTGAATTTTCCCAACCCTCTACCGTGGGTACTTAAGGGCTTACCTGGCTGTATGTCTTTAGATTAATCGTGGACAAGATTAAAACCTGAAACCATTGCACCTTGACCATCTGGGGACTCTGGACCTTGTTTGGGCCTGACTTCATCTCCCTCTCAGTCTGCTGCACTGTCTGTGCCTGTGCACCTTACAGGATCCATGCAGGACCTGTGGAGCATCAAAGACAACTGAAGATAATCTCCCTTGAGGTGAATGAGTCACTCCCCTGCTTTCGCAGGCAACACAAAACTGTGGATCAGTCTGTTTATCCACAATTCAACATACCGATCCTACGGAGTCCGGAGGGTCCAGCAACACAGTAGGTGGGTTGCTACATCCATCAATGCCCAAGCTGCCCACTCACTCAGTTTGAGGTCAGAATCCCTCGTGGGGGCTGCAATAACAAAACCCCTTTGCACCGGTGTACTTTTGCAAGTGCAAATGCTTGTTGCCAATTCTGCAACAAGTGCATTGGGTTACGAGTAGCCCCAACCTCTAGCAACTTCTCCTGCAAAAATCGTCAACCACCTCGCACGAGTGCTCCATGGCCTGTTGTTTTGAAGTGCTGATTGAGGTCCTCTTGCGACTCCAGTGCCTCCGGCCTATGGGTCCACTTGAGGGTTAATTTTGCATTTCTTGGGCTCCAGTGATTGCTCAGGGCCTGCTGTGACTCCCCTGCCTTTGGCTAGTCTCTTGGGCCTTGCTGGTCTGAACCTTCCTATGCATTGACCTTCTGCTTGTGTTGCTGTTGCCAAGGCCTGTTGGTAACCTGCCGCACAATGGCCCCTCAGCACTCGACATCCTTCGTGAGACAGCTCGCATCCGGCTCCTGGTTATCCTCGCCATCTCCTGGTCCCCGCAGCTGCAGAGTCAAGGACACCATCAACTAGCCGGAAGCACCCGACATAGGTGTGCATTCGTCTACTGAGCCCCTGGTCACTCCCAAGTGACCCAGACTCTGTCCCCTCTGCTTTCAGGTACCTCTCGACAACAATCCATGTTTGGATTTAATCTGACACTTTTCTGCCTTCCAGCAGCGGCACTTCTTCGAAGTCCTCTATTGTGTTTGACAGAGGTTTCCGAAGCCCCTTCAAACCTCTGCACCCAGCTTCCCTGGGATAGGTAACTTGGGTACTTCGGTATCCATGGGTGGGGTGGCTCTCCAACCTACTGTCTTCCATGGGGTTTCTTCGTAATCCAGTGGGAAGGGTCCTTAAACTTTAAAATTCCAACTGTGACTTTCACATGGACTTGTACGGAGCCTGCGGTTGTGTTCTCACACTGCACACACACTTCGTGGGGTCCCTATCTACTTACCTTGGGTGGTTCCTTGGGGTCCCAGCAATTCTACGTCCTCTCGACACTGCCTTGACTTGAGTCGTGATTCTTAAACCACTTTTTTAGTATATGGTTTGGTCCCCCCGGGGCCCACTGTGTATTAGTGCTATTTACTGTGATTTCTTTGCTAAAGTATTGTGTGCTTTGTGTCTATCTCCGTGTAGGAGATACTGTAACGTACTAGGTAGTGTTATATAATAAATACATATTTTTATAACTACTGTGTGGTTCTCTTTCCATTTAATCTATACTATGAGATTGCATTCTGGTAAAACAAGCTGCTTTACACTCCTTCATGACTAAGCCTGAAGGCTGCTCTCCACATCTACCCCTTGGATAGCTTTCTAAGGTTGTCTGAGACCACTTAAATCCCCATAAGGGTTGTCTGGACTGGTGCAAGGTGCCCGTTTTAATTAGTGGACAGCATATACCAGGCCAACTTCTCACAGCAACCATTCCTCCTTTTTGGTGGAATCAGTAGGAGGAGGGAAGAAGGATGGAACGATGATAGAATTGAACAATAAGAAAGGCCGAAACCCGCTGGGCAAGTAGGCTGGCTGAGCAGGTACTGAGGACTGACATATCTGGGTAGAAAACTATATAAAGGGGACACACCAAGCAGGACAAAGAGTTCTCCAACTTTTTGAGGTAAAGTTACTGCTACCAATAACACTGTCTACAAAGTAAGAATTTTAACAGTACAACTACACATCAACTCAAAAGGAAATGGCATTAACCATTAAGAAAGTCAACACAAGATTTAGATCCAACAGGAGAACATTGAATTAAGTATGAGGAAACAGGTAAAGCAATGTTATCAAAAACGTGCCACAAAAGATAACCTAAAAAACAATGGCTGATCAGGGAGGCACACAATAACCTACAGGACAGCCAAGTAACCCTTGACTACAGCAAATTTAACCCAAGCTGTGCAAGGGACGGTGCAAAATGTAGGACATCAGAGAGGCGTGATTTAAAGTGGTTCAAGCCTTCTGACTCACACCACTGCACACGTGTCTTCCAGTGATCCACATAAATGGATTTTGTATCTGGTTCTCTGGGAGCCAAGATGACTTCAACTTCATCAAGGAGGCAAAAGGAGAAAGGCTATCATAAAAATGGACTGCCTGCAGCTCTAGCTCATTCAAGGGCAGACACTGCTCCAACCTGAACCAAAGGCTTACGTTTTAAAGATGCTCAGAGAGGCCCCCAAACCCAGCGAAAAGGCACCCATAACCGCAGTAGTCTGCACTTCTGAATGAATAAATGGATGTCCCACCTTGACATTGGAGCAATCAATCCACTAGTGCAGGTCCAAGGGGATTGAATGGAATGTCTGCACTTGTGCTGAGATGGTCCCTTACTGTTGGAGCTATTGCTGTCGCAGGCACGACTGGAAGGCCATCATCAGGCATCTGGCATGTGAAACCAACATGAGGACCAACACCATGACGCCAAGCAGACATAAGGCCTGAAGGAATGGTAAACCTGTTTGCGTCAGAAACTTTGGAATCATTCCTTGCATATACAAGATCGTCTGAGGAGGAAAGGCTTTCAATGGAGTTGTATCCAGCAACACTCCTATGAAGGTAAAACTCGGCATTGGAGTAAGTTGGGGCTTTTGTCCATTGATGGTAAAGTTGAAACTGTGGAGAAGAGCAATCATGCTCAGAAGATGTTTCTTGACTAGTGCAGGGGAATGAGCCTTCACTAGTCAGTCAACCAATTACGGATATACATGGACTCCCAGTTGTCTCAGTGACACTCCCACAACTGCCAGCACTATTGCAAAAGGATGCAGTCATCTGCCCGAATGCCAAGACTATGACATGATAGTGAAAGACTCCAGGATGAATCTTGGATAACGCCTGTGAGCAGAGAGAACTGAAAGATGGAAGAAAGCATCCTAGGGTTCCAAGGACACCAGCCAAACCTTCGTATTAAAGGCAAGCAAGACTTGCTCTCAGAGACAGGATCTTGAACTTGCCCTGCTGAATGAACATGTACAGAAGGTCGAGATCTCAGATGGGCCTCAGACCCCATCATTCTTGGAACCAACAAATAAAACAATTAGAAGACTGTGCCCCTTTGTTCCACATATAAGGCTCCTTTATTCAGCAAGAAATTAAATTCTGCATCCAGCATCAAGGTGTGTATCAGAACCCACATCCTTGTCAAAGGAGGGCAGTCCAAAAGGAGGCAAAGGAAGAGTAGGGCTTGGCCCTTGTGGTCCCGCTGGGTGACCCAGCATCTGTCATGATCGTCCCCAACTCCGCTGCAAGATGATGGTCAATCCTAAGATTCACCTATCCAATGAAAGTAGTGGTACATTTGCTGAGGTGTTAGACTGGTTTAAAGGGTTGTCTCTGCAGGGACTGATGACCTCTAGAATAGGTCAAGAAGTGTCTGCACTGTGATGGAACTTTCTTGCTGGTGAGGCTAAATCCAGACAGCGTGAAACTCCCCAAATCCTGCTTCATGATGAAAGGGACAGTCCATCTAGGTGGAGTAGATATCGATTGGAAACCCAGTTGAATATATTGAGACATGGCGGAGTTTTTGAAGTTAGTGCCCATGGACCGGTTACTATATCTGCGAAATGCAAGCCACACTTCAGGATCCGCTTTAAAGTGACCAAATAAAAGAAAAAATCTTCATGTGATCCAATAAGCTTAATTCCCACAAGGAACACACATAGCAACTTAACAGGCATGTACAGACGGACAGAGAGTGAGACCCCCTGAAGCAAAAAGAAATCCGTCCCATGGTATCCAGCCATTTAGACTTTCTGTCCATTGGGGCCATTGGGAAGGCATTGGGGTCCAGTTTGGAAGTCGAAGCATGAACCATCACGCTCTGGCAAGGGGTTTGACTACAAGAATTTGGAGCCCCCCAGAGCAAGTCTATGGCGTATGACAGCTTGTCTCTGGACTTTGGGAACTGAGAATGGCTTTTTCAAGGCTGCTAAAACAGGTTACATTAGTGCTTTGTTAAATGAAAGCAAGTGCTCCTCAACTGTAGAAGTAGGTTGCAAGATTTACATGTGTTAGACGTTGGTTTCTCTGAAGGCATTGTCAGTTCTAGAGCTTCTGCAACCTTATGTAGCATTGTAGTATTACCTATGTCAGATGTCCATAGGGCTAAGGAGTGTCCCCTTCTGAAGAGTTATTGAGCGCCTGGTGTTTTCTTTGGTTTCGCGGAGGACAACTCAGTCCTAGAGCTTCTACAATTTTATGCAGCATTGTAGTACTTACCATGTCACATGGTCATAGCAATAAGGGATGTCCACTTCTGGAGCAGTATCAAGTCCACTAGAATTCCGTAAGACAAGATAAAGGCAGCATTGAGGGAAGTCACATTAAGCAGGTTCTCTGGCTTGTGTTACTAAATTACCATTTAGGCCTTTCGAACTCTAAATGATGCAAGAGTCACACTGTGGCCATTACTAGACAGTCCATCGTTTAGTCAGATTTTAACTATTTGTAACACATGTACAACTTGAGGAAGAGATGGACTGTTATTTTATTTTTATTTTTTATCTGTTCACTTGTGAAAACTGGGATTAGTGCCCAGACCTGCAGGTTCCAAGACGAAAATCAATGAGCGCACATGAATATTGTAAAATAAGAGCTGCTTTTTGAATTGGGAAGATAAAAGCACACTGCAAGTGCCACCGCTCCACTCCACAACAATAAAACCAAGAGCTTGCCAACAGAATAGATTTTGAAAGAGAAAAAAAAAAGAAAATCGTATAAACGTAACAAAATATGTGCCTGAAATTCTGAATTGACATCCCGATGAGGGGCAGCACGGAAAGATATATGGAGGACGTAAGAAGCACATTTTTTACATCCTCCTTTAAAAGAACAAGCATTTGCAATGCAATAGGCCTCGCATTTACGCAAGTTTGAGCTATTGGCATTGCAAATGACTTTTAATGTACAGATTTAAGGCAACCAAGATATAGACCAATGATTAATGCTAATATAATAACAAAAGACATGCGAAAGAACCAAAGACAACAAGTAATTTATCAAAAATACAAAAATCAGCATTTATTAAATAATTAGACAATAAAGAATATTGTTTCAGCAAATCAATCATTCACTTTCATATCCATCATACAGACTCACAAGCATACTGAAGACAAACTAGGACAAACTAGGAACATTCTTAGAATGGTAACATATTGTGCAAAACTGATAAATTAACACAATATATAAGAAACAATGTCAATAGAAAGTTAAGTGGCACAAATTCAAATGACTTGTGATTTTTGTATTTTTGATAAATTAGTTGTTGTCTTTGGTTCTTTCGGATCTCTATTGTTATTATATTAGCATTAATCATTGGTCTATATATTGGTTGCCTTAAATCTGTACATTAATTGATTTTTCTGTACCTTAAGCAACGTTATCGGAACTGTAGGGGGCCTCCTCTTTGCGAATGTAAATGACAATGCCTTTTATGTTTTGGGTTTTAAAACATAAATAGGCTTCATTCATGAACGACAGGGGGCGGACAATATCTGGCTGGTACCACAATGGTTTATTAAAGGAACTTTGAACTTTTTGATATCCACGAATACAGCGTCCTTCATTTTGAAAAATCCTTGCCTATAGACTTTATCAACCACACATGGTGGAGATCTAAATTTGTTGGCAGTGCATTTCAAAGTTTGGTATCAAATAGATTTTTCCCAAGGATTTGGGATATACTCTCAGGGCAGGGAGTATTTGAAACTTGCACGCCATTTGAAAAATTAAGTTTATACAAATATTGGTGATATTTGAGTTGGTGCTTTGAAGGTGTTAAAGTGGTCCACTGCCCATATTGTGTTGTATAAAATATCAGGCGAGTAGGCCACTTGGAGGAAAAAGTCCAACGTCGCAATAATCCCGGCTTTTCTAATATCCCTTGATGCCAAGAAGGCTTTCGACCGGGTAGACTGGTCTTTTCTTAAAGCAGTGTTACAGAAGATAGGCCTGGGCCCGGTCATGATTGCCCATGTAATGGCACCCTATGCGGCGCCAACAGCGCAGACCAGTCTCAATGGTCTCCTTACCTCATCTTTTTCCATCTATCGGGGCACGCGCCAGGTGTGGCCTTTGTGGCTTTTAGTTTTTGCTCTGGCCATAGAGTCCCGGGTGATCGCATACGCCAGTCGGCGGAAATGAAGGGCCTACCATTTGGGAGGGACAAACATAAGATTGCTCTCTTCACTGATGACTTACTCTTGACTCTTACCAACCCCGAAAGCTCCCTCCCCACGCTGCTTGCTATACTTTCTCAATTCGAGCGGATATCGGGGCTCAAGATTAACCTAGCTAAGTCTCAGGCACTTAACCTTTCCCTCTCCCCGCAGCAACTTGAGGAGGTTGGTGACAGCATCCCCTTTCAATGGGCCCCCAATCAATTCACTACATGGGCCTTAACGTCACGGCCACTTTGGACTCTTGGACCTAGACAAATTGACCTACTTGTAGATTATCTGTCAGAGACGATCTTCGGCGATGGAAATCGCTACCTGTTTCATGATTATGCCGTCTCAACGCTGTCAAGATGTCTATTCTCCCCTAGATCCTATACATCTTTCAAGCTCTCCCAACTCCTATCCCCAAAGGAACATCCTGTGCCACCCAAGTGAGGTTACCGCGTTTATCTGGGGTGGGGGAGATCGAGGTTTTCCATCAAACTATTAATGCTGCCAAGGGACCAGGGGGACTGGGGTGCCCAGATTTCTTTGTCTACTATTGGGTGTCTCATCTACGCTTTGTCTCCGAGTGGGTGGTTCGTGAAAGCGAGAAACACTGGTTTCATATGGACAAAGTGGTTGCTTGCTGCCCACTCTGGGACTTGGCCTGGTTACCGAGGGGAGCTCGCCATCGCAGTGCCTACATTGCCACTCCAACACTCACTGTTTTAGAGATATGGGACAAAATTGCAGTAACCCGAGGCCTTACCTCTTTCCCCTCCCCTAACACACCCCTGGCCCACAATCCGGGGTTTCCACCAGCCCTCCAGCCTACATCTTTCCCGGCATGGGCAGCAGGAGAGTGTTGTACCATTGCAGATCTATTTGAGGGAGAATCCTTTAAATCCTCTGAGCAATGTAGGCAAGAATTTCACCTCCCCAACGCTGCACATTTAGAGTACTTCCAAGTCTGACACTGGTTGCATACTCCCTCTACATGGAGGGCACCAAGCGCCAACTCACTCCTTTTGAGTCTCTAGTCCGCTCTTTTGATGGCTTGATCTCCAGGACCTATAAGGTCCTGCAGCACTCACATGCACTGCCACCGCACTTCTATCAGCAACGCTGGCACAAGGACCTTGAGGAAGAAATCCCCCTGAACAATGG
Organism: Lissotriton helveticus; assembly: GCF_964261635.1. Classification (NCBI taxonomy): domain Eukaryota; kingdom Metazoa; phylum Chordata; class Amphibia; order Caudata; family Salamandridae; genus Lissotriton; species Lissotriton helveticus. The sequence continues at coordinate 595,798,060 of NC_136065.1, read as the reverse complement.
GAACTACTGTGGAGGGATATCCCTAACACTTTTAAAGCATTACACAACAAGAGACAGCTCACAAAATCATGACGAGTTGGTACTACACCCCCCTCAAATTGCAGAAGATGTTTCCTACTTTCACATCCCTGTGTTGGTGCTGCCAGGCTGCCTTGGGCTCCTTCATGCACATATGGTGGTCTTGCCCGCTTCTCATGCTCTTCTGGAAGGAGGTGTTGAGCCATATCAAGGAGGTAGTCGGATTTCCCATTCTGAGTGCCCCAGGGGTAGTAATCCTTGTACTTCGGCCAAAGTCTCTTAAAACAATGACACACTCGAATTAGCGCTTGATCTTCCACATGCTTAATGCGGCGAAACAGGTTACAGCATTACAATGGAAGAAGGCCCGCCCCCCTCCTCGGTATGGTTCACCCGTGTATGGCAGGTAATGGTGATGGAGCTCCTCTCTCATCGCCTGGTGCATACCAATGGTAAATTCAAGCACAATTTGCAACCCTTGGTCCTTGGTGTTACACCTCTCTATATTGGAACATGCTCGTTTTGTTCCACCTCGCCTAAGGGCCCTAAAACTTTTTGATGACCCCTTGCTCCCCAGGGGAGAATCCTACCAGGAAGTGTTGGAATGACCTGGGTTGGGATGGGCGGTTGCTGCTTGGGGTGGGGTACCCAGGGCTCTTACCGGAGGCTCTTCCCTCCTCCATCCACACCAGTTTTCGCAAATGAGGTGTTTCTCCTCCTCCTCCTCTCCCCTCCCCTTCTTTTCTTTCCATTTTATTCCTATTCTCGTATCTAGATCTGGCCTCTGATCGTTTCAGGCTGGCAGAATAGGGTTCCCCTTTTATCCTTTGTTGCAGGTTGAATTATGTGCCTTTAGTGGCTGTTGGTCCCTGTAGAGCTTCTTTTAAACGATGGAGACGCTCCTTTGTTGTTTTATTTAACATGTTGCATGCTGACAACACACTCACTGGCACATGCATCATCGGTACATTTTGAGATTCCTTATTTGCGAAATTTATGGAATCGCAAATAAGGAATCGCAAAATGGAATGCATCAATTTTTTCGCAAATTTTATGCGATTCGGTAAAAATCGCAATTTTTAACCGAATCGCATCAAAATGCGAATTCTTAATTGCGAATTCGCATTTTTGTGAATTCGCAAATTGCGAAATTGCACACATGATGCATCTCAATACAATTACTGCCAGGAAGCTAGGAAAGCAATCAAATGCACCTGAATCTGCATTTGAACTGCAGGAGAGACTTCTGGCAGTTGGAGCTGTGCCTGTTGGTAGTGGAGGAGCCTGTTTTAACCTCTACAGCAATGGATTCTGAAGATTTTTCTCAAGAGCAGCATGCAAGGAAAAGAAAAGTGAAATTTAGTGAACAGGAGTTAGAGATTCTTATAGAAGAGGTGACAGCGAGAAAGGATCAGTTGTTTGGCAATCAGTCTGTGACGGAGCGAGTATTCCAGGAGAGGAAGTGAACACTGACTGGTGGTCCACCACCCCCCTATTACCCACTTCCTTTGCTTCCCAACAGCCGCCTGACCCCCCTTTGAACGAGGAGCCGGAATAATACTGGCAGAGCGAGACAATGAGCGGCGGCCCCTTTAACTACGAGGGAAGGGACGACATAGCCCCTCCCATCTACGGCCACGACAGAACTTCAAAAGAGAGACCAGCCCCGGAAGCAGCGGACGGTGTTTCCCAGGTGGAGAAAGGAGTATTGAGTGCGGAGTACGGAGAGAAGTCGGGAGAAGGAGAACTGAGAAAAGCGACGGAGAGCGGAGAAGGAGAAGCGGACCTGAAGCCAGGAGGCCACCGGTTTCACGCTTCGCCCCGCCACTCTCCCACGGGAGGGGCGTGGCTCCAACAGGTAGGGGGCCGAGTGGCGGGTTGGGTGGGACGCTGCGTCCAGCCTCCTGTAAAGCTCCAACCCCTAAACCCCCTCCCTACACGAGCACTTCCCTCACGGCGTGTATATACTGCACTGATTCACCGGTTTCCATCACTCCCGGCCCCGCCGACCTGTATGGTCTCATATTGTGATCTGACACGGTCTCTCTCTCTCCCTCTTTCAACACGCCCCGGAGCCGGAGAGGAGGAGAGACGAACTCAGAGAAGAGACCTTTCTGAAGCAAGCTGGAATCATCGCGGAAGACGCCCTTTGACCCAGCAGTGTTTGCCCGAGAACGGATCACAAGTCGGCAAAGACGTTGTTATATTAAAATAAAGCCTTCGTTGAAAACACTACTGAAGGATTCAGCCTCTCACTTGACGTCCTCCCCCTTAGTAACCCCGGTGGAGATAGACCTGAGCCTTGCTTCCACCCCTACTCTGGGACAAGTGGTGTCAGAAGGGGGATCAACAACATCCCCCCTCTGTAGTAACAAGATGGACACCCTCATTGAGCACCTCATTAAAGGCCAACAAAAACTCGAGTGGGCAGTTGAACGACAGATGTCCTTGGCTCAAGCGGACAGGGAACTGTTTAAAACCTCGATCACTGCCCAAATAGAAGGCCTGAAGAATGTGCCACCTCCTATCCCGATACCAGCTGGCGAAGCCCGCGTGCATACCCCCATCCCACCGGTATTGCGCTACAAAAATACATACAGGGGGATGACCCGGATGCCTTCCTACTGAATTTTGAAAGGGCCGCCCCGGCATTAGGGTGGCCCGAGGACAAGTGGCCATTCTTTCTTGCCCCACTCCTGACAGGGGAGGCGCAATCCGCCTACCAGGCCGCGAATCCCCTGGGAAACACCCCATACGCGGTAGTGAAGGAAGTAATATTGGATCACCTGGGCTTGGATCAAGAAGCCTACCGAGTAAAATTCAGGAAAGAAAGAGGCCTTCCTGAAGAGAACCCCAAGACCTTATTCTTTAGGCTGCGGATGGCCGCCAATAAATGGTTAAGACCTGAAGTATGTAGTAAAGAGGAAATCCTCAATAAAATTTATTTGGAACAGTTCATGGACTCCCTGCCGTATGAAACTCAAAGATGGCTGGGCCAACACGCCGGGTTGGACGTCGACCAGGCCATTGAAATGGCTGCACACTATGCCCGAGCCCAGCCTAGAATCAGCGGTGGGGAAAACGAGAAGACCAGCAAGACTCTTCCACCCATTAAAGTCGAGAAAAAACCCCGACCAGGGGTAGAAGCCCCAAGACCCCGACCATCAGGAATGATGTCCCCCAGAGGGTACGTGTGCTTATATTGCAGGGGGCACGATTTAGGTGTCACTCTGCGTTGCATTTATTTTTAAATCCTGTTGCTTTCTAGGCAGAGGGCACGATTTTGGTGCTCGCACTGCGACTTAGTGATTTTAATATGTTTCCCGAGCATTACTTGCTCCTGGGGTGCACGCTGCTGTGAGAGGGCAGAGTGGCACTTCACCAGGCGCCTGCACTGCGTGTTTATTTTAAAAGCTTTTTGTATTCTTAATTTCTGTGCCACTGTCACTGCATTTATTTTTGTGTGTATTCCCACTCCCCGTTCCTCCCCGAGCCGAGCTCGTGGTGTGGAGAGAGGTCTTACTTTCTTCTTTTTGCACTCACTTCCGGCGGAAGTGGGGGGAGCGGTCTAGTCTTCCTGCCGCCTCCTCCCTACATAACCGATATTTTGGCCGACGCGCAGCGGACGCGCGCAGCGGGCGCGACTGTGGCGCACCGGAGTCGTGCCAGAGTCCTGCCCGTCTGAGCCCGTCCGCGACCAGAAGGGACCAGGGGTCACCCCCGCCTCTTCAAAAGCTACTTTTTCGTACTCCAGTGAGACCCTGATGAGTCTCAAGCCTTTACAATGTTCACGGCACCACCCCCCTCTGTCCTGCCTCCATGCCCCTTTAAGTTGTCCGGAGTGCAATCTATCCTTATTATCCCTTCCCTCTTTGATTGATATAGCCTCCTCTAATTTTCTGCAAACCCCATCACGGCACAAACCCTTTAATTCCCCTGCTGACCTCACTTTTATCAGCCTAAATTGCAGGTCCTTACCAAAGCATAGGAACGACATCCTTGACCTCATCACTTCCACTCAACCAGCTGCTATGTTTCTCACAGAGACTTGGCTGAACGACAGCTCGGACCCCGACATAGCCTCTGCCCTCCCCAATGACTACACTTATGTAGGTAAAAATAGAGTGGGAAAAGAGGGAGGCGGTATAGCAATCATTTTTAAAAGAACCTATTCTTGTAAATGGGAAGACCTAGCTATTCCTAATTGTGAAGCCGGCCTGTTTAAACTTCGGCTCTCCCCCAACTACACTCTTTTGGGCATTCTCGTCTACCGTCCACCTGGCACGGCCAGTACTTGGGCCTCTTCATTTCCGGACTATATTGCTCCATTACTCTTGCACTCTACCAATTTGTTGGTCCTCGGAGACCTTAACTTACATCTTAACGATGCATCCTGCCCCTCCAGTACACACCTTATACAGGATTTAGCAGCTCTGAACATTTCTCTGCATAACTCTGGCCCCACTCACAAGGCAGGAAACTTGTTAGATCCCATTTTTTCCAATTTAGACACTATAGCTTGTAAACCCCCCAGGCCCATTCCCTGGTCAGATCATTACATAATTAGTTTTTCTATAAAAATTGACTGTGTGCCGAATTCTTCGGGTAACTCCACGCTTCCTAGAGCTGGCAGAAATTGGAAGAATCTAGGGGCATATTACCAACGTTAAGCGATATTTATCGCTAACGATGCTTAGCAACGAATTTTTTAACGCTAAGCATAGTCAGAAATTATCGCAGATAAACCTTGCTATTATCAAGGTTTATCGCAAATGCGATAAAAAACGGCCGCAATGCATGAATATCGCTGAAAAGTCAGTGATATTCATGCATTACCGAGCTAATGCTCTTAGCCATGTTATCCACCTCCCATTGGATAACATAGCTAAGAACTGCTCAGGGCAGGTGTTAGTTTTTGGAGATATTCGCGCCTAGCGCGAATATCTCCAAAAGTTGGTAATAGGAGATAGCGATGTTAGCGACTGTTTCCAGTCGCTAACATCTTGGCACGCCCACTTTGCATGTCATTAGTGATAAATATCACTGACATGCAAAGTGGGGCCCAAGATGGTCGCTATCTCCTACTAGCTGTTGCTAACTGGTGTTAGCGACAGCTAGGTAATAGGGAGATAATTTTATCTCCGCTTTCTTGGCTTTTAAAGCCAAAAAAGCGGAGATAAACCCCCTTGATAATATGCCCCCTAGACTTCAAAAAACTGAATGCCTGTCTTAAGGATACTAGACCTTCTATTAACATGGCCACCATTGAGGAGGAGGCTGTTTTACAAAATTGGCTTACCTCCGCGGTCAATGCATGTGTTCCCTTACGCAAATATAAACACAACTTGCGTCATTCCCCCGCCCCATGGTTCACTGAGCAATTAAAAAAGGAGAAATCTATATGTAAAAAGTTGGAACGGAAATGGCGTGTGGATTATGACAGGGGGCGAAACGAACTTACAAAGATGCTCTTACTAAATACCACTCCCTTTGTAACACAGCCAGGGCGGAACATGTAAATGGAACCATTCTTAATGCTCAGAACCGACATAAAGCCTTATTTAAAGCAGTGCAGGAACTTTCGGGCATGTCCTGCATGCCCAAGGCTCCCTGCCTGAATGAAATGCAATGTAACTCCCTGGCAGAATTCTTCACTGCCAAAATCGAGACCATCTATACTAATTTTGGAGCTCCTTCTCACACTACTTCCCCTCCTGAGCAGGTCATGTCCTTACCCTTGCATGAATTAGAAACAAATACGCTAAGGGATACGCCCTCCCCGTCTCAGCTGACTGCATGGGACCCCCTCACTATCACCTCTCTGCAGAATATTTTGGGTTGCATTAAATCTGGTTCCCCCTTGGACCACATGCCCCCACAAATCCTTTTATCTCTTGATTCGCATGCACTCACTTTAATTTTGGAACTCCTCAATGCCTCACTCAAAGAAGCCAAGGTCCAGAGTATGTGGAAGCACGCGATGATTGTGCCCCTACTGAAGAAGGCCAACGCTGATCCCAACAATCCAGCTAATTTCCGTCCCATCTAACTCCTTCCGGTCTGTTCCAAAATCCTAGAAAAGGATGTTAACAAACAGCTTACCACTCACATTGATTCAGGCAACTTTCTCCATCAGTCTCAGTCTGGTTTTAGGGCTGGCTTCTCAACCGAGTCTACTCTTCTTGGGGTCTCTGAGGCCATTCGATGCCAGGTAGACAGAGGGGAAACTGTGGCACTCATCCTATTGGATTTGAGTGCCGCTTTCGACACTGTTTCCCACTCCATCCTTCTTACTGCCATCAAGTCCATCGGCATCAGTAGCTCAGCTCTCGGTTGGCTGGCCAGCTATCTCTCTGACCGCACGTTTCAAGTTTTTTCCCCCTCCTCAGCTTCAAAAATCCATCATTCCACTCATGGCGTTCCGCAGGGCTCTATTCTGAGTCCACTATTCTTCAACTTATATGTTAGACCCCTTGCTACCATTGCGGAACAAGCCGGACTTATTATTTATTCTTACGCTGATGATACTCAGATCATCTACTCACTTTCCACAGGCCAACATTCCATCACATCATCTCTCCTCTCTGGTCTCAATAATATAGCTAGTTGGATGCATAACAACAAATTAAAACCAAATGGGGATAAGACAGAGCTTCTCCTGTTTGGCCACAACACCACACTCTGGGGCCCCCACCATTGGCCACAGCAAATGGGTCCCCTACCTGTTCCCTCCAAAACAGCTCGCAACCTAGGCATCATATTTGATGATCAGCTGTCGATGAGGCAACATGTGATCAAGGTCTCGGCCACCTGTATTACCATCCTCAAGTGGCTGAGAAAGATCATATGGATGCTTCCCCATGACACCCAGAGAACCGTAGTCCAAGCGTTAATTACATCTCGGTTGGACTATGGAAATGTCCTTCTCCTGGGTGCATGTAAGGAGGTGACTCGTAAACTTCAGACGGTCCAAAACATGGCTGTTCGACTACTCTGCAATCTCCCGAGAACCTCTTCCACCTCGGCTTCTTTGCGCAGTCTACACTGGCTTAGAATCGAAAGCCGTTCTAAATTTAAAGCCCTCTGCATTATGCACCGTATCAAGTCAGGTACTGCCCCTCTTTATTTAAGCACTTTGGTTCACCCCTATTGTCCCCCCCCGCAGTCTTCGTTCGTCTACCCAACATAGATATCAGGTGCCTCGTATTAGGAGAGCCAGAATGGGCGGCCGCTCATTCGCTTATTTGGCTCCTTCCCTGTGGAATACTCTACCTCTTTCCTTACGCACTGAATCCTGCTATCTAAGGTTCCGCAGAGACCTTAAGACCTGGTTATTTAACTTATAGACCCTTTTGTTGGTAAAAGTCTGTTCTTTGTAACTACCCCGTTCTCTCTCTTTTGTTTAGCGCCGGGAAACCTCCGGGTAGATGTGCGCTGTATAAAATTAAATATAATAATAATAATAATGTTCAAAGGGCCCCAATGCTATGACTGTGGGGAGTGGGGCCACATCGTGAGGATGTGTCCCCGTAAGAGATCCCCTGAGGAGCCGATGGAGGTTGGATATCTCCCTAAGACTGTTATGTATTCGGCCGAACTGGGCACATCATTCTACGTGAGTATGAGGATGAATGGTTTTAGTGTGAAGGCCCTCCTAGATTCGGGGTGCCGACAGTCCGTAATACAGGAGCGCTTTGTCCTTCCCGAACAATATATACAGAAGTCAGAGGTACACATACGCTGCGTACACGGAGACGTGAAGCCCTACCCTTCGGCTTCCATACCAATAGTGATACCGGATAGGGCTCCGTGTACCGCCAGGGTAGGAGTGGTGGATACCCTTCCGGAAGATATGATCTTAGGAATTGACAACCCAGAGTTCTTATCCCTTTTTAGGGAGAATCTCACAGTCCCCACCTCCAGGAAGGAGGGACCCTTCCAGGCTTTCATAACCCCCGAGCCATGGGAAATAGATAGGAGCTTCCGGTTCGCGCAGGCAGAAGACAGAACGCTGTACAACGCCTGGGAAAGCGCTCACCACAGTCAAGGAACCTCTTCCCAGACGTACCCCCGATTCCTGACCAAAAACGACCTGCTGTACAGACAGGCCACGGAGAGTAGCAGTTGTCAGTTGCTAGTGCCAGCCTCCTTCCGGGAACAAGTGTTCTTCTTTGCACACACCCATCTAACGGCAGGCCATGCGGGAAAAGAAAAGACCACCGAGAGCATCATCAGACACTTTTTCTGGCCGGGTATTTACCTTGATGTCCAGGATTATTGTACCAAGTGCGATGTATGTCAGAGGAGGAATACCCATCGTCCCAGTGCCGCGCCTCTGGAACCCATGCCTATCATCGGTGTTCCCTTCGAACGAGTGGGCATGGACATCATCGGGCCGTTGCCCCGATCCACAAAGGGTCATCTATACGCACTAGTCCTCGTGGATTATGCCACGAGGTTCGTGGAGGCCTTTCCACTGAGGACCACCACCACGTCGGCGATTGCTGAGAAGTTTGTGGAGCTGTTCGCCCGCGTGGGTTTTCCTAAAGAGGTGTTGACGGATCAGGGTACCCCCTTCACATCCAAGCTCATGAAGGAAGTGTGTAAAACCCTGGGAATAAAACACCTGAAGACCTCGGTATACCACCCTCAAACCGATGGCCTAGTCGAAAGATATAACCAATCCCTCAAGTCCACCTTGAAGAAAATGTTATCCTCCGAAGGCACGAACTGGGACGGGCTTCTGCCTTTGGCCCTGTATGTTTTAAGAGCCCAGAAACAAAGTAACTTGGGCTGCTCATCCTTCGAGTTGTTGTACGGGCGCCTCCCCAGGTCCCTCCTCGAAATGACCAAGGACCTGTGGGAAACAGAGGAGGCACAAGAACAAAAGAACATGTTGGAATATACCACCCAACTCCGAACCCGGTTGGGCAAATTACGGAACCTGGCCCACACCAGTCTGGAGCACCACCAGGACAGATATAAAAGGAACTACGACAAAGGCAAGAGGCTAAGAAAAATAGAAGTAGGAAAATGGGCTCTGGTATTGTTGCCCTCATTAAGCAGCAAGTCCAAAAACGTGTGGCAGGGGCCCTTTCAGGTCATCGAAACGATAGGACAGACGACCTACCACCTGCGTCTCTCGTCCACAAAGACCCAGACCTATCACATTAATCTGTTGAAGGAATGGCTGGGGCCTGTACCCCAGGGGACCCATTGGATTGAAGCGTCTTCCCAAACGACCTCCTCCACATTGGATCAACTTGTGGTAAACCTGAATCTAACGATGCCCATGAAGAAGAGTTTATACGAAGTCCTGAGGCCTTTTTCGGACGTCTTTTTGGACCTGCCCGGGAGAACGGACCGCGTAGAACACCATATAGAAACCCTGCCAGGAAAGATAGTGAAACAAAGACCCTACCAGATCCCAGCGGCCCGACGTGAGGCCGTACAGAAAGAAGTGAACGAAATGCTCAAATTGGGAGTGATACGCCCCTCCACGAGTCACTGGTCATCACCCATCGTGATGATACCAAAACCCGACGGATCCAAACGCTTTTGTATGGATTTTAGGGCCTTAAACGCAATATCTAATTTTGACACATACCTTATTCCGAGGGTTGACGAATTAATTGAAAAAATAGGGGATGCTCAGTACATCACGACCATTGACCTCACGAAGGGGTACTGGCAGGTGCCTCTTCGTGAGGAGGATCGTAAGAAAACAGCCTTCGTAACAGAGAACGGACTATATGAGTTTACCGTCCTCCCCTTTGGCCTCCATGGGGCACCGGCGACATTCCAGAGACTCATGAACAATGTTTTGCAGCCCTACTCTTCTTTCAGCTCGGCATATTTGGATGACATAGTGATCTACAGCCGTGATTGGGATGAACACCTGAGCCATCTTCGGACCATTCTAACTGCACTCCGTCGAGCGGGGTTACACATTAACTCAAAAAAATCCAGAGCAGCCTTTACCAGGGTCAATTATCTGGGGTACGTCTTGGGGGATGGAACCATCGCTCCCCAAAGCGAGAAGGTGAAAGCCATAGCAAATGTCCCCTTCCCAAACAATAACAGGGACCTGAGGGCTTTCCTAAGCCTAATAGGTTACTACCGCCGCTTTATTGCCAGGTTCGCAGAGGTGGCCGCCCCCTTGACCGACCTCTTGCGCAAAGAGACCAAAACCAGGGATATAACACACCCCTCCCCGGAGGCACTAAGGGCTTTTCACCTCCTAAAACAGACCATGACCTCGGCCCTTGTGCTAATGTCCCCGGACTTTTGCAAACCCTTCATACTTGCCACAGATGCCTCCAACGTGGGAATAGGGGCTGTATTGTCCCAGATAGGTACAGATGGGCAGGAACATCCTGTCTTATATATCAGCAGGAAGATTTTCCCCCGAGAAGGCAGGTATTCCACCATTGAGAGGGAGGGTCTAGCAATTAAATGGGCCGTAGAGAAGTTGCAATATTACTTAGAGGGGAAACCATTCATCCTCCATACAGACCACGCTCCCCTGAAGTGGATGCACCAAAATAGTAGCAACAATCCTAGGGTACTACGATGGTTCCTCTCGTTGCAACCATACTCCTTTTCTGTAATGCACCGCAAGGGAAGATATAACGGGAATGCGGACTTTCTCTCCCGAGTGTTTCCTCTCCCCGTTCGGGAGAAGCCAGGGGGGGAGGTATGTGATGGGGCGAGTATTCCAGGAGAGGAAGTGAACAATGACTGGTGGTCCACCACCCCACTATTACCCACTTCCTTTGCTTCCCAACAGCCTCCTGACCCCCCTTGGAACGAGGAGCCGGAATCATACTGGCCGAGCGAGACAATTAGCGGCGGCCCCTTTAACTACGAGGCAAGGGACGACATAGCCCCTCCCATCTACAGCCACGACGGAACTTCAAAAGAGAGACCAGCCCCGGAAGCAGCGGACGGCGTTTCCCAGGTGGAGAAAGGAGTATTGAGTGCGGAGTACGGAGAGAAGTCGGGAGAAGGAGAACTGAGAAAAGAGACGAAGAGCGGAGAAGCGGACCTGAAGCCAGGAGGCCACCGGTTTCACGCTTCGCCCCGCCACGCTCCCACGGGAGGGGCGTGGCTCAAACAGGTATGGGGCCGAGTGGCGGGCCGGGTCCAGCCTCCTGAGTGATTGTACAGCCCTGTGTAAAGCTCCAACCCCTAAACCCCCTCCCTATACGAGCACTTCCCTCACGGCGTGTATATACTGCACTGATTCACCGGTTTCCCTCACTCCCGGCCCCGCCGACCTGTATGGTCTCATACTGTGATCTGACACGGTCTCTCTCTCTCCCTCTTTCAACACGCCCCGGAGCTGGAGAGGAGGAGAGACGAACTCAGAGAAGAGACCTTTCTGAAGCAAGCTGGATTCATCGCGGAAGACGCCCTTTGACCCAGCAGCGTTTGCACGAGAACGAATCACAAGTCGGCAAAGACGTTGTTATATTAAAATAAAGCCTACGTTGAAAACACTACTGAAGGATTCAGCCTCTCACTTGACGTCCTCCCCCTTAGTAACCCCGGTGGAGATAGACCCGATCCTTGCTTCCCCCCCTACTCTGGGACACAGTCCCTTAAGGTGCCTGAAGGGGTGAAAAGGAAACTTTGGCTGGCAATACAAGCCAAAGTTAATGCAGTAAGAGTAGCACACGGAGACATCACCAACCTACAAAAAAGATGGTATGATCTGCGCAGTCGCGCAAAAGAAAGACTTGCGACCCGCATGAAGTCTGCCAGAAAGACCGGTGGAGGAACTCCCAAAGACAAGCCAACTACACCCCTTGAGGACCTTGTTGAAGGAACCCTTTCCACAGAAGCGGTGATTGGATTAATAGACGTTGACACATCAGAGCTTCCAGGAACTTCACAAGGTAAAGATGCTTTATGTGTTTTTTGATGTAATGTTTGTCTCCGCTGGCCATTTCAAACTACATCATAAGTGATGTTGGTTTGTTTCACTATCTGCTTAAAGGGTTAACCTATGGATGTGAGAGCAATAGTACTTTTCCTAATTGCTGCAATGCATCATGGTACTTGTAGTTTGTTCTTGTCATTTGCAGAAAACTTTTGTTAATTGAGTGTATTTAAAAAACAACATCATATATAGTAATAGGCAACAAACGTAGGCTGAAAACATGTTTTGAATATACTAATGAAGTACTTTATTTTATGCAACATAAAGTACATTTCACACATAGTAACCAAATTTCTGCACTCTTTTAACCATAGATGCAGACCAGGACACAGATTTCATATACTTTGCTGAGTCTTTTACTGAGGATTTGCTGCATTCTGTTGAAAATCATTCTGAAGCATCCTCACCAACAGTCCAGAGAAGTAATCCACGTCACAGAGTACGTCAACTACCAGAGTCAGACAGCGATGTACCACAAAATGATACTGTTCAAGTCCAAGTCACTCCACAAAACCCTGTTCCTCGGCAAAGGCAGCTTGGCAGACGTCATAGATTGCAGCAATTTTTTAGGCGCAGAACACGTCATGGGCAGCGCAGATCAAATAATGATGATGACACCAGTGCCAGTGTGGTGGAATTGAAGCTTTTAAAAATACAGCGTCTGCAAGGAAAAGACATTAGGATCATTAAAAACAAAATAAGTAACATGAGTGATGATTTCAGTGCCATCAGTAGTAGTTTAACACAAATGTCTTCAGTCATGGAAAATACCCATGTGGTGTCCTCTCAAAAACTGGACCGAATAGCAGCTTCCATTGATTCCATGTGTGCAACAATGAAGGCTCAATATTTATTTTAGTCTAAAAGGTCAAAACTGTCAAACATCTCTATGCAAACATGTAGTAGGGCAATGACTAGAATGTGCATGAGCACAGCACAGCTTGTCAAGAATGCAGTTGCCATGCAGAAGGGCCTGACAAAGTGCTGTGATGATGTTTCCAGGGGAATGTCCTCACTCATGATTTTAACAAATAACATGCAAGTTGTGAGAAATAGTGAAATGCCTGTGGATGAGGAGGTCAGTTATGGTGGGGCAGATATAACAGAGCAAGGGAGTAGTAGTCAAGTAGTGGAATGCCGCAGCAATAGGAAAAGTTCCAAAGGAACCAGCATGACCAAGGGCACTGACAATGTCACAAGTAAAGCCTTAGGGGTGAGAGGTAGAAGGAAATAGCATGTTTCAAAAAGTGACATGATACATTGGTCATCATAAGATTTATGCTTTGCAAAAGTTTATTACAAGTCAATACATGTAAATTTACTTTATCAAAGAGCCATTATGATGTGTACATTTTGTTTTAAAAACATTGGACATTTACCTTAATAAACAGAACATGTCACCAAAATATAAGCATTGTAAGTGTCATACCTGTATTAAAAGTAATGTTGTGTGATCTCTGCCCTCCTTCTCCTACCCTCTGCAGCGTCTGGTCCATGTATTCTGGCTTGGGGTTGTTGGGGTTGGTTGTCATTGTTTTGCAAAACATCCTCAAAATCCAATTCAAGTCCTCTCTTAGTTGCTACGTTGTGCAGCATGGCACATGTTGCAACTATCTTACAGCAAACCTCAGGGCGATATTGTGAGGCACCTCCTGTTTTATGTAGTATGCGAAATCTAGATTTCATCACTCCAAAAGTTCTTTCAATTACATTGCGAGTTGAAATATGGGCATGGTTGTACTGTTGCTCTTTGTGAGTAGTAGGAGTCAGATAAGGTGTGAGTATGAATGATCTGACACCATTAGTACTATCACCTACAGTACATGAAAAGGTGGAATAAAAATCTATTAGTGCTAATGGCAAGTATTATTTCACTAATTAAATTTATTTCCTTAAAAATCACTTACCAAGCAAATATCCATCACCAAATTCACCAGCCAGCAGTCTACCATGAATAGCACTGTGTCTAAAAATGTAGGAATCATGGGCACTTCCAGGGAAGCTAGCAACTAGCCCTGTGATAATAGTTTTGGAGTTACATATAGCTTGAATGTTGAGAGAATGGTAACATTTCCTGTTGCGGAAAATGTACTCATTATCAGAAGGAGGACAAATAGGAATATGTGTGCCATCTATGCAGCCTATTTTTTGGGAAACAAGGGGGACCCAATGGGTAGCTATGGACCATGGGTAGTCAATTTTTATGAAGAACAAGGGGTCCAAAGCTCAAACAATTAAACTTATTTATATAGTATAGACCACAATCAGTTACTATACGTTGTCCTTGCCCAGCCGGGCAGGAATTTTATTTATAGATTAGTGCGAAAGTTTTTCAATTTTTAAATACATTTTAACAGTACACAATTTTTACTGTGAGGCACAGTCCTGCGCCATACATAGAGGTTTCTAGAAATGAGGGAAAGAAGTGAGTAAGAAATACTTCAGGCAAGAAAGAAATGAGCGTTCTGGGCACTGTAAAAGTAAAATAATATAACAATGTTTCCCAGAGCAGAACATACATGAAAGAATACAAATGATCAACTGTAAGTCTACTAAGAAAGGTCGACGTTTCGATCCCGCGCTCTAATAAAATGGGATCATCATCAGGACTTAAAACAAATTATCTGCCTGTATATAACATTAAATGCGCCTGTTGAGAAAAAACAGGGAGAGAGAAAAATAGAAAATAGCTAGTTTAGAGTACTAAGTATGCAGAGCGACCACATTTTTCACATTCGGATTCGCAGTGAGCGTTCCATGCGTGGTGATTGAGTGATTCATTTTATCGCATTCGGATTCGCAGTGCGAAATTCAAGCACGTGGAGTGAAATTAAGGGTCAAAATTATCACTTTCACATTTGTTCATAGTAGTGACATTTTTTCTACAACTGCTTTACATTTCATGCTGTGAGTGTGCCCAAAGTGCAGCTGTGGCTATGAGGTCGGTGACTGTGATGCCTTGTGTGGTGAGTGAGGAAAAGTGGGAAGGCGCAATTACCTATGTAAGTGCTGATTGTGACGCTGATTATGGAGACACCTTGGGTTGAGGAATAATGATAGCGGCACTGGGGAGAGAAATCATGGAGGATTAAAGGATTTGTCCATGGCCTCGGGCTAAAAGTGAACGTAAATTTTGAAATCATACCGAGGGTCTAAAAAGCGTGGTTGTGAACCGTTCGGTTCCACCGCAAGCTGGGGTCTCGGTGGATGAGGGTTTAGAGCGGGTTGAGTGGTCCGCTGAAAGGAGGACATAACTGTTAGTGTTATGCACAGGAAAGCGGGGTAAGTGACTGTGGAACAACCGTGGGAGATCTTACCAAATGTCTGATGTAAGATGTCCGCTGAACGACCCAATCAGAAGACCGGAGGGGTATCAAGGGGATGGAGAGGCCAGCTATAAAGGAGAGGTCATAAGGGTTAAAGGTGTACCAAGCTCTTGTCATTGTGGTGGAGGGGAGGTGAAATCACCAACTTACCGATTTTGTGATTCGAGGCTCGATGTCCTCAGGGTTTTTGGAGTCGGCGGTCGAAAATAATAAATCGATCCGCTGGCGGGAAAAGGTCTGAGTTAGTAATGGTTAGGGCGAACACCTAGGTGTTGCGAGCGGCAGGGCACAAGTCTTGGGCTTACCAGGGAGGGAACAAGGTCACCTGACACCGCCACCAAGTGTATACAACCAACATGGCCCCTGCTGTCCACAGTCCTGCCACGCAGTGCGGATTGAACAGCAAGACCGGACCACATCGCGACCTTGTTCCCTCCCTGGTAAGCCCAAGACTTGTGCCCTGCCGCTCGCAACACCTAGGTGTTCGCCCTAACCATTACTAACTCAGACCTTTTCCCGCCAGCGGATCGATTTATTATTTTCGACCGCCGACTCCAAAAACCCTGAGGACATCGAGCCTCGAATCACAAAATCAGTAAGTTGGTGATTTCACCTCCCCTCCACCACAATGACAAGAGCTTGGCACACCTTTAACCCTTATGACCTCTCCCTTATAGCTGGCCTCTCCATCCCCTTGATACCCCTCCGGTCTTCTGATTGGGTCGTTCAGCGGACATCTTACATCAGACATTTGGTAAGATCTCCCACGGTTGTTCCACAGTCACTTACCCCGCTTTCCTGTGCATAACACTAACAGTTATATCCTCCTTTCAGCGGACCACTCAACCCGCTCTAAACCCTCGTCCACCGAGACCCCAGCTTGCGGTGGAACCGAACGGTTCACAACCACGCTTTTTAGACCCTCGGTATGATTTCAAAATTTACGTTCACTTTTAGCCCGAGGCCATGGACAAATCCTTTAATCCTCCATGATTTCTCTCCCCAGTGCCGCTATCATTATTCCTCAACCCAAGGTGTCTCCATAATCAGCGTCACAATCAGCACTTACATAGGTAATTGCGCCTTCCCACTTTTCCTCACTCACCACACAAGGCATCACAGTCACCGCCCTCATAGCCACAGCTGCACTTTGGGCACACTCACAGCATGAAATGTAAAGCAGTTGTAGAAAAAATGTCACTACTATGAACAAATGTGAAAGTGATAATTTTGACCCTTAATTTCACTCCACGTGCTTGAATTTCGCACACTGCGAATCCGAATGCGATAAAATGAATCACTCAATCACCACGCATGGAACGCTCACTGCGAATCCGAATGTGAAAAATGTGGTCGCTCTGCATACTTAGTACTCTAAACTAGCTATTTTCTATTTTTCTCTCTCCCTGTTTTTTCTCAACAGGCGCATTTAATGTTATATACAGGCAGATAATTTGTTTTAAGTCCTGATGATGATCCCATTTTATTAGAGCGCGGGATCGAAACGTCGACCTTTCTTAGTAGACTTACAGTTGATCATTTGTATTCTTTCATGTATGTTCTGCTCTGGGAAACATTGTTATATTATTTTACTTTTACAGTGCCCAGAACGCTCATTTCTTTCTTGCCTGAAGTATTTCTTACTCACTTCTTTCCCTCATTTCTAGAAACCTCTATGTATGGTGCAGGACTGTGCCTCACAGTAAAAATTGTGTACTGTTAAAATGTATTTAAAAATTGAAAAACATTCGCACTAATCTATAAATAAAATTCCTGCCCGGCTGGGCAAGGACAACGTATAGTAACTGATTGTGGTCTATACTATATAAATAAGTTTAATTGTTTGAGCTTTGGACCCCTTGTTCTTCATAAAAATCTATGCAGCCTATGGCATGTGGGAAATGTGCCAAGTTGTAGAAGTCTAACTTGGTTTGAAGCAATTCCTGCGCAGTTGTAGGGAAAGTAATGTAATGCCTTATCCTTTGCAACATAGCATCTAGAAAATTATTAAAAAGCCTAGACAATGAACTCTGGGAGACCCCACCAGCAATGGCTATGACACCCTGGAAAGACCCCGAGGCAAGAAGGTGGAGCGAACAAAGTACCTGAACATGAGTAGGAATGGCTTGGGTCCTACGTGTCTGCTTCTGCAAAATTGGGTCCAAATCTGCAATCAACTCTAAAATAGAATCACCATTGAGCCTATACTTATCATATATCTCTGGCTCAGTCTGCCCTAATAATGTTATACCCAATCTAAAAATTCTTTCACTAATCATCCTTCTCCTCCTAGCAGCAGCTCTCAACCTCATCCTACGTGCAACTACAATGACTGCAGCCATAGTGAATGTAAGTAAGATGCATTGGTGTTCCCCTTATATGCCTTTCAAATCACTTTCACCTGACTCACTTTTAGGGGAAAAAAATACCACCACCTCAGACCTCTTCTAAAAATAAGAATCGCAATTTGCGATTCCTACAAAAATCGCAAATTGCGATTTTTCATGCATGCACTTTTTTGTATTGAATATGCGATTCCTTATTTTTTGCGATTATTTTTAGAAATCGCAAAAACTATTGCGATTCCTAAATTTGCGATTTGGGCTTTAACATTAATGCATCCCAAAATTCAATTTTGCATTCGCAAACGGCCAATTTCTGCGAATCGCACCGTTTGCGAATGCAAAAACGAATGATGCATGTGCCCGTCAGTGTTTGACCTCAGTCCTGTTGAGTTTCTGATACTGCTCCCCAAGATTTTATCTTTTTGCTGTATCCTATTGCTTAGGGGTATAATATTGTTTACCTAGCTTTCGCAACCAGACCAATACAATCATTATAGGGCCCCAGTAGTGGTGAGTGGAATTGCCTAGGCATACTAACTTCGAGAAATAGAGGGCCCCCATTTGGGATCAGTGGACACAGGAATTTATGAGCCAGGAGGCGTCTCCCTCTTTCACTCATGATCTGCTAAGAGCCTACTTATTTGTATTGAGTGACAGAGTGATGTGTTGAGTAATATGTACCCTACTGATGTTGACCAACTTTGTATACATTGTACTCTTGCCTGCTTAATGCTGCCTATAGCCTGGTGTTGTTAATCTTTTCTCTTTGTTTTCAAACTCAATAAAAGAGATTCAAAAAGGCATTGTCATTTACAATACTAATAGCTTAAACGCTCGCAAATGTGAGACCTATTGCATTGCAGATGCTTGTTCTTCTAACCTCGATGAAGCCCGAATCAATGGGCCAAAACGCATCGACTTTACGGAATGGAGGAGTCTGACTGATCATTACTACATACATAAAATTTGGATGCACACCCTGGACTTGGTTGAGGGCCTGGTTTGTCCCTCCAGTGTTCATAGGACTACCTCTAGTGTGGATTGCTTTTGGACTATTGATTTTTGTAGCAACCGATATGTAAAAACGATTGGGTATGAAAGAAAAATGCGTTTCTATATGTGCTGTGATATTTATGTTTTGAATATTTGTTTGTAGGATAAACAGCTTTTGATACTTTGATTCTGAGTTTGCTCGTGAGTTTAGAACCACTTGAATATACACAGTTTGGGATTATCATACCCACAAGTGGGATTAAGTCATGTGTTCCCGAACTAAAAAGTTCTCTGTAATCTGTTCCCACACATTATGTTTTTTTGCCATTTTGCCCTTCTGGTTGTGGTTGCACTGTAGTGATATCTACAAGTCAGGTGAAAAGTACACTTGCCTTCACCGAACAATAATCAGTGGTACAGCACAGATGTCAAATGCCATATAGGGCACTAGTACTCACCATATTGCACCCACAGACACTACCATCCAAGAGAACTCACTAGACAGAGCATACCCCTTACATCCAGCACAGGCAAAGTTAACATATGGTCAGCTATCATGAAGGTTACAACAGCAAGAACCACTATGAATCAACAGACACTTGAGACTGGACCTCTTTCATGAATTTAACACAGCACAGAACACCTAATGTACAGCCAGCAAAAGTTATCTATGCCAAAAAGCTGGCTACTACCATACTCAAAAAATTCCCACCTTGGTATGCTCTGTGTTAATATTCAACAGAACAAACATCAATATCCAAAAGAATACCTTGGACAGAACTCCTATTGTACATACAACACAGGCCAAGGCTTTCTCTACAGTTGGTTATTATGGTGCCTAACAGCAAACACCACCAAAGACACTGCTCCATCTACCCACTCACCAGGCATGTTTATCAAACTAGACGATCTTTAAACAATTGCAGCCCTCATATTGTAGAAAAGCCTCCACTGAAGGCTGCACCCCATACAATGTAGAAAGCCTCTACTCAATACTACAACACCTATCCTCCTAATGTACAAACACACTGCATCTGAGGCGAGAAGGCCCACCCCTTGCCCTACATGAGACAATGTCTCTAGCAACAACATACACCTTCCATGCATACTGAACCTGCTGCGGACCCAAAAAACGTTACTAACAGTTATCAGTGGGCAGGGTCGGATTGGTAACGCGGGTACTCGGGCAATGCCTGATAGGCCGGTAGCTGAATTCCAGTTGTGGGCTGTTTTTTTGAGCAGCTTGGGGGTGATCTGGGCAGTTTCTGCATTGTTCGGATGCCGCCAGCGGTCCAGTGGGGGCCTGAGTTGCCTTTCTGGAGGCAGATGGGCGTCCATTACCTCCCTTTTATCAAGGGGCAGAGGTGTCACTCCTTTTCTCTTGCTGGGCCGGCCCATTCATGTATGCATAATGAGGGGGGAAAGGGGGCCTGAGCAGAAGTGGCATCACTTGTTTTCAGGTGTGTTTCACTAATCCGTGCATTCTTTTTTACCTCCCCTCCCCCCCCACACACTTTTTTAATAAAATTTCGCCGAAGCAGTGTTTTGCGGAAAGGCAATATGCAAATGTGGGCCGCTTTTTAGGTTTCGCCTCGCCGAAAGGCTGCGCAGCAGACTTTCTGCGCAAGGCGAAAGCTTATGTCTAGAGATGTGTACTCATGTCCCGCCCCTCTGTTCCATTGGCTAGCTCCATAAATGGAGGCTAGCCATTGGAACAGAGATCTGTCCGTCAATTGCGGAGCAGATTCAGGGGCGTTCCGGCCATTTTTACTCATCCTGCCCCTTTGTCAACGTCATTGCGGTGGTGGGCGGTTCCTATTTTTTATTTTGGGGGAAGGTTTGTTTTGGTCATTGCAGGCCGACCGCCGCCGGAAGAAGTACAGGTGAGTGCTTTTTCTTGCCTTTCCCGCCCCCCTCCCGCTGTCCGTGCCTTTCCCGCCCCCCCTCCCGCTGTCCGCGTGCCCGTTCCGCCCCCCCCTCCCGCTGTCCGTTTGCCCGCCTCCCTACGCTCAGCATTACGGGGGCAGCCAGGGTGGCTCGCCCTTGCAGTGGGTTCTTTCTTTCACGCTACGGCAAATTCAACAACAGCCAGTTTCTCAGGTAGAAACTCCAGCCCTTCAGGCCAGCCGTCCCTCGGTGACAGTCACACTATTCAGCTCACCAGATTTTCCCGCCCCCCCCTCCCGCTGTCCGTGTCTTTCCCGCCCCCCCTCCCGCTGTCCGTGTGCTCGTTCCGCCCCCCCTCCCGCTGTCCGTTTGCCCGCCTCCCTACGCTCAGCATTACGGGGGCAGCCAGGCTGGCTCGCCCTTGCAGTGGGTTCTTTCTTTCACGCTACGGCAAATTCAACAACAGCCAGTTTCTCAGGTAGAAACTCCAGCCCTTCAGGCCAGCCGTCCCTCGGTGACAGTCACACTATTAAGTTCACCAGAGAGGCACGAGCAGCCCAACAGTACCACTCATGGGTAGACTCTAAGTTGAGCGTTTCTTTGGACATGAAGCTTGCAAGGCCATGACAGGAACAGTCTCTTCAGCTGTGAAAGGCGCTATGCAAGCCCCTCCCTGGCGCAGGAGGGGGTTTGTCTGTATCCCCCACGTGCCATCAATGTCTTACATCCAATCAGTGCTGTATTTCGTGCGACTGGGGCAGCAGGGCACATGAAGCACCAGGGAATAATTAATTAAGGGGCCCGAGGGGCAATCCCCTATCTTCAGTCGTCCTGGTTTAGCTTGTGTGCGTCTTCCGTGGCCTTCCTCCTATCAGGGCGACGTACCGGTCCCCAGTCGCGTCAATAAACTCTGCATCCTCCCACTAGCCAGCCACAACCCAAGCAAAAGCTTCTGCCTCTCTTTGCAGAGGTTGGGGGGATTCCTAAAAACAGTGAGCCAGACAGCACTGCAGCCTCCTTGTCTTAGGCCGTCTGATGGGAATCAGGCCCCTGCCACGCAGCCCAAACAGCTCTGTTGCAACCCTCCCACACCCGAGTGGCACCCTTACTCACCACTCTCTCTTAGCGTGTGAGGGGGGTCCTTGAGGACTCCCCAGGGCCCCTCAGTGAGCAGACACAAGCACTTCGTCGATCTGGCCCTAGTGGCCTCTCCCGGTGTGGCCAGGGCCTACCAGTCCCTTAGCCACCAATTTACCTCTCCTCCAGCTGCTGTCGCCGCCAAAGTGCGCCTATCTTGTGGATTAGTTGGCGGAGGCAGATGGTGTTTCTGGCTGCAGAGAGCTCCGAACAGCAGAGCTTCAGCCAAATGCATCTGCCATCTGGTGGAGCCAGGCCTAGCCCCAACCAGGGAAGTACTTGAGGCCTGAGTTTTTTGGATCAGCCTGAGATCTTCATCTTTGGGACTACGTAAGTTAGAGAGATCAAATTAACAACCTTATATGCTAGGCATCCTGTTTTAATCTCACGGGGGCACCAGCACAGCGCCTGGAAGGCACTCTCGCACCCCACGTCCACGCCAGGATCATGTGCACACGGAGCCCGACCGCGGGGGGCATGCGACGCCCCGGATTGCTGTGCAGCCACTTTTATTTTCTTTGCCATTTTCACTATTTTTTTATCCCGTTCCCGCCCCCTCCCGCTGTCCGTGTGCCCGTTAACCCGCCCCCGTCCCGCTGTCCGTTTGCCCGTTCCCGCCACCCCTCCCGCTGTCCGTGTGCCCGTGCTTAATGCTTGTTTAGCCATTATTGTTTGAATTAGCGAAATGTTGCTATCTTTTTGATCACAATGCAGCCTCTTTCATTTGATGCCCCAATCTACCTAGTTGCACTTATTTGTACCTAATATCTCCAGAACATGTTCTATCAATGCTACTTCCTATAATATGTCTTTATGCTTGTGCCATTTATTGTCTTTGGCGCTTTACAGCGCTCGGCTGGATAAGTAGAATTTCCGCACCTCCATTCATGAATGCAGAGCTACTCGTCCTCTGTCCATCAACTAGCACCAATACCTGCAATTACCCATCTCATCCACACGGACAGCCCACGCACTACCCCTCATCTCACGGCATCTCCTTCATGACAGGAGTTTAAACACCCAACCTCCCCATCCGCCTTTCTGCTGTCACCATCCCCTGCAGTTTGGCTTCTGCTGTATTATGTGTTAGGAGGTTGTCTACCATGCACGGGCGTGTCTGCAGCGTGGATTTATTTATCAGCGTGAGGTGTATTTTTTCTTTCATGGATTATTTCCGCAGGATCGGTGCACTTCTTTGCAGCATGGCATGTGTTTGAGATAATTAAATTGGTGTCGCTATCACTAGTACACTAGTATGCAAATGCAGTGTAATAAGAATGAGGTCACAGGTGAGTGAGAGGTACATTGCCCCCCCACAAGGGAGTCTTTTAAATACTCCACGGAGTCCTACTGGGTTACGTTACCTTGCTTAGGGCTCTTGCACTATTATTATGCCTCTGGATGGCTGTATGTGTGTGAATATGCATGGTTATGTATGCGTGTGTATCCAGCAAGGAGACTAATCATGTTGGGAGCTCAGGCAGTATATAGGGTATTTCTCTGAATGCATGTGTGTGTGTCGTGCAGGATGAATGTGTGGCTGTTGTGGGTATGTTTGCGCCTGAAGAATGTGTGCAATAAACTCCAGAACACACCGGCACGGAAGGTTACACACCAGGAGGACACAGGGGATACGCTGGAATCCAGACCACGGAGTAAACGCTAGAATCCATCATCCGGAACATACACCAGAGCACACTATATATATACACACCTGAACAGAGAGGTGCAGACTCCGGAAGAAACTAAGCACAGAGTTTTTTTATTTAGTGCATTTTTATATAGCGCGGACATTACCCAAAGGTGTCAGAGCGCTGTACTATAGGACCAGTTACTTTACATGAGAAACGTGTTACTCAATAGAACGTTTAAAAAAATAAACAGGAGACTACAAAGGTAGGGTACTCGCAGTGTGGGGGGGGGCTCGCAGTGTGGGGGGGCTCGCAGTGTGTGTGGGGGGGGGCTCGCAGTGTGTGTGGGGGGCTCTGTGTGGGTGTGTGGGGGTGCTCGCAGTGTGTTGGGGGCTCTGTGTGGGTGTGTGGGGGGGGCTCTGTGTGGATGTGGGTGGGCTCTGTGTGGGTGTTTGTGGGGGGCTCTGTGTGGGTGTGTGTGTGGGGGGCTCTGTGTGTGTGTGTGGGGGGGCTCTTTGTGGGGGGGCTCTCTGTGGGTGTGTGGGTGCCATTTGCGAGAGATTAAGCTATTGACATTGTAAATGACAATGCCATTTATTTATCTGTTTTCAAAACCAACACATAAATAAAAAAAATTGTCATTTACAATGCCAATAGCTCTAACTTTTGTAAAGGCAAAACCGTTGCATTGTAAATGCTTGTTTTTAGTGTGCCCGGGCCGATTTTTAATCCCAATCCAAGCATGTCTGTGGAACTGCTTGAAAAGCGATTTTGTTTCACATGGCCCGGACAGTGACACCACTATTCTTCAATGGGTACAAACAAAATCTGCGTAGCTTGTAATCGTCAACATGTAGAAAAGTGTCCCCAAAGGGCTGTTACGTCTGTTCCCTGAGGAGCCGAACTCACTGCGCGTGCTCCTTGATGGATCTGTAGGAATCCCATGACAAGCCCTTAAAGGTACCTGTAATTTGTTGTTTCTGTCAGAAACCAGCTAATGGAGACGGATGCCGTTACAGCAGCACTTAATGGCTGATAGCCTGCTAGAAATTACAGTGTTTTACAAAACACTTAGACGTAATTGGGCATCAACAACGCCATCTTCTGCTGGTAAATAAGCACAATGGCCGGCTGGACACCCAGTTATGCACCCCGATTTGTCCGGTGCATTTCAATTCAAGCAATTCAATTGGACACAGGCCCTTCAACCCGCTTGAGATGAATGAATGAAATAAATCATAGCATTTATAAAGCACACTACTTACCCGTAAGGGTCTCAAGGCGCTGGGGGATGGGGGGTGGGGGGTGGGGGATGGGGGATGCTGCTACTGCTCGAAGAGCAGGTCTTGAGGAGCCTTCTGAAGGACAGCAGTTCTTGGGTCTGCCGTAGGTGGATGGGAATGGTGTTCCAGGTCTTGGCGGCGAGGTGGGAGGATGATCTGCCACCGGAGGTCCCTCTTTGGGTGCGGGGGACTGTGGCCAGGGCGAGGTCGGCGGAGCGGAGCGGAGCGGAGCTGGCGGATGGGGGTGTAGAAAGCTGAGTCGGCTGTTGAGGTACGCTGGTCCGGCGTTGTGGAGTGCCTTGTGTGTATGGGTGAGGAGCTTGAAGGTTATCCTCTTGTTGACGGGGAGCCAGTGCAGGTCTCTCAGGTGGGGTGTGATGTGGCTGCGGCGGCGGATGTCGAGGACCAGGCGTGCAGAGAGAAATCACGGTTCTTAAATTTCAGTGCCTGAGGGCAATCTGTCCTAAGTGGCAGAATTGAAGGTTAAAGGCACGATCCTAAAAGGCATGGCAACTTGGGAGACAAGCATGTGCAATGCAATAGGTCTCGCATTTACGAAAGTTCAAGCTATTGCCATTGTAAATGACAATACCTAATATTTTTGTTTTGTTTTTAAAACATAAAAGGCATGAAACAAAAATCGGCTTGCAAAGGGCCAGATTCTGAAAATCTGGCCCTTTGCGAGCGCAATTATTGCATTTGGGATTCATCATCCCAAATGCAATAATCGCTATTATGGAATTCGCAATTGTGCGAGGAATTGCATTTAAGGAATCTCTATTTGAGATTCCTTACATGCAATTCATGAAATTCGCAAAAATGGGCCGCTATTTACCACGAAGTCAAACCTCGTGGTAAATAGCGGAAACTTAGAAAAATGCACTCAAGTGCATTTTTCTAAGTTGTATGTTACACACACACATGTCCTTGGGACATGTGTGTGCGTAACACCAGCGTCCAATGTCATTTCAGGGGTGCAACAGGGTGTCCTTTGGACACCCCTGCAGTCTTGAAATCGCAAACTCAAAATGCGAATCGCTATTAGCGATTCGCACATTGATATGTCTTCCCATTCATTCCTATGGGCCTTTAGGCCCATAGGGATGAATGGGGAGTTATTCCTTATTTGAGATTAGCAATTAGCTAATCGCAAATAAGGAAGCTGTAGGACTCGCAAACATTTTTGAGATTTTTACATGAATCCCGTTTTGGGAGTCTGTAATAGCGATTCCTTAATAATCGCTATTACAGACTCGCAAAACGGGACTTTGATGAATCTAGGGGATTGTCATTTACAATGCCAATAGCTTAAACTTGTGCAAATGCGAGATCTTTTGCACTGCAAATGGTTGTTTAAGTTTAAAACTGAGCGCAGCGCCGCTTCTAGGACACCACGCTCGGTTTCTTTTAATTTTTTTAACTTTAACACT